>NC_059159.1:14696371-15333146 GCF_019923935.1 Bubalus bubalis | reverse complement strand
TCAAGTCTCTGAGAGCAGTTACTCTTTCCATGTTCTTATCATTATGATTTTAATATTCCTGGTGCTGTGCATTTCAAACTCTTTCTCTAGAACCAACTGTAACCTTCCTTTAAACTACTTTCCCCATTCTCTTTTGAAATTATAATCCCAGTTTCTCGCCCAGTCGTTTCAAAACTTTCAAGAACTCTTAAGCATCGGCTTTCTCTCTCCCAGCATCCACACAGCTGGGATGGAGATCCCAGACAAGGGCACGTATCTGTCTGTTGGTGCTTGTATGCATTTGTTTGTTTATTCAGTGCTTGCTGAGGCATTGTACTAGGGATACAAAAACGAAAAAAATACAGCCCCTAATCTCAAGGAATTTATAGTCTAGATAGCAGTTGTGGAACAGAGCACAGAAGTTGAGGAAGAAACTTGTTCTCCTGGTTTTTCTAGTCTGCAGTTGGCTAGTGCATCTGCCACCTCCAATCCCAGTTTCTTCAGACCACTTTGGCTGCCTCTGGACTGAGAAATTCAGGGATCTTAAATAATCCTCCGGCTTGGACTTCCCCCAAGAGATACTATTAAAGATAAAACAGTTCTCTTCAGATAGAAAACAGCATGAAGGGCAACTTTAAGAGCCTAGCGAATTCTCCCCAGCATATAAGCACATAGCTGGGGAAGGCTTTTCATCAGATGGACAGAAGTTCAGCCCACAGTGGCAAGCCCTATATTTGAATCATAATTGTCTTTCTAACAAATCACTGTACCCAGAAATGACCTTACCCAGTGACCTTACTTAATGGGAGCAGAGTGAGACTATTTTAACAGGCAAGGTGTCTCATTCCATCTTCAAGTGGACCAAAAAGTGCCTGCCACTTCTACAGACTCTGAGGTGATTATCCTTCAGTTAGACGGGGAAATAGCTTCAGTATTAAGCATCAGGACTGTAATCACTTAAGCTTTTAGCATCACCTTCTGCCTGGGATCAGAGGCAAAGAAGTCGATGCCTGTCTGTATGCCCTGCACCCTAAAATAAATACCACATGAAACAGATAAATGATATGAAATTTCATTTGATCCCGTGTGACTGTATCCAATACATGGAAAACAATGTTCACTTACTTTTTTACATCCCTGTGACTTGTTTATTTTATAAGTGGAAGTTTGTACCTCCTGATGCCTTTACCCACTTCATCGTCCCCTCAGCCCCCTCCTTCCTGGCAGCCACCAGCCTGTCATGGAGACCTGCACTTAAACCATACACTCCTGTCATTGACACAGCGTTATCTTATTGTGCTGCAGACGACATGGTCGCCTGAGATATGACTGGCTCCCCGTGTGTTTCAGGCCATAAACACTGGGGTGTATACCGTGTGGTGATGACACGACTGTAAGCTGAAGAATGTGGACTTGGACCATGGTTTTCCTAATGCTGCACTTTTCAGGGTCCTTCAAATGCAGAGTGCTCCCTACCGATCGACTTTAGCTTCTCCCAGGCTGCTAGAATTCTCAGTTCCTATCAGCTGAGGGTCATGAAAAGGCAGAGACAGACTCAGTGCTTATAATCAGTATCACTTAGAACTGCCAATCAGCAGTAACATATAGTCCACTTTATATTTTTTTCCAATTAGTTTTAAATTTCCCTTATTTTATCTTTGTTCATGAAGAATTGCATATGATTATTAATTGCATAAGGTCATTAATTAACCTTAAAAATATAAGGTTGAGGGTCTGTAATTCAGGATATTTGGTATATTTATCAGTTCAATTCAGTCGCTCAGTCGTGTTTAATTATTACCACTATTATTTTCATCACCTTAAAAATAAACCTGATGGACTTCCCTGGTGGTCCAGATTAAGAATCTGCCTGCCAGTGCAGGGGACATGGGTTCTATCCCTGGTCCAGGAAGATCCCACATGGTGCAGAGCAACTACGCCCGCACTCTGCAGCTAGAGAAGGCACCACAATGAGAAGCCTGAGTTCCACAATTGGGGAGTACCCCCAGCTTGCCGCAACTAGAGAAAGCCCTCGTAGCAGCAAAGACCCAGCCCAGCCATAAATAAATAAATATTTTTTTAAAAAGAAGAGAGAGGCATTGAGTAGGTTTGTTGTCACAGGCTGCCGGGGTAGAAGCAGTTTAGTTAGCTTGTTCCTCCAGGACCAGTCTGTCCCCATCAGTGGGCTGGCTTGGTTATGCCGGATGTCGTTAGAGCAAGACTCTATTCTCATTTGTTAGTACCACAAACCTAGAGGCTCCTAACTTACTGCAGAGGGTGCTTTTTAGCTGGGCTGATCACTTAACTGTGTCTCTGTTTCTTTTTCAGGGTTTGAGTAAAAAAGTTGGCGTGTCATCCTCCATCCTCCAAGGCCTCTGGATCTCCTACAGCACAGAAGGTCTGTCCATGGCGTTGGCATCTTTACGAAATCTCTACACGCCAAATATAAAGGTAAGTGCATCTAATTACAGGCAGATTGAAGGATTAACTATGAAAATGTAAAACTCAGAGGACATTTAGGAGTTATTTGATTGATCTTTGACTATCCTGTTAATTAACCTTTTATTAATAGTTTGATATATTTTAAATTGTTGCATTTTATTCTGTGAATTGAAAATCAAACCTGTTGATCTTCTATAAGATGAGTCTGATTTATAGACTAACTCCTGCTCCTTCTAGGGAGTAAAACATTCTTAGATCACTTTTGTTTCAGTAGAAGTTTTTCTGACCAAAGGTTCACTTAGTGGAGACTGCACTACAGTGTGGGTGGTGTTTACTCTAGTTCCTGGGTAGTTTGTATAAAGGAGACGTTTCACATCCCTTTCCAAAGGCAAGGTATTAAAAAAGGAACAAATGAAGATTTTAAAATAAAGAAGTTACTCGGTGTTTCTGGGCACTTATTGAGGGTGACTTAAGGCTTCCCAGGTGGTGCTAGTGGTAAAGAACCTGCCTGCCAATGCAGGAAATGTAAAAGATGTACGTTCAATCCCTGGGTCGGGAAGATTCCCCAGAGGGGAATACATGGCAACTCATTCCAGTGTTCTTGCCCGGAGAATCCCACGGACAGAGGAGTCTGGTGGGCTGTGGTCTGTAGGGTCCCAAAGAATTGGACACAACTGAAGCAACTCAGCATGCATGCGTGCAGATGACTTAAGAAAAGATGACTGATAGGCTATAACTGATATTTATGTGAGTATCGTTTCCGTTTGCTTTCTTATGACTAGGTCAGCCGACTGCTGATTTTGGGAGGTGCCAACATTAATTACCGGACAGAAGTTTTGAATAATGCTCCAATTCTGTGTGTCCAGTCTCATCTTGGTTACACAGAAATGGTGGCCCTGCTCTTGGAGTTTGGGGCCAACGTGGATGCCTCCTCTGAAAGTGGCCTGACTCCCCTGGGCTATGCCGCAGCGGCAGGCTTCCTGAGCATCGTAGTGCTGCTGTGCAAGAAACGGGCCAAGGTAACGGCTGCCCGGCACCTGTTCTTCCTTCCCTGTGTCTTTCTTCCCGTCTTAGACTCGTCCTTATCTCCTGCGTTGCCTCACGAGTGTAGGTAGAATATACATCAGATCCTATTAGGAAGCAGATCAAAGGAAGAACTGGCTCTGATTACATCCTACTGTTTGCCTGCTTGCCCTGGGCCAGTTCCAGGCTGCTTCTGGACACAGTTCTAAAACTTTTGAGAGATACTTAGGAAACTGCATTTATCAGCAGCCACAAAAAGTCCCTAGCTCACAACCAAGAAATTCTCTCCTGAGCTCAGAGTGAGGAAAGAGGAGTGGCAGAGCAAGGAGACTGCACTGTGAGGTCTGATCTGAACGGCGCCTGCGAACTCTCAGCCTTTCATGTTAGTCATGGACGTAAGAGCAAAAATCAGGCGCCCTCATCTAGCCTCGAAGACACCCCTGTAGACGTCTGAGATGACTGTCCGACCAGAAGCACTCAAAAGTGTTTCTGTTAGTGTATTTTAATTCTCTCAAAACATTTCTTTAAAATATATTTGCTTTATAGTACCTCAAGAGCCACTGATATGATAAAACTCAATTTCAAAATATTGATGGAAAAAAAAAATACCGGAGGGCTTCCCTGGTAGCTCAGTGGTGAAGAATCCACCTGCCAATACAGGAGACACGGGTTCAATCCCCAGTCCAGGAAGATCCCACATGCTGCAGAGCCCCTAAGCCTGTGTGCGACAACTACTGAGCTTGTGCCCTAGAGCCTGGGAATCACAACCACTGAGCCCGTGCGTTGCAACTGCTGAAGCCCGCTCACCCTGCTCCATAATAAGAGAAGGCACTGCAGTGAGAAGCCCATGCACCACAACTAAAGAATGGCCCCCGCTCTTGCCACAACTAGAGAAGAGCCCACACAGCAGTGAGGACCCAGCACAGCAAAAGATAAAATTTTAAAAATAAGTATTTTTTAAAAAGGAGAAATGCTGGTCTCAAAAATGTAGACTTCTATAGAACATTTTATTTCCATTCTGAAAACAAACTGAGGCTTTTGGTGGATTTGCAGTGAACTGTAAATAATATGCAACCCTGACTATTCATTGGAAGGACTGATGCTATAGCTGAAGCACCAATACTTTGGGCACTTGATGCAAAGAGCCGACTCATTGGAAAAAACCTGGGAAAGATTGAAGGCAAAAGAAGAGGGCGGCAGAGGATGAGATAGCCAGATAGCATCACCGACTCAATGGACATGAACTTGAGCAAACTCCAGGAGATAGTGAAGGACTGGGAAGCCTGGCATGCTGCAGTCCACGGGGTCGCAAAGAGCTGGACACGACTTAGCAACTGAACAACAGCATAAGTGACCTCGTCCTGAGGCGTCCGGTGTTCTCACCAGGGAGAACTGGGTCTGTCTCCCAAGACTCTCGAGAGCTGGGGCCTGGGGACCGCAGTGAAACCCCTGAGCTGTAAATGCTAACTGTGACGCAGAAACGGCCCACCTAGAATGTCCCAGTCATGGACAAACGCCTCCAGGAACAGCATGATAACTGGCCTTATGATCATTGCTATAAATTCATATTCTAATCTCAGCTAGGTCTTTCCTGTTGCTCAGCTATCGTTTTATTTATTTCTCATTTTCACCAGAGAAGATACAGAAATCATCTATGATCGTCTTGAGACCCCGTCAAAACTCTTTTGCCCTCCAACAACTACCAAGATTGTGTTTGTCTCACAGTGCCTCTATATGAAAACTCTGTTCATCCTTACAAACTTTTACTTTACTTCTGCCTCAGAGAAGGAAGTGTTTGCCTTCCTTTTCAAAATTATTGCCTCCTGTATACATATACACATATATATACACATATACATATATATACACATATACACACATATACATATATACACACACACATAGGCTGCACCACAAGGCTTTTGGGATGTTCGTTCTCCAGCCAGGAATTGAACCTGTGACCCCTGCAGTGGAAGTGTGGAGTCCTAACCACTGGACCGTCAGGGAATTTCCCACCTATATTTTTTAATCTCAGTATGTTGCTCTTTCACTAACATCATTTCATTCTCTTTCTAAATTCACGCTGCCTTTCTTCTCAGTTTCTACAAACCTACAAATGTCTTCTCTAACCCTAAAGAGAGACTTTACTGTCTCCTAACCAGAAACCACTGTCCCTTCTCTTCCCGCCCACATCCACTGAACCTGTCCTAAGAGTCCTCTCTGCTTGCTACCACTGCTTCCTTACTGCTCTTTAACCTCTTACAGTCGCTTCCATGAGAGAGAGGAGGCAAGTCATCAAAATCGTCAACTTTGGCATCAAGCACAACCTGGTCGAAGCCTGCATTGACGCTTGCTTTCTATGAGGGCTTGGACAAGTCATTTGAACTCTCTCAGCCTCACTTTGTTCATCTAGAAAAAGGATTAAGAGCACCTTGCACACAGTAGGCATTCAGTAAACATTTGCTATTTGGATGGCTGGATGGAGCTAAAGCTGCAGAGAAACAGATACAGAACTTAGGCTTCACTTGCTCTAATGAGCACTGGAACATACCCTGCCCACCTGCCAGGAGAGGCTGTTCATCCATTGAGACTTATGGCTAGGGACCTTCTGGTAGCTTGTTCTTAATCAGGCTCCTCTTTCAGCCTAAACCTATAACCAACACCACAACTGTAAAACTGCTGCTGGGACGTAGTCTAGCATTGAGTTCCAAGTCCCTCCAGCCATTTTGGCCAAATCGTCGCGATTCCACCCTCCCATTGGAAGAAAGAAGTGGCATCTGCCAGAGCTTAGTGGTTAACTGTGTGATTCATGATATGAGATTCTTTGCTTTTTTGGAACACCAAAAAATTTAAGCTTCAAGATGTTTTTCTTCCCTTTCATGATTTCAAAGACAGTGTTTTGTGCCAGTAGAGCTTATAAGCCTTTCAGATTTGAGTCTGAAAAGACCTATTTGAGGACAAAGGAAAGTGTACATCAGGAAAGCAAAGCTGGAGTTTGGGGTCGTTTGGGGCATATTTTTGGTTTCTTTTGATGTGAAAACAAAAGCCTGACGTTATACAAAGAGAGTCTCCCCAGAGGAGCATCTACCAGAGTTGTAGCTCAGTGAAGATCTAGCCTGAGTAAGAGAATATCACCTGAATTTTCTCAGCAAGTGGTCCAAGGAATATGGGAGAGGGTGAATCTTCGTGGTCCAGACCTGTGCAGTGAGTGGATAAAACGAGACTGGGGAGACAGCCACAGGCTTTTTCACACAGGTTTCTCTGTCCCCTCCCACAGGTGGATCACTTAGATAAGAATGGGCAGTGCGCCCTGGTCCATGCAGCACTCCGAGGTCATCTGGAGGTCGTCAAGTTTCTCATTCAATGTGACTGGACGATGGCGGGCCAGCAGCAGGGGGTGTTTAAGAAGAGCCACGCCATCCAGCAGGCCCTCATCGCTGCCGCCAGCATGGGTTACACTGAGGTAAGAAAGCAGCCAGTAAGGCTTGGGTTGTTTGTTTTTTTTTCAAGCTATGTCTTGAAGGAAACCAGGGAAAAAATAGTTGCATTATTACAAAATTGCCATGTTAATATGAAGTAGCTTTTTGGTCATTGGTCTGAGAAATAGGGAGATGCCAGGGTACCTACAATGATGTTGGAGAGGACCTTGGGAATTATCTAATCTGATTCCTCCTCATCTTCCACCCCTATTGAACAGACAATGACACTGGGCTGGTGGGGGCGGGGGGTTATTCCTTGACCTTTGTTCACATGGGTGGGTGGAGTGGAATAGGGAGTTGGAATATCAGAAGGACCAGGTTTGAAGCTCAGCTTTCGTCCCCGTTGGCTCTGGGCTCTGGGCAATGTAACTCATCTCTTAAAACCTTAGTCTCCCACCAGTATAGAGAGGCTTTCTAATAAATTCTTTTTTATAAGGTTGATATGAAAGGTGCTTTGTAAACTGTTAAACACTGTGCAGATGGTATTTTTGCTAAGTTATTTATTAATAAAAGTAATGTAGTGGCACAATATGTGGAATTGGTAGTGTGCTAGGAAATGTTTAACAACCAGCCTTGGAGAGGGGAGTAGAGAGCAGTAGGAGTGTTTTGTGTGTGTGTGTGTGTGTACAAACAGACTTAAATTTATTATAAATTTACTGATATAAAAAAACATGTCACACATAGTTTACAAATAATAATGAATTGTGTAATACTCTTAATTGAATGCTTTTGTCAATTTTTGCTAAATTTATATCCATACCCAACCCTGTGGTTACAACTCAACCATGGTTTGATAAATGAAACTGTACCCGTTTGCTCTTTTCCCAATAATTTTGTCTTTAAATCTGGTGTGTGATTCACTGTCAAACTACATTTTGCCCTCATACAAATTATATTCATTAAACTGGAACCTCTTTCAGCTTTTGCACTAAATCAAATCCTGATCTGCAGAATTTGCCAATTTTCAGAGTATAGAATTTGAGCAAACTCCAAGAGATAGTGAAAGACAGGGAAGCCTGGCATGCTGCAGTCCATGGGATCACAAAGAGTCAGACACGATTTAGTGACTGAACAACAGCAGCAAATACCCCCACCATGACTGATTTCAAGCTACCAACACTGAACACAGAGTTTCGAAGAGATGCACAGGAGCACACCATTATGTAAAATTGCCACCATGCAGACATAGTCAATATAAATAACCTCATGAGCATACATAATAGTAAAATGTAATTTAATAATTAGAAAGTTATGAGATTTTATATTTTAACCTATTGATGTAATTTCTTTCATTATTATTTAATTTTTTTTTTTTTTTTCTCTGCTGCTTGGTTTGTGGAATCTTAGTTCCCTGACCAGGGATTGAACCTGGGCCCTGGCAATGAGAGCAGAGTCTTATCCACTGGGCCACCAGGGAGTTCCCATCATTGCTCTTTAATTGTTTTTAAATCCCTCCCTGTTATTTAGTTTTTAATAAACATCTTTGTTTAACAACCAGCTTGCAAAACTCTGAAAATTGAAGAGTCAGCTTTCACGAGCCAGGACAAGCTGGTTCACACTGCATGGGATGCTTCAGTGAGACAGCCACCTCTTCCACTGATCTGATAATGTCCCCAAGGGAATATTAAGTAAAATTGGAACTTTTACTATCTGTGGAAGGTTGTTTAGCGCTCCTTATAGTCAGATTCCTGAAAACAAAGCTGTCACTTGCCATTGTTGTTAGCAGACATTCTCCTTTTACTGTCCCCAAACAGTCCTTGTAATTCCAAGAGGAAAAAAAAATAGAAGATAATAGCTCTACTCTGAAAAAGTACAGGCCCTCAGTTTTCTCCATATTTATTTTCTGGTTCTTGCTTATTGATTTTTTTTTTTCTGTTAGTTTTATTTTTTTCTGGTAGTTTTATTAGGAGGAAGAGGGGTTGCTTTTTTAACTCAAATGTGATAAATATGTAATTTTTTAAAATCACATGCTGTATAAGTTAATTGCATTCAAGGGAAACATGTAGACTGTACCTGGAGAATGCATGCTCATCTTGGCAGCTTTGCATTTTTTTGTGAGGACAAATTGTTCTGACTCCTGTGGTGTGCAAGAGGGTGGCACTGGGTTATCCAGATATCTCCCAAACCTCACAGGTTCACAGTATCAGTGTATAGTTTTCCACCTGAACTTCGAGCTGACACAACTTCTTGTTTCAGATTGTCTCCTACCTACTTGATCTTCCAGAAAAAGATGAAGAGGAGGTAGAGCGAGCACAGATCAACAGCTTTGACAGTCTCTGGGGAGAGACAGGTACCTCTCGTGGACAGCTCTTTCTTCTCTCATGAATGTACTGTGTATGTGTGGAGACACTCTGCGTCTCACTCCCCAGTGTTTTCTCTGCCAGATCTTTGGCAGTCTCTCTGTCTTATGGCTCTTGTACTGGAGACCAATTCAGCCAAAGTAAAAAGTCAGGCAATTTCCTTCTTTCAACCCTCTCTCCCTTTGGATGCACCATGCCATTAGCCCTGGAGTCTTCTTTCAAACAAAACTTTCCCTGCTCTTGTTTCCAAATATTTTAAAAGACTGAAAGTTTCCTTCCAGTGTGCCAAACCAGAACAGAAAATAGTTGTGGACTTTATGTGTGTGTGTGTGTGTGAGAGAGAGAGATCCTCGTAGTAGTTAGGAATAAATATTTCCCCTGTAGTTAGAAACCAAGAAGTTGAATTTTTATCGACACCTCCAGCTTAATGAACCAAATGTTACCATAGTAAAGTGAGTGGTACCTGACATGATTAAATTGATATGTCATGAGAACAGTTGGCATCAGGATGCAAAATGAAAGCCCTGCCCCCTGTAGGGTACAGCCCTGTGTAGTCTCTCTCCATCTATAGCAAAGCTATTTCTATATTGCTTGGTACTTACTCCATAAACAGAAGCATCTTCCTTGTGGCCTTTGCAGGAAATGTTTATTGTCTTTCCCCCAAGTCTAAACTGGAACATCTGGGGAAACATTAGTAACCTTTTATGTGTTTTTATGAAACCAGGGCAGTGAAAACCGTAGTGTCGCTACAGATACGTGTCGTATTTGCCAGGAGAAGGAGACCAGCATTGAGATGGCCAATTTAGGGAGGATATTTTACTAAACAAGAAGGGGGATGCATTTTGATTTGGGTCAGAATGTTATTAAAAATCAGAGAAAATGCTTGAATTCACTCCAAATTTATAATTACCTATTGAACTGGGATGTTTCCACAATGGCAAAAATCTTACATGGGTTTCATGGCTTCCTCAACACCGTGTAGAATGGTCCAAAGCTCAGGAATTTGCTTCTCAAACAATCCTTCCCTCTGCAGAGCCAAAGGGAGCAGATGCCAGGCAGCTGCAGCTTAAGAGCCCGTGACAGATTAAAGGAAAATGTGCAGCTGGAAACAGCTGCTGTCTCTGGGGCTCCACCCTGAGGGAAGCCAGAGGACATACTGAGGGGAAGGGGCTGGCCGGGAACAACAGCCGTGGCGTCCTGAGACCCAGAGCTGTGGGAGGGGCGTGAGGGTTCAGGCCCCAGCAGTGCAGCCTCCCAGCACAGCGCAGCCGTCCCCCCAGCGTCTCCCGTTCCAAGCCACGTGTGTGTGACCGCCGTGGGGGGCAACAAAAGTAGCGGCCCAGTGGTGACAGTGGACAGAAGTTACAAACTAGCAATCGCCTGCCAATGCAAGAGACATAAGAGACTTGGGTTCAGTCCCTGGGTCGAGACGATCTTCTGGAGGAAGGCATGGCAATCCACTCCAGGATTTCAGCCTGGAAAATCCCATGGACAGAGGAGCCTGGCGGGCTACATGCAGTCCATGGGGTCGCAGAGTCAGACATGACTGAAGCAGCTTAGCACGCAATCACAGTGATGACTATCACACATATTCTAGTGCTCTCCTTGAAGGAATTCCTTCAAAGTGTTCGAGAAGGGTGTGAGCTCAGACCTTTTGGGGGCAATTAACCCTGAAATGGAGTTTTAATAAGAAAAATAACTTCCTGGTAAAGGAAATTTAAACCATACTACATCCATTGCCAAAAGTAAAAAAAACATACAATTTTTTTAAAAAAAACACAACCCTTGTAAAAATTATGAAGAGAGGAAAAAGATCAGTGGTTGCTAGGCGTTGCGGAAAATGGGGAATGGTGAATAGGTGGAGCACAGAGGATTTGAGGGGCAGTTAAAACACTTCATATGATACTGTAACCATAGATAGCAGGTTATTATACATTTGTCCACACACTCACAGGATGCGCAACACCAAAAGTGAGCCCTAATGCAAACGATGGACTTTGCGGTGATCATGATGCATCGGTGTAGGTTCATCAGTTGTAACAAATGGACAGCTCTAGTTGGGGTGTATACAAATGTGGGGGCAGTGGTGTGTGGGAAATCTCTGTATCTTCCCCTCAGTTTTGCTTAGCCCATTAAACTGCTCTAAAACAACAACCACAAAAGGGTGTGAACTAAGTGGAAGACTTACTTTTATTGATATGAATTTCTTATTAGAGTAAAACTTTATGGCCTCAGGACTTTTAAAATATTTCCTGCATTAAAGTGTGTAATAAAGTTTGTTATATTAATTTTCTTAATATGTACCATATCTCAAGATTGTATAAAAAATTAATTTCATGTCAGTTTGTTTGTGGTCAGAATTGTGTTGTGCTTAATTTGATACTTAGATGAACTAATTTCAGCATTATGAACATAGGATGTTATTTAAATGAGTTAGGATGAAATGCATGTGTAGTATAATTTATAGAGCTATAAAGTTATTTGACTTCAGAAAACTTTCTGAAAAATCATGTCTCCGCTATGTAAGAGACGTCTCTAGAACTCAACCACTATCGTGGAGTAGGCTCTAGTTGCTTCTCTGTTGCACACTGTGCTCAGTTGCTCAGTCATGTCTGACCCTTTGTGACCCCATGGATTAGAGCCTGCCAGGCTCCTCTGTCCATGGGATTTTACAGGCGAGAGGACTGGAATGGGTTGCCATTCCCTTCTCCGGGGGATCTTCCCCACCCAGGGATAGAGCCAGAGCCTCTTGGGTCTCCTTCATTGGCAGGCAGACTCTTTACCACTAGCACCACTATCTGTAGTGATGGCTTTACTAAGTATCCATGTTTCTTTCTAACTTACAGCACATAATCATTTAAAATTTATGATAACCCATTGAATCGTGTATCCTCCAATGGCAAAATCTTATATGTCTCTCTTATATAGAGGGTGAAAGTGTGTGACCTGCAGCCAGCTGGTTAGGGTCTTATATCTGCAACCCTGGCCTCAACACACAATATGTATTAATACATATTTACTTAAATATGATGGTCATGATGTTTCCAACAGTTTGTATCATTTACTATATTGCTGTATAGCCATTATTTTATGTACCATTCCAAAAAGAAAAGAAAAATGCTCTGCCTATTAAACTGACAGAGTTCTTTATTACCACATCAATTATAAGACACATCCTGACTTCGAGATGTTAAAATGCAGAGGGAAGAAAGTGCCTCTTAGAGTCAGTGAAATATATCCTAGCATAGAGTGAAATATTTATTGAGAAGTAATTTTTACATATCAGATTTTCTAAAAGCAGGTCACTAGAATATTCTGTTTGTTTTCATCCTACTTTTATGGCCTTTTTGTCCTTCCAAAGAGCGTCTGCCTACATCGAGCGTTCACCGTCTGACTGACCCCCTCCCATCCTGCAGGGTTTTCACAGATTTCTTATAGAACTACACAGAAGACCAGCACTTAAGGTGACAAGATTATTCAGTGGTCCCTCCTCTGCTCTGTCTCAACACAAAACCAGCATTAAAAAGCTTCTAGCAACTCTGGAGAACCTGAGCCATCCCATGGCCCAAAAGTAGCAGAAGTTCAAAAAATAAACAAGATGCCCTTAAATCACACCTTCATCATCTTTTATCTAGTTTATTGCAGCTACCTCCTAGCTGATCTGATCTCAGGCCTTACCCTTTTGTGACTTATCTCGCAGACTTCAACCAAAGTGGTATTTCTAAGCCACAGTCTGTCCATGTCACTCTCCTGGTTACCACCCTTCATTGACCACCTGTAGCTTTAATATAGCATAAAGAGACTTCCCTGGCGGTCCAGTGGTTAAGACTCCACGCTTCCATTGCAGGGGGCACAGGTTCAATCTGGGGTCAGGGAACTAAGATCCTACATGCCATGCTGTGCAGCCAAAAAAATAAATAAATAACTAGCATTAAAAAAACCAGTCATGATCTCTAGCCTCCTCTGTTGCCCGTCTTCTCCAGCAATGGTAAACGTGCTGTCCCCACCTTGGGGCCTTCACACATGCTCGCCCTGTGCCTAGAAAGCTTCTCCATGCCCTTGCCTATAAGTCTCCTGTTTCTCTTTCAGCATCTGATTCAGATTGTCATCTCTTCCTGGAGACCTTCCCAGACACTCTTGCTCTGTGTCACCTCCAGACAGCCCCCATGGACTTACCTCTTTTGTGCTTATCACACTGTATAGCAGTATATTTGTTTGTCTCTTATCCTTACGCAACCCTGAGTTCCTTGAGAGCAGACAGGATCTGACAAATAGCTCCGTCAATGCTTACCTAATGACTGTTGTTTTGGACAGCAGTGATGTTTGTGTCTCCCCCACCACCTCCAGCACGTTGGTCTCACATGACCTGTCTGTGCTGTACTCTTTCAAGGTTGACAAAAGATAAACAAAAGAACCGTTTGCTCCTCTGCCTTCTATTTAGCATCAGCATTATCCCATCCAAGCAGACTTTGGCTGTTTCCTCAACTCTGAGCTGCATCCTGTCTGTCTCTTCAAACTCCTTAGATGTTTCCCTTTGAAAAAGGATCATTTTGGTCAGATAATCTCATCAGATGCTGGCAAGCCAGGGAACAAATTCCGTTACTGGTCTCTCAGGAAAAGAGATTGGGCTCCCGGCTGTTAATGTTTGCTCTAAGAAGCAGTTTGTTGTTTTACAGAACTGGCTTTGCCTTAATCGTCTCTCTTTCAAAAAGTTTTAACAGTTTCTGATAAGACTCATATAAAAAGTCCAGCCAAAGCAACTCCTTGCTCTTGTGTTTTGAAAAGTACAGACCCAATTTTCCATAGTTGTGTTGTTCTGAGATGAAGTTGGCCAGCTGTGTTAATGACCATGTCCAGCAATCAGCAGGAGATTTTTGCCAAATGACATCAGAACTTAAGCAGCAGAGATGATACAAGGAGAAAGGCCGAATGGAACATTCCCTCTCATGTAATGTGTTGTCCAGTGGGTTGAAAGGGGCCAGCCCCAGCAACATGACTCCAGATTAGAGTGGATAGTGTTAATTTTCAGGACGGGCACTGTTTGTGAATTTTCAGCTGTGTTCTGTGAACCATCATCATTGATGAGAGGCTTGATTCCAAAATACTGTCTGTATTTTCTCCAGAGTGCTATAAATTCTTTTGCAAAAAAGAATGTATTTGCACACGCGTGCGCCACGCAATATACAAGACATTGAACGGAGATTTGCTGCAACCCTGTCCCAGCAGCTGCTTTAAACTTGGGAGAGTTAGTAATTTTTCAAACCCCTTGTTTTATGTACCAACAAGATGATTCTTACGGTTCCTAACAAGCATCAAAGCCAGTCAAGCTCTTTCTCCACCCCTCCACCCCCTGCTTTACTGAGATATAATTGACATACAACATTATGTAAGGGAAAGGTTGAGGGCAGGAGGAGAAGGGGGAGACAAAGGATGAGATGGTTGGATGGCATCACCGTCTTAAGAGTGTGAGCAAACTCCAGGAGATAGTGAAGGACAGGGAAGCCTGGCGTGCTGCAGTCCATGGGATCACAGAGAGTCAGACACAGCTTAGTCACTGAACAACAGTGTATACGACGTGAGGATTGTCAGATTCTTAAGCTACTCTTGTGTTCTGACCCAGGAACTGAAGGTTTTTCTTTTTCCCTCAACTGTTGGAAATGTGAACTTGAGAAAGACGGAATCTCACTTTGATTTAAAGAACAAGAGACAAAACTTCTCTGTCAAGTAAACAGTCAAATCCATCAGTACCTGTAACTCACCTTGGAAATGACCCTCACCTCAGATGGAAGGAAGCCTCTGCCCTTCTGTGAGGAACAGAAGAGAAAGTACCTAGGTTAAGCATGCCAGAATAAAACAAAAAACGCACATCAAACAAGGCCTACATATATCTAGTTTAAGAATGAGCATACCTTCTAAAATAGTCACATTTTCTTTCAGACATCCTTCTATCCTTGAGGAAGGAATAGATTACTCTTTGAAGGTTTAACTTAGAGAAAATTACAGGTAGTTTTGCATATGAGTCACTTGCGGATAAATTTGGCCAATCTCAAAGACAAAATGCCATAATCTGTGCTTAGATGAAAAAAAAAGTGACCATTTGATTTGAATTTCAATTGCTTCCCTGATTAGATCCCAACATTTGCAAACTGAAATCCTGTCTGCACCTGCCAAGTACTATCTTGTTCTGATTTGTCACTGGAGTAGGTGGCCCTTAGAAAGGAAGAGCCTGCTGATCACCACATCAGGTTTTCAAGTCTCGGTGGGAAAAAAGGTCTCCGTCCTCTTTGTTGAAAAGTACAACTCCTGCCATTTTCTGACAACGTTTACCATCCTCCCTACCCTCATCCATTTAAAACACTAGGTGTACATGTTTGAAATCCCTGGTTAGAAAGAGACAAACACATATTTGTTCAAATATGGACTTAGTAGAAGGTATAGGAGAAGGCAGTGGCACCCCACTCCAGTACTCTTGCCTGGAAAATCCCATGGACAGAGGAGCCTAGTAGGCTGCAGTCCATGGGGTCGCGAAGAGTCGGACATGACTGAGCGACTTCACTTTCACTTTTCACTTTCATGCATTGGAGAAGGAAATGGCAACCCACTCCAGTGTTCTTGCCTGGAGAATCCCAGGGACGGGGGAGCCTGGTGGGCTGCCGTCTCAGGGGTCACACAGAGTCGGACACGACTGAAGCGACTTAGCAGCAGAAGCTATATCTACAGATTCCTCTTACTACTGTTGAAATAGCACTCAAAGGATGAAATAAGTGCTCTTCAGATCTCCACTCTATCAGAGGTCATAAACATGGACTGGAGCACAGAAAGAAGAATGTTTACGTTTCTGCCTGCACGCGGTGTCCTTTTTCCTCTCTATAGTTGCTTTTTATCTGCGACTCCATTATTCTGTCTTCAGAAGAAAAGAGCCTTTGTCATATTTCTTCTCTCATCTTTAAAACTTACCCTGAACAGTTTTGACCTTCATATAAAAATGGTTGCACATGTACTAGAAACTTCTATCTCAACTGATGAAGAAAAGGAATGAAAACTGGCCTAAAGCTTAGACTGAAGTTTCTTTTTTTTTTTTTTTTTACAGTTTTTTATATATCTTTATTGTAAAAACTCTCTTAAAAGCAATACAGCAAACTGTTATTTAAGAAATGAGCAAAATTAAGGCTGCCATTTCTGACTTTGGTTCTCTGAATTTAAGGGCCCACAAGTAGAAATTGGCCCAGAGGTGGTTCCCAGATAATTCTAAAGAAAGCGTTCCTCTGCAAATACCCTTTTTTCTTTAGTCTTACCCATGCACATACCAGTGAAAGGTTTGTAGCTGGAAGGGGTACCAAAAAAGAGATAAGTCGAAAGCAGAAAAAAGACAGTCTGGGTAGGATAAATGAAACCAAGTAGGTTTTGGTCAAAGGTGATTTTTCAATAAATTTATTATCATTATTGTCTCCATATATGTAAGCCCTTTGAAATGTGGTTTTATTCATTATTTTTCTTTGAAAATTTCCTTCCTGGCGAGAGTAGCCAGAATCATCATTCTTGAAGGTAAAGTAGCAATTACATCCATCAGACACAGGTGTGCTGCCCTGCTCCCGGCAGAGGCTGGAGAGGGCGAGCCCCCCTGTCCTCACGCTGCGCTCTCTACCCTCAGCCCTGACAGCTGCAGCCGGAAGGGGCAAGCTAGAGGTGTGTCGTCTGCTCCTGGAGCAGGGGGCAGCTGTGGCCCAGCCCAACCGCCGGGGAGCTGTGCCCCTCTTCAGCACCGTTCGCCAAGGCCACTGGCAGGTAAGCAAGTAGCTACTTTGAGACTGTGTCAGAAAGTCAGTATGCAGAATCGTCCTGATGATCTGTACTGGATAGAAGGACTGGCTGCTTTTGACTGGTTATTTCACAGCATCCACAGGTTCTCTGGCAGGTTCAACAGATGCCTGCCAACCACTTACTTGCAGGAGTCTCTAACTTACAAAAAGAAAATGTGATGTATGTAAATTTGTGAAGAGCCAACTCATTGGAAAAGACTGATGCTGGGAAAGATTGAAGGCAAAAGGAGAAGAAGGCAGCAGAGGATGAGATGGTTAGAGAGCATCACCGACTCAATGGACATGAAGTTGAGCAAACTCTAGGAGATAGTGAAGGACAAGAGGAGCCTGGCATGCTGCAGTCCACGAGGTCACAAAGAGTCAGACGCAACTTAGTGACCAAAAAACAACAAATATAAATTCTATTAATAGTTATGCGATCTTTCCAGATGTTTGAATTCTGGGTAGGACAGAAAAGAAAGCATATTGGTTATAATCTTTGAAAAAAATTGAGTAGTCCTAGGAGCCAAACAGTGCTGAAGAGTTGTGAGAGGCACTGTATGTGTTCTGTTTGGTGGTAAACATTCACTGCAGGCAGGTTTGCAACACCTGGAAGTCAATAAAATGGCCCTGACATAGGCAGTGTGACTCGTGTTGGTTCTCCCATTATGGGATTGTTTAGTCTACATCTTGGCCTCCGTTAATCTTGGATTTTTTTTTTTTTTACTTAGTGGCTGAGCCAGACATTTAGAGTGAGTTCTCATTTGGCTCTCCCTAAGAAAGTCAGTGATCAAATCCCATGGTACTAGACCATGTGGGAACTAGAGGAGGTTCTTGCAGTGGCAAGTTTCGCTAGAGGTGATTTGCAGGGAACTCACATGGTGTGGGCATGGCATGCATGTGTCTGCTCAGCAGCACTTCCTGGCTCATCCATCCCCCCTTCTCTGCCCCTGCAGATCGTTGATCTTTTACTTACTCACGGAGCTGATGTCAACATGGCAGACAAGCAGGGCCGTACTCCCCTGATGATGGCAGCTTCTGAAGGCCACCTGGGAACTGTGGACTTTCTCCTTGCTCAAGGTCAGTCCTAGGATGCCAGAGCTTGATGGTCAGTACCCATCAAAACCCAAAGCTCGTGATTTCCAGGGATGGATTCCAAGAGGTGTTAAGAATGAGTATTCTTAATCCACTTGATTAGAAAGTGAAAGTCTATCTTCTCTCTTCTCTTCTAAATTCTGATGTTCTAATTCTAACATGGTGCCTCTCTAATTCTGACATTCTCTATTTCTTTATGGCTTGAGGGATTTTTGGTATCCTAATCAAATTTACATGGTATAAGTTCTTTAATTCAAATCAGTACTCTCCCAACTTTGAAGTTTTAATATGCACTCAATAAATGTTCATCTTCCAGAGACTGTATTTTGACTTTAACTTTGTCAATTCTTTTGTCAACCTGCACAGCTAATATTTTTCTTGTATCCAAAGGAAGCAAATGAAGGTTTAAACGATTGTTGACCGTGGGACCCTATTTGAGGAATCAGGGTATTAATATTATCCTCCTATTGTAATAAATTCCCTTTAACATTTACCAGCATTCACATATTTCTGGTGAATGAGAGGTAAGTAAAAGGAGACTGTGGTCACACCATCCAGAGCATTCCAGGCTCCCCTCGAGGGTTGTGACCTGATTCACCTCTGCAGACCAGTGACGAGTGATGCGGGAACCTCTGTGGTAGAAGCGCTCCAGTCGCTGACTCTGCAGTACCACCTAGTGGAGCTTGAGTGTTTCAGTGAAGCAGGAGGTCGTGTGACTGTGATCAGCCTTGACCCCCATCCCAGTGAGCCTCCCCTATGAGTAAACTGGATCTGATCATCCATCATTCATAATTAATATCCACAAGTGCATACGCTTCAAGGAGGGCAAACTCCTGAAAATCATGCCCAGGCCGGAGCTGCTGAAGGGTAGTTGATGTGGGAAGAAGGCAAGGTTTGTTCTCAGATTTCAAATTACAGCTCAGTCAGAGACTTACTGGATCTTTAGCTCTCACCCCCAAAGATGTGTCTTCACTACCTCGGACTCACAAAAGTGGGTTCGAGTCAGAGAACTGTTTTCCCCATGTGCAAAGTGGGTCTTGCTGCCCTAGTACAAACCACCAGACCAACCTGGTTTCACAGTATCTATCCTTCATTCAGAAAATAAAGATCACGGCATCCGGTCCCATCACTTTATGGCAAATAGATGGAGAAATAGTGGAAACAGTGGCAGACTTTATTTTGGGGGGCTCCAAAATCACTACAGAGGGTGACTGCAGCCGTGAAATAAAAAGACACTTGCTCCTTGGAAGAAAAGTTATGACCAACCTAGACAGCATATTAAAAAGCAGAGACATTATTTTGCCAACAAAGGTCTGTCTAGTCAAGGCTATGGTTTTTCCAGTGGTGGAAAAACCATACAATATTGTGTTGGTTTCTGCCATACATCGACATCTTGAATGGACATGAGAGTTGGACTATAAAGAAAGCTGAGCGCCGAAGAATTGATGCTTTTGAACGGTGGTGTTGGAGAAGACTCTTGAGAGTCCCTTGAACTACAAGGAGATCCAACCAGTCCATCCTAAAGGAAACCAGTCCTGAATGTTCATTGGAAGGACTGATATTGAAGCTGAAACTCCAATATTTTGGCCACCTCATGCAAAGAGCTGACTCATTTGAAAAGACCCTGATCCTGGGAAACATTGAAGGCAGGAGGAGAAGGGATCAACAGAGGGTGAGATGGTTGGATGGCATCACCGATTCAATGACTCAATGGACATGAGTTTGAGTAAACTCCAGGAGTTGTTGATGGACAGGGGAGGCCTGGCGGGCTGCAGTCTATGGGGTCGCAAAGAGTCAGACACAACTGAGTGACTGAACTGAACTGACTGATCCTTCATTCTGCTGACATGGGTGTTGGGGAGCAAGGGAGGATATCCCTAGATGCTCAGGATAAGACATGGCAGTAGTAAATGTCCCAGAACAACCCAAGTCTGCTGGAAAAGGGAGGACCCTTCACCACAGATAAGCAGTAGATGACCGCACAGGGTCTGCCGCACACCTATAGAAGCAGCTCGTCAGATGTCGATGTACGGCAGAAACCAACATAATATTGTAAAGCAATTATCCTTCGACTAGAAATAAATAATATTTTTTAAAAAGAAGATCATCGGACACAGATTTCAGAGAGTTGTCCTCCTTCACTGCAGGCACTCTGATCTCCATACTGTTTCGTTCTTTCACATTTAAATCAGAGACTTTCTCTCAATCAGCGAATTCTACAGATGTATATTTAGCCTACATTATTTGCAAAACACTGTGCTAGGAACTGTGATCTTTTTCTAATTAATACACTATAATCCGTGTCTTCAAAGGGTCTATAATCTGGCAAGGAGGGGATGAAACAAAGAGAAGTAACTGCCTTAAAAAGCAGATAATCCTGAGTGTGCTGATAAAGGTATTTGAGTTAGAACAGGACAGACTTTGAAATTTGAGTAGGAAAAATGTTCTGTATTCAGGGAGGGGATATAATGTAAATGAAAGGTCAGAGAAGAGGAACAGGTACACAGCAAGACTGGGGAAATATGCAAGTTGTCCAGTGATGTACATGAGGACTGTTGGAAACGTACATGGAAAGAAGTTGAAAAGGAAGAGACTGGGGCTTCCCTGGTGGCTCAGTGGTAAAGAATCCGAATCTGCCTGCCAAGGCAGGGGACATGAGTTTGATCGCTGATCCAAAAGGATCCCACATACTGAGGAACTCCTGAGCCCATGTGCCACAACTATTAAGCCCACACTCTAGAGCCCAGGAGCTGCGGCTAGTGAAAGCCTGCCTGCCCTAGAGCCCGTGTTCAGCAACAAGAGAAGCCACCACAGTGAGAAGCCTGAGCACTGCAACCAGAGAGGAGACCCCACTCTCCACAACGAGAGGAAAGCCTGCACAGCAACAGAGGGCACAGCCAAAAATAAATAAGTAAAGTTATACTAAGAAAAGGAACGGATTAAAAGAGTTTGGACTTCTCTGAATGCAATAGGGAGCCTTTCAAGATTGTTTTAAAAGGGAATCAATCAATGCCAGAGTTGTGCTTTAAAAAAAAATTTGGCAATAGTATGAATAGTTGAGTTGATGAAGAGATGATAATGGACCTGGGGATCAATTAGGAAACCATTGTCATTGAATAGATAAGAGGTGATGCCAAATCCAGGTGCAGTGGCAGTTAGCATAGAACAGAAGGGCCAAGTGCAAAAAAAGATTGATCATATGTAGGACATATGGATAGATGAGTTGATAAGAACTCCACATAGTTCTAAAATTGAGACTTGGTTTGGGATGGACCTCTCAATTCAGTTCAGTTCCGTCACTCAGTCGTGTCCGATTCTTTGTGATGCGATCAACTGCAGCACGCCAGGCCTCCCTGTCCATCACCAGCTCCCGGAGTCCACCCAAACCCATGTCCATCGAGTCGGTGATACCATCCAACCATCTCATCCTCTGTCGTCCCCTTCTCCTCCTGCCCTGAATCTTTCCCAGCATCAGGGTCTTTTCAAATGAGTCAGCTCTTCGCATCAGCTGGCCAAAGTATTGGAGTTTCAGCTTTAACATCAGTCCACACACTGCTATATTTAAAATTGATAACTAACACAGTCCTGCTGTGTAGCACTTGGAACTCTGTTCAATGTTATGTGGCATCCTGGATGGGAGAGGAGTTTGGGGGAGAACGGATACATGTGTATGTATGGCTGAGTCCCTTTGCTGTCCAACTGAAACTATCATGACATTGTTAATCAGCTATACTCCAATATAAAAATTTTTAAAGTTTTAAAATAAGTAAATGTTTGGGAGAACTGCAATTCTATTAACTTCTGGGAGAAGGAAAGAGAGAAGAATAAGGTCTCAAATAGAATTTTCAGAGTAAATTGAGTAATATGTTTTTTATATGTATCTCCTTTTCTTAAATTCCAGCTTCCCTCATCTTTGTAAAAATCAGTTTATCTGTAATATACATCCAGAACCTTCTTCTTCTGCTTATTCAACCACTGGAGACTCTGTCCAGGAAATTTATAGATGCTGCATCTGAGAAACCTCCTTAGATTCTGTCCCATATTCAAATTCACTCCGTGTTAGAATCAGCATTTGAGTCACAAACTAGAGGACCCAGTACATAGATGACTCTCCTCAGGGTTAAGAATATGGTACCATCCAGCCCTTCATCCTGTCACGGGAAGCCAGAATCTGGTTATCTGGCACAGAGGGGATAGGCCACATGACTGCCGAGGAGCTCCAGAGCCTGGCTGTGGCAGGTCCTGAGCTTAATCTGACATCCGAATCAGATCGGACATCTGAATCTGACATCCAGCGAGGAGGCAGCCTGAGAAGTGTACTGTGTGTGCAGTAAGTTGATCTCATTTTGTTAGTGAGCATGACACACCAACTGTGTGGAAAGAGTCACCTTAGGTACTCTTCAAAACCCGCAAGGCAATGACAGGCTCTTTGCCACCCAAGAGCTGACAACCTAGGCTAAGGACCAAATGTAGATTGAATTTTTGACTAATTACAAAACTGAGTGTCAAGTATGCTTGCTCCTAGAGAAACGCTGAAGGGAAGAAGATGCAAAATATAAAACAGGCAAAGCAAGTGGGGATGGAATTGTTGAAGGCTGACTAGTTTAATTAAACTCCTGGTTCCCTTCCTGGCCTGGTCCCAGCCTCTTCCCTTGAGTCCATTCCCTTCCCACTCTAAGGAGGGAGAAGGTGGCCTGGTGCTATCATCAATGATAAACATGTTCTGAGCTCCTTATTCTATGAGAATCTCTCAAGGAGTTTATACTATTAAAAATGAAAGACTTTTGCTGAGTTCAGAAAACATTCCCTGAGAATTTATTACATATAAGTGGCATACATTAAAAAAAAAGATGAGTAACAGAATAAGGTGACGTGTGTCAGGCAGATTCAAGATGAGGTAATAGTGAGCAGGAGAGGCCTCTTGGAGACAGGGAGGTTTCAGATGGTTCCTAGAGAATGGGGGAAGTAAGGCAAGTCCCATATGGGGAAAGAAAAGGTGTCCACATGTGGGACCAACATAACGGGAAGTGAGGGTACAGGAACACTTGCGGGGGATTCTCAAGGCAGGGAGCACATCCATTTTGGCCAAAGTAGAGGATTCTCACGGGGAGTAGTAAGCTTCAGGATGCATAACCTAGGATGCCCAGAGAATGGGACTCTTCTACTGACCACTCATGGTAGCAGTTTTGTTAACAGTTTTATTAAAAGGGAACACACCAGAAGCAGAGGCTGTGCTTTGGCCGAATATACACCTTAAATGGCTCAGTGGTAAAAAATTTGCCTGCAATTCGGGAGACCTGGGTTGGGAAGATCCCCTGGAGGAGGGCATGTCAACCCACTCTAGTATTCTTACCTGGAGAATTCCATGGACAGAGGAGCCTGGCGGGCTACAGGCCGTGGGGTCACAGAGTCGGACACAGCTGAGCACATGCGCACACCTTGAAACCCGGCTTCCACTCCTGCTGTGACTTCTCCCGTTGTTCCTGTTTCCTCAGCCCTGTGGTGTGCTTGCCCTGTAGGTGCCTCCATTGCTCTCATGGACAAAGAAGGACTGACCGCCCTCAGCTGGGCTTGTCTGAAGGGTCATCTCTCGGTGGTCCGTTCTCTGGTGGATAACGGGGCTGCCACTGACCACGCCGATAAGAACGGCCGCACCCCGCTGGATCTAGCCGCTTTCTACGGCGACGCTGAGGTGGTGAGTGCCTTTAACCAGCCCCCAGGGTGGGAGGAGGAGGGAAGGCTCTCCATCCACAGTGTTGTCTGGGGTTGATGATTCCTGATATAAAGTTCTCAGATCTGTACTTGCTTGAGCTCAGGAATATTCCAAACATGACTGAAAACTAGGAACAGGGGTCTGGCCCTGGAATACCAGCGCTGTCCTGCCTGGTTCACACCTGTGCTATGCTCAGTGGCTTCAGTCGTCTCCGACTGTACGACCCCATGGGCTGTATCCCGCCAGGCTCCTCTGTCCATGAGATTTCCCAGGCAAGAATGCTAGACGGGATTACCATTTCCTCCTCTGGAGGATCTTTCTGACCCAGGGGTCAAACCCATGTCTCCTGCATCGGCAGGCGGGTTCTTTCCAGCTGTACCACCCTGGGTTCACACCAGCAGTTAACTACAGGGCAGGCAGCAGCTGGAGCCCTCACACCTGGGTTGACTGTGCTGCTTGATCACGTCCTAGGTCCAGTTCCTGGTGGATCACGGGGCCATGATCGAGCACGTGGACTACAGCGGAATGCGCCCTCTGGACAGGGCTGTGGGGTGCCGGAACACTTCTGTTGTTGTCACCCTTCTGAAGAAAGGAGCCAAGATAGGTAGGAGAAAGGAGGAAGGTGCTGGCCATCTGTGCCCAGCGGCCAGACTGGTCCAGTGGTCTGGCTGCCCTGGGCGTTCGGCGTGAACATGTATAGTCTCCCCTCTGCCCGGCCCAGTTATTATCTGAATGAACAGAAAGACTCTTGGCCCAGAGAAGAGCCCTGGTCTACACTACCCTGTGTCCAAAGTCACGTGGTTATCTGCCATGCCCGAGTCGCCTTAGCCAGGAGGCTGCTCTGACCTTAAGTGCATCTCAGCGCTGTTGCCTCGGCAGCAGCCCCGCCCTGTGAGCATCCTGGATCCCTGTGATGCCGCGAGCCTTCGCTTTGCCCTGCTCTGTATGTGCTTCGGACCCTCGGGTCCCTGCGGCTGCTGCCCCTCCGCTGCCCCTCCCACGGACCCGTAGACGAGGGTTGGCTGATGTGCTGGCTTTTTTGCTGCCTGCCTCTCACTGCTGCTTTTTCCTTCTTTTTTTTTTTTTTTTTCACCTTCATCCATTTTTTTTTCCTCTCCTACAACTTTTTGTTTTCTCCTTTCTTTGAAGGTTGTCAGACGTTACCGAGTCGCCCACGAGGTATATTCACCGCTGTCAGCATCAGGCGTGGTCTGATGGCTTGGTCAGCTTTGCCTTCTCCTCTTTGATTTAGCCTGCATGAGTCCCCAACACCTCTAATCTTTTAATTTACTTCACCTTAAAAGAAGATATTTTTTTTAAATGACTGTTGTAGAGAATAACTTGAACTTTTGATAACTAACCCAGAAAAGCTTAGTTGGTAAATAGTTCAGGCATCTGTAAACTAATCGAGTTAACCTTTTCCTTCTCTTTGTGGGTAGAGTGGTCCTCTGTCACGATGGCTTGTTTCACACTGGAACAGTTCAGTGTGAATCCCAGGGGTCCTATTCAGTGGTTACAAATTAAGGGAGCCTTTAGAAGTGTTCATGGTTTCCCTTCTGCAAAGTACATGCTTAAAAATTAAAGAGACTGAACAGCTAGGGGTTTTGAGTCCCAGATTCTGAAATAAATTACCCTTTTTGGATTTTTTAAAATCTTACAGTGACATTTAACGTAAACCCTTTTCTCCCAAGTTCCTTATTTAAAGTAACGCCAGACTAAGCATCGCCTGCCTGAATACAACATGCAGGCTCTGCTGCCCTCCGATGGTGCAGACTCTGACCGTTCAGAGATTCTTATTTTAAGGTGAATACAAATCCAACGCGGCTTGTTGGCAGTGGGAGGCGCTGAGACACTCCCAGTTCTAAAAGACGAGGCCAGTGTTGTGGAGCAAGTTGTTCTCTCAGCAGAAATCCCCCCCAGGGTGTTTTTTTCACCTAGCTTCCTACCACCCTTACATTGTATGAGTTTTTTACCCATCATGCATCCTGTACACTACAGGTCCAGCCACATGGGCGATGGCCACCTCCAAACCAGACATCATGATCATCCTGCTGAGCAAGCTGATGGAAGAGGGGGACATGTTTTATAAGGTGAGGGGAAGAAGGAGGTTTCTCCGGATGGCTGCTGACTCTGCCCTGCACGTAGACTTCACCAGAGTCTTGGTAGAATGACATTGGTGTCAGTTCTCCTCCTTGGTTCTAGAGTCATCAGGAGAGTGCCATCCCTCAGGGGAGGGCTCATAAGCTGAGGATCCCAGATTTTTGCTTTCTCAACGTGGGCCTACATGTGCCCACAGCTGATCAACCTAAAGACCTGGTTTTTACCTGGTCACTGATAGGTGGTGCCATAGATTCTACACGGAATCTGTTTATCGGAGCCTGGAAACCATGGGACAAGGAGAAGAAAAATAGGCACTGCAGGTATTCCCAGTCTGCAGGCAAGAGGCATTGATGTTAGCATTTATGTTTACTATATGTGTAGATTTAAAAGTCTGTAGTAATACTAGCTTATTGGCATCCCTGAGTAAGAGAAGGAAACCGAGACAAAGAGCAGTTATAGATTTACTTGAAATCATTAGCTGAATGACAACAAAAAAAGATATGGAGTCTTGTATTCACGGTTCGGGCTGAAGGCTCCATACCCTAACACACACAAACTCCCAGGGGCTGTAGGAAGGCCGTTAAGAACTTTCCATGTCAGAGCCATCTCATTGTATGAGGACTAGCTGAACCTTCTCCTCCTGAAGGTAAATACAAATCCAACCCAGCTTTTGGCAGCGGGTGTCACTGAGACATGCCCAGGCCCAGAGATGAGGAAATGACTGTGACACACATTATTTCCGCTTTAAGTAAGGAGTACAGAGCTCCTGTGAGTAGAGTTGTATTTCCTGAGGACCATTGTGTGAAAGCTTGATAATCTAGGTCCCTTAGGCTTCTGGGAAACGAGCTCTGGCCCAGTCCTAATTTTACACGGCTTCACAGAAGGGCCTCTCTAGGCGTCGTGCTGATGGACTTGAGAATGGCGGTGCTGTCAAGAACCTAAGCCCTCTTTATGATATAACTTCTGGCATCCTGAGACAAGGCGTCCTGCCTCCTAATGAGAACAGCCAGAGCTACTCCTGTTCCCACCCAAAATTCTGCCTTGGAAGACTCCAAGTCTGTCCTCAGTGAAAGAGAAAATACAAGCTCAGGATCTCTGGCTGGAGTTACAACTACACAGAAGGAATGGAAGGAATAAAAAGATGAGCTAACAGAATGGGAGATGCCTCCCGCACCATTTTGGGCTCCGCTTACAGATTTTCAGAAGAAAAATGTAAGAAAAGTTCAAGGGCCCTGTGACCTAGGTCCCTCAGTGACTCACAGATTTACTTGGAAAATGCCTCCTACCTAGTCAGGTGGAATCACAGATTCTCAGTTTCACGTCTCTACCACCACTGTACCCCATGCCTCTTCCAAAAACAGAGAAAGATTCACTGAGACTGTTGTATCAGTAGTATTAGGGAAGCAACAGATAGACTCATTTAGCTCCCACATCCTCTGTGAGGAACAGCATGGCCTTTTCTAGAGGACTGGCAAGGTGGAACAAAAAGAGTTTTCCAGATAGGCCAAAGGTCAAGAAATAGTGATAAACTTGGAGCGATCAGGACTAGGGAATGCTGTGTCCCGGGGAGATTGGGCCAAGAACAGGCTCCTTTGGAATGAATACGGTCAGTCGTTCGGGAATCCAGTTGGGAAGCCGGGGCCCCAGGTCTTTGATTTGCCAAGGCTTTGTGTCTCTGGCTTGTGTCTTGGGAATCCCTCACCACGCCTTGCCTGCCAGGCGAGCTCCCAGTGGAAAAGATGGGACCTTGTCCTTGCGCCACGGGGTGTAGCTGGGGAGGGCTAACCCTGAGTGGTAACCGCGAAGAAAGGACGGGAACGGGAGCAGACCTCCTCAGCTGCTCAGCAGACCAACACTGTGTTTTGCCGTCTTGTGCTCCCACTAGAAAGGTAAAGTAAAGGAAGCCGCCCAGCGCTACCAGTATGCCCTGAAGAAGTTCCCTAGAGAAGGGTTTGGTGAGGACTTGAAAACCTTCCGGGAGCTGAAGGTGTCTCTCCTCCTCAACCTCTCTCGATGTCGCAGGAAAATGAACGTAAGTGCTTCTCATCCCAGCTCCTTTCCACAGCCCTGAAAGTTGATGATCCATGTCACACCCTGGCTTTTAGCAGGCCCCCAAATCCTTGTCTGCCCCCATCTGGAACTTGGTTGTCCTTCACAGAGCACTGACATTTGCGATTTGAAAGAAATCAAGACTTAAGTATTACAATCTGTATCTCAAACTGTAAAAAATGAATTCTGTGGGCGCTTTGTAGCTTTCTGAATTTTCCTGATTCCCACTGAAAGTAATTGGAATACCCATCACCATCCTGCCCTGCCCCCCAAGTCAGGTTTCTGGTCTTTGGGAAAAGGTGAGCGCAGTGGACCCTGGAACTCCCAGCTTCAATTAGATACAATTGTAGTCATTCCCTTCCTTCCTGGGAGACCCCCTCATCATTTAAGGAAGGGCTGAAAAGAAGGCACAGGACCACGGACTTCAAGGTTTAATGTCTAAAGCTAATCTTAAACTTTCACTTCTTTCCTCATCCTTTTATTCTAACATGCCAGGTCCCTTCTTGTCACAGAAGGAGTCTCAGAACTCCTCCTGGACCTTTGGTTCATTAGTTTAGTCCCTAAGTCATGTCCAACTCTTTTGCAACCCCATGGACTTCAGCCCACCAGGCTCTTCTGTCCATGGGATTTCCTCAGGTGAGAATACTGGAGTGGGTTACCATTTCCTTCTCCAGAGGATCGTCCTGAGCCAGGGGTCAAATCCGCGTCTCCTGAATTGGCAGGTCCACCAGGGAAACCCCTCCTGGTCCCTTATTATCTCCTAAATAGCCCTTGGTTCTTCTTGCCTGCCTAGATACAGCCTGTGATGCCCTCAGCCACTGCCCTCTTGATATGCAGACACTGCTGAGCCAAGAACCCTCTCTCAGATCCTAGGAATAGCCAGGCTTGTATCAGGAACGTCTGACATCCACCAGCCTGAGGTCTCAGGTTCCTCAGGAGACAAAAATAATCCTAGCCAAACAGGAACGTTTGAACAACAGAATAAAGAACTCAGGTGTCCAGCAGTGACCTTATAGCCTCTGTGGCAAGAGATCTGCTGTCAGCTCCAGAAAAATGACTTTTTGATCATCCATCTAAAAGCTAGCAGTGAAAAGAGCCCTGATAAATAAGCAGACTTGGGTGTCTCCAAGAGCACAGTGATGCCCTAAGAGGCAGAGCTTCTCTAGGTGCTTAGGAATATGGGGACATGGTGGAGGTTCTCGGGGGAAGCGGTGAGGTTCTGACATGAAACAGGAGGCAGAGCCCCGAGGGTCTCCTACAGCTCCAGCTAGTGAGCGTGAGATGAAGCTCCGAAGCTGCCACTGACCTACTGGCCACTTTATGCCTCACAGATACTCTGCTTCTTGAAAAAGTTCTAATCATCCCAGAAATAATGATCATCGCAAAAGAAAAAAATTAACAGGTTAGGTTGAAAATAGTAGAGCTGGAAGCCGATGCTATAAGATAGGAGATTTCCTCTTAGGCACCACATCAGATTGCATGCCAGGGCCACCTGAGATCTGTCAACTTTGGTAGAAAGTTGCCTGTTAACTTTTTTTTTCATTTTACCTCCACCACAGGGCCTTTGCTCTGCTTTAGGAATCACAAGCTTAACCAGAGGCTCCTGTGCTGTCCTATGGCTTTGATATTAAAGAGGAGAAAACCTTCCCCTTTAGTGTGTAAGGGTGTCTTGAAAATGATGGCTTTGTTGCCATGGTTCCTGTTCCCCGGGCTTCTTAAGACCAATGAAACCGTGTTCCTCCAGGGAACCTCAGTGACCAAGAGATGAGGTGACAGCAGACACCGCAGTCACAGCCCGGCTTCTCTCTTGTTTCAGAATTGTTTTTTAAACTTTAAATGTTTCCTAAGCAAGGAACGAGTTAAGAGAAGGAGCAGGCCCCAGAAGCCTCTGTGAAACAGAAGGGAAACTGCCGTTCCTTGAGCATCTCCTGTGTGGGGGACTTTCAGATGCTTCGTTGCTCTTAGTCCTACCTGGGAGGTCGGTGCGGATGAGAAAACACAGGGCGGGCTCTGTGGGCTTACAGAGCAGAGCTGAGAATTGAACCCAAGCCTGCCTGACACCCCTCCTCCGTCCACTCCCCTTAGCCAGTCAGTTCTTTTTCACATAGCCCCATCTTCCTGGATTTTTCTTGCCCCTTAAAAGTCAAGGAATAGTGGGGGAGGCAGGAAGAGGGGGGGTACAATGAGGGTCCACACGAGATGCCAGTGTGGGTGTTTGCCTCATACACAGGTGTGCAACAAGAGTTCAGGTTTCCAAATTCAGGAGCTTCAGTGGGTTGACATTTGGCTTCTGGGACAGAAATAACGTTGTTCCAAAGGCAGAAAGAGGGCAGACGAAAAACACTTTTGTCCTTTAGGGCAGATAAATTCCCAGGAGCCATTGCAGGACCACACAGGGCAAAAGGCCGAAGGAACTTGCATTTGGCCCATGTGGCTAGAGCCACGCCAGGCATGTCGAGAATCCCAGGTGCCCCATCCATAAATGTCAAAGAAATGTACCTGTAATCTGTTTTATTCCCAAGCTGTCTATTTCTCATATCTCTTCAATGACTCATTTGCACACCTATTGTAATGACAGGATTTTGGAATGGCGGAGGAATTTGCTACTAAGGCCCTGGAGCTGAAACCGAAATCTTATGAAGCTTACTATGCGAGAGCAAGGGCCAAACGCAGCAGCAGGTGAGGAGAGAGAGAGAGGGTGAGGAGCAAGAGGTCTCTTTCTGGAAATTTGGCCATAGTGACATTGGCCACCCTGGGGCATCTGTACCCACTGTGTGTGTCCCCGAGGACTCTCGGGGCCGAGCTTTGGGGATGGCCCCCACCCACCCCAAGCACAGAGCGCCTCTTCAGCTGGCACACCTTTGGGGCTGTGGCGAGCTAGAGCATCGTACTGGGGAGAAAAATGCCTTTTCACTGTTGGAGACTGGCACCTTCTTCCAAGAGGCTTCTGCCATCTCTCAGTCGCTCTTTTAACCCCCAGAACAGACAGCACAAAGAGACACTGGTCTCTTGAGAGAGAGCAGAATATCCTCCTAACCCTTCTAGAGGGAAAAGTAGGACGGGTCACGTATCACAGACTCCTCTTTCTTTGCTTAGAGGCATTCGGGGGGTCCCCGGATCACTTAGTCTTCCTTCTGGGACTCCCCTCCAGTCTGACGGCATCAGACCTCCTTCCTATCTACCCGCCCCTCCCAGCACCACACCATAAATGCATGGAACACAGAAGGACCTGGGCCAGGACTGCGAGGGCCCCAGAGAAACCCCATCCCTCACGCCCAGGGGGCAGGAAAGGCTCCAGAAAGATCTAGAAACTGCCATCAGTGATCTTTATAGATCATTGATCCCTGTCCTTGATGCCACCTGGCCAGCGCCCTGCCCTTCTCCCCAGCTCTGCCTGTCGAAGAACTGCTTCAGGTTCACATCCATGACCAGGGAGCTGTTGTCCTGAAAATCAGACCCAGGTTAAGTCTAGAGATGACAGTGGCCGTGATCTTAGTCTTGGCTAGGTGGGGCAACAGAGGCCTCACAGAAGCTGAACTATCAGATTCTCTTTCCCCTGGGATGGTTCCTTCCTCACAAGGCCAACTGCCTCTTTTCTGGGCAAGGTTGACAGAGCGGAGGGGAATATCTCCGACAGTTTGTGTCCTTGTTTGTAAACGATAGTCTGAGTTTCCTAGTCAGCAAACCTGATACCTGCCCAGCTCTGCCGTAGCCAAGTGGAGGAGCCACAGCGCAGCGGGGCAAGAGGTAGACAGGGCAGAAGAGGACAGGGTTCTTGCCTGGGATGGAACAGGCCTGAAAATTGGGGCCAAAATGTAAAGAAAAAATTCTGCTGGATCAGCAAGATTCTTTAATATCGTAGTTACTGATTTGTTCCTAAGCTAATTGACAGTGACCCTGTAAATGACAACCCCACCCAACCCTCAGACTACCTGGTGTGCATTTGAGCACTAAGAGACACTTCCTGAAGGGCCTAGCTGGACTGAACCAAATGGGGACGTTTCTCCACTGATCCCAGAGAGGCCAGAAGGAAGATGGAGGCTGAAGGAGCTAGGGAATCATTCTGGGCTCTTCCAGAATGACAGCCTACCTATTTCTTTCCTTACAAATCAGATGCAACCAAAGCCCCCGGACGCCCCCCACCCGCACCCCACCCCACTCAGGCGCTAACAGTTGTCTGAGACCGTGACCAGGCCCTCAGCTCCTGGTGACTCCTGTGATTCAGAATAACTCCATTCCTGTGTTTACGTTTCGTCAAGCAGACAGTTTGCAGCAGCCTTAGAGGACCTGAACGAGGCCATCAAGCTGTGTCCAAACAACCGTGAGATCCAGCGGCTTCTGCTGCGGGTGGAGGAGGAGTGTCGACAGATGCAGCAGCAGCCGCCGGTGCAACAGCAGCCTCCGCAGCAGCAGCTCCCAGAGGAAGCAGAGCCTGAACCCCAGCACGAAGACATCTACTCCGTACAGGACATACTCGAGGAGGAGTTCTTGGAACAGGACGTGGAGAATGTGTCCATCGGCCTCCAAACGGAGGCTCGGCCCAGCCAGGGGCTCCCCATCATCCAGAGCCCACCCTCCTCCCCGGCCCCCCGGGACTCAGCCTACATCTCCGGCTCGCCCCTCGGCTCGCATCAGGTTTTTGACTTCCGGTCCAGCAGTTCCGTAGGCTCTCCCACCAGACAGAGCTATCAGTCCAGCTCACCCGCGCTCTCTCCAACTCACCAGAACTCACACTATCGGCCTAGTCCCCCGCACACTTCCCCGGCTCATCAGGGGGGCTCCTACCGCTTCAGCCCCCCTCCTATGGGAGGGCCAGGCAAGGAATACCCAAGCCCGCCCCCTTCCCCTCTCCGCAGAGGCCCCCAGTACCGGGCCAGCCCTCCAGCGGAAAGCATGAGTGTCTACCGTTCCCAGTCAGGCTCCCCTGTGCGCTATCAGCAAGAAACAAATGTGAGTCAGCTTCCTGGCAGACCGAAATCTCCGCTGTCCAAGATGGCCCAGCGGCCCTACCAGATGCCCCAGCTTCCCGTGGCCGTGCCCCAGCCTGGGCTCCGGCTCCAGCCGGCCAAAGCCCAGATTGTGAGGAGCAACCAGCCCAGCTCGGCCGTGCATTCAAGCACCGTCCTCTCCACGGGGGCCTATGGCCAAGTGGCCCATTCAATGGCCAGTAAATACCAGTCTTCCCAAGGAGACATAGGAGTGAGTCAGAGCAGGCTGGTTTATCAGGGGTCAATTGGGGGGATCGTAGGGGACGGGAGACCTGTGCAGCACGTCCAGGCCAGCCTGAGTGCAGGTGCCATCTGCCAGCATGGAGGGTTGGCCAAGGAAGACCTTCCCCAGCGACCTTCGTCAGCCTACCGGGGCGGCATGAGATACAGCCAGACGCCCCAGATTGGGCGCAGCCAGTCTGCATCCTATTACCCAGTGTGCCACTCAAAGCTGGACCTGGAGCGCTCCTCCAGCCAGCTAGGCTCCCCCGACGTGTCGCATTTAATCAGAAGACCTATTAGTGTCAACCCCAGTGAAATCAAACCCCACCCACCGACTCCCAGGCCACTGCTGCACTCCCAGAGCGTAGGCCTGCGTTTCTCTCCATCTAGCAATAGTATCGCATCTGCCTCCAACCTAACACCTACCTTCCGGCCATCCTCCTCCATCCAGCAGATGGAGATTCCGCTGAAACCGGCGTACGATAGGTCATGTGACGAGCTGTCGCCAGTGTCTCCCACGCAGGGAGGTTACCCTAGTGAGCCCACCCGATCCAGGACCACACCATTCATGGGGATCATAGATAAAACAGCCCGGACTCAACAGTACCCCCACCTTCACCAGCAGAATCGGACCTGGGCGGTGTCATCCGTGGATACCGTTCTCAGCCCCACGTCTCCAGGCGGCCTGCCCCAGCCTGAGTCCTTCAGCCCACCATCGTCCATCAGCAACATCGCCTTTTATAACAAGACCAACAATGCACAGAATGGCCATTTGCTGGAGGACGATTACTACAGCCCCCACGGGATGCTGGCAAACGGGTCCCGCGGAGACCTGCTGGAGAGAGTCAGCCAGGCCTCCTCTTACCCTGACGTGAAGGTGGCGCGGACCCTCCCTGTGGCTCAGGCCTACCAGGACAACCTGTACAGACAGCTGTCCCGGGACTCTCGACAAGGGCAGACATCCCCTATCAAACCAAAGAGACCATTTGTGGAGTCTAATGTTTAAAAGACGTGTGTTGGAGTGAGACCCATATGTTTTCACTGCACATCTTCAGGCTTGGTTTCCCACATCCGAGGTAGTTCTCTGGCTTAATTTCTCATGTAGTTTCTGCGTGGTGTTCAGAGGTGGCAGCCCACATGCCAAAATCCTTTGCATGCAGCCGACTGAGAAGCTGGCCTCCAGGGAGCCGGGACTTGGGTTTCTTTGGTCCGTGCCCCAGCCACACGCTCTCTCCCTCTTCAGACGCCAGCGAGGAGATTGCTGTGCCCGCGAGCTTCAACCCAGGGAGATCAGATGCGCTGGTCGGCTTTTTCCACGAGACAATCGCTTTCACTGATGTTCTTGTTGTGTAAAATGTCTTTTTCCTTTTTTACGAAAATGAGATGAGATGTTCGCGTTCGTTTTCTTCTAGGAACTTGTAGAAAGAGTGCGACGCCCCTCTGCCTTTGCATTCTTATCCAGTGTTATCCAAATAGCAGCCCTCCCCACCCCAGAGCATTCTTGTGCCGTGGTCTCCTCCCCCTGGACTGCCAGGTCCCTGCGGCTGTCAAGTCTAGAATGTTCATTTAGATTATTGCTGGTGTCCCTATGGGGGTAAAGGATCGAGGAGAAAGAGAAGACATAAGAAAACACCAATACAGTTATTTGAAATGTCACTCCATGGATTGCCCAAGAGGCATGGTAGGAACATTCAGGAAACAACCAGCCCTTTAATATTTCAGTCAGCCGAGGAAATTGAATGGGAATCGTACATGTTTTTAAAATACTTCACTGCGAGCTATTCTTTTTATGTTTTTAGCCAAATTAACCATTAAACGCTACTGATTTTCCATGAGTGGGGGAGAGAATAAATAAGTATATGGGGAGAGAGAGAAAAAAGAACTGTTCTGGATTCTCAGTGAAAGGCTGTAGAAAGTTCTTGTCCTGGAGAAATCTATTTGTTAGCCCCTGAGGTGTCACTGAGGGTTGTATTCCACGCAGAGTATATATGTTCTCCCCAGAGATTGACTGGCGTGGCAATCCTGTCAGTTGGATCTTTGCCTAGAGCCAGATTTTGTTCTACTGGTCCTCTTTTTTTTTTTTTTTTAACCCAGATGGTTTAGTAAAGAATTGGTTCCTTAAAAAGGAAATTGAGTCCTCTGGGGATGGTAAGACTGATTCCCAGAGCTTGCGCCCAGGGCCATTGCATTCCGTGGCAGATGTGGTCACAACTCCACCCACCGTGGTTTCATTATCTGTCATTACAGGAATTGTTTATTTTTTTTTCTAAGTAGGAGTGTTTGGCGGGGGGTGGATGTTTTTATTTTTTTGCCACTCATCACGTGGCATCTTGCTTCCCTAACCAGGGATCGAACCCACACCCCTTGCAGTGGAAGTGCAGAGTCTTAACCACTTGAATGCCAGGGACATCTCAGGAGTGATATTTAAAATCCAGATACAGTGAAGTGTTTCAGGGTGAAGAAAGACCCCTTTCAGCCCTCTGTGGGAGAGCATGAGATGGACAGTAAGCCTTCTGACCCCATAACCTGCACCCATCGCCTGTGTCTTGTGGTCATTTGCTAACCAGTCCTTTTGAGTGACTGAGGCCAGCAACAAGAACTCTGGAACCAAAGCCTTAGCACAGGCCCGGTAGCAACTGTTTGTCAGCTCTTAAATTAACAAACTAAACAACTAAAACTAAACAAAAGGGAATTTGTTCTCTGTTACAGGAATCATTCTGCTCTTGTTAGTAAAGGGCTACAGGAAGGGCAGTTTCCTGAACAGAAATCCAGATGTGACCAGACCTGTTTGTAATACTAAGTGTCCTCTGAAAGAATTGTTAAGTCATGGGGACCGTGAAGCTGAAATCAGAAACACTTCTGTACTAACATAGATTCTGCCAAATAGATGCACCCCTCCGCCCCGCAAGCCTGGAACAGGCCAGGATGTGTGTGTCTCAGTGCTGGAAGTAAACGGCAGGGCTGGTCCAAGACCCAGACTCTGTCCACTCTCTGATTTTTAGGGACTGTCTCCCACTCAGCTAGCCCAGAGCGGACATCAGTGTCTCTTCTCTCCTCTCTCTCTCTCACCGAGATGATGAAATGCACAGCTGTGGCATCAGCCCACGACCAGGAGCCCAGCAGCCTCTCAGCATTTTCTGTCCAGGTCTCGGCCTTGTTGGGCCCTTTGCATCTCACCCTTCTTAACCACCTCTCACTGAGGAGCTGCTGCCGCATCTTGAGAATTTCTCAGTGTCCATTAGAAAAGTGCCCCTGTTTATTCACAGCACCACACATACCACCTGCTCTTGCCTGAGTGGGTGAGCAGGTTCTGTAGTTTTATAAATATGCCATCGACGCCACTTCTCCCAAGCATGTCTCTTAGGATTTTCTAGGGCAAACAGGTTTAGGGTCCATGCCTTTTTGGACAAAACGCCTAAGCTGTCAACAGTCAAAATACAGTCCTTTTGTGGCCATTGTAAGAGGGCGTGAATGCCACTACTGGGTGCCGGTTGTTTTTGCCTAAAAAGTGCCAGCTGGACCTTACTGGAGCAGGAGGCAAAGCTCTTCTTTGTCAGCAGACTGCCTGTGCCCTGTTTTGCTACTTCACTGCCACGGGATGATCTTAGTACTGTATCTTAGAGATGCCCCCTCACTTGCTGGCATCCATGTCTGGCTTCAGGTGGGGGGGCGTTCTTCAGATCAGCTTGGTAAGTTCCACTCACCCCCTTCACGTCACCCTGAGCTGGAGACAGTGACAAACTTCAGCTTACAGGTTTCTCATCAAATAGTACCTTCCTCTCACCAGAATTCCTCTCACCAGAATTCTTGCACTAAATGCGTTTCCATCACATCATGTCTATAATGGGTGCACTTTATTGTTTGAATTTGTAACTCTGATAAGTAACTGGATATTTAAGTGTGAGTAATGTCTTCATTAGAAAATGGCAAAAGCTCCCTTGTCTTTTAGTGTGTTTTTCAAAGGGATTTAAAAAAAGGAAAGCAAGCAAGCAAGCAGTGGATCACAACATTTATAGCACAAGAAATAACTTGTATATAAGCATCAAAAAGATTAAGACTTTTTAAAGACAAAAAATATTTGCAGTGATTTTAAAGTGCTTTTCCAGCAATTTTCTTAGGGACTCCTGAGACATGGTTACTTTATTTACTGGATCAGTAAGGCACACAATTAACAAAAATTAATGTTTATTTACAAAGTAAAGGGAAAACCCTGTGTAACATGAGAATTTGGCATGGACAAAATGGAGACCATTTTGTATCTGCTCTTGTGTCTTCTCCGGGTTGCAGACGTGCACTATTAAAAGTCCCAAGTTAATAGAGCACAAACCCTTCCCGTCCCCCTCCCACGTGCCCTTCTTTCTAGACGTGTTTAACTTGAAGGCTCAGGAAAACTCCACGAATTAGAATCATGTACAGTACCCAAGGTTGTTGTCCAGAGATATGAGTTTGCTAATTTAGTTAAGCCTGGATTATTAAACACTTTTCCTAAGTTACTGTAAACAGAACAGCTTAGAGAAAGGTATTCTCGGTCCTTATATTGTACAGTAGTTTATGAACCCCCGTCTCTAAATATTGGTATTTTTATATCCCAGAGATGTACCCAATAGAAAAATGAATCCATATCTAATTTAATATCCATTAGTATTTTCCTTAGATTTTAGTCACAGTGGGGTTTTTTTGTGGATGTCACCTTGCTTCACCACACTTCACCACTAGGTGTCACTGTGGCTCTGCACCAGGCTTGTCTGGTAGCAAAGAACGGCAGCATCTCGGGGGAGCCACAGCCAGGCCGACAGGCAGGCCCATAGGCTCAGAGGATCCAGGAAGGAGGGAACAAAGGCCTGGAAAGGGGTCTCCACACATCTGTGCCAGTTGTGGCAGGATACACTCTTTGAACACTACCTGCTTTGGACCTTCAGCCAGGCAGAGACTGGGGGTAGGCTGACCAGATCTCCCTTGCTCTCTCCGGTGGGTGGATGGGAATGTAGAAGACCCCTCCCTTCCCCATGAGCACCCTCTCAGTTCCTCTCGGCCTCCAACTTTTACAACTCCAGAGGTGTCACAGTTGGATGGTTCGATTCAAAGAATTCAAAGTTATTTTTCTACTGCAGAATTGCCTTGGATAACACCTGTTGCTCACTGAATCTTTGCCACAAAAATGGAACAGGCACCCCCGTGGGGCAGGGTGTGCCCAACCCCATCCCAGCCTCCCCACCCCCACCTCGCCTGTCTGTCCCTGGGCTGCCTGCTTCTTGAAAAGCCACCCCGCAGAGGCAGCTGCTGCTGCTCCCACGCCAGGCCTGTGGTGGTGGCGTGCGCGCTGGGAGGTATGGCTTTCTCTTCCTCCTCTAGGAATTCCAGACTGACCATCTACCATGACTAACAACAATGAACAAAGGGCTTAGGGGTAGGAGCTACCTACAAAGACGTGTCATGGAAACCTTCACCATGCAATGCCTTGAACTCCACTCTGGCTGCTCCCAAGACAAGGTGGCTGGCTGGGGGCCTGGACACAAGCACAACGGGGCTGGTGGAGCCACTGTGCAAAGGTACTTGAATACTCACTGGGTCTTCATCAACTTTTATAATACAGACCACTCAAGGGCTGAAGTGTTGGGAACCTGCATTTCGGTGTCCAGTGCCTCGCAGCAGCTGAACCACCCTGAGATGCTTGTGGCCAGCTGATGGCCACAGCCAGAGCTTTGAAAGTCAGTACCAAATGAACATGTAATTGGACACCAAAAATCAAGTGTTAACTTTCATGTTTCCTCACCCGTTCCATCTCATTTCTTCCTGCTGACTCTGTGATATCTCTGCTAAGCTGACCTGTCAGGTTTTTGCTGGACACACACAGGTGCAGACCAACATCCCTCTTGTTTTTTTTTACACCTACTCTGTGGAAAGGAAGGAGCCTAGCTGCTTTATTGTTGTAGCACTCGCTGGCTGGATTTTTCTTTTGCCTAATCACTAACCAGAACACCTGGTTAGGGGAACTCGACTCAATCCCTTTCGTCCCCAGGACCAGACAGAGTTATTTCTGGAAAATTCAGTACTTGAATGTACCTGCCTTATTGTGAACCAACTTACTGGAAAAAAATTAGAAATGCTGGCTCCAGATCTCTGCTTCCTTCACGGGTTATTTTGGAAATCCTGTAAGTTACACTTCCTGTTCCAGTTCGGGTTGATTTTTTTTTTTGTGGGGGGGTGGGGGGGAGGTGTTTTCATTTCTATTTTTTTTTCCTCTGGCTGATTCCTGCTGAGTGGGGCCAGTTCCTCGTCAGGCTCAGGGCAGGTGCCATTCTCAGGCTTGGCCTCCTTTCCATCCAGCATAGCATCTTTGTCTCTGTTCTGTCTCCTCCAAATCCAAGATGATTTTAATTAGTACAGACCTGTACAGTCTACAATTAAAGAGTGATTTGTACTAACATGATTTTGATTCTTCCTCCTCTTTGCTGTCCTTTCAAGACACTTGCTGGAAAAAGCTTTAATGCACTTAGTTTTCCTTTAGGTTTTCTATAACTCAGATGTAAAGGACTTTCTCTGTACAGTATATTATCCAATGCATGTTTGTTCTCTATCCTGATATATTGAACACCACACGGTTGTGAACTCGTGCAGTGGGGAGGTCCCACACCCAACAGAGGCATCTAGCCCCCTGTGTATAAGGAAAGACATTTTCCTTTGCTGTCCTTGCTTGAGCAGTTTTATTGTCTGTACATGTGAGCTGTGTGAGATAGATGTGAAAAGTTAAATGAATGCAATTTCCTGACCATGTATACAGATCGCCATCTGTACAATGAACTGTATGTATGAAAGCAAATGTACTTATTTATAAATGGGTAACACTTGGAAAAACATGGTGTTGTGGTGCTTTCTCCTTTCATTACAGTACCTCTCCAGGAGCTGACTCGGGCCACTGTCTCTGAGGCCCACCATGCTAAGGATGCCTCCCTCAGGGACAGCTGGCTGGGCCCAATTCCTAATGATTTGGCTGGTCGTTTGTGGGATATTTAGAGTCACCCCTTTGGGCTCTTGTTCATTCAGAGAAGTTACAGAGCTCTCTTGAGAGCTGGACACCGAGGGGCTCGAGAGAACCCTGGACAAGACAGTCCTGAGGGCCCATCAGCCAAGGCCCACTGCGTTCATTGAGAGAGAGGAGGCTCTTTCTTCCATGGAAGAGGTCTCTCCAGCCAGGCCAAGGGAACACTGAGTTCCTCTCCTTGTTTGATTTTAATAGCTGAGGCTACACCTCAGTCCAGTTACCGTCCCCAAATCCAAGGCTGCCCGTTAGAGGCTGCATGCCCAAGGCAGGGGGACAGCACGGGTTATAGTTCCCAAGGCTGACTTGGTTAAAGCCGGAAGCCCACTGCTTCCAGTGACTATTTTTTTTCTTCAGAAGTCCGGCCAAGGGACTTCCCTTTGGTCTGGTGGTTAAGAATCCACCTGCCAGAGCAGAAGACACATGTTCAATTCCTGGACCTGGAAGATCCACATGCTGTGAAGCAACTAAAGCCCAAACGCCCAGCCCCTGCTCCGCAGAAGAAGAAGCCGCTGCGAGGAAGAGAAGCCTGCACACCACAGCTGGAGTAGCTCCCACTCGCAACAAGGGCCTGGTGCAGCCGCAAAGAAAATACAGTTTAAAAAAGAAAGAAATCTGGTCAGAAATTTCCAGTCCTCACCATATAGAGAACTAGGCAGCTATGCTGTGGAGAGGGTACAGATTTCCGGAAACTGGCTGGAGACTCAAAACCTTTCCTCAAGGACAGAGTCATGGGTTTTTCCCACCCAGCTGCGACCTGTCTGTCTGCTTCAGGGACAAGCAAGGAAGGAGACCTCTTCCTCGCAACACCAGACTGTGATAAACAAACATTTCTGCTGTGTCACTACATCCATTTCCCTCAAAGCACCCAACTGGGGAAGCAGGAGAACACCAGGTGTGCGGTCATCCCAATCTGGACGCTAGAACTGCCTTCAAAGAGCGGAGAACTCTGGAAGTTTAGCCTGAGCAGAAACGATAAGGGGATAAGTGGCTGGGAGGGGGAAAAAAAAAACAAAAACAGATTTTTAAGGATTCCCGAGGCAATGGTTGAAAGGTAAAAGGAATTCTACAAAGCTAATTCTGAACAGTTGTTGGCTCTGAACCAGACTACAGAGCCACTCGAGCGGCAGGAAGCCGTGCCCTCAGTAACACTCTTGTAGGTCTTCCCCTTGCTGTTTTCATTCCCTGACAGGTGCTCTTTGTAGTCTGACACACCGCTGTGCAGACATGCACGTGGGCAGTCACACTCCCACAGGCCGAGGCTGAGTGGAATCGGAGCATCATCTTCTTTCACCTTTAAAAATGGGAGCTCTGAAATTGTATTCCTTCGGAGACACAACTGTGCCTTGGGCAAGAGAATTCTGTGACCTCTCGAGGTTCCCAACCCAGTGGGTAGGCGATCTGCCTTGGAGAGAGAGGCAGCCTGGAGTCTGGCATCGTTCGAATATTCAAGCACAGAGGTCCTTAAAATTCAGAAGCTGGTGCAGAAGCCATAAGAGAGATGGCACACTCACTGGGTCGGGATGCCTCTGCCCTCGCAGACAGCCACCCCTGAGCCTGACCACGAGGCCACCTCATGACGTGACGCAGAGCCATAAGAGAGATGGCACGCTCACCGGGTCGGGATGCCTCTGCCCTCGCAGACAGCCACCCCTGAACCTGACCACGAGGCCACCTCATGACGTGAGGCAGGCCACATGGTGCGTGTTCAGGCTGATAAGCAGACGAAGGTCCACACAGACACCCTGATTCAGGAGGCGCTACAGATGTATCAAGCAAAGACCTCTCAAGCTCTGGCTCAGACACGCTCAACACCAGATTTGATACAGAAAAGAGAGTGCTGGGAAGTAAGAATCAATGTCACCGAAGGATGACTTAACCTTACCAGAGGATGTTCTGTAGGGTCCCTTTCAATAGTGAGCCCCCGGGTAAATTGCCATTAAGTGACAGGAGCACATGGTGCATCCTGGTGAGATCTGAGGTCACACCCAGCTTCGTTGGAAACACATTTGCCTGACCCTCGGGGATTGATCTAAAGTAGAATCTCAGCTTGTTCTCAAAGCTTTGCTCCTCTTCTTAAGGAATGAAGAGACATATTTTTATTTTTTGAGACATTTTTAAAACAAAAAAGGTTAATGGAATAGGCAGGGCAACTTCTTGCCTAGGTCCCATCAGGCTCTTGCGGTTCCACCCTCCTGGACACCCTGTCTGGGAACAGAATTTCTCTAACCCTTTGGAAGAGCCTCCCTCACTGGGGTCCAGAGCGAGGACCATTTCAGAGCCTGTAGTGCTCTGAAGTGATAAACAGCATGAGTCACTTTACTTTCTGTGCCCAGCCTGGGGATATGCAGTTTCTCTCGACCCTGGTAGGCAAACCTCACGTATCTGCTTTTTAAAAGAGCTGGCTCCTTTTACTGCCACAGGAAATGAAGATAACAGGCCAGAGATCTGCTGTAGACGTTTATTGAATCATCTGTTGTACCAGCACTACACTGGACTTCTTCGAAGATTGGCCACAGGCAAAATAAAACAAGCCACCACGGATCAGCTTGGCTGGGGCAGGTGAGGAGGGGGGTGCCTTTTTGGCTCATTAGTTATCCAGCATATGCTTTGGCAAACAGGCCAGTGTTCAGACTTTTTTTTTTTCTTTGCAAATCCAAGGTTCTGTTTCTCTCTGTGCCCTTCTGGCAAGAGAGATACACAATCCTACTTTGGTAGTTTGTCTAAGGTGGAGTTTTCCCACGTGTAAACATCGACTATACCAGGCGATCAAAGAACAGTGTAAACGGCATGCGGTGGTGTGCGGAGGTGGGCAGCCGCAGCAGAGCCCAGAGCGGCCACGGGGTGGGGTGGGGAGCAGGCAGCCCTGCTGGGGAGGGCGCCCACCTCCGCCACCTGCCCTGAGGAGCAGCATCGCCTGAGGCGGGACCCCCCACGGCAAAGGCCGAGTTGTAGGAATTCGAGTATTAAAGGAGATGAGCCCCCTTTCTCGAAGGCAGCATTTAGCTGGGAGAGGCAGCTGCTGAAAAACGGTAGTCAGAACTGGAAATTTTATTAATGTCTTAAGTCAAGTCTGTCTTGTCTGAAACTGCGTCATGTTCCTCAAAGCCCAGAAAATGAGGAAAACAAGGAGAGAGCATTTGCCAAGTCCAAGAAGCGCAGATCAATGCTCTAATCACGTTATCTCTAGACCAAAGGCAAACGGCGACTCAGCTAACAGCGTTACACACTCACAGGGTTGGGGAGGGGTGGGGGGGGGGGTTGGATTAATCTGATTCCGTCTTGGTCCCAACTTCCTGCAAAGACCGGCCGCAGGTAGGAGAGGAGCCCGTCCTCCCGAACCCTCCTCATAGAAATCGAAAGGGGGCACCTTATCCTTTTTAGCGGCAGCTTTTTGTTTAACGGGAAAAGGCCTGTGCCCTCTTGTCAGAGGAGCCTCCCGTGAGCTCTGGGGGTCAGGAGCGGAGGCCTGGCCCAGCGGGGACAGAGGCCCCTGCAGGTGGCCCAGCACCCCCCAGCGCCCACCTCCAGGCTCTTCTCTGGGCTGCCCTCTGAAGCGGCTCACGGCAAGTTTGTCCCAAGTCTACGGCCCCCAAGGCAAAGCCACCTCGGGGCTAAAGGGTTAAAGAAAGGGAAGGCTCCAGAACGCAGCTGTGCCAAAGCCTGGGTCCAGAGAGTCCCAGGGAGTCCCTCCCCTGTCCTGGGGAACCTGGCCCTGACACCAGCATATTTCACATATAATGTCACTAGCTCCGCTGCCAAAGGCTGGGCCCCTTCAGAGCGCCGGTCCTTCGGGCCGCAAGACTCCTGCCAGGAGTTTGGGGTCACACAAAGCAAGTCTCAGCTTCACTGCGGCCTCGAGAAGGGAGCGCCCCCAACTCTCAGACCCATTTAGGCCCAGAGCCTTAACCCAAAGCTGCTCCATCTTGGGGAGGAAGTCGGGTGGCAACAGGGGCGGGGGTGGGGGAGTGGGGTGGGGGTGGGAGTGGGGACGCGTGCTCAGGACTAACACGACAGCAGCAGCAGCGAGGAGCAGGAAGCGGAGGGGGCCTGAACCCCAAAAATCTGCGCTCAGAGAGGACTTCCCCCCCTACCTCCGCTGTGCCCAGCCCTGCCCGGACCCTCAGCGGCGGTTGCGGGACGGACACCTGCCTGGGCCCCTGGAACAGGAGGGGCCAGGATGGGGCACCCGTCACTGGGAGCTGGGGCTGTCGCCCTCCGTCAGCGTCTTGAAGTCCATGGAGAGCGCTTGCTCTTCCGCCTGGAGGGGCCGCTTCCAGTCGGCGCGGGTCAGGATGTAGAGTATGACCGTGGCGAAGGTGGCCAGCAGCAGGCCCAGCACGTTGGCCAGGACGCCCTCGGGCTCGAACATGCTGTACTTGGTCCTGCGGGGTTGAGGCGTCGCCCTTAAACCCAGTGCCCTTCACCCCAGCCGGAAAGACGCCCTGGGGTCCCAAGCCCGAGTCCGCCCCCCACCCCGCCCCGCCCCGCCCCGCCCCGGGAGAAAAGCCCCTGCTCGGCCGCCCCGCACAGAGCCGCCGGGAGGGGGCGCTCACCCGAGCTCGAACAGCAGCGCCTCCTTCAGGCCCAGCAGGGCGGTGGCCACCGAGAGCAGGAAGATGGCGGCGCCGAAGAAGACGTGCTGCGGGCGGTAGCGGCTCCGCAGAGAAAACGAGGCGCCCGGGAACAGGAAGAAGCTAAAGCCCACGAGCCACTGGGAGAAAAGGCGAGGTGCTGCCGGGGACCGAGCTGCGCCCGCTCCGCGCAGCCCGGGGACGCCCTGGGCGCACCTCCGGGCGCACACCTGGCCGCAGCCGGTTCGGGGCCTGCTCCCTGCCCCTCCCCGCCACCGTGGGGCCGCGAGGACTCACCTGCGCAAAGAAGAGCGCGAAGACCAGGATGCCGCACCAGCTGTGCAGGCTGTACAGGTCGGCGTAGCCCTTCTTCCTGTGGTGCTCGAACACCGCCACCAGGCCTGGCGGGAGGCGGGGGTAGCGTGAGGACAGGGCTGATGGGGACTGAGGGGATGCGGTGACCCGAGGGAAACCTGCCTGGGCGGGACTTCTGGGCTCCAGTCCCGGCTCGGTGGCTGCCAACACCCAGTGTCCCTACCTGGGGGGCTGCTGGGGAGGGGCAGGGACTGGACAGTGAAGCAGCTACTTCCCCAAGTCAGCAGAGGTGGAGGAAGGGCGCGCCGGCCCCCAACTCACCCACCAAGGCGATGACGAAGGCGAAGACGTGCAGCAGCCCGTGCAGGACTTTGGTGGTGCGTTTGGCCTCATTCCTGAAGACGCGGTAAACCAGCAGGGCTTGTGGGCCGTGAGAAAGGGAAGGTCAGCACGCTGACCCCAGCCCGCAGCCCTCCGGCCAGGGCAGCGAGGAGACACACCCTCGGCTGAAGAGGGGACCTGAGTCTAGGGCTTGTCCAGGTACCCCAGCCACAGGAAGGGGGAAGAAAACAAGGCTCCTGCGCCCTGGCGCGCCCACCCCGCACCTTCTTATCAGCTGTCCCCGGGTATTCCAGGCTGTTTTAGGCTCATCAAGCAGGCACACCAAGGTGCCACGTACTTCTGAGTTCACCCCTTAGCTTTGATGGTCTTCAGTTTGTCCAGCACCCTGATCACATATTCACTACTTTTAGCAAGTAGGCTCCCTGGTTGGGAAACCCCTGGTTCTCAAAGCAGAACCTTGTGATCCGAAATGAATTCCCCCTCTTCCGCTGAGGTGGTCAGGGCCAGGGGGCCTGGGGAACGCCTCTTAGGAGCCTGCTGCGGAAGGGGTTGCTGACACCAGGACCACCTCGAGGAAAAATGGATAGATCCAGCTTTCTTGTTTCTAGAAGGAGAAGGCCATGGCCTCCTGGCCTTGAGGCAGAGTGCATGGCCAACCACAGCCTGGATCCTACCCCAGAGAGAGGAGCTCTAGCTCTGCCAAGTCCATCATCTACACACACTTTTAAGTCAGAAAGGAGTTGCCACCCAGCAGCCTCAGAGGGCCCTGATTTGGATTCCCAGTGTCCCCAGGCTCTGAGCCAGCTTCCGGGGTGAAAGGGTCCCTCAAACCCGCTCCCAGGTGGTGTCACCCAGAGACTCACCGTCTCCCTGCAGGAAGACCAGGCCTATGATCATGCAGAGGGGGTGCACGTTGAACTGCAGGGCACTCTCCCAGGCAATGCCGCCTCGGTACATACCAAGCCAGGCACCAGTCATGGCCACCACGATCAGGCCCAGCAGTTGGGAGAAGGCCACGTAGTAGGGCAGCGCCCTGGGGATACGTGCTGGGCTGGCAGGGCCCTCCATGCTGAGGCGGCTACTGCGGAGAAGATGGCAGAGCTCAGAAGAATGGCTCACAGCCTCCAAAGATCCGCCCCATGCCTGCCTGCCGCCTCCCTCTCAGCCTGCTCCCCGGCCTCTGTGCTCATGTAGCAAGCATCCAGCGGGAGGGGCCTGGCTTCCCGCAGAACTGGACCACACCTGGCTGCACTTCCACCTGCAGTGAGGGTGCAAGTCAAGGCCCTCCACATTCTGAGCAGAGCAGGAGGGCCCCATGGCAGTGCTTTCTGTTTCACGAGGCCCTGGGTTTTCTCAGGTCGGGTTCATGGGTGAAATACAGAGAAGTGAGCACATTCCTTGAAGATGCAGGAGTTTTTCCTCCAGATGAACCATAAAGGGCATCTGGGGTGAGAAATGGGAGCCTGACTCCCCTTTGCCTGCTGTTTCAGCTTCAGCCCCAGGTGAGAGAAGTCCTGCCAACAGAGCAGCCCCCAGCAGCGTGGCAGCAGCCAGTAGAGGGATGTGCTCTGAGCTGCTTCACCAGAAAGGACGTGGGAGACAGGAGCCTTCAAGCAGCCCTTTCCCTTCCTGCCTCCGCCTGCTCCTCCCTGCCACACCTGGGGCGGTAGGCCTGCACTGCTCCCAGGCCAGGCTTCCTGAACTGAGCCCTGCAAGGTAAGAACGGACTCCTGGGGTCACGTAGCTCCCAAGGATTCGGTGCCAGAGCATGTGTGTCACTGCTCCCACCCAGCAGACAAGGAATGGGGGCAGGTGGGAGGGGAGAGGTCTCAATGGGGCTTGGGGAAGCCAAGCCCAGGGGCCAGTGGGAGCCATTTCCAGGCTCCTCTGCCCAGGCCTGGTTGTCACCAAAGCCAAGCCCCAGCTCTGACAGGCCTGTGTGCCAGCTCTTCACCCGGAACCTACTGGTTCTTCCCACACTCGGGCGGGAGTGGCAGCCAGGGGGGATGGGAAGAGAGGAAGCAGTGGATAAGCAAGTATAGCCTCGGTGCCCGCGTCCTATGGCCACAGAAAGGCTCCGCCAGGGCTCCCAGAGGGCCCAGCGCTCCATTCCCCTGGCTCGCCTCTTGCAGTGCCCCAGCCTCTCCCAGTGGCCCTGGAAACACCCTCCTCCTTATTACTGGCAGAGAACAGCAGCTGAGCAGAGAGGTTTGACTAACACATTGTGGGATCCCTCCTAATACATACTGAGCACAGTGGGTTCCCTGGTAGCTCATACACTAAAGAATCTGCCAGCAAACCTAGGTTCAGTCCCTGGGTGGGGAAGATCCCCTGGAGAAGGAAATGGCTACCCACTCCAGTATTCTTGCCTGGAGAACCCCGTGGACAGAGGAGCCTGGTAGGCTGCAGTCCGTGGGCTCGAAAACAGTCAGATGCGACTGAGCGACTGACTTTTCACTTTCACTTTTCACCCTCTACCCTGTGCAGCTCAAAAGAACTAGCGTCTGGTCGATCAGGCCGTGTCCTCCTGGTAAGCGGACCATCTTTACCCCCACTTCCCTCAGCCACCTTGGACTACTGTTGGCAATGCCACCGTTTTTTAAAGTGGGGGCCGGGCAGGCAGTGTTGATAACCCACTCCCTGTAGTAAAATACAGATAAGCAAAAAAAAAAAAACAAAAGAGAGAAATTACAAGTAATCAATGTTTTGATTTATACCCTTTTCATACTTTCTTTTACAGAAACATGACTACCAATTTTTAACCTTTCTTCACTTAATTCTAGACCACGCACATCTTTTCGTGTCAGTGAACATACATCCACATCATAGTTGTCTTATTACACGACAGTTTCATATTTTAACCAATCCCTTATCTCCTGTTGTTAAATATTTAGCCAGCTTTCTAGACACTAGGTTATCATCACTGCACACCTAATTCCTAAATGGGATCCTGAGCAAGGGCTAGGTTCTTTTTTAGATTTTGGATACATTCTGTCAAAACACATTCCCGAAGCACCCCCGTTGCAGGTGGGAACACCTGCTTCCAGAAGCCCTGGACACAGTGATGCCACACTTCAGGAACTCTCGCTTGCTCATCATCAGCTCAATACCCACGCTGGAGACTGCTAACCCTAGTGCCAGTCTGCCTCTCCTCCAAATTCGAACCCCGTTTCTAGCTGTCCACTAACACGTCTACCTGGACATCCCTCAAGCACTGCAAGGTCCGCACATCCAAAGCCACATTCCTCTCCTGACCCCCAGGTCGCCAGTGTGGCCATCTCCCCCAGGCCTCGCCAGCACTTCCCTCCCAGCCACCTTTATTGCCGCCACCCAGCAGGGCTAGAACTTCTGCCCCCATCTCCCTACCCTCCCTACCCTCATCTGCCTGACCCACAGGGACAGGGACAAAGCCAGCTCCCTAGTCTTGTTGCCCCTCCAAGCACAAAGGGCCGCCAACACGTGATGGTCAAATGCCAACTCCTTAACTAATCCCATGCGGGTTTCCACCCGCAGCCCCCACTGTTTTCCTACCAAGTCCACTGGTGGAGGTGCTCCCAGGCCACGGCTCTGACAGCGCAACTTGGCGGTAACCCCTCTACCTCATGCTCCCCTGCGCTTCCTGCCCCACAACCTGAAATGGGCATTTTGTTCACCGCTTTGTCCCCAAGGCTGGCCTAGGGCTTACTTACCCCGGTCCTGCCCTGAGCTAAGCCCGCATGGGCCTCTCTGCAGCAGAGCCCTGTGAGCTCCCTGCAGGCAGGGACTGCATCCACCTCCCCCTTGGGTGTCCTCTGGGATCTGATCCCTTGTGCTGACTCCAACAGGAAAACTGTTCTGAACAGAGAGATGCTGTCCTCCTCCTTTATTAGATTCCTCTTGAGAGCCCGGGGCACAGTCAGAATCTGATTAGCTCTGAATTAGGAAGAACAGAAAGAATGGGCTCTGCCCCAGCCGACCTGCCAGTCTGCCCGCCCATTAGACAGCGAGGACAGAGCGGGGCTCAGGGCTGCCGAGAACAGCACTCCTGGGTCCCGAGCCGCTCCGCTGTGACGCAAGCCACAGCCAGCTTTTTCCCTTCCCAACTGGTCTCATCATGAGATGGGCAGAAGTGGGAGTTCTCTTCTTAGCCATGGTACTCTGATTTATAATATGAAATGTATGCAACAGAGCATCTAAAACCCTAGGAATTTTTAACGTGAAGAAAGCCTTAAACATTTCTTTTGTTATGTTAATATTATATTATGTTAATGAAGCCCCTAGAAAACTGGGGGATGGTTACCAGGGGAACCAACCTTGTGACTGGAGGGTTGGAACTTTCAGTCCCGCCCTTGACTTCTGGGGAGGGAGAGGGGCTGGAGATTGGGTTCAGCCACGAATGTCCAATGATTTAATCAGTCAGACCTGTATAACGAAGCCTCCTTGAACCCCCAAAGGACAGGGTTTGGAGAGCTCCCAGGTTGGTGAACACATCCACAAATTAACTGAACCCGAGAAGAGGGTCATGGGAAGCTCTGATCTGTAGCCTATTAGTCAGCAGCACCGGTGACAACCTGGACTTGCAGTTAGCATCTGAATGGGGTCAGGGGACAGTCTCGTGGGACTAAGCCCTTAACCTCTGAGATCTAACCCTGTCTCCAGTTAGGTAGTGTCAGTGTTGAGTTAAATTGTAGGACAGGGACTTCCCTGGCAGTCCAGTGGTTAAGACTTCAAGCTTCCAATGCAGAGGGCACAGGTTTGATCCCTGGTTGGGGAACTAAGACCCTACATGCTGCAAGCTGTGCCCGAAAAAAAACAAAAACAAAACCTGTAGGACACCCAGCAGCCGCTGAGAAATGGAGGCTCGCCTGGTGGTGCTGAAAACACGAGGCCACAGTGCGATGACAAAACGTGGCTTCAATGTCCTCACTGAAGACCTCCTGAGTCCCCGGGAGTCCGAACCCTGGTGCTGTTGGCACCCTGAGATGGTAGCCTGGAGATGTGAGCTTTTATGCCTCAAGGGCGGGAGCCCTGCTCTGTACTCAGCTCTTCCTGAGTTCTCTCTTTCAGTCTTCACAATAATCTATGATGGTAACAGGAGTATTACCCCCATTTGACACGTGAGTAAATTGGGACTCAAAGAGGATAAATACTGAAAGTGAAGGTGTTAGTCGCTCAGTCTTGTCCGACTCTTCGAGATCCCAAGGACTGAAGCCCCCCAGGCTCCTCTGTCCATGGAATTCTCCAGACAAGAATACTGGAGTGGGGAGCCATTTCCTTCTCCAGGGGATCTGCCCAACCCAAGGATCGAACCCAGGTCTCCTACATTGCAGGCGGATCCTTTACCATATGAGCCACCAGAGAAGCCCAGGAGGATTCTGCTGCAGATGATTTTGGACACGAGGATAAATGACTTGTCCAAAATCATCCGTGGCAAAGAACTGCTCAACTCAGTTGTTTATCAAGTGCCTGCAAAGCAGTAGCCACACTGTTGGATGCTGGAACATAGAGATGAGACGTGGCCCCCGCCTTCTGGGGCCTTGCAGACAAGATGCAGAGCAGAGGCAGATTCTAGAGTAAAGGGCCCCTGAGTTAAACTCCACTGGGCACTCTGGATTCATGCTGGAGTGGCCATCTTACAGGGGGTGCCCACTAAGGGGTGTGGCTCTGCGCTTTCTAACGCCAGTAACTAGGCGAGAGTGGAAAGCTTCCTCGGCACTGAAGCAAGGATTCAGAGGACCTGACTGCTCAGAAACACGGCCCTGGCACAGCCTCTCCCCTCCCATGCCATCCTCCTGGGCCCGCCTCACCCTCTCGAGGACCCACTCTAATAAGGCAGCTCACACCCACCATTACTTCAAGCATTGGTGTCCCCCATGGGCTTTCTGGGGAAAAAAGGCTACAGGTAGAAACGGGCAGGTTAGAGAGAAGAGGTGACAGGGACAGACTACTGCAGGATCTTCATGACACCTGCTCCAGAGGCATCTCTCCTGTTACTTCACCCCAGTAACGAGGTGTCCCAGGGAAGTCAGAGATAAGGAATGACCACGGACTCACCAAAGCCTAAGCAGTGCCCTTGTCGCACCTTCCAGTCTGAAGGTGGTTCTAAACCTGAGTATGAGGGATGACAGGAAAACCAAAGGAGCAAGACCAGTCCCCCTCAGGCAGGGGAACCTGTAGGCTCCCCTCAGCTGGCCTCACAGCCAGTAAGATCTAAGTGAAAAAAATCCAGATATACCGAAAAGACAAAGCTCCGAGCAGGTTCTGTGCTTCACGGAAAATGAGCTGAGACCCCTTCAGCAACGTAGCTGCCCATCACTTCTGCGGTTCATGTAACTGACAGCACGTCTCTGGGCACAGACGGGCTGCTTCCAACAACAAGGGGTGCAGAGAAGATACTGCGAGGACTCTGGTTGGAATCCGACTTACCCACAAACGGTGGGTGAGTCTGCTAGCCCTGAAATCAGTTGGGATTCACTCCCTAGTAAGCAAATGCCGTGGAATCCTACCCCTGCGCTTCCTTCTCTCACCCTTCCCTCTTTCCTAACGGTGGTACCTCAGAACACTGGCAGCTTTGGGGCCTCCTGTGTTCCCAGAGCCATGTGGGCAGCAACGTCAAGGGCCTGGAAGCAGCCCACCTGCACCCCAAAGGCTTCCTGGCCCTCCAGACCAAGCACCTGTGCAAGCTCATGTGGACCCTTACTCGGCTGCCCTCCTTCCTGTCAGAGCACAGGATGGGGATTTGGGGTCTCTGGCAGCTTCTGGGATCTCAGGCTGTGACCGTCACCCCACCCTGCCCCCACACACCTGCAGTCAGGCCCCACTTAACTTGGACAACCAGGGCCAGGAGCTGCCGCAGGGTTTGAACGTGCCAGCAAGCATCCCTCTCCCTCCCTGAGCCCGGGGGGCTTCACTGAAAGGCCACCAGGCCTAATCTCATTATGAGGACCAGACACCACACACGTCCACAGCCTGGAAGCAGGAGCCTGGCCTGGCCGCAGACCTTATCGGCAGCAGCGTTTTAATCGGGTTAGAAAAGATTTTGTTGAGGGCTAGGTCTTTTCTTGGGTACAAGGGGTAAACGACTCAATTGTCTTGGAATATCCTCGAATGTGATGAAAGATGAGGCAAAATGAGGGCTGGGCTGTTAGATGGGGCACTCTCTTACCACTGGCACCCAAGTAACCCCCAGGAAGGAAGCTTGAGGTCAGACACCAAGCCCAGTTCTCCATTAGGTCCAGGGGCTCAGTGTCAGGGCTCTCAATACTTGTAGGGACTCACAAAAAAAGGTGTTGGTTTCTGTTAAAATCGTAAGAAAAAACAAACTAGGATTGAATAAAATATTTTAATTTTTAACCCAGCCTGGATTATATTTGTCTTTATACTGTTGTGACTGTAAAATACAATTATCTTTATTTATTATTTTTTTTAATGGAGGAAGGAGAATGTCACAATGCAGCCCTGGTCAGATGGATGTGATTTCAAAGCCAGCCCCACTGTTCATGACAGGGAGCCAAGAGCCTTCTATGAGCGTGATTCCTCTTCCAAAAGGTAGGGGCGTGTTGAGATCCACCTTACTGGCCTGTAGCAAAGATGAAGCAGAATATGTACCAGTGCTGGCACCTGCTGGCCACATAGTAGGCATTCAGGTAAATAGCAATCTCACAACAACTAAATCTTTTTCTAACAGCACCTTAGGAAGAGTCACACTTCAGAAGCTGTTGACACATGAGGTTTAGGGCTGTAGACGGCCAGATGGCAGCAGACAGCATGACTCCCTCTAATAAATGCACACCCTCCCTTCTGCCTACCAAGAATCCCCACACTTGGGCAGAAAGCCCTGGATCTGGGGTGAATTCCTCCACCAAAATCTTCTAGCATTAGAACCACTTTGTATTAGAAGCCGCCCAAGGGAAGATGGCGCAGGCAGGGAAGCAGTGGGACAAGCAAAGCCTCCACTCAGGTCCTGGAGGCCCCTCCTGCCCAGGGGTGGAGGTGGGAGGTTGTAGCAGCCCTTTCTGTGTATGGGGCTCCCCTTGGCATTTACAAGTTGCCTGTATTTTCTGCCTCAATCCAATTGCACAGAAGAAATCAAGATATGTATGAGAAGGTAGCAAAGCTTTGTGGGTTTTTTATTTGATTTTGCTATGAAAACGAAGGAACAGAAGCCAGATAAGATAGAGCTTCATTTAATGAGTCTTAGAAAATCGTCAAAGCCAAGGTAGCATGAAAGAGGAGAGGGGCAACCAAAAGGGGGAAAGACCTGGGAGGGGTGCCAGCCTCTAAAGATGTAGCTGAGACTAAGGGGTCCACCTGGATCCTCCTCTCTGTGGTGCCCTGGGGTTCAGGACAACCGGGGGGTGCCCCCCATACCCAGGTGTCAGAGGCAGCAGCAGATCCCTTCCCCCTCTTAATTCTCCAACCCCTGTACCCACAGTTCAGGGCCTACCACGGCCAACTCGAGGGGAAAGGATTTCCCAAACGGGAGACTCCTCGCCCACCAAGAGGCTGGGGGTGTTCCAGAAGAATAAGGGACCTCCAAGCTAGACACCTCACCCCAAAGGAAAGAGGCAGAGGGAGGGAGGCCTGGCCACTAGAAGCAGTTTGGCAGCTCCGTTTCAGGTGTGGCAAATGTTGGTTGCTGCACTTCTACCCTGCCTGGTTTCTGGTATATGGCAAAACATTAACCGTGCATCTACACATAAACTTGCAGTTCCCTGCCGCTCCGTTCTAACTTCCAAAGAGACGAGGCGCAGAGGCAGACCGGGACCAACGGCCGACAGCTAGCGAGTCGAGCTCTTTACTGTCGGGCCGGGCTCCGTGGCCCTGAGCCCAGGGAAAGCAGGTGCAGTGAGTCAGATTGGCGGCAGGAGAGGACAGGAGAAAGACTGGCTGCGGCGCCGGGATCCTGGCCTGTTCCGGCGCGGGTGCGGTCCCGCCCCAGGCCCGGCACCCCTAAACCCACGGTGCCCCGGCATACAGCCGGGCCTCCTCCCCACCGGGCCTCGGCTCGCCCCCTCCGGCCCGGGCCGCCTACCTGGCCGGACGTCTGACCCGGACCTCGCCCTCGCTGCTCCGCGCCGCGCCGCCGACTGGCCCACGAGCCGCCCGCGCCGCGCCCGGGCTGCCCCGCCGGTTCTGCCGGCCGCGCTACCACGTCGCCATGGCAACCGGGCGGCGGCGGCGGGTTGGCGGCCAGGCTGGCGACGCGGCGTGCGGGGGGCGCGGGGGCCGGAAGTGCCCCGGCGGGTCCGCGCACCCTTGACCGGGCCGGGTTCCCCATGGTGCCTGGTCTGGCTTCGGGGCCCCACCAGGCCTGAACCTTGACCCCAGCGTGGTAGGGGCTGCGGCGCGAGACCCGCGGCTACAGCGACCCGGCCTCCGGACCCGAGCTCGGGTAACCTTCGAATGCGGGCCTCACGACCTGGCTTCCGGGGTCCGCCACGTTCGGGGGCGTACGGGGCTCTGCTGCCCCGCGGGTGCGGGGGCCGCCTAGTCTAGGCCGGACTCGGAGGCCGCGGGCGACGCTGAGTCGGGGTGGGTTGCCTGGTCCGCCGAGGCGCGACCCGGGGCAAGACGGGAGGGGGAGTACCGGTGAACCTCGACCCTTCTCCGGCCTGGTCTCCGCGCTTCCAGATTCCCTGGCTCCACGCCCTTCCTTTCCCTCCCACCTTCATCCCTCGCTCCGCCCCGGGCTCAGGTGGCCACTAGGTGTCAGACGTGGCCCAGGGCTTGCCCCTCCTCGGCGCTCCCTCAACCCCGGGGGACTCGCCCTCCCTCGCAACCTGGAAGGTGGGGGTGTCACTCTGCAGGGAGGCTGGATTCACTGCCTCCTCAGTTCTGCAGCACCCACACCCCAACACATACACACACACACGTGCACACAGACACACACTAGGTGATGTGCCCCCTTTTCCCAAGCCAGGGACCTTTCCCAGACTGTGCCACCTACCACCCACCCACACCCATACACCCACCTCCCCCGTCAGCAGCCTAAAGATAAATATCAGCTCTCACCAGCCTTTCACGAAGGCCTAGACCTTGCCACTGCAGCCTCCCCAGCCCCAGTGGCTAAGAGAGGAAGGAACCACGGCCGAGACAGGGAGCCAGCCCCTAGCGCAGCCCCATCCAGGCCCCCCTATCCAGGAAGCACTGAGAGTAGATAACAAGTCCAGCTCAGACTTTCTACAAGCTCAGAACAAAAGGTTCTTTCCTGTCGGATGCCTGGCACGACTCACCAAGGGCCTGGAGGTAGTAGTGAAATGGGGTTTCCTCCTGTAGAGACCTCAAAGAGCCTCAGCAAAGGGACACCACCCCAACCCCCCACCCCAGCACTGTGGGCTCCCCATGGGCCTGGCCAAGGCGGCCGTGGGGATCCAGTGCCTCCTTACAGACAGAATATGCTCTCAAGCCATGGCAAGACCTCAGTGTGCCTGTTGCCCTGGGCACACCTTCTGATGGGGCAAACACAGCTGGGCCCACCCCCTCTGAGTGAGCAAGCTTAAACCTGCCACGAACAGAAGTTTTGTTGGGGTAGCGCTCCAGCCAGAGGGAGTTAATGGACATTTTAAATTAAGAAACAGCTTCCTTCACATGCCAACAGGCAAACAGCAGGCCACAAGTACAAGTACCTTGTGAGTTGTGTCCTTGGAAACGAGCCATTTCGCATTGTTTGGCCTGTGTGTTTGGGTTTGGAGGAGGAGGACTGAGGTGGACAGGGCTGCAGAGAGGAGCAGAGCCTCACTGGGGACCTGATTTGAGTGTCCTAGTGTAGGGCTGGAAGCCCCTTGTGAGCCAGGGGAGAGTTGCTGAGGTGGGAGCGAGGTCTCCCCATCCCCTGCGGCCCTGCGGCCTGAGCAGCAGCACTTCCCCCTAGAGGGGAGAGCACCTGGCCCCCAGCCGAGCTCTCAGGAGGGGGTGGAGGTGGCTCTCTGAGCGAGGCAGCTTGCCTCTACCGGGGCCAGTCACACAGGGACTCAGCTCGAAGGACGCATGTCTCCACCCCTTTAAAGAGCAGACGATGCCACCGCACTGCGGTCAAGCAGCAGGGCCGCGTGGCCTTGCCACTGCTGCCGGTATCCCTGAGCCCAGGGGATGGACACTCACTCGCTTCCTCCCCTGTCCCTGCTGCTGAGGCCCTCAGCCTGGGAGGCCAGAGAAGCATCCACCCTGCAGTTGGGGGGTGGTGACCGGCAAGGGGCACAGCCTTAAACCCCTTCTTGGGGACAAGGATGTGGGCCAAGGTTTCCCCATGCAAACCCTCCCTTCCTACGCTCACTGCGCTACACTAACCTCTGTGGTCCTCAGACTCAACAAGTTCACGGGCCACTCTCCTTCAGAATGTTCTTCCCTAATCATCACTTGGCTTATTCCTTCAAATCTCAGCTCAAACATCCCCTCCTCGGAAAGGCCTTCCCTGACCACCCAGTCCAGTAGCTGGAGTCAGAGTCCAGTACCTGGGGTCAAGGACTGAGATGCAGGGAGATGCACTGGATTAAATGTGCTAGTAACAGCCCTGGAAACCACGCCTTGAGCGTTCTCTGTTCTCTGGCCAAAAGCATTCAAAGAGCAGGAAGAACCCAGACTGAGCAGAATGCACTTTGTAAAAGGAGCTCAGATCCCCTGCGGCTGGTGGGTCACACTGCCTTGCTAGGGTTCCCAGGCTTAGAAGGAAAATACCCTCAGGGTGCCCTGTTAAATTTAAATTTAATTTTTAAAAAATGTTTTGGCACGAGTATGTCCCACATATGACATTGGAGAAGGAAATGGCAACCCACTATAGTATTCTTGCCTGGAGAATCCCATGGACAGGGGAGGCTGGAGGGCTACAGTCCATGGGGTGGCAAAGAGTGGGACACGACTGAGTGACTCACACCACCACCACCACCACATATGACATACAGTATACTAAAAACATATTAGCTGTTTATCCAAAATTCAAATCTACCTGGCTATCCTATATTTTATCTGGCAGCCCTACCCTTGCTCCTGCGTGGGAAGGACAGAGGGGCCTCCAGCAGTGCCCACCCCGCCCCGGCCCCCGCCAACAAAGCATCCCTGCCCCCAGCAGGCTGAGACACCAGTCACCTCCTCTTCAGCACGTGCCTTGGCAGCGGCCTTGACCTTGGACTGCAGAGAATACCAAGTCAAAGGCAGTGGGGATGGGTTCCCCAGCTCTAAGTCACTGTAAGAGGCAAACACGCACAATCTGTTCACCCTTTACAGTTTTCATCAAGTGCCTTCAACGTGCGGGGTGACATTGGGATGTAAGAATGAGCAAGATGGGCACAGCCCTGTTCTCTTCAGGCCCTCACAGTGCAGAGAAAGGGCACTTCTCCCAGATGCAAGGGTCACAGAGGCTTCTGGGACACGGCGTGGTGTCAGAGCCGCAGGGCAAGCGGGGGTTAACCTGGGAAAGGGACAGCAGGGAGCGAGCAGGAGGCCGCCAGAAGGCAGGCGAGGAGGCCCACCAGTACTGCCGGGGCAGGGATCAGGGGTCCGCACGCCAGATCCAAACCCCATGCCGGCTCTGGGAGGTAGGCCTGGCGCTCAGGTGGCACATGGTCAAGGGGCACACACTCTAGCAGAGCGGCCTCCAGCCAGGGGCGGCATCATCAGACCTGCTTCCTGGAGAACTTGCCCCAACTTCCTGGAGAGAAAACTGATCTGACTCTGAAAGGACATGGCCACTTCGATGAGTTTTGAACGGAACGATGATCACTCAGCGGGGAAATCCTCTCTTCCAGCCCCTAGAAGCAGGGGTGGCCAGAAAGCAGCCAGAGCAGGAGCAGCCAGGCATCCAGCAGGGCCGCAGTGATGGTGGCGGAGCGGCAGCGCTGAGGCAGGGGAAACTGCAAAGCTTCCAACCAAGGCAGTGAGTCACCTGGGGCCTCTGGAGGGCGAGGGGAGGAGGCTGAGGGACGTCATGGGCTATGGGTCCCGGGTTGACCCCGAAGTTGGTCCAGTCTGGAAAAACAAGACTGAGATAAACAAGAGTAACCTGTCCATGAGCCAAGAGAATACCGCAGGATGAATGGAAAAGCCATGAGAACTGGGACAGTCAGGCCAACTTTCATTTCTGCCGCCCAGAGCAAACAGGATGAGGGAGGCACAGCCAGTCGGCCGGTACTGGGCCCCCAAGGTGGGAGGCAGTGGAAGGGGTGGGTTTTCCCAGCCTCTGTGTGATCTATGCAGTGCTCGGGGGTGCGAGGGCTGAAGATCAGAAGGAAGACCATTTTTCCTTCCTTTTTTTCAACAAAAGTTTATTGGGTGCCCACTTATGCCTTACATTGTTCCAGGCCCCAGAGAGACAATAATCCATAAGACAGACATGGTCCCTGCTTTCATGAAACTTAAATGAAGTGGGGGAGACAGATAATTAAAAGGTAAGCAAACGACACACACAGAGAGAAACAATTGCGTGTAGTAACGGGTGATAGGAAGAAAATTAGGCAGGGGGAGGGGGTGGAGTGCCCCGGCAGGGAGGGCTATCATAAAGGGGTGCTGGCAAAGGCTCTCAGAGGAGAGAGAAGTAGGGGTGGAGGGAAGGCCCGGGGAAGTGACTCCAGCCGAGGGAACGTGTGGGAAGAAGGGTAGAGGCCCAGGATGGGAACGATCAGGTTGCCTTGATCCCGCCTCCCCCCTGCCCTGGCCCTCCTCATACCCAACACAGGCGATGTCAGCCACGTATGCAGACAGAGGAGAAAGGAGGCATCAGGTCACTTAGAGGGCAGAGGTTGACGATGTGAGGCGTGTGGCAGAGACCCCCCACCCAAGGTTCCGGGGTTGTGTCTGGGCACTGACCGTGTCTGTCATCTGAACATGTCATCTGGAGAATCCAAGCGTCCCTCCCGGTCATTAGGGCACCACTAAGCTCCGCCTGCCCAGCCCATGTTTGCCTGTGGCTGGTGGCACAGCAGCCCCAGCCCCAGCATGACCCCCACTCGGACCAGCACCCCCACCCCCATCGTGGAACCACAAGCGAGCATGTGTCCCAGCTGTGCCGTCAGTCACACCTCCGCGCTGCGCTCCCGGGGCCGCCAGTTGTTGAGTCAGTCAGCAGACACTGAAGACCCGCTCTGTGAGTGCGAGGTGCACTGTGGAGAGCAGGAGAGACGTAGGAAGAACTTCCCTGGTGGTCCAGTGGCTGAGACTCTGCGCTACCGATGCAGGGGTCTGGGTTCCATCCCTGGTCAGGGAACTAGATCCCACATGCCGCAACCAAGACCTGGCGCAGCCAAATAAATATTTTAAAAATAGAAAGACCCAGGAGAGCAAGGGTGTGAGGCGGGGCTGAGGACTGGCCAAAGCTGGAGTGGTGTCAGCAGAGACAGGAGGAGAAAGGTATGAGCTACCGATAATGACAGCCATCTAATCACCTCTGCTAACCAGCCGTAAATTGCAGGACTGGGCCTCCTGCACTTTGTTCAGAGCTTGTGACAGCCGAGCACTCATCTTGGCTCCTTAAGCTGCTGCAGCTCTGGTCCCACAGCCCCAGGTGCCCAGCCGAGCTCCTCGTGCCAGGAGTGTGGTAAGGATGTGGAGGCCTCTGAGTTGAAAGTGCAAGGTGACCAGGCCACAGTCAGGAGAATGCCCTGAGATGGGCAGAGGCTCAGGCAGTGATCCCAGCTGTGGCTGTGTGACAACCCGCTTCCAGGGCAAGACGCAACTGATCCCCAAGGAGCAGAAGGAAGGGGCGGACAGACCAGGCGTCATCCCTGACGACGCACCGTGGCTGGTGGCTCTTCCATGGTCAGAACAAGTCAGCCGCCTGCTTGTCCTGAGTCAGAGGTTTCTCTGCCCTGCCCCTCCCCTCATCCTTTTTACTTCTCTTGACCTGGACCATCACCTCCTGCCTGAGTGCTCCTATCAGGCCAGCTGATAGGAGTGGTGCTCCTCTCAGGTCCTTGATATGAGAGCAGATTAGATTAGAAGGTACCTTGACCTTAGCTCTTGGACTGCAAGGAGATCAAATCAGTCCATCCTAAGGAAAATCAGTCCTGAATATTCATTGGAAGAACTGATGCTGAAGCTGAAACTCCAATACTTTGGCCACCTGATGAGAAGAACTGACTCAATGGAAAACACCCTGAGGCTGGGAAAGATTGAAGGCAGGAGGAGAAGGGGACGACAGAGGATGAGATGGTTGGATGGCATCACCGACTCAATGGATATGAGTTTGAGCAAGCTCCAAGAGTTGATGATGGACAGGGAAGCTTGGCGTGCTGCAGTCCATGGGGTCGCAAAGAGTCGGACACAACTGCATGACTGAACTGACTGACTGACTGACCTTAGCTCAGAAATTCCCTCACCTAAGAAGCCACATTCCTCGGATCCCTCCCAGCCAGTGGGAGACCCTAAGAGGTAGGCAGTTGCCAGGGAGAACCAGGGCCCTCGTCTCTTGCTTCATGGCCCCCTGTGGGGCACTCATACATCCTGCTCTTGAAGGGATCCCAGGGGCCAGAGCCAGGCCTTCCTGCTCCTTCAGTAACCAGTAGCTCAGGTCTTTTGGGGAGCTCACCCCAAAGCTCCAGGGCCCATGAGTGATGACCCTGAGGGCCATCTCTCAGGTCCCATGGACTAAGGCTGTAGGAAGGCAGGGAGACTCGAAGTCATTGCCCTCCTGACATCCCTTTGTCCATTGTGCCCTTCACAGCTTGGAAGGCAAGGTCAAGTCTAAACAGATGTGACTTCAAGTGCTCTCATCCGTGTTGAGTTTTTCTCACCTTCCATGGGCCTGTCTTCATCTGATAAACACAGGCACCTCAGAAAGCTTAATTTGGCCCGGGGCTCAGCCCTGGCTTCATTTGTCCAAGGAGTCAAGACCGATGGGACCATGCCAGTGAGCCCAGCTTCTAAGCCCTTTAGAGACCCTGTGCTCTGCTTCCTGCCCGCGTGGCATCCCCACAGCATCCAGGTGGCCAGGTCAGTGGCAGTCATGTGCAGTGAACAGCGCTAGCTTCTCCAACCACCCCCCAAGATGACTGGGTCCCACTGGGCCTGCCCCATCCAGGTTCCTCCATGGAGAGATGTCTCCCCGGCCGGCTGACCATCACAGAAGTTCTGCTAAGATAAAAGGGAATCAGCTCAGGTTCTTTCTTCCTCTTACGCACATTGGTCAACCCACCCACTCCGCTGTCCAGGGAGGTGACCTGAGGGGGCCTTTGCCCAGCCACAGAAGGCCACTGCCTCTCTTCCTCCACAGACTTTGTGCTTGATGTCTTCATGAAAGGCCCTCTGGAGACATCTGCTCAATGTCTCCTAAAGCAGGGAAACTACTCCAAGGTGTCATTTTCTCCCCTAGGAACCCCTCCTCTGACCCACCTTTGATGCCTTCTGGGGCATTTGTTTATAGAAGGGTCCCAGGGGAGGGACAAGGAGACCAGGCCGGGTGCAGGTTGCTGCTGGGGCTGGCAGTGGGGCTGGAGGCCCTTCGGGGCCCTGGGTATGTCAAGGTGCAGGCACACCACCCAGCAGGAGGCTGGCCAGACCCTGGTTCCAGGCGCCCCCTGCACAGCGTTCTGATGGCAGCTGTCCTCCCAGCCCCCATCTCTGTGGCTCCCCACGTTGCCCTCTCTGCTGCCACTGCAGGCCTTGCGTTTCCCTCTGAGTCTCTCTCTCTCAGCTTCTCACTCGGCCTCTGCCTCTCCCCTCCACCTCTGTCTTCTGTCTGACCTGAGTCCCCAGGCTTCCAGGAGAGATGATCTCCAGGCTTCAGGGCATGGGCAGTTTTACCTAGTTTCCTGGCCCCTCTGGGGACAGTGAGTTAAGGTCCGTTAGGATTCTGAGCTCCAAGCTGGGCCCCACTGGGGTTGGGGAAGAGTCTCTGGCACCCAGTAGGGCCGTCCGAGCAGGAGAGAGCTGGCCGTGCCCCGGCCTGACAGCTGAGGCCAGTGGGCGCCTGGGCACACTCACCCACAGACCCTCACCACCACACACTCAACCGCTCAGCGAACCAGCCAAGTGTGTGGGAGGCTGGGCCTGCAGCAGGCTCTGGAAATGCGGACGTGATGATGGTACTGCAGACCTGCTTTGGGGGAAGGAAGGTCCGGCCTTGGGGGACAGTGGTGATAACCAACTCTGGGGACCGTGAGCATTGCAGACGAAAGGGAAGAACAGTAGGAAAGACTCGGGAGCCCAGGGGTCAGGGTCTGCTTGACACGCCAGTGGAGCGACTTCCGTCAGCCCTTGAGCTGCCAGCATACGAAAGGAATCGGACTACAGTGGCAAACGTGTAGTTTGCCGCATGAGGACATTAAAAAAAAAGTCATCATTTTTCTCCCAGCACTGATTTATGAGAGAAGTATTTGAACTATTAAAAAATAAAGATAGAAGAACACTTAGAATATAAGATACTGTGACCAAGATAGGGCAGCTGGCAACTTGGCCGATGTGCCCTGATCGATTTTCTGTATCTCACCGTCCTTTGATTTTCTTGCTTTCTTGCTGACTGCTGAACACTTTATCAAGGGCCAGATCTGCCAGGGGACTGGTCCTCTGGGAAGCGCTGATAGAGGGGCCTGTGCAGGTGGGGCAAGAGCTGGAGCCCTGGGGAGGGAGGGGCCACACAGGAGGGACTCTGGACCTCACACTCCAGAGTGCAGATTTTATCCCCCAGCCGATGTGGAGCCAGGAGGGGCTCCCAGGAATGGATGCTGTGGTCAGATCCCCACTTTGGGACAAGCATTCATTGCCACAGCTGTAAGGACAGGGGAGCCTAGGGGAGGGGGCTGGTGGAAATGATGAGGCTCTGTCCCAAGGTGGGGACAGTGGTGGTGGGCCTGGAGAAAGGGGCGGAGCCAGGAAGAGGAAGGTGTCCTCCCCCATTCACGTGGGACCATGAACAAAGATAACCTCGGGAGGGCAGAAGCAGGAGAAGTGCGATTAAGACTAAGTATTAAAAATAAGAACACCCTGCCTGGAAAGAACGTGGCATGTGACACTTTGGTGAGAGTGGACCAAGGCAGAGAGCCTTGCGGAAGGTGGGAGAGGAGTGGGCAGCGGGCGGCTCACAGTGGGGGCACTTGAACTTGGGGTTCACCTCTTGTACCACCTTAGTCAACTCACTAACCTCTCCATGCCTTAGTTTTCTCATCTGTAAAATGGGAACCAAATAGTAGCTGACTCATAGGGTTGCTGGGAAGTTTACATTAAAGATGTGTAGAGCCCATAGATACCCTGCTCCACAGACATGGCCTGACATTAATATGCATTGTCACGTTACCCCCCAGCACCCACACAGCCCCCAGAGCACAGAAGGGATTATTAATTTTGGTGACTGGGGCGTGATCAGGGCAAAATACTAGGCCTGGCTTCATGGGAGGCCCCAGGCTCAGAGCCTGCCTTCTGGGGTCCTGGGCAGTGGTTTGACCATCTCTGGGCGGCTCTTACCTGCAACTCCCACACACACACCTAACGGCGACCAAGATGGAAACTTGCTGAACTCGTGACAGCACTGGTCCCGGGAATGGAAGGGACTCACACCCCCTAGAAGGTTCTCTGGGGCAGATGCCCAGTCCACCTACAGGAGGCAGGGACGGGGGCAGAGGGTCTGGGCATCACAGGAGGGACTGCGGACTGGAGGAGGCGGGAGTGTGAAGCTGGCTTCTCCGTCACCCGCCTCCCTCCCACAAAGGACCAGCGCCCTCCAGAACCAAATCCTCATCCCCTGCGCCCCCCAGACCTGCTGCTCACATGTTTGCCACCGAGGAACATGCCTTCCAAGGCACCGTCACCCCTCAACTCCCCCACCCAGCCCCCATCCACTCACCCTCAGTAGACCCTGAGTCTCCCACTTCCCTTAGGCTCTGTGGGGCCCTGAGCCCTGGCTTCTCCTGCCGCCTCTGGGCCTCCAGAGCTTGCTAATCACATCTTCACTGAACACCCTGAAACACAACTGTGGTCCTGGCGCCATCCAATGCAAGCCCTTCCTCAGGAGGAAGTCTGGCCGCCCACCTCGACTTGGCAGCCACAGCCAGCTCGCCAGCCCCCACTCACAGCCCTGTGCTGACCCGGGGAACTTGCTTTCTCTTTCTCCTCTGCTTCAAATGCGAGTCCTCCAGCGACTGGCCTGATCAAGTCCTATGCCTCCTGTCAGGGCTCAGCCGAGCGACACCCCCAGGCGGGGCTCAGGGCCTGTCACCGCTCTGGGAATTGCTTGATGAACATACAGGGAGTCTGTCGGTGAGACCATCTCCAGCACAAGCAAGGTGCCTGCACCTCGTGGTCTCAGGATGTGCAGAGAAACCAGCGAACAACAGAAAAGGAAGGAGATATTTTTAATGAAGACCAGGCAGGATTAGGCAAGAGGAGACAGAACAGATGTGAGTCAAAGATTACTCAGATGTTCCTGGCCTGGGAGGCAGAGATGGTCGTCACTGTCCACGGCCGTGGCAGAGCTGGGCCTCTGCCTGGGCCTGGAGTGATAAATGCACCTCCCCTTCCCCTGCTTCCTGCGGCTGGGGGCCTGACATCCCAGAGGCGGAGCACAGCGCAGACCGGGGCCACAGATGCTTAAGGCATCTACAGGGCACAGTCCTTGTGTGCCTGTAGATGCCTCCAACACTAAAAAACAACAAGAATGTCTTGCTAAAATATAAACAAGTAAAACAGAACAGTAGTTTGCTGACCAAGCGTGTGCTGTACATGAAACTGAAGGGAAGACCTAAAAGAAAGGAAAGTTAAAATTTTCTCAAAGGATACGATTGCTGAGTCAAAAGCAGTAAGACTGAATTCTGCAGATATTCTGCATTTAGACGAGGTAAATCAGATGCACGTAAACAAACTGGTAATTTTTCACGTGAAAAAAATCTAAGGGCTTTCAACTCCCAGGCTCAGGCCAAGCCACAGGACAGATGAGACGGCCAGAACAGCCATGGCCCTCAAGCTGCACCAACAAACTCACATTAACTGGGTCAGGACCCCTCTACACCATCTCTGGGGTTTAACCAGCCCAGGGGCCTTCCTCAAACCTGAAATGAGATCTACCAGGAACATGGATACTCTGCGGTCCATTCACTAGCCGACGAGCAGGTATGAGGGGTCTGGGGACCACCTCTTCCCAGGAACCACTGAAAGTGATGGACTTCTTTTGGAGAAAAAGAGACATGGACAGACAGACCTCTTCTGTTTGAGGGAGGTTTTCTTTCCCAAAGACAGAAAACAGATAGTGTTTCTCTAGAGAGCAAAGAGAAGAAGAAGCATAAGTGATAAGGCATCAAGATGATCAGTGATGATGAGAATCATTAATGATCAATCCTGCCGGATTAGCAGGAGAAAGCAGAGAGTCCTTCAGACAGCAAGGAAATCAAACCAGTCAATCCTAAAGGAAATCAACCCTGAATATTCATTGGAAGGACTGATGCTGAAGCTCCGATACTTTGGCCACCTGATGCAAAGAGCGGATTCATTGGAAAAGACCCTGATAGTGGGAAAGATTGAGGGCAGGAGGAGAAGGGGGTGACAGTGGATGAGATGGTTAGATAGCATCATTGATGCAATGGACATGAGTCTGAGCAAACTCCAGGAGATAGTGAAGGACAGGGAGGCCCGGCATGCTACAGTCCACAGGATCACAAAGAGTCAGACCCAGCTTAGCAACTGAACAACAGCAACTTATCTGAAGTAAAATGGATCCCATTTTAATATTCAAAAACCTATGTACTGGGGCTTTAGTGGCTAAGACTCTGCACTCCCAGTGCAGGGGACCCAAATTCATTCCTCGGTCAGGAAACTAGATCCCACAGGCTACCATGAAGACCTGGTGCAGTCAAATAAATAAATATTTAAAAATAAACCTGTGTACCATTAATCATCTGATCCTCAGCCTGGCTGGGGGCCTGTGGACCAGAGGAAGGAATGCTCCTATGAAAAGTAGGCTGTGCCTCTCTTTCTGAGCCACCACCTTCCAGTAACTCACCAGAGTGACCAACAAAACAAAGTGGGGAGAGGAGGCTCCTGTTGTACGCTCTCCAGGCCTTTTAGAAACGGGGAGCTGCTCCTTTGGCCACATCTTCCCCCGAGCCTACGAGAAGGGGGTTGCTGCAGATGTCAAGGGAAGGGGACCATTTAACAAGGAGCACCAGTGTCCCCATGACAAACGGGAAGCGCCTACAACGTACACAGCTTGCAGCTGGCAGTGTCGGAAGCAAACAAGATAAAGGCAAGATTCTTGCCAAGAGAGTTAAGGTACACACTGAGCACAGGAATTACTCCACCAGCCGAGATAGCTTCCTGAAACACGTGAAAGAACATGATCGGAAAAAGAAGGAAGCAAAAAAGAAAGTTCTTTGGGTTCAACTGAAGTGCCAGCCTGCTCCACCCAGAGAACCCCAGTCTGTGAGAACCAGTGATGGAGAGGCTGCACTGCTGGAACCCGTTCCCTGTGAAGCCATGGCTTGATAGCTGTAAAAATAAATAAATAAAAGTAAAAGACCTCTGTGTGTGGACGTGTCAGTCGCTCAGTTCTGTCCAACTCTGTGACCCCATGGACTGTAGCCCACCAGGCTCCTTTGTCCATGGAATTCAATACTGGAGTATTCCCTCCTCCAGAAGATCTTCCCAACCCAGGGATTGAACCGGAGTCTCCTGCATTGCAGATTCTTTACCATCTCAGCCACCAGGGAAATCCCTAAAAGACCTCTGGACTGTGGGGGGAAAAGAGAAAGAAGAGAGGAAGTGGGAGGAAGAGGTTGTGCCAGAGCTGAAATTTGAGGAGCGTCGGGGTTCTACAAGCAAATGAAGGGAAGTCTTTGCGGCCAGGAAAGACTCAGGGGTGAAAACAGAAGCTTCAGAATAAACTACTGAGTGTAAAGTGGGACTGAGATGAGCCTGGAGGTAGGGGTCGGTCTATGCTCTGCTCCGGAGCTTATCAGTTCAATCGGGGCCACTCAGAGGCTTTGACCAGGAAATCGGCATGGTCTGCAAGGAGCCAAGAGGTGCTAGCCAAAAAAGAAAAAATGGAGAAAATCTAGCTACTTTAAAAGTAAGACCTTCTCTCACTAGGAAATCCAAATGAGTTACAAACCAGGAATAAGTTCTGCACCATGTTTAAATGACACAGGACTAATACCCAGAATATATAAAGAGCTGTATGAGTCAATGAGAAGGTGGGGGTGGGGGGCAAAGGAAACAGCAATAGCACAGAAGAGGAAGCACAGTTGCCCCATAAACATATGAAAAGATATTCAGCCTCATTAGCAACAAAGGAAAGAAAGTCTGTCTTGTCCACACTGGCATAAATTTTAAAAATAGGAGAATCACTAAGTATTGATGAAGGTGTGGAGCGGTGTGGGAACTCCCACCCACTGCCAACCGGAGCTCAGATCAGTACAGTTTTAGAAAGCAGTTTGACATTCGGACACCCTTGAACTTTGCCATGTCTCTGAACATCCGCATATCCTTGGCTCAGCAATTTTAACTCCCTAGAGCCATATTTCTCAATATTGAGGAGCAGTTTCAGTTTTGTTTTGAATTTTCATTTGTTGGGGGAATAATACTTTTGTAAAATACGGTAAAAATGAATTCCTTAAAATGAGGTGAAAACAGACATACAGTATACAACCCCTGATATCTTATTATTAGATTCAACAGACATCAAATTACTTATGTATATCAAGGAGACGCGTGAGAATGCTCCTGGCAAATTGTTTTGTAGCCACAGAAACAAAAAGTAACTCACATGTCCGATAACAGGATTAGAGCTTGGAGGAAAAAATGTGGAATAATCACATAATGGATTATTATGGACTATGATAAAGTTACAAAAATAAATGAACTGTAATGCTGCAGTAACAACAACAATAAACTCTCAGAAGAATAATTAAGAGAGAAAAAACAAACCTTGCTGCTGCTGCTGCTGCTGCTAAGTCACTTCAGTCGTGTCCGACTCTGTGCGACCCCATAGACAGCAGCCCACCAGGCTCCCCTGTCCCTGGGATTCTCAAGGCAAGAACACTGGAGTGGGTTGCCATTTCCTTCTCCAATGCATGAAAGGGAAAAGTGAAAGTGAAGTCACTCAGTCGTGTCCAACTCTTAGCGACCGCATGGACTGCAGCCTACCAGGCTCCTCCATCCATGGGATTTTCCAGGCAAAAGTACTGGAGTGGGGTGCCACTGCCTTCTCCAAACAAACCTTAGAAGACTCTAATATGATGCCTTTCATTTAAAAATATATATTTATGTATTTATTTGGCTGTAATGGGTCTTAGTTGTGACACGTGGGATCTTTGACTTTCCTTGCAGCATGCAAACTCGTCTGTGGCATGTGGGGCCTAGATCCCCGACCAGCGATCGAACCTGGGCTCCCTGCATTGGGAGCATGGAGTCTTAGCCACAGGGAAGTTCTCTATGATGCCTTGTTAAAAAACAACTTCATCAAAGTGTAATTTACACTTCCCTGTTGTTGCATAATTCACCCATTTTAAGTGCACAATCCAGTGATTAATAGATTATTTGGAGAATTGTGCAACTACCACACTATCTAATTTCAGTGCATTTCCATCACCTTCAAAATAACCCTCGTGCCCATTTTCAGTCACTCGTCATTCCTACCCCCAGCCAACCCCTGATCTATATTCTGTCTCTGTAGATTTGACTTTGCTGGGCATTACATATAGATGGAATCATACCATATGGAGCCTCTTGTGTCTGGGTTCTCTCACTTAGCATTATGCTTTTGGAGTTCATCATGTTGTAGCATGTATCAGAACTTCATTCCCTTTTATTACCAACTAATATTCTACTGTGTGGATCTACCACGTTCTGTTTACCCATCCGCCAGCTGATAGACATTTGGGTTGCTTCCACCATCTGACTCCTTTGAGCAACGCTGCCCTGCATGCAAGTCTTTGCACAGACATGTGTTTTCGTTTCTCTTAGGTACATACCTAGGTGACACTGTACTTGTAAGTCTCTAAAATAAGCAAATTAAAAAATGTGATGTTTAGAGATACATATAAAATACTGAAACTCTCCTTCACAAGAGAGAGAATGAAAAAAACAGCATTCAGGGGCATGTGGGTGTGGGGCTGGGAGATGAGAGGAGGAGGACGGGACTCAGCTAGACAAGAGTCATGGTGGGTAGAGGACTTACGGGTCTGCATTTTATTCTGCTTCATAACTTACATATACATTAGATATCATATATACATACTGTCTATATTCTACATGACATATACATTGCATAATAAGAAGACACTTGAAAAAATGAAAGCCTGTCTCCAATACTCAACAATCCCACTAGGTTCTCATCTCAGGATAACCAGGCCCCCTTTCTGGCCACCTGTCCACACTGAGCCTGTTCTCGGCTCCCTCTGCTCCAGCCACACTAGCCCCTTAGCTGTTCCTCAAGTCAGGGAACAACCCTTAGAGAGAGAATGGGTAAAAACGTTTGTAGCTGTTTTACACAAGAGAAACAGGCTCAAAGAGGTATTTTGCTCAGGTCACAAGGCTTTTAAGTGTGGCCTGGATTTTTCTGGCCCCTGATCCAGTGCTGTTTCTCCTACAGTTGGCTTTTAGCATCCATGTGAGTTAAGGCTAAATAAATACCGAGAGGTGAGGTTGGCATCAGTTGAGGAGCCAGAGCTCTTCATGTTAGCATGCATGTGTGGTTAAGTTGCTTCAGTCATGTCCAACTCTTCGCAACCCTATGGACTGTAGCCCGCCAGTCTCCTCTGTCCATGGGGTTTTCTGAGCAAGAATACTGGAGTGGGGTGCCATGCTCTCCTCCAGGGGAATCAGAGGAGGGAATCAAACCCTCCCCTCCTGTGTCTCCTGCATTGGCAGGCGGGTTATTTACCACTGGCGCCACCCGGGAAGCCTCTTCTTGTTAGAGGTAGGACTTATCTGGTCTGAGAGATAGATGAGAGGGTTTTGGTTAAGCAAACAGGAGCAGGTGGGTATCCAGTGAGAGCACCCCGGCTCCCCTGAAAGCCAGTCAATAATCACAAGATTTCTTGATGAACGTAGAATGATGGAAGTTATATTTGGGCATTTAAAAAAAAACTATTTACTTAAAAAAATTTTTTTTCAGCCATGCCCCACAATTCGTGGGATCTTAGTTTCCAAACCAAGGATCGAAACTTAGCCTCTGGCAGTGGAAGTGCTAAGTCCTAACCACTGGACTGCTAGGGAATATTTTTTTTAATAACAGGTTTATTGAGATATAATTTATGTGTTATAAAATCCCCCCTTTTTGGAGAAGGCAATGGCACCCCACTCCAGTACTCTTGTCTGGAAAATCCCGTGGATGGAGGAGCCTGGTAGGCTGCAGTCCATGAGGTCGCTAGAGTCAGACATGACTGAGCAACTTCACTTTCACTTTTCACTTTCATGCATTGGAGAAGGAAATGGCAAGCCACTCCACTGTTCTTGCCTGGAGAATCCCAGGGACAGGGGAGCCTGGTGGGCTGCCGTCTATGGGGTCACACAGAGTTGGACACGACTGAAGTGACTTAGCAGCAGCAGTTACCCTCTCCACTGGGTCTGTGGTGATGCCCTCTGCTTCCCCCACCCCTTCAAGAGCAGGCTGGGTGGGAGTAGATCCAAGGAGAGTTCCTCCTCCCGGAAAAGGCTCACTGTGAGTGTGTGTATGTCTGTCAGGGTGTGTGTGTGTGTGTGTGTGTGTGCGTGCATTGTGGGGGGAGAAGACAGCTGTTAGAGCCAACTGTGGGCAAGGCCAACCAGTCTCACCCTGGAGTGATTTCTCCTCTGGAGTCCACCACTAACCCCTGTGTTCAGTACAATACCCTCCAGCATATTTGGCTGTTAAATTAAAATTGAATAAAACTTAAAAAAAAAAATAAAATAAAATCCCCCCTTTTAAATTGTATGATTTGGTGGGTTTTAGTATTCAGAATTGTGCAGTTGTCATTACTAATTTTAAAACATTTTCGTCATCTCATCAGGAAAGTCCACGCCATTGCAGTCACTCTCATTCCCTCTCCCCCAGCCACTGGCAATCACTCATCTACTTCCTGTCTCCCTGGATTTGCCTATTCCAGACATTTCACGTAAATGGATTTATACAACATGTAGCCTTTCCCTTGGCACCGTGTTTCAAGGCTCATCCATGTTGCAGCAAATAGTCCTTCATTTCTTTTTATGGCTGAATAATATTCCACGAATATACCACATTCAGAACATCTATTTCATCAGGAGATGGACATCTTAGGTTGTTTCTCATTTGGGGCTATTATGCCTAGAAATGGAATTGCAGGGTCATACGACATCTCTAACATTTTTAGGAGCTGCCAAACTTTTTTTCCAAAGTGGCTGAACCATTTTACAATCTCACCAATGATTCAAGGGCGCCAGTTTTTCCATAGCCTCAACAACATTTGTTATAGTCCATCTTTTTGGTTTTAGGCCTCTTGGTGGGTGTGCTTCCCAGATGGCTCAATACTAAAGAATTCACCTGCCGATGCAAGAGACATGGGTTTGATCCCTGGGTTGGGAAGATCCCCTGGAGAAGAACTCACTCCAGTATTCTTGCCTGGGAAATCCTGTGGACAGAGGAGCCCGCCCAGTGGGCTACGGCCCATGGGGTCCCACGGAGTCGGACAAGACTTAGTGCCTAAGGCTGCACACGGACATGGCGGATATGAAGTGGTGTCTCATTGTGATTCGATCTGCATTTCCATGATGACTGATGGAGTTGTGTGTCTTTTTATGTACTTATTGATCAGGTGTGTTTCTCTCGAGAAGGTCTATTCAAATCCTCTGCCCAGTTTTAGTTAGTATGTCTTTTTATTGTTGAGTTGTAAGAGCTCTTCATACTTTCTGAACACAAGTCCTTTGTCATATTCATGGTTTGCAAATATTTTCTCTTATTCTGTGGGTTGTCTTTTTTTTTTTCTTTTTCGGTCCACACAGTGTGTCTTCCCTTCACCAGGGATCGAAGCCCAGAGTCCTAACCACTGGATTGCCAGGGAATTCCCTCGTGAGTTGTCTTTTCATTTTCTTGATGGTCCTTTGAAGCATGAAAGGTTTTAATTTTGATGAAGACTATTTTGTCTAATTTTTCTTTCATCACTTATGCTTTTGGTGCCATATCTAAGAAGCCATTGCCTACTCCCAAGATCACAAAGATTTATACTTGTTTCTTCTAGCATTTTAATGGTTTTAGCTCTTACAGTAAGTCTGTGATTAATTTTGGGTCAATTTCTGTAAATAGCGTGAGGTAGTGGGTCTAACCTCACTCTTTTGAGTGTAGAAATTCAGTTGTCCCAGCTCCATTTGTTAAAAAAAGACTTTCTTCCCTTTCCCCCTACCCCAAGAGTGCCATTTAAATTGTCCTCATATCCTTGTCAAAAATTGATTGAACATAAATGCAAAGGTTTATTTCTGGACTCTCAATTTTATTTTGTTTTTGGGTGTATTTTCTAAGGGATTTAAAAAAATACTAATTTTATTTAGTTAGTTAGTTTTGGCTGCACCAAGTCTTCATTGCTATGCAAAGACTTTCTCTAGTTGTGGCAAGCAGGGCTACTCTCCAGCCACGGTGCACAGGCTTCCCATTGCGGTGGCTTCTCTTGTTGCAGAGCATGGTCACTCACGCATGGGCTCAGCAGTTGTGGTGCATGGGCTTAGCTGCTCTGTGGCAGATGGGATCTTCCCAGACTAGGGATCGAACTTGTATCCCCTGCATTGACAGGCGGACTCTTAACCACTGGACCACCAGTGAAGTCCCTAAGGGATATTTTTCTAACTGTGATGATTAGTGACCTGTCCTTCCCCAGAAGACTGATGCAGAGATGGGGAGCTCTCCAAAGCAGACTGCATTTCCTGGGTGGGTCAGGCCCTCGTGGCATCGTAATCACGTCCTCCCCCAGGATTCGGAACCCTCTCCATCGTTCTGCTGGCAGCTAGGCGACAGCTGACTGAGCTAAGGGCCTTATCTCTTTAATACCTCTTAAGGTTATTATAAATACCAAATAAGATAACTTGTACAAAAGAATTTAGAAAGGTCTAAAAAGGTACCCAAATGTAAGTTGTATGTACTTTTAGATCATCTTCCAACCCCTTCAGCCTTTGTTTTTATGGTTTTTCAACGAGGCCAAGGCTGTTCCATGCTGAACTCAGTCCCTCTCCCAGATGTTCTATAGACATGGTCACCAGGCCATGTGTCTGACCTGAAGTTGGAACACTTGCCCCCCAGCCTCCCAGATCCAGTGCTCAAGAGCTCCTCAGAGATGAGGCCCGGCTCAAACCTGGCTCCCTCCTGCTTTCCACGCTTTCTTTCCTGATAGAGGAGAAGGACTCCCTGGTTTCAAGCTAAGCCTCAGACTCTTTATTCTCTCTACCCTTCCTCCCACTCCAAGACCCCTGCTTTGGGGCCTGAAGGGGTGCCACTCTCAAAATCTCCTCCACCCAAGCCTTAGTTGGTGGGGAGACTGTTCCCTCCTGGAAGACAGCAGCTCCCTGTGCACACGACCCACAACCTGAAAGCCTTAGGACCACTGGATTGAGAGCTGGTGGGCTCTGCGGAGGAGAGGCCGGACCCCCTTCCTTGGTGGGACTGCTCTGATCCCAGGTGTCCACTTTGCCAGTCCTGAGGTGTCTACTGGTATAAAGCCCTCCTCTCCCCTTCCTCCCCTCCCCTCCCCTCACACAGGGGGAAAGACTGATGGGGAGTGTGGAAACCTGGGGTGACTGGGAGCAAGCCATTCAACCTGGGTCTTAGCGTCTTCCTCTGTCGTCTCTGTGGTCATCTTTGTAGCTCTCCTAATTGGCAAGTCTGTGTGATTGTTCTTGCCTAAGCAAATGACAGCTTGTGTGAAGGAAGCAGGTGTGCCTGTGGCTCTATGCCTCCCCTTCCAGAACAACCCCCCATTCTTTCCCCCATCTGACCGCCCCCCCCCCAGTCCCCAGGTGGACCGGGGTCCCTGAGCATCCCCCCAGATGCCTGCAGAAGCCTAGGCGCTCCCCAATCCATGCAGGCCACACCCAAGGCCTCGTGAAGAAGCGGGACCGGGTGACGGTCATTAACCCTGTCTCGCGGCACTAGCGACTCTGCGGACAGCTCCCCCACCTTGTCACTCGGAGCCCAGAGAGCCCCGGGCGGTAAGGCCGGAAGACTGAGCGTCAGAGGCCGCTGGGCTCCGGGTCCCTGCACCGAGGCTGAGTGATGGAAGGGGAGGGCACGCCGGCAGACTGGGGTATTCCAGCAAACTGCTGGGTCTCTCAGCTTCATAGGTGTGGGGTGTATGTGTGTGTGTTGGAGGAGGGGGTTTCTCCTTTCTAGCCTCCCCTGCGAGAGCCTGACCTAAGGCCAGTCCGCCACTCCCTCCCACCCCCACCCCAGCTGCATCTCGCCGGGGGCCGCCTCGGCTCGGCCTCGGTCCGGCGCCCCTGCCCGGGGCGGGCCAGGAAGCCTCGGTCTCCGCCTCTCTCTCCGTTAGGCCCGCGCGGCGGCCGGGGGACTTTGGAGCAGAGGAGGAAGCGCGGCGGGGCGGGGAGGTGGGGGTGTGTCGGAAGGCGGCCGGGTTTTATAACCCGCAGGGCGGGCGCTGCACTGGAGAAGGGGCTGCGTTGCGCACCGCACCATGGGGGCCGCGTCGGGTCGCCGGTGGCCACCGCTGCTGCTGCCGTTGCTGCTGCTGCTCCTGCCGCCGCCGCCCGTGATCCTGGCGCTGGACCCCGCGTTGCAGCCCGGGAACTTTCCCGCCGACGAGGCCGGGGCGCAGATCTTCGCAGCCAGCTTCAACTCGAGCGCCGAGCAGGTGCTGTTCCAGAGCACGGCCGCCAGCTGGGCGCACGACACCAACATCACCGAGGAGAACGCGCGGCTCCAGGTGGGCGCGCGGGCCCGAGGCGGGGGCGGGGCCCGGGCGGCCAATCACAGCCCGGCGGCTGGGCGCTGGGGGGGCGGAGAGTCCCCGCCCCGCGCGCGCGCCCCCGGCCCCGGAGCCGTGGGGTCCGGGCGGGGCCCGCCTGCCTCCTCTCCAGCCATCACCCCGCCCCTGTTCCCAAAGCGGTCCCCGTAGACAGGCAGTCGGTTCCCTGGCCCGGTGCTGGGCCCATGGTCCTGCCCAATAAGGAACCCAATAAATGAGGCCGGCCACTCTGACCCCGAGTCCTCCCAGGCGGCGGAGCCGGGGGTGCCTCCGGGCTGGATCCGCGGCAGTCTTTGCTTAGGGTGCCCGCTCTGCTCTTGGTTCTCCCCTTCTCTGGCCGCACCACCTTCCCCTCTCTCCCTGTACCTGTCACCTTTCATGGCTGTCTGATCACCCTCTCCTCTCCCTCCCTCTCTTCTGGCGCGTTTCTGCTCCACCGCCTCCCTGAGGCAGACCCCCCCGCCGCCCCAGTTCTTCACCCTCAGGGCCAGTTGAAGGGAGCAGTGCTCCCATCAGCGCAGGTCTCCAGAAGCCCTTGATCTTCCTCCCCTCCCCCAGCGCCATGGCCTCCCCCGTTTACCCTCTCCTGCCCTCCTGGTGCCCACAGGAGGAAGCAGCCTTGCTCAGCCAGGAGTTTTCAGAGGCCTGGGGCCAGAAGGCCAAGGATCTGTTCGACCCGGTCTGGCAGAACTTTACCGACCCCACGCTGCTGCGCATCATCGGGGCGGTGCGCACCCTGGGCCCCGCCAACCTGGACCTAGAGAAGCGGCAGAAGGTGGGCCCGAGGGGGTGGAGGCAGAATTCCCCAGGGTACCCTCCCAGTGCCTACGGTGGTGGTGAGAGGTGGGGGTGTCTGGCCAGGAGGGACCCCAGGATCTCTACTGGCCCTGACTGCAGGGGAAGCCCCTATGAGCAGAGTGGATTCCTGAAGTATTGATTTCCCTGGAGATGGGGTGCAAGAAGTTACTTTATATTAAAGCAAGTGTCAAGGAGTAGAAAGCAAAATTCAAGTAAACAGTGGAAGATGAAACAGGGGTTTTCAAAGTTTCTCCATAGGTGGTTTGTTTTAAGGGCTTCCTCCGAAAGGTGGAGAGGGTATCAAGGTCAGGGAATGAAGAAGATTTGGTCTCAGTCAGGTGGTGGCCGAGCTCAGAATTGAACCCTGCTCCCTAGTTCTCAGGATGCCAGTCTCCCATCTCCACAGGCGAGCTCCAGTGGAAGCGAAACCCGTCCATTCACGTTCAGATATGCTCCGAGTGCCACGAAGCGGCCTTGTCCAAGCCGCATCCCCCCTCGGGGCATCTCCCCTGTTCCTCCCAGCAAAGAGAGGAGTGGGTAGCCAGATTACTTCCGAGGACTGTTCATCACTAACATTTTCTCCACTCTGACTCCCCAGTACAACTCTCTGCTAAGCAACATGAGCAGGATTTACTCCACGGCCAAGGTCTGCTTCCCCAACAAGACTGCCCCCTGCTGGTCCCTGGACCCAGGTAACGGGCCTGAGTCTCCTGTCTGTCTTCCGGGCCTTCCTGACCTTCCCGGCCACCCCTTGGCTCTCTGAGGATGGCACATTTCTGCAGAGGGGGGCGGTAAACCCAAAGGCCTGAACCTCTGATCAGGACCAGAGTGCCTGATGCCCCCACACCCTGCTCCTCCAGGCCGACTGACTTCTGGAATCTCCAGCCTCCAGCCCCGACCCCGCCCTCAAGTGTGCTTTTCCTCCCCCATCACAACTGGCCTTCATCGTGGCCACCTGGTTTTCCCTTAATGGGCCCTCTCATCCCCCCAAGAGCCCTCCACAGGCCTTAGACCCCGCCGTGGCTTTCCTTACAAACCTCCTCTACTGCTGACTTCGAGGCAGCAGTCTCTGAACTGACCCTGCCCACCTGTGTCTCAGAGCTCACCAACGTCCTGGCTTCCTCGCGAAGCTACGCCCTGCTGCTGTATGCCTGGGAGGGCTGGCACAACGCCGCAGGCATCCCACTGAAGCCCCTATACCAGGACTTCACTGCCCTCAGCAACGAGGCCTACAAGCAGGATGGTGAGCACACCCACCAGCCTCTGTGTGGGCACTACCCTCCCGTCTTCTGTCTCCACTGAGCCCCGAAACACACAGAGCGGCCATTATGATGACTCCCTACACTGGTCCAAGGTCTCACAGATGGTGGATGGCCAAACTGGGCTTTAGCCCCGTCAGCCTCATGCTGCCCTCCTGGCACTCCTCCCAGCTGTAGGGCTCATATGTGTCAGGACCTGTTTAGCTGGAGTTGGAGCAACCATAGTTAGAAAACTGAGAGCGGTAACCCCCAAGCTCTCCCTTGCAGTGAGCAGGCAGATACACTGGCCCTGAACCGGGAGAATGGCCAGGTGATAGCTGGAGGGGGTGGGTGCCAGAGCCTGGGGCCTGAACTGCATCCCCAATGCCACCCGCTCCCCAGGCTTCTCAGACACAGGGGCCTACTGGCGCTCCTGGTATGACTCTCCCACCTTCACGGAGGATCTGGAGCGCCTCTACCAGCAGCTGGAGCCCCTCTACCTGAACCTCCATGCCTACGTCCGGCGCGCACTGCACCGCCGATATGGAGACAGATACATCAACCTCAGGGGACCCATCCCCGCTCACCTGCTGGGTAAGAGCCAGGGTCAGGCTCATCACGTTTCACCTTTCAGAGCATCGCATTGCTCACTCGCCCACACGTGAACCTATAAAGTCGATGATCCTTATGATCACTGCTGTTCAGAGGGGGGCTTAGGATGCGTGAGGGACGTGGCACAGGGCAGAGAGCTAGTAAAATGCAGAGCCAGGAGCCACCCTGAAGGTTTTAGCTCCAGTGGAAGAGGAGAAAGAACCCCACTTTATCCCCCAGAAAGCCAGCCCTGTGGGCTGGTGTCAGGGCTAGGGGAGGGCAGGGACCTGGCAGTCAGAAAGGACCCCAGCCGCATCACCTGGGCACCTTGGCCTTTGCCAGCCCCAGGGAACGCAGAGCACTCGGGAGTGGGTGGGACTGCTGTGTGAGCCCAGCAAGCGGACTGTGGCCCTGCCGCGCCCCAGGTCCAGACACCAGGGTGCTGTTCGGTGACACGCCTAGGGAAGCAGGTGCTGGCTGGGCTGGGCATCAAGCTGTCGGTTCCCCTCCCCTGTCTAGGGAACATGTGGGCCCAGAGCTGGGAGAACATCTACGACACGGTGGTGCCCTTCCCCGACAAGCCCAATCTTGATGTTACCAATGTTATGGTGCAGAAGGTGAGCTCGGAGTCAGGCCCTGGCAGGGGCCATGCGAGGGAGTCGGGCACGAGTTGCTGAGGAGCCGCAGCCTGCAGAGTGTCCCCACCGTGCTCTGGGCACCAGTTCTTCCCTCAGGACCCCGCTGGGAGGGGAGGGTGGCAGCGAGCAGCAGCCTGCTTTTGTGTATCCGCTGTAGCCAGTAGGGGCCCGGCCTCCGGGAAGGGAGGCCACGGAGCAGAGGTGCTCTTCGTGAGCACGGAACTGACCCAAGTGGGGGACCCCAGACGCGCCCCCGGGGCAGCCGGGGTGGGCTCCAGCAGCTGGCCTCTGACCCGAGTGTGCCCCCCCACCCCTCCACCCCCAGGGCTGGAACGCCACACACATGTTCCGGGTGGCGGAGGAGTTCTTCACCTCCCTGGGGCTCTTGCCCATGCCACCCGAGTTCTGGGCAGAATCCATGCTGGAGAAGCCAAGCGACGGGCGGGAGGTGGTGTGCCACGCGTCCGCCTGGGACTTCTACAACAGGAAAGACTTCAGGTCTCGATACTGGAGGCGGCTTGCAAGGCTCCCCAAGGCCGGGCAGCCGGGCCACAGGGAGGCCAGCTCCCAGGCCCACGTCTATCCCAGCTCTGAGACCAGCCGGGAGGCTGGGTCTCTTCCAGGGCTGCAGCAGGCTGCTTTCACTAGGCAGCTCTGACAGGCAGCAGCCTTGTACCTTGGAACCGAGGGGAAAGGCTGGGTGTGGCTGGGACAGGGTGGTTTGCCTGTTTCCAACGGTTCCTGGGAGTCCCGGGACAGCGCCCGCCTGGCTTCGTTCCCTCTGGCACCAGCCTCCCTGAGTGTTCTCTGGTCCCCGTCCTGCCCGTCCTTCACCCTCACCCGCACGCTCTCCCTGCCCCAGGATCAAGCAGTGCACGCGGGTCACTATGGACCAGCTGTCCACGGTGCACCACGAGATGGGCCACGTGCAGTACTACCTTCAGTACAAGGACCAGCATGTCTCCCTGCGCCGAGGCGCCAACCCCGGCTTCCACGAGGCCATCGGCGATGTGCTGGCCCTCTCTGTCTCCACTCCCGCACACCTGCACAAGATCGGCCTGCTGGACCAGGTCACCAATGACACAGGTATGCGGGGGTGGAGAGGACCCAGCCCAGCCCACCCAGGCCCCACTGGGCCCCCCAGAAGGACCCCACTGGTCGCTGCTCCCATCTGCCCATCTCGTTTCCGCCTCTCTGCCCCACGTCAGGCAGGTCTGGGGATCCACCCAGGCCTCGAGGCCTGCCCTGCATCCCAGCTCCACTGCCCAAGCATCCTCTTCCAAGCAGGACTCCATGGTCCCTGCCTAGCCTCACCTCCTGCCAGCCTCTCCCCCAGGGCCCCCTATCCCACCTGGACTCCCCTCTCCCTCTGACCTCTCTCTTCTCATCTCCCAACAGAGAGTGACATCAACTACTTGTTAAAGATGGCACTGGAAAAAATTGCCTTCCTGCCCTTTGGCTACTTGGTGGACCAGTGGCGTTGGGGGGTCTTTAGTGGGCGAACCCCCCCTTCCCGCTACAACTATGACTGGTGGTATCTTCGGTGAGCAAAGAGGGATGGAGAGGGGCCTCATCCCAGGGGCCCTCGCCACCTTCTCGGGTACCCTGCCCCCTGCCTCCCTCCTCTCCAGGAACACCTTCCCCCTCCTCCTCACAGCATTCTTCTTTCCTGCCTAAAACTCCATCAGACAGGTGGTCATCCCCAGTTCTCCAGGGTGGGGAGGGTCAGCCGGTGGGAATGCCTGCTTGGCAGCCTTTTCTGCAAAGGGAAAATCAGCCTGTGTACAACCCTCAGGTCCTAAGACAACTTAACCACATCCTTTTCCAGAACCAAGTATCAGGGGATCTGTCCTCCGGTTGTCCGAAATGAAACCCACTTTGACGCTGGAGCCAAGTTTCACGTCCCAAATGTGACCCCGTATATCAGGTATTGCCCCCAGTTCTGGCACACCTTAGTTCCTTCCCCTACGCTGGGTCCCCACATCCCGGGCTTGTCCCCATCCTCCCCTAGACCCCCAGCAACCTGGAATTTGAGTGGGCCTCTCCCCTGAGCCAAGCTCGGTTCTCAGTTCTCCCCCAAGGCAGCCCATGGTCCAGCCTCTGCCCTGTGGAAGCTAGCTGGGCCCCAGGCAGGGGGCCTCTGCCATCCCCCTCACACCCGCCCTGTGCCTGTAGGTACTTCGTGAGCTTTGTCCTGCAGTTCCAGTTCCACGAAGCGCTGTGCAAGGAGGCAGGCCACCAAGGCCCCCTGCACCAGTGTGACATCTACCAGTCCACCCAGGCGGGGGCCAAGCTCCGGTGTGTGGGGGCTGTGGGGGGTGAGGGGAGAGCTCAGTGAACGGTGTATTGGGAGGGGGCACCCACCACGCCAGTGGAGGAAGCACTTCTCCACTCCCCCTCCTTTTCTTTCTCTCATCAACTGCTTGTTGAGTGGGCTTTCTGGCTGGCATGCATGATAAGTCACTTCAGTCGTGTCTGACTCTTTGCCACCCCATGGACTGTAGCCCGCCAGGCTCGTCTGTCCAAGGGATTCTCCAGGCAAGAATACCAGAGTGGGTTGCCATGCCCTCCTCCAGGGGATCTTCCCACCCAGGGATTGAATCTACATCTCTTACATCTCCTGCATTGGCAGACAGGTTCTTTACCACTAGCACCACCTGGGAAGCCCTTCTGGCTGGCGTGGGGCAAGACAAATGTCCCCCTTTCACAGGGCTCCTAGGCCCTGAGACTTAACACTGCCATTCTTAACACTGCCACCCAGTGGGGAGAGAAGTGACCAGAGGCGGAGCAGGTGGGCAGGGCAGCAGCTACAGACCCTGGCCTGAGAGCCCTGTGCCCACAGCACCCGCTCTGCCCAACAGGGCACTGCTGCAGGCAGGCTCCTCACGGCCCTGGCAGGAGGTGCTGAAGGACATGGTCGGCTCAGACAACCTGGACGCTAGGCCGCTGCTCAGCTACTTCCAGCCGGTCACACAGTGGCTCGAGGAGCAGAATCAGCAGAACGGCGAGGTCCTGGGCTGGCCAGAGTATCAGTGGCGCCCACCGATGCCCGACAGTTACCCGGAGGGCATTGGTAAAGCCCGGGGCAGGGTGCCATGGCTTCTCAGCTCTAGGTTCGTGACCCAGGCCCCCAGTTCACAGTTCCCCATCAGCTTGTCCAGCCAGGCCCTGGCATCCCCTGAGTGCTCGGCAGGGCCCTGGGGTGGAGTGGGCACATCTTTCCAGCCTCCTGGGGAGGGCGTGCCCAGCTCTGAGGCCCCCGGCTGGGGGCTGGCTGGCGGGCACACTGCTCTATGAGGTCATACTGCAGGATCCGTTCTTATTGGCCGGGGGCGGGGGCTGCAGGGCTCTGCTCTCCTGCGGCCATGGGCCATGGTTGGGCTGCTCCAGGACTGCCTCGCCTCCTCCTCCTCCTGCTCTGCTGTGGGCACCCCCTGCTGGTCCCCAGTGAGGGGACCACCAGCCAGGGGACCACCAGCCAGGTGACAGTCAACCAGGAAACAACCAGCCAGGCAACAACCAGCAGTGAGACAACCATCCGCCACTCAATCACCCATCCCTCAACAACCAGCAGCCCGAAGAAAACCCAGAGCCCAAGTGGGATTGGCTGGGGGGCGGGGCGGGGAGGCCCAGGCAGCGGCGGGAGGGCGAGGGGAGGCCTGTCTGTGTCCCTCTGCTCTGTCCCGTAGACCTGGTGTCCGACGAGGACGAGGCCCGCAAGTTTGTGGAGGAATATGACCGGAGGTCCCAGGTGGTGTGGAACGAGTATGCCGAGGCCAACTGGAACTACAGCACCAACATCAACACGGACAACAGCAAGTTGCTGGTAGGGGCCCCTCCAGCCCAGCACACGGGCGCTCCTCGTCCCACAGGGTCCGTCCTCTGAAACCCAAGGCGCTACAGGCTGCCCTCCTGTCCCCAACATCACCCCGGGGGGACACGTCCTCAGAGTTTGTGAAAAATCCTTGCAGCGTATTGAAAAGTGTCCAATTTCAGGTCCAGGTGGGCACACACCCAGTGCCTAACACAGGTGGTCTTTCATTAATAATCTGTTGTTGGTAAAGGAATAATTTGTGCAGAAGTAAGTGATGCCAAAGTCAGTTTTTAAAAAGACTGAAGGGTCCTGTGTGCCACCATAGTGAGGGCTACACCTGCCCCCCAACCTCGAGCCCCTCCGCATCTGTGTGGCCAAGCGGAGATCATAACCAAGGTGAGCCACAGAGAAATAACATTCGTGAAGACCCATATGCACTAGCCACTGTTCCTTGGCACTCGACATCTATTGCCTCGTGTATTCCTCAACGGTCTTGCAAAGCCAGTGACCTTATTCCCATTTTACAGCTGGGACCCTGAGGCTCAGAAGCCACAGAGAGAATGCCAAGCTGCCTCTGTCCCAACAGCATTCAAGATACGGGGTGGGGTTTCCTTCTCTGCCTCTCCCATGCGATGTCTTGCTGGATGAGGGCATGTGTACTGCACACAGGACATCGCAGACAGTCCGGGCTGAGGAAGGTCTTTATAGGCAAAGGCAGCAACTTGAGAAAGCCGCCCCCTGACACCCAGCCTCTTCGGCTCCTGCACGATGCCTCCTCCTAGGAGCCCTTTCGAGAGCTCCTCCTGGGCCTCATGATACGGCTCCCCCTGTGCCTGCAGATGGAGAAGAACTTACAGATGGCAAACCACACAGTCAAGTATGGCACCTGGGCCAGGAAGTTCGACGTGACCAACTTCCAGAATGCCACCATGAAGCGGATGATAAAGAAGATTCAGGATCTAGAGCGGGCAGCACTGCCCACCAAGGAGCTGGAAGAGGTGGGGAACTTGGGGGTAGGGTGGGGCAAAGGGGGTGGAGGATCCCAGGTCAGGAGAGGGTCCTAGCTCGAAGGATGGCATGTAGCCTTCATGCTGCTTCCTCCTCCTCAAGTTGTCAAGTCATGACTTCTGCCACGTCTGTGCACACCTCCACACTCGTCTACGCACACCTCCAGACTCGTCTACGCACACCCCCAGACTCACTGAGAAGGGAGGGCTTTGGGAGACCCCTCCCCAACCCATAGCCCAGCAACCCCCCCCACCTCCCACCCCATGCAGTGGTGCCAGGGCAAAGCAGGGGGCCAGATCTGTAGCTCGCTGCCCCTCTGCTTTCCCTGCAGTATAACCAGATCCTGCTGGACATGGAGACCGTTTACAGCGTGGCCTCTGTGTGCCACGAAAATGGCACCTGCCTGCGGCTCGAGCCTGGTGAGCACACTGGGCAGTGAGTGGGAGGCCCGGGGAGGCTGGGGTGCTGTCCACGAAAGGGAAGTGTTCAGTTCTGACTCAGGAGGTCAGCACACCCAGGGAACTCACTTCCCTCTTTTCCACCTGTGGGGCTTCTCTGCCACTGCTTAGAACCAGCCCGGCTTCATCTCTGAGCTAGTCCCCCAGCTTCTGCTCCCTCTGGTCCCATCCTCCCTGCTCTACCCTGCGCTCTGCCCTTCAGAGCAGGTGTATCTCAAATGTTTCTCTCAGGGGCTTGGACTACCCTCTAGGCACCTACCTCCCCTTGCGCTCCTCCCTGGATACCACCCCACCCCGAAATTGAAGCCTCAGCCTGCAGAAGCCATTCCCACCTCACTCCCTCCAAGGCCGGCAGGAATGGACCAGCTCTGGCGAGTCCTCTTCCTCTTGCAGGAGACTGGCCAGTCCTTCTTAATCTTCCCCCTTCTGAAGGAGCTCAGCCCGACACCCCAATACCTGCACACAGAGACCCCCCCCCCCGCCCCCTCTGACCACGCTCCCCCCACCTTCCCAGGGTCAGGGAGCCAGAGACATAAACATTTTTCCTGAGGAATCTCCACCCAGAAACAGTCTCTTCCTGGCCCTCCGCCCAACTCCCACTTTAGAACAATCACAAATAGAAATGGAAATGGAAAATAAACAAGAGAGAAAAACAGTTGTCCTAGGACAGGGTTTGGCCTGGGGGTTGTGTATGAGGGTAGGCACGCAAGTGGGGCTGGATGTACATGTGCGTGTGTTTGTTTATGGACAAGAGTGTTAGAGGGAATGTGGCCTCCACTCCCATCAGTCAGCCCCTTGATCTGGGGCTGGGCTGTCAAATCGCTGCCGGTAGTAACAATAAGAGCATCCCCAAAAACAGAACACTTACATCAGCAGAGAACAGATGAAAAATTCTCAAAATGTGTTTTCCTCCAAACAAGTTACCTTGAATGTGCTTCCTCTGTGTAAAGGGGATGCACATAGCATATCTCAGCTCAGAGCGCGGTCAGCAAGGGGTGGATCCCCACAGGCCTCCGTCTCAGGCCGGGTCGGGCAAGAAGCAGGGCCACCTTCACACCTGACCCCCATGCTCACGGCCTCCTCACCCGAGCTCTGCGAAGGCCGTGTCAGCTCCATGTAACCCATAGCCCAGGAGGCCACTCATACAGGCATGGCTCTTGACAGGACATGGATCCAAGGTGGTGCTTGAGTGGATCTCTGTACTTGGCCTGCACAGTGGTTATTCAGGCAGTTCAGTTACAATGTATGAAAGGCACCCTGGGCCCCATGGGGATGCAGAGATGAAGGAGCCCAGTCCCTGCTCAGGGTCCTCCTGCCCCCAGGCCAGCATTATCCCCATCTCACAGACGGAGAGAGGTCAGGAGGAAACCAACCAAGAACCCCCATCTTTTGACCTCCAGGCTATTTCTCCCAGGGAGGGGTTGCCAGGGGACAAACGGCGAGCAGCAGCTCTGGGGCCTGGGTCCTGGGTTTGTGCCCCGGCTTGGCCGCTTCCTGGCTAGGAGACGCAGCCATGCCACCAGCAGCTTGTGTGGCAGGAGGCTCAAGGGCACCCCTCACGGGGCTGTTGCAGCCCTGTAGTTGCCTGAGGTTGTGTCTGTGCAGCGCCAAGCTTGGGCCTGGCACCTGTAAGCCCATAGAAAGGGCACCAGCCTGTCTCCAGTTTCCCCCGACCTGTGCTGCCCCTTCCTGTTTTCTCCCAGCTCTGGAGGAGGTGGGAGGTGAGCCACGAGTTGGGGGCTCAAGCCATCCCACCCCTCCCGCCTAGATCTGACCAATCTGATGGCCACATCCCGGAATTATCAGGACCTGGCCTGGGCATGGAAGAGCTGGCGTGATAAAGTGGGGCGGTCCATCCTCCCCTACTTCCCCAAATACGTGGAGCTCACCAACAAGGCCGCCAGGCTCAATGGTGAGTGCTCCCTGCAGAGTCACTGGTGCCCTCAGAGGGTTCCTCTGAGACCCGAGAGGTGAGGGGGGCAGTCCTTAAAGGAGACAGGGAGTGCTCCAGGGATGGTCAGGTGTCCAGAGAGCCTGGCCACACCCCCAACCCCCACCCCCACAGGCTACCAGGATGGCGGGGACTCCTGGAGGTCCATGTACGAGATGCCCTTCCTAGAGGAGGAACTGGAGCAGCTGTTTCAAGAGCTGCAGCCGCTCTACCTGAACCTGCACGCCTACGTGCGCCGGGCCCTGCACCGCCACTACGGGCCCGACGTCATCAACCTGGAGGGCCCCATCCCAGCCCACCTGCTCGGTGAGCGCCAGCAAGACGAGCTGCAGTCCAGGGGCAGAGGGCAGACTGGGAAGGCTCTGCAGGGGACACTGGAGCCCGGGGCAGGGCAATGTTGCCAGGCCTGGAGTGGGGTGGGGGGCGGGGGTGGGAAGAAAAGCCCCCTACCTGCAGTTGGTGCCGCGTTTGCTATAGATCCACATGGCACCGGTCACCAGGGATGGGGCAGTGCACAGAGTTCACAGGCCTGTGCTGGGGAGACCACCTCCCAGGTCACAGCACCAGGCGCCATGAGGGTAAGGAGGGGGCTGGGAGTGGGAGCTGAGAAGGCCTCCCCAGGAGGGGGCTGTGAACAGACCCTTGAAGGGCGAGAGGTTCTGACAGCTGGAGAAAGTAGTCATGTCGGGAGAGAGCAGGGTAGACTCGATGTTCAGGCAAAGGAGCTGGGAGAGTGTTGCTGTTGCTCACTCAGTTGTGTCGGACTCTTTGAGACCCCGTGGACTGCAGCACACCAGGCTTCCCTGCCCTTTACTATCTCCCAGAGTTTGCTCAAACTCATGTCCATTGAATTGATGATGCCATCCAACCATCCCACCCTCTGTCTTGCCCTTCACCCTCCTTCAATCCTTCCTAGCATCAGGGTCTTTTCCAATGAGTTGGCTCTTCTCATCAGGTTACCAGAGTATTGGAGCTTCAGCTTCAGCATCAGTCCTTCTAATGAATATTCAAGGTTGATTTCTTTTAGGATTGACTGGTTTGGTCTCCTTGCAATCCAAGGGACTCTCAAGACTCTTCTCCAGCACTACAATTTGAAAGTATCACTTCTTCAGCTCTCAGCTACTGTTTATGGTCCAGCTCTCACATCCATACATGACTACTGGAAAAACTGTAGCTTTGACTGTATGGACTTTTATCAGCAAAGTGATATCTCTGCTTTTTAATATGGTTTGTCCTTTTTAAAACTAGGTTTGTCATAGTTTTTCTTCCAAGGAGCAAGTGGCTTTTAATTTCACGGCTGCAGTCACTGTCTACGGTGATTTTGGAGCCCAAGAAAATGAAGTCTGTCACTGTTTCCATTGTTTATCTATTTGTCATGAAGTGATGGGACCAGATGCCATGACCTTAGTTTATTGGATATTGAGTTTTAAGCCAGTTTTTTCACTCTCCTCTTTCACTGTCATCAAGAGGCTCTTTAGTTCCTTTTCACTTTCTGCCATAAGGGTGGTGTCATCTGCATGTCTGATGTTATTGATATTTCTCCTGGCAGTCTTGATTCCGGCTTGTGCTTCATCCAGCCTGGCATTTTGCATGATGTACTCTGGATAGAGGTTAAATGATCAGAGTGACAATATACAGCTTTGATGTACTCCTTTCCCAACTTGGAACCAATCTGTTTTTCCATGTCCAATTCTAATCATTGTTTCTTGACCTGCATACAGCTTTCTCAGGAGGCAGGTAAGGTGGTCGGTGTTCCCATCTGTTTAAGAATTTTCTGCAGTTTGTTGTGATACACATAGTCAAAGGCTTTAGAGTAGTCAGTGAAGCAGAAGTAGATGCTTTTCTGGAATTCTCTTGCTTTTTCTATGATCCAATGAATGTCAGCAATTTGATCTCCAGTTCCTCTGCCTTTTCTAAATCCAACTTGTACATCTGGAAGTTCTCCATTCACATACTGTTGAAGTTTAGTTTGAAAGGCTTTGACAGTTACCTTGCTAGCATGTGAAATGTCCCTTCAACTCGGGGACCCTCATTCTCCAGGGGTTGTAAACTCAGATGCCCTGAGTGCATGAAATGGACAGTCAGAGACCACAAGGGGTGGCAGGGACTGGGCAAGCAGAAGCCACGGGGTTCCCATGTCTGTCGGACCATCGGGCCCTGTTCCTGGGGGGGCTCCTCACTGTGGACAGAGAGACCAGATGGGACCACACACCGTTTACAGATCATGAGGGAGACCCTCTTCCAGCTTTGGGTCTAGTTCTTTGCAGCTCAAGAGACCAGCCACCCTTGGTCTCTCTGTGGTGAGAACTCAGAATGCCAGCTCATTGGCCGAGAAACACAGACCCCAAGAAGGAAAGCAGGTGCCCATTGGCCTGGGAGCTGGGCTCAGAGCAGAGCTTGTGCCCCCATCCCATTCTGGCTTCTCACTCACTCCTACCCTCACTGGCTTGCACCCATAGGCTCCACTCGATGTCAGCTCAAGCTTAGTCTCCTTTGGCCCTGAAGGTGGTAGTTGCTCAGTTCTGTCTGACTCTTTTGCGACCCCATGGACTGTAGCCTACCAGGCTGCTCTGTCCATGGGATTTCCTAGGCAAGAATACTGGAGTGGGTTGCCATTCCTTTTTCCAAGGGATCTTTCTGACCCAGGGATTGAACCCAGGTCTCCTGCATTGCAGACAGATTCTTTACCATCTGAGCCACTTGGGAAAGCTTCTTTACTCTTGTCTTGCCCTAAATGCTGAGACATCAACCTCTCCTAAAGGAGGGCAGTTGGGTGGTTCTTTTTTTTTTTTTTTTAATTTTGGTTTTGTGCTGGATCTGGTCCCTCACACTGTGTGACGGTGCTGAGCCTAAAACGCAACATCGTCTCCCCTCTCTCTGCATCTCGTCCTCTGCCTGCCTCCAGGGAACATGTGGGCACAGAGCTGGTCCAACATCTATGACTTGGTGGCACCCTTCCCTTCAGCCCCCAAGATGGATGCCACGGAGGCCATGATAAAGCAGGTCCGCACTGGCCCCTCCTCGCACACCTGCTCCTCTAGGGTGGCCCCAGGGCGTGGGGCGGGGAGCCCTGCCCCAGGGGGAGAGGGCCCCCTAATTCAGGAGCTGCTTCCAGCTTGGCCCTCCCCCCAGGCCCTCCCACAGTGGCACACAGTCTGTCCCCACCGTCCCCAGCTTCAGCAGAGCTCCGTCTGTTTGCAGGGCTGGACACCCCTAAGGATGTTTAAGGAAGCAGACAATTTCTTCACCTCCCTGGGGCTGCTGCCCATGCCCCCTGAGTTCTGGAACAAGTCGATGCTGGAGAAGCCGACCGATGGGCGGGAAGTGGTGTGCCACGCCTCCGCCTGGGACTTCTTCAACGGCAAGGACTTTAGGTGCGTCCGGGCTGCAGGTCCTGAGCCCAGAGGCCAAGGAGACGAGTCCAAGTCCGAGCTGGGGGCGGAGGGTTCAGAGAGGTGGGCCTGGCCTCAGCGTGGCCACCAGCTTGTGGCAGGGGAACCGCATCCACCACACAAGGGTCTCCGTGAGCGCTGACCAGCTGCGTCAGCTCAGGGTTCCTGGTCGCAGTCCTGGGGGTGAGCCTTGTGTGAGCCGCCAGCCAGCCTCCCTCTCGGGCAGGCCCTGCGCACAGCAGGCCCTCTCCCTGATGCCTGTGCCTTGAGACAGGGGAACACACGGGGGTGTGGGGGCTTCACACAGATCTGCTCTCACCTCTGACAGGGCTCAGGAGCTGTCTTCATTGGTGGACAGTGTTTCAGTTACTGCTCTGAATCACGCCAGCCCAAAACCCAGAGCTGTAAAACAACTATTTGACTAGGCTCATGATTTTTTCATTATTATTTTGAATGTATTTATTTATTAATGGCTATGCTGGGTCTTTGTGGCTGTGCGAGGGCGTTCTCTCGTTGAGGCAGGCAGGGGCTCCTCTCCAGTTGCAACATGCGGGCCTTTCACCGTGGTGGCTTCCCTCGTTGCGGCTCACAGGCTCCAGAGTGTGGACTCAGTAGTTGGGGCTCATGGGTTTAGTTGCCCCATGGCATGTGAAATCTTCCCCTACCAGGGGTCAAACCCGTGTCCCCTGCATTTGCAGGCTGGTTCTTAACCACTGGACCACGAGGGAAGTCTGCTAGTGATTGTATGGGCCAGGGATTCAGGCACTGCTCAGTGGAAGTGGCTCATCCTGCCTTGCAGGGTGGAGACCTTTGCTGGGGCAGCTCTGATGACGGCAGAAGGCTGGCATGGCTCAGCGGGGTTTCGGCTGTGCTCCTGGCTGTCAGCTGGCTTCCTTGGTTTTTCTCTGTGTGGCACATGCTGGGGTAGGGACACTCATGTGGGTTCCTGCATTCACATGCTGGGTGCCTGGGCTGGCGTGGCTGGAGCAGCTGGAGTCTGGCCGGACATCTCTCTCTACGAGAGCTTGGATGACCTCATGGGGTGGCAGCCTCAGGTGGTCAGATTTCTTACCCAGTGGCCGGCATCCACAGAGCAAAAGCAGCCAGATCTCTTAAAGACTAAGTTAGTCCAGAACTGGGACAGGTCACTCCTGCCACATTTTATTGGCTAAAGCAAGTCACAAGGTTCAACCAGTCACAACCCAGGTTCAAAAGAAGATTAAGAAGTTACCACCTCTTGGGAGAAGTGGCAGAGATGGTAAAGTATCTCTGATGAGAAGAGTGGACTCAGAGGTCCTGGAACAAAGCAGGCAGGTTCACTGGCTCCCCTGGCCTTGGGCTCTTCCTTCAGAGGCATGGAGACCAGAGCTTCAGGGCTGGGTGCAAACAGACTCTCAAAGCTGAGGGCTCCTTGGGGAACCTCGCTCGTACTGGGAGTCCTAACATAAGGTGGGCAGACCCCAACTTCATTGTCACTGGGGCAGCTCTTTCCACTCGCCATAGAATAACAGAAAAAGGGGTCCACTGAGCTGAAAAGCTCTGGTTAGATCCAACGGTGAATTTCCTCAGCTCATAAAAGGTGGAAGGGGAAGTGGAGCCCCTGCTCGGACAGCTCGGTAGATGTCCCATCAGTCCTGGCCCTGAGAAATCCCGGGGTGATCTGCCTGCTGGCATCAGGCACGTGGGGTGCAGAAGAGCCCAGACACCATGGTTTCCTTCAGGAAGTCTGAGACCAGGGAGAGACAGACCGTGAGAAGAGGAACCACAGGACCCACGTCCTGGAAAGTCACTGAGCGTGACTGAGGGTCCCTGTGCCTCCAGAGCACATACCTCGCACTGTCAGAAAGCCACACACACAGCAGTGCAGGCTCGAGGTGTTCAGGGGAGCTGGAGGCAGGGAGTGGCCTGGAGGAGCATGCTGTAGGAGTTTCCAATTCCCAGATCGCCTCCATTTCTCCTTTTGGTTTTCCTCCCCATGATGCTGTGGCGGTCCTGGGGGCCTGCTCTGCGAGCAGGGTTGGCCGCTGCCTTTGCCCAGGGCTCCTTGCCGTCTCTCTCCCACCCCGTGCTCCAGGATCAAGCAGTGCACCTCGGTGAACATGGAAGACCTGGTGGTGGCCCACCACGAAATGGGCCACATACAGTACTTCATGCAGTACAAGGACTTGCCTGTGACCTTCCGGGAGGGTGCCAACCCCGGCTTTCACGAGGCCATTGGGGATGTGCTGGCCCTCTCAGTGTCCACCCCCATGCACCTGCACAAGATCAACCTGCTGAGCAGCGGGGATGGCGGCTACGGTGAGCGAGGAACCGGGAGATCCAAGCGGGCAGAGGGGCTGAGAAGGGGCAGCGAGCTTGGGAGGCAGAGAGGAGGCTCCGTGGTCACAGGCAGTGCCAGGACAGAACACAGGGAGCCAGGGGACAGCCAGCGGGGAGAGCAGGAGGGAAAACCCGTCCCAAGAGGCGGGTCACCCCGCTCACTCCACCCATTCCACCCACCGCACACCTGCTCAGCCCCCTGCTAGGCTATGGCGGGAGGCACCCCTGGATCTGACGTCGGGCTCCCTTCTCTCGGCAGAGGAGGATATCAACTTTCTGATGAAGATGGCGCTCGAGAAGATCGCCTTCATCCCCTTCAGCTTCCTTGTCGACCAGTGGCGCTGGAGGGTGTTCGACGGAAGTGTCACCAGAGAGAACTACAACCAGGAGTGGTGGAGCCTCAGGTTCTAGAGCCCTGCTGCGGGGTGTGGGCCGGGGGTCTCCACAGGGTACATGCCGGCACCTGCGTCTGTGTGTACCTGGTGTGTCTGCATGTGTGGTGTCTAGGGGTGTGTGTGTGTGTGTGTGTGTATGTGCGTGCCTGTGTTTGTATGTACCTGGCATGTCTGTGTACCTGGTGTGTCTGTGTGGCATGTAAGTGTGTGTGTGTGTGCCTGCATCTGTGTGTACCTGGTCTGTCTGTGTGCATGGTGTCTAGGTGTGTGTGTGTGCTTGCGTCTGTGTGTACCTGGTGTGTCTGCCTGTATAGTGTCTAGGTGTGTGTGTGTGTGTGTGAGCGATGGGGTACCTGCGGGCAGTGACACACAAAGGCACAGCTTGCAGGAGTAGTCAGCACCCTATGCAGGCCCAGGGCAGGCACCATATTGTGAATCAAGAACACCAAATGCCAGCTTGATTCTCCCCCAAAAGTGAAAGTGTTAGTCACTCAATCATGTCTGACTCTCTGTGACCTCATGAACTGTAGCCCGCCAGGCTCCCCTGTCCATGGGATTTTCCAGCCAAAAATACTGGAGTGGGTTGCCATTCCTTTCTCCTGGATATCTTCCCAACCCAGGGGTCAAACCCAGGCCGCCTGCATTTTTGATGGATTCTTTACCGTTTGAGCCACCAGGAAGTGCTGATTGTCCCCAAACCCTCCCTCTAATGTGTCTTCCTCCTCCACAGGCTGAAGTACCAGGGTGTCTGTCCCCCACTGGCCAGATCTCAAGACGACTTTGACCCAGGGGCCAAGTTCCACATTCCTGCAAGTGTGCCTTACGTCAGGTAACAGGAAAGGGAGGAGGGCATCTGGAGGGGCAGCGCCTCCGCGTGGTGTTCAGACACCTTTGCTACCCCTTCCAAGAGCTACCTGCTCCAGGAGCTGCCGTCGGGGCAACCTGGGGACCCGTGTGTGGTGCACTGCGTCTGGGCCTCTCACCTGTAACCAAGACTGACACTGTTTCACTCTTGTGATACCATGAGAGCCCCCACCCTCCAGACAGTTGAAAATAGAAAGTTCACTATGACCGGCTAATGGTTACAAGACCTTGGTTAGTTAACATGAACCATGACCCATGGCCAGACCATGCCCTGAGCACTATGTTCTCATTTTTACAGCATTCTGTTCCCTTGTATGTATTGAACATATTTCCCGTGACAATTTGAGTTGTAGGCTCAAATTGAGCCTCAACCCACTGGAGCTAGGATTAGAGGCCCAGCTGGATGGAAGCCTGTATTGTTAGGGGCACAGGGTCACAGCCTTGGGATTAGACAGTACAGGTTCAAATCTCATCTCCATGACTGTTCCCTTAAGTAAATCCCTCCATCTCTGCGAGCACCAGCTTCCTCACCTGTGGAATCCCATTTCATAGGATCGTTGCAAGAGTTCACATCTTAGCACACAGTTGTAATACAGAACACGCTTGGGGACTGGTGGCCATAACCCACCATCATTAAATCACTGTCTTAAATGGAATGCGGAAACACAGCAGCGCCATCAGTCATGCACCCCCCACGTGCATGCGCCCAGTCAGCCCCTCTCCCTCTGCGTGCTATAGGGGAGCACAGGCTGGGGGCTGGGAAGTGTGATTAGAGGAGCTGGAGCCCTCCCTCGAGGCAGGGATCTGGGGCAGAGGGCCCCTGTGCTCCCCAGAAGGCCAGTGAAGGAGGCTCATGTCCATCATGCCCAGCCTTCCACCCCAGCACCTGGTGCAATGTCAGCACAGTCAGGACCTAATAAAGAAGCATGAGGTGGGTAAGCTCTGTGCCCGAGTCCAGGAAGGAAGAGAAAGCCTGCTCAGAGGCTCCAGGGAGCAGTGGGGGAGCAGGGAGCCAAGAGAGTCAAGGGCACCTCGACGCAGGCCTGACCAGCCAGTGTGCCAGGGTGACCTACAGAGAGACCCTCCGCCCGCCTTCCCAACGGGCTTCTGAGCTCCTGAGCTGGCACTCACTTTCACACAGAAGCCGGCCCACGTGACGGCTAGCTTCCCGGCTTAGCACAGATAATTCTCCAGGAGGGAGCGGGCAAAGGGACCGCCCTCCAGATTCTGACCAGCAGCCTTGGCAAAGCACATACAGGAAAGGCCAGGAAAGACAGTGCACATGACTTGTGCCCAGCCTTCCCATCTGCGCTGCTGGTTCAGGCCATTCCAAACCTCCCCACATTCAGAGAGGCTGCCCCTCCTTGACCAGCAGACTCCTGCAGGGAATTCCCACTGCTTTGGGATAAAGGAGGTCATTTGGGCTGGCTTCCCTGCCCGATCAGAAGCATGACCCTGGAGGCAACACCTCAGGGACAGAGATGTCGTTTCTGTGTCCAGAGCAGCCCGCCACATCTCTGATGGGCTCTGCCCCACTCGGCCTCGCCCATGAGCATCCCTAGCTCTGAGAGTCTCTCCCAAGATGCTCCATGCGGAGGCAGCTCTGTGGTGAGAGGCGGGGAAGGAGGCCCGGATGACTCTGCAGGCCAGGACGGGCTCACCCTGACGCCATGGCAGGCAGCAGGAGGCAGGGTGGCTGGGGTTCGAAGGCGCTGCCCCCAGCGCCCACCCCAGGCCTCGCCTGCCCCCCTGCAGGTACTTCATCAGCTTTGTCATCCAGTTCCAGTTCCACCAGGCGCTGTGTCAGGCGGCAGGCCACCAGGGCCCGCTGCACAAGTGTGACATCTACCAGTCCAAGGAGGCCGGGAAGCTCCTGGCGTGAGTCTCCTCTGGCCTTGCTCTGACCCCTGTCCTCCCCACGATGACCTACTTCCCAGTGGAGCTCTTCCCAGAACATCTACCATGGCCTTGGCCAGGGTCACCCTTTCCCCAAAGCCCCAGACCTGCCCAGGCCCTCAGTCCCAGGGGGGAGCGGAGGCTGGGAGGTGGGGTAGAGAGAGCTGGTGTGAGACTGGGACGGGGTGGGACAGGGAGCCTCCCAGCCTGTCCCTCTGACTCGGTTCCCCGCCTGGGGCTCCCCCAGGGATGCCATGAAGCTGGGCTTCAGTCAGCCGTGGCCCGAAGCCATGCGGCTGATCACGGGCCAGTCCAACATGTCGGCTGCCGCCATGATGACCTACTTCAAGCCGCTGCTGGACTGGCTCGTGACGGAGAACGGGCGGCACGGGGAGAAGCTGGGCTGGCCTCAGTACAACTGGACGCCAAACTCGGGTACCGCCACCCACCCCCCTGGGCCCCGGGGCAGCCCCAGGGCTCGCTCAGGGCTGGGGCCCTCCCAAGTTAAGGCAGGTTGGAGTCCCGCCTCCGCGCTCAGGGTTGGGGAGCCAGCGGTGTGCCCGGCCCGGCCCAGCGCCCGCTCTCCTTCCTCCCCGCCCAGCTCGCCTGGAAGGCCCCTTCGTGGGCTCCGGCCGCGTCAACTTCCTGGGCCTGAACCTGGAGGAGCAGCAGGCCCGCGTGGGCCAGTGGGTGCTGCTCTTCCTGGGCGTCGCCCTGCTGGTGGCCACGCTGGGCCTCACCCAGCGTCTCTTCAGCATCCGCCACCACAGCCTCCGCCGGCCCCACCGCGGGCCCCAGTTTGGCTCAGAGGTGGAGCTGAGACACTCCTGAGAGGAGACCGGGAGGGGCCCTGCGCTGCTCCTGACGCTCACCCCAGTCCCCTGCCCTCCTCCTGCCCCCTCCTCCTCCTGCCCCCGCCCCCCGCCAGTCCTCCAGACCTCGGGCCACCGTGGCCTCTGCCCCCCAGTCCCCAGAGACCCAGAGTCCCCCTCACATGGCACCCTCTGCCCGTCTCCCTGTGGATACAATTAAAGGTCCTGCCTTCCCATCTGCGTCTGTGTCCCTCACGGGGAAGCTCTCTCGCTTCCTGCCAATCAAGGGCGTCACTTCTCGGGGGTCTTCATTTCTTTCCAAGAAGAGGCTAGAAAACGCCCCCAAGCTCTGGCCCCAGCACCACCCAGCGCCCAGGCCAGTCCCCTCTCCAGCCCGGGCAGCTGGCCCCTGGCCTGCTGTGGCAGGCAGGCCTGGCCAGGCCTGGGCACTGGCCCAGGAGGGCTCTGGGCGGCAAAAGGGGAGCAGACATTCCGGGCTGCTGGAGCCCTGCCCCCCCTATTCCCATAAACGGTCCAGTCCCCTGACTGAAGGCTCCCAGCTGTCCTCTAGTCCCCGGGGGGAGCGCCAGGCACCAGCTCCATGTCCACTCGCACACATGCTCAGAACCACCGGAGTACTGCCCACAGGGCCCAGGGTCAGCACCCTTTGCCCTAGCCGGGCAGAAGGGGGTGCCCACGCAGGGACTGACTGCAGGGACCACCCCTGCCCATGCCCCCAGCACATGCCCTCACCCAGAGCCTTCCTCAGAGGCCAGCCTGGTGTTGAGGGAGTATCATTTTGAGGGACATTTTAAAATCGTTTATCTAGATGTTTATTGTAGAAAATCTAGAAAATACAGAAATGTGTAAAGAAAAGCCTTTTACATCAACACCAAGAGATAAGCACTGTTGACATTTGGTGTACGTATTTCCAGCCTTTTTTTCTCAACACTATATTTTAAATCTGATCACACTGATTTACAGCTGTGTAACCTTTTTCTAGATAGCATGGCCAAACCTAGAGCCTGGCCAAAGCCTGGCCCCCCTGGGAGGACCCTTGGCCCTGTGCCCTTTGTGGCTGTGGCCCAACCCTAGTATCTGTCCCCCTGGTATCCTCTAGGGCCACAGCTTTTGCAGCCCCTCCCCCGCCAGTCTCCAGCTGCTGTTGTTTCAGTGTATGTGTATCTGTGTATTTGTGTGTCTCTGTTAGTGTGTGTGTCTGTGTTGGTGTCTGTGTGTTCCTGTGTCTGTGATTGTGTGTATCTGTGTTTATGTGCCTGTGACTGTGTGTGTGTTTGTGATTGTATTTGTGTGTGTGTGTTGGGGGGGCACGTAGATGCAATCATGCAGGCCTATTCCATGGGTCAGGATGTGGAGTTGAGGTATTCCGGATTTGCAAGAGGGTGGAAGTTTATGATTACTTGAGACAGTGGAATTTATAAACATAGCCTCTAAATAGTTCCAAGCCTTCTACCACCCAAGACTTCTTTAATGACCCCCCTCCTCAGCCTGATGTTTCAAAAGCTGTTTGGCAGACAGAGGTCATTGTCATATGACCCCCTTCCTATCTTTACAAGCTTCAGGGGTTCCTGCTGCCAGTCAGAGTCTGTGGGCAGCACTCAAAGATCTGAGCTGCAAAGAAGACTTAACAGCCTTATATCCACGAGGACTTTTGAAATATTAAAAACGTTTAGACTCCTATTTCTGCCTCCTCGGATGATCGAGGCGAGGCCATGCCTAACTAGGGGATAGCTGAGGGGGTGGTGACAACCGGAACAGGGGCCATTCCGACATTTTCTGCCAGTGACCTGAGAGCTGGGCCCTGCCCGAGGCTGCCCGTTGGGGACCAGCTCTGATCCATGCGGGCCGATGATGGTTTGTCCAATCTCCGCACCCTGCCTCAGGCTGCCCACTCTGACTCTGTAGGGAATCGACTGGCTTCAGATTAGGCCTAAGTCAAATCCTACCTCTGAACTTGACCTTGAGCAACTTACTTCCATTTTTTGAGCCTCCAATTTCATGCCTGTGAGATGGTTCCTATGATGGTTCTTATGAACCCTCTCACGATTGCTGCAATTGGTTGGATGAGATAATGTAGAAATTCCTGGTGCCTAGTTTCCTGATCATCGTCTCCTGATAAAAATTGCTTCATAACTGCCTCCCACTTCAAGCATCCCCTCGAGTCACAGCCTGAGAGAGCTGGAAGGGCAAAGTTAGACCAGCCCCTCCCTGAAGAGATGGAGAAAACCACCCAGAGAAGCTCACTGCGAGCTGGATAGACATTCTTCACAATTCCTTCCTGTACTATCGGATGTCCTCCCGCTGGGAGTGCAGTGGGCTCGTTCACCTCCGGGCCTGGGCTGCCTTAAGTTCTGGAGACGTTCAGCTGTCATCTCCTCGTCCTCTTCAGTCTCCTCTCTGGGACTCCTGCCAGGCCCTGCTGGGAGCCTCCTACTTTGTCCTCTATGTCTCCTCATTCCCGCTCGTAGTTCTCATCCCTCTCTCTGTCCTGCGCTCCAAGTGATTTCCCTGGCTGTGTCTTAGCCTGTGCATTGAGATGACTACTTTTCCAATTCAATAACCATACTTTTTATTTTTGCACTTCTATTAGTTCTAGACCTCCAGTGTCTTCACAAAAGTCTATTCTTACTTCACAGATCCTGTTCCTTCTGTTATACTTTTAAAGACCTGCATTTTTAAAAAATTGCTGTAATATATACCTAGCATTTACCATTTGACCTTTTTGGGGGGGTGGGGGGGCTTGACACAGCACGTGGGATCTTAGTTCCCCACCCAGGGATCAGACCCATACCCCCTGCATTGGAAGCACAGAGTCTTAACCACTGGACTGCCAGGGAAGTCCCCATTTTAACCGTTTTGAAGCATACAGTTCAGTGGCATTGAGTATATTCAATTACTGGGCAGCCATCACCATATCTATTCGAGTCCCCTTCTCTTGGGTACACATCCCAAATTGAAATTCCTGGGTCACAGAGTAATTCTATACTCTTTTCCACAATGGCTGCACCATTTCAGTACCAACAGCAATGCACAAATCTTCCAATTTCTGCGTGTGTTAGCCGTCACTGGATGTTTTCTGTGTTTTGTTTTTTGGAATTTTTTTTGTAACAGCCATCCTAGTGGTATCTCAGATTTTTATTTGTATTTCCCTAATGATTAGTGATATTGGACATCTTCTCAAGTACTTATGATCCATTTAGAGATAATCTTTAGAAAGATATCTAGTGAAGTCCTTTGCCCATCCTTGAATTGGCTTGTTTGTTTCTTCACTGTTGAGTTTGGGGAGCTCTTTATATATTCTGGCTATTAGTCGCTTATCAGATCTAGGATTTGCAAATATTTTCTCCAGTTCTGTTGCTTGCCTTTTTACTCTGTTGTGAGTGTCCTTTGATGTGCAAAAGCTCTTAATTTTAATGAGGTCCAGCTTGTCTGTTTTTTCTTTTGTTGCCTATGCTTTTGGTATCATATCCAAGAAATTATCGCCAAATCCAATGTCATGAAGCTTTTCCGCTATGATTTCTTCAAAGAGTTTTACAGTCTGCGTTCTTATGTTTAGGTCTGTAATCCATTTTGAGTTTATTTTTGCAGATGGTGTGAAGCCTAGTTAAGTCCCTTTCAGATTTCCCTAATGCCTGTCCTTCCTTGGCTGTGGTCCAATCCATGCGTGTGCCTGGAGTTTAGCACAGACTCTGCAGCCGAGCTATGTGGATTTGAGTCCCACCTCCACTGTTTGCTAGCTGTGTGACTATAAGCAAGTTTCTCAACCTCTCTGTCCCTCCTTTTCCTCATCTATAAACTGGATGTATTGATCACAGTACCTGCCTCGTAGTTTATTGTGAGGATTCATATCCCAAAAGCCCTCAAAAGGTCCCTAGCCCCTGTACAGTGCTTAGTGGTGAGGTCATTACTAACACTAACTGCGTTGGATTTCCTCTTGTACATGGTATTCTTGACCTATGAGCCATCGTCACTGGAATAGCCTTCCACAGGGGAGCCCTTCCCAGGCACACAGCAGGTTGTGAAGGTGTCCTCAGGGTTGGTTTCATGGTTGTTTCTTGCAGGGTCCTTTTACAAAAGAAGCCATCTGCTGGCTCCCCTGATGGAGGCATTGCTTCCACTGTGGCTGACTATTCTCAGGTAGGCGCTGATGCTGCAGCCCTTTGGGCATGGATGCACTTTGATTGCTCACATGGGCTCCCACTCACTGCTGCATGAGCCCTCCTTGTCTCCCAGGCATCTGAATAGTCCCTTTCCTTGCTTTCCATCTCAGCTCTGTATTTTGCATTTTTAAAAATACTATATTTGACCCCAAATAGCCAAAGCAATCTTGAGGAAGAAGAACTAAGCTGGAGACCTCACATTTCCTGATTTCAAACTTTATTACAAAGCCACAGTAAACACAACAGTTCGGTACTGACATAAAAACAGACACATAGATCAATGGAACAGAATAGAAAGCCCAGAAATAACCCCACACATACATGGTCAATATGTTTATGACAGAAAAGTCAAGAATATACAATGAGGGAAGGATAGTGTCTTCAGTAAATGGTGTTGAGAAAACTGGATGGCCATGTGCAAAAGAATGAAACTACACCCCTGTCTTATACCACAGACAAAAATCAACTCAAAGTGGATTAAATGCTTCAAAGTAAGGCCTGGAACCATAAAAATCCTAGAAGAAAATACAGAGAGTAAGCTCTAAGACGTCAGTCTTAGCCAAGATTTTTTTTTAATTTGACACTAAAAAGCAACAAAAGCAAAAATTAACAAATGATTCTCATCAAACTACAAAGCTGATGCACAGCAAAAGAAGCCATCAACAAAATGAAAAGGCAACTCCCCGACTCAGAGAAAATATTTGCAAATCATATACTATCTGATAAAGGGTTAAATATTAAACATACATGAAGAATTCATAGAAGTCCAAACAACTACAGAAAAAAATTGATTTAAAAATGGGCAAGGGTCTGAATAGACTTTTTTCCAAAGAAGGTTTACTGATGGCCAAGAAGTACATGAAAAGTTACACAACCTCACTAGTCATCAGGGAAATGCAAATCAAAACCACAATGAGACATCACCTCCACCTCTTAGAATGGCTATTATCAAAAAGACAAGAGCTATTAAATGAGAGCAAGGATATGAAGAAAAGGGAACCCTTGTGCACTGTTGGTGGGAATGTAAATTGGTGCAGCTACTTGGAAAACAGTATGGAGGTTTCTCAAAAAAAATTAAAAATCAACTACCATCAGTTCAGTTCAGTTCAGTTGCTCAGTTCAGTTCAGTTGTGTCCGACTCTTTGTGACCCCATGGAATGCCACATGCCAGGTCTCCCTGTCCATCGGCAACTCCCGGAGTTTACTCAAACTCATGTCCATTGAGTCGGTGATGCCATCCAACCATCTTATCCTCTGTTGTCCCCTTCTCCTCCCACTTTCAATCTTTCCCAGCATCAGGATCTTTTCCAATGAGTCAGTTCTTCTCATCAGGTGGCCAAAGTATTGGAGTTTCAGCTTCAGCATCAGTCCTTCCAATGAATATTCAGAACTGATTTCCTTTAGGACGGACTGGTTGGATCTCCTTGCAGTCCAAGGGACTCTCAAGAGTCTTCTCCAACACCACAGTTCAAAAGCATCAATTCTTCAGTGCTCAGCTTTATAGTCCAACTCTCACATCCATACATGACTACTGGAAAAACAATAGCTTTGACTAGACAGATCTTTGTCGGCAAACTGATGTCTCTGCTTTTTTGTATGCTGTCTAGGTTGGTCATAGCTTTTCTTCCAAGAAGCAGGTGTCTTTTAATTTCATGGCTGCAGTGACTTTGGAGCCCCCCAAAATAAAGTCTGTCACTGTTTCCACTGTTTCTCCATCTATTTGCCATGAAGTGATGGGACCAGATGCCATGATCTTAGTTTTCTGAATGTTGAGTTTTAAGCCAAGTTTTTCACTCTCTTCTTTCACTTTCATTAAGAGGCTCTTTTAGTTCTTCTTCGCTTTCTGCCATAAGGGTGGTGTCATCTGCATATCTGAGGTTATTGATATTTCTCCTGGCAATCTTGATTCCAGCTTGTGCTTCATCCAACCCAGCATTTCTCATGATGTACTCTGCATATAAGTTAAATAAGCAGGGTGACAATATATGGCCTTAACATACTCCTTTCCCTATTTGGAACCAGTCTGTTGTTCCATGACCAGTTCTAACTGTTGCTTCCTGAACTGCATACAGGTTTCTCAAGAGGCAGGCCAGGTGGTCTGATATTCCCATCTCTTTAAGAATTTTCCAAAAAAAAAGGAATTTTCCAGACTTTGCTGTGGTCCACACAAAGGCTTTGGCATAGTTAATGAAGCAGAAGTAGATATTTTTCTAGAACTCTCTTGCTTTTTCGATGATCCAACGGATGTTGGCAATTTGATCTCTGGTTCCTCTGTCTTTTCTAAATCCAGCTTGAACATCTGGAAGTTCACAGTTCTACTACTGTGGGCAAGAATCCTTTAGAAGAAATGGAGTAGCCATCATAGTCAACAAGAGTCTGAAATGCAGTACTTGGATGCAATCTCAAAAATGACAGAATGATCTCTGTTCATTTCCAAGGCAAATCATTCAATATCACGACCAGTAATGCTGAAGAAGCTGATGTTGAATGGTTCTATGAAGACTTACAAGACCTTCTAGAACTAACACCCAAAAAAGATGTCCTTTTCCTTATAGGAGACTGGAATGCAAATGTAGGGAGTCAAGAAACACCTGGAGTAACAGACAAATTTGGCCTTGGAGTACAGAATGAGGTAGGGCAAAGGCTAATAGAGTTTTGCCAAGAGAACATGTTTGGTCATAGCAAACACCCTCTTCCAACAACACAAGAGAAGACTCTACACATGGACATCACCAGATGGTCAATACTGAAATCAGATTGATTATATTCTCTGCAGCCAAAGATGGAGAAGCTCTATACAGTCAGCAAAAACAAGACCAGGAGCTGACTGTGGCTCAGATCATGAACTCTTTATTGCCAAATTCAGACTTAAAGAAAATAGGGAAAACCACTAGACCATTCAGGTATGACCTAAATCAAATACTTTACGATTACACAGTGGAAGTGACAAATAGATTCAAGGGATTAGATCTGATAGAGTGCCTGAAAAACTACCATATAATACAGCAATTCCACTCCTGGGTATGTATCCAAAGAAAATGAAATTATAGTCTTGATATCTGCACCCCCATGTTCATTGCAGCATTATTTACAATAGCTGAGATATGGAAATAGCCTAAGTGTCCACTGATGGAAATTAAAAATGTAACACATACACACACACACGTGCATGTACACACACAGGAATACTATTCCGCCATGTAAAAGAAGGCAAGCTTGCCATTTGCAACAACATGGATGGAACTTCAGAGCATTAAGCTAAGTGAAATAGGTCAGACAGAGAAGGGCAAATACTGTATGATCTCATTTATATGCAGAATCTAAAATACAAAAGCCTGCCCAGTGGCTCAGCAGTAAAGAATCTGCCTGCAAGGAAGGAGACACAGGAGATGTGGGTTCAGTCCCTGAGTGAGGAAGATACACTGGAGGAGGAAATGGCAACCCACTCCAGTATTCTTGCCAGGGAAATCCCATAGCTGGAGGAGCTACAGTCCATATGGACTAGCCTGAGGGGCTACAGTCCCTAGGGTCGCAAAGAGTCAGACATGACTGAGCAACTGAGCTCACACAACAACATAACAGTAAAAAAAAAACCCAAAAACACCCCCAAACAAAACAAAACAAAATTGAACTCATAGATATAGAGATGGTGAATGCCAGAGGCAAGGGTGGGTGGGTGAAATGGGTGAAGGCAGTCAAAAAGTATAAACTTCCTGTTGCAAGATAAATAAGTCCAGAGGGTGACATGTATAGCATGAAGATAATAGTAACCAAATAATAACCAAGCAACCAAAAAGTACTTTTTTTTTTTTTTTAATCCTGGTAGATGGCCCCTTACCTTCTGTGCCTCCTGACAGCAAACTCATGGTCTAGGGCTCTCCCTTGGGAAACAGGTGTAAGGACAGTGAAAGAGAGGAGGAGCCCTGGGTCAATCATACTTCCCTCAAGAGAGAAAAAGGCCAAAAAACGTGAACATAAGCGATCAAGTCAGAAGAACATGGAAAGACAACTGTGCTTCCAGAATCCAGAGACCCAGAGAGGTCTTTTCCTTCCGTCTATCCATTCATCCATCCTCCCACTCACCTGCTCAGAAGTAATGCCAGCCTGTGGAGGGAGGGGGATCATCAATCCCTGGTCAAGATCAAGGATGGCTCCAATGCCAGGGAGAAGTGACCAAGAAGAGTGGAACAAGCTCTGGTCTAGACATTAAGAGCCCTGGTTGTCCTTTTGGCTCTGCCACTGACCTGGTGTGAAGGTGGTACGGCTAGACCATTCTAGACCTCACCTGTAAAATGGGGACAGTTGGGCCAGAAGTTAGGTGGGGCCTTTCCCTTTCTGACATTCCACGGCTGACCCTTTAGCCCCTGATGTCACAATATGGAGCTGGACCATGATTGGGCCACAGCCTCCTCCAGCTCTGCTGTTCTTTTGGTCATGGGAACAAGATGGACTTGCCCTGGCCCTTCCCTCCTTGTGCTCTTCTGTTGTGCCGTGGCTCAGGGTGACCAGGACTCAGGTGGGGCTGGGACCTGAAGGAGCGTGGGATCAGACCCGGGGACCAGGCAGGGGCAGGCCCCTCCCAGGACAATTGACGCCCATCTCCTTCTCTGCAGACCAGCTCTACAATGAGACTATGGCAAAGGCCTTCCTGCAGTTTTACGACCGAACAGCCCAGGTTGTATGGAACCAGTTCATGGCGGCCGCCTGGAACTATGTCACCAACATCACAAAGAAAAATCAAGAGGAGATGGTGTGGCACCACTTCCGCCCCTGCCCCTCCTCCCTTTGTTCTTCTCAGGAGTCACAGTGCAGGGGTGCTGGGGGGCCAAGGAATCACACCTTTCGCCACTCTTCCAGAGCTAGATGAGAGAGGGAAGCCCCAAAGCATGTGTTGTAACAGACGTCAGGCTCCACGCCTCCTGGAGCCTTGAAAGATGTCTGGGCTAGAACCTCTAGCTTCTTTCCTCTTGTAAATATCACCTGCTTGCCTGTAGGGGGCAGGTTCCCTCCCTTCTTGCTCTTGGCAAAGTTTCAATGACTCCAAACCCTTTAAAGGGGCTTTGGAAGGAGGTTGTGGGGCTGGGCCCTGAAGTTCCATGTGACACCCTCACCCTCTCCTTCACCCTCACACGACAAACATGGTGACCGTCCTTCCAGCTGTACAAGGACGTGGAGAAGTCCCAGCACACACTGTACTTTGGCACGCGGGCCCGCATGTTTAAGATCGCCAACTTCCAGGACTCGGACGTGAAGCGCATGCTGAGTAAGCTGCTGAACATAGACAAGGCGGCCCTGCCCAAGGAGGAGCTCCGGGAGGTGATGGACGAGCCCCCAGGTCTCCAGGCACATGCTCCCCCCTCAGGGGTGGGCAGGCCGCCGGGTGGGGAGCCGCCTGGGGCTGGAAGGAGTTTGGGGGAGGCAGGGCTAGAGCTTCCTCTGGGTGGGTGGGGGAGGTGAGCAGAGGCTAGTGGAAAGATGGGACGATGCCTTGGCCAGGCCTGCCTCTCCCAGCTGGTGGGACTAGCGCTGGGGGTGGGCCCATGGCTGCGGACCTGCCCTGGGTGACACCTGTCCCCCCAGTACAACGAGATTCTGGCCTACATGGAGACCACGTACAGCATGGCCCAGGTCTGCCTGAATGAGGGGCCCTGCCTGCCCCTGGAGCCTGGTGAGCACCCGGGCCCACCCCCACCCACCCCAGAGTCTCAGCACAGCCCGTTCCAGTAGCCTCCGGATTCCCACCTTCCTCCCAGCCCCAGCTGCACTCGGGGAGGGGCTACCCACGGCGGGACAGGGCAGGGGGCCGGCTGGAGTGAGGTCCCACCTCGGCTCCTTTTCTGGGTACAGACCTCGAAGAAGTCATGGCCACCTCCCGAGACCAGAAGGAGCTGCTGTGGGCCTGGCAGGGCTGGCGGGATGCCGTGGGTCGCCAGCTCCGCATGACCTTTGAGCGCTACGTGCAGCTCAGCAACAAGGCTGCGAGGCTCAATGGTGAGGCCCCTCACCCCGCACCTGCCAGCCCATCCAGCTGGGCAGACTGCATCCTGCATGGGGCTCAGGGCAGTGCTGGGAAGGGTGAAGCCAAGTCTGGGTAGGACCTGGAGACAGGAACCCTGAGTCCTGCCACTGAGGAGTGCAGAGCTGGCTCACTCGTTGTGTGGATCCATAAACAGCAACTGAGCACTACTCCTGGGGTGTGCCGTTGCTGGGGAGGGTCTAAGGATGCACAGGTGGAAAAACAGGGAAGGTGCCCACCTTCCCTGGGCTTACAGGCCTCTGGGAGACAGACACTCATTTCCAGTCACCACCCATAGGTGCTGAGAAGGATGGGGCTGCAGAGAGAGAAGAAGGGACCCTGTTTCACCCAGGTGGGCGGGGAGGGCCTTGCTGGCATTCATCCAAGGCCTGAAAGATGGAGCAAGATGGGCAACAAGCCCTCGGGAGGATCTGAAGAAAGGCAGCCCGGATGGGTGGGGCTCCAGGTGGAATGAGAGGAGCAGACCCTGTCTGCCCAGGCCCAGAGGATGCTCAGTGTATGCTTTGCTAAGTGCCTGTCCATCCCACTCTCATCCTTTACGGATGGTGACCTTGCAGGGGGTGTCTTTCCTGTTTGGCAGATAAAGACCTCAAGGATCTAGGAGGTCAGTTGGCTTCCCTAGCAGGTGCCTGGGTTTCCTGCCAGCCAGGCCAGGCTGAAGGGTGGGTGGGGGTCACCCCTGAGCCCCCTCCCCTGTCCTAGGTTACCAAGACATGGGGGCCTTGTGGAGGTCCAAGTACGAGTCCGACACGCTGCAGGAAGACCTGGAGCAGCTGTTCCAGGAGCTGCAGCCGCTCTACCTGAACCTGCATGCCTACGTGCGCAGGGCCCTCTACCGCTTCTATGGGCCCGAGCTCATCGACCTGAGGGGGCCCATCCCCGCCCACGTCCTGGGTAAAGCCCCAGATGGCGGCAGAGGCGGGCAGGTGGAGTAGGCCTCCCGAGTAGGTGCGCAGTCGGTGGGGAGAGACGGTCTCCCGCCTCCTCTTAACCCTGCCCCTCCTCTTCCAGGGAACATGTGGGCTCAGTCCTGGGTCAACATCTTAGACCTGGCCCTGCCCTTCCCGGAGAAGCCCCCCGAGGACATCACGAAGATCATGCAAGGCCAGGTCAGCATTTGGGCCCCGGTCTGCCCTGCCCACCCCACAGCCCCTGGGCGGGGCCCCAAACTCTGCCTCTTCCCCATAGCACTGGAAGCCCGAGAAAATGTTCCAAGAGGCTGAAAAATTCTTCACCTCCATGGGGCTGCTTTCCACCCCTCCTGAGTTCTGGAAAAACTCCATGATGGAAAGGCCAACTGATGGGCGGGAGGTGGAGTGCCACGCGTCCGCCTGGGACTTCTACAATGGGAAGGACTTCAGGTGCTCACCCTGCGGCTGGTATCACCCCCTTCCTCTGCTCCTTCTGCTCTCCACCTGTCTGCCTGTCTCAGCGGGGTGGCAGCCGGGAGTGGGGGGCGGGGAGCCGGCCACGTGGGGGAGATGAGTGTGAAAGCCATGCGTCTGGCCACTGCTCGGATGTGCCACCTGGAGTACCAAGAGCACAAGGCCCTGCTGGTCTCCAGCCCAACCACCCAGTCCCTTTACAGAGCCTGAATAGGGAAATGTCTCCTTCTCCCAGGGCATCCCCATGCTCCTTGACCCCTGCCCTTTAACCCTAGGATAAAGAAGTGCACCGAAGTGACCATAGAAGACCTGCTGTCCATCTTCCACCAGATGGGCCACATCCAGTACTTCCTGCAATACAAGAACCTCTCGGTGATCTTCCGCGCAGGCGCCAACCCAGCCTTCGAGGAGGCCGTGGGGTCGGTGGTCACCCTCTCAGCCTCCTCCCACAAGCACCTGCTCAACAGAGGCCTGCTCAGCCAAGAGCACCAGGACAAAGGTGATGGGGACCAGGAGGATCCCAGGCCTGGGGCCCCCGGGCAAGGGCTAAGGGAGGCGGTACCAGAGCCGCCTCCTGACTGTCCCCCCTACTTTCCCCAGAGGAGGAGGTCAATTTCCTGATGAGCATTGCCCTGGAGAAGATCGCCTTCATCCCCTTTGCCTACCTGATGGACCTGTTTCGCTGGAAGGTCTTTGACGGCACCATCGAGAAGGACGTGTACAACCAGGAGTGGTGGAACCTCAGGTGGGGAGGATCGCCATTCGGGCCCCTCTGGCCACGCCTGGACTAGGGTGGGCTTTGGGGGCAGCCTCAAGGGGACCGCCTGCGACCAAAGGGCACCACCATCTCACCTCCGGGGGCAGAGCTGGGCGTGTGAATGCTGCTAATCTGCGGCCACGGGGAAGCCCTGGGGTGGCATTGGCTGTCTGTTGTCACCAGACAAAAGCATCCCTGCTGAAGTGGGTAGGGCCGGAGCGTGAGTCTTGGGGGATTGTGTTGAATCTGGCTCCAGCACTCAGCAGGCTTGTAGCCCCTCGGGGGATCCCTGGAGGCCGGCAAGCTCGCACGGTGGTCGCACTTGGGCCCCTCCAAGAATGGGATGCTGACCACCAGGCAGGCCTTCCTGCTCCTCCCCTCCCTTCTCTGCCTTCCAGTGAGGCCAGCAGAGGGGGTGTTTGTGGTCTGAGCTCTTTCCTTTTGGTGGAGAGTCCTTATATGACAAGGGCAAACCCACTGCCCCCTTTCCTATTATCCTGACACACACACAGACACAGACACACACACCTGTCTCTGACTCTGTCCCCAGGCCTGTCTGTGGGCGGAACTGGCAGTGAAGGAGCCCCCCAGCAATCGGGCAGCATCAGTCTTGAGTGAGGGGCACCCGTGTCCATCCCATCACCGACCCCTGGCTGTTAGATTGGATAATAATTGCGCATGGGCAAGGCTTCCCCTTCTCCACCAATCCTCAGACCCACCAGCTCAGGTCTGCCGGCCACAGGTGCTCCCAAAGGGCCCACCAGTTCTGCATCAGGCCCTTAGGCTGACTTGAACCTTTACAGGTGCCCAGCCTGCCATCATCCTGCCACCCAGGGATGGCAGAGCAGGCTGCCCCTCCCTTTGTCCTCTCACCCTCTGACTCCCACCCCAAATTCAGGACTGGACCTCACTGGGGGGATTGGCAGAGTCTTGACCTTGTGCCCCCTCCAAGGGCACCCCCACCAGCCATCTGGACTGATTGATGGAAACCGGAGGCTTAGGGAGGGGGCGACTCCCTGGCCCTTGAACAGAACCTCGTGGATGAGAGAGGAGCTTCCCCGTGAGGACTGTGCAGGGCTCCAGTGGGCCGACGTGAAACGACAAGCTTTTCTATAGACTTCGTCCACCCCAAAGATGGCTCGCATTATGCCCATTTCACAGACAACACTTTACAACCTGGCTGAGTAACAATCAACTTTCCCACAGTCACACAGCTCAGAAGGCAAAGCCAGCAGTTACTGGGGTCTGCCCACGACTCCGCCATGTCCTGCTACCAACTCCCTGATCTCTAGGCCTCGGTTTTCCTCCATACTGCAGGGATGATGCTGTGTTTTCTTCTCAGCACTTCTTACCAGAAGAAACCACTTGGTTGGTTGGTCCATGGCCATCCCCCATCATTAGGAGGAAAGCAGGGACCCTGCCTAGCCCGTTCCCTCCCGTGTCCCCAAAGCCAGGATAGTGTAGAGGGAGCCCGTGTGGAGAACTCAGCATGGTTCCTGCAGAGAGGACGTGCTCGATGTTAACTCCTGTAATTGTTTAATTCTCTGATTCCCAATCCCATGTGTTTTCAACTCATTTATTTAATCAATAAAATGCATTAAGTGTCCTCCTCATGCCAAGTCGCTTTGATGGCTGTACAAATGCTCCAGAAGGAAAAGGATTCTGGAAATCTTACCAGGTGGCACTTTCAAGCCCCCGATTAACACCACCCCCAGGTTGAAGTACCAGGGCCTGTGCCCTCCCATCCCTCGGACAGAGGAGGACTTTGATCCAGGCGCCAAGTTCCACATCTCTGCCAGCTTGCCCTACATACGGTAAGGTCTGGGCCACTCCAGCAGAACCGGCCTAGGGGGTGGGGGTTAGGGGACACAGGACCCAGATGGAGGATTTTCAGGAAGGCCCCAGACCCAAATGTCCTCCCCCTGCACGCCTCCCCACCTCCTCCCGTCAGACAGCACACCCTCGTGAGGGCCTTGTCCTGAGCACACTGCGCTTTCACATGAGCTCCCCTGCGGAGGGCAGCGTGATGAGAAAGCGTGTTTGCTGTCCCGAGAGGTGAGCAGGAGCGGGGAGGGGGCGCATGAGTCCAGAAGGTTAGGAAGCAGAGACCCTGCAACATCCCAGGGCCAGCCTACCTGACGGTGACCGCTGACCCGAGCCCCCCCCGCCACGCCCCCAGCCGGCCTCGCCTTCTCTCCCCAGGTACTTTCTCAGCCTCGTGCTCCAATTCCAGTTCCATGAAGCACTCTGCAAGGCCTCGGGCCACATGGGGCCGCTGCACCGCTGTGACATCTATAACTCCAAGGAGGCTGGGAAGCTCTTGGAGTGAGTGCTCTCCCCCTTCCCTTGTCCTTCCCCACCTTGCTGGAAGCCTGCCCTAGGCCCCTCTCCTCACCTGGCTCCACCCCAGGTCCCCTGCGCAGAGCTTATGTTCTAGTGGAAATTCTTCCCTCTGTCAGACTATGAGAGACTACAGAGTCTGAGAGACCATGGTCTCTCCTATGTTAATCAAAGCCCGTTTCCTCTTATGTAGCCCCTGTGGTCAGAGAGATGGTTTAGCCCCTCCTGCTAACATGCACACACACGCATGCATGCACGCACGCACTTGCTCACGTTGTCAATAAATCGAACTGTCCCAGGTGGGAAGCCAGTGTTGGGGTCTCGCCTCTGCCTCCATCTTCCGTCTGAATCCCCTTATTCTTTCCCTGCAAGGTGCCTGCCTAGCTTCTCAGCAGCACTTGATGCCCCCTGGGGTGCACTCTGCTTTGCCTATCTTTTCTCGGAGGTGCCTGAACTCAGTTCCCGGGCTGATCCAGGCTGCTTTTGCACCAGCCTCTTGGCCCACTCTGATCATCTTGTGGTCTACTTTGACCCCCTCCCAGCAGTCTTTTTTCCCGGCTCTTGGTGTCTAGCCCATCCTTTCCATCCCGGCCTCTGTGGTGCAAGCTTCTGGCCCTGAAGGAAACCTGGAGTGGGGTGAGAGGCTGACCTGGGCTGGATGCCTTTACTTCCACAGGCTGGCTCTCTAGCAAGCACTCTTACAGTGTTCCACATTAGCAGTCCATAACTTGCAAAGTGGATTTTATTATCCACATTTCATAAATGATGAAACTGAAGCTCAGAGAAGTATAATTTCATGTTGCTGATCTAGGAAGTGGCAGAATCATGCTTTGAGCCCCAAAGTGACTCCAGAACACATTATCTTCCACCCTGTTGCTTCCATCAGTTATAAAGGATGCTGTTCTGGTGAAGCTAGACCTGGGTCCTCTGGTCCCAGGATCAGCACTCCAGTCTGGGATATGGAGCCCGCCCCACTGACATAATCTTTTTCTCATTGCATTTCAACCGTTTTCAGTAGGTCCATTACCATAATCGGTCAAGGTCATGTTGAGTTTTATTCCTGGTTTCCCAGAGGATGAACAAAGCCACTATTTAGTATCCTAATAATTATCCACAATAATTTAGCCTCCTTTGGAAATGTAATGAGCATGTTCGTGATTCCATCATGCAGCTTGTCAGTACCCACGAGGCCAGACAGAGTTGCGAGACTAATCCTTGCCTTTGCTCCCAGGAGGGCTGCACTTGACATGCCTTCTTGTCTCCCTAGTCTATTTGCTATTTCATCTTTTCATACTCCTGGGATTTATTCTAGCCAACTGCCCAGGTTTGAGCTTCTCAGAATGTGTGGAACAGAAGGGGCCTCATGTCTCTGGCTGCCCATCATTTACTCACTCAGCAAACATTTACCTGTGCACGTGCCAAACAGCCTGCCCTGCGTCCAGCAGGGGGCAATGGGCCACAGGATAAACCAATAACCATACGCCAAGAAAGGAGCTGCTGCAGCAGGAAAGGGATTTGGTGAACATGCAAAGAGGGAAGGAGGTCTTGCTAGGGGACCAAGGAGGGAACTCTGTCCCTCAGTGCAAGAGTACAAGAAATAGCAGACTTCCGTTTTGTTTTTTTTTTAATACATTTTAATATTCATTGGATATTTTCAAGAGAACTCTTAAGTTTGGTTTTTTTTTTTTAATAATTTTATGGTTTTGGCTGTGCTGAGTCTTCATTGCTGCTCAGGCTATTTCTCCTGTGTGGGGAGCAAGGGGCTACTCTGCAGTTGTGGTGATTGGGCTTCTCGTTGCCATGGTTTCTCTCGTAGCGGAGCCTGGGCTCTAGGTGCTCAAGCTTCAGTAGATGTGACACGCGGACTCAGTAGTTGTGGCTCCTGTGTCCTAGAGCACAGGCTCAGTAGTTCTGACCCACAGGCTTAGTTGCTCCATAGCATGAGGGATCTTCCCGGATCAGGGATCAAACCCGTGTCTCTTGCACTGGCAGGCAGATTCTTTACCAGTGAGCCATGAGGGAAGCCTAGCATCAACTCACTTTTGACTGAGCCTTTATCCCACTTGATCGGTGAGACATTTGACCTCAGTCTTTCTCATCATTTCCCTACCCCTCTCCACCCAGGACATATAAGGCTCCCAGGGTCTGACTTGGTACCAAAGCACGCCGAGGACTCGCCAGTCATCTCTAGGCCTTTTGTGGAAGGATGGGGCAGGCAAGCGCTTGCGGGCGAGAAGGGGAAGGGCAAGATTCTTGGCTGCTCTTTTCCCTAATCGAGTTTAAAACTTGATTTTGCTACTTTCGACTCATCTTCCTAAGTGTGATCGCCCTGGGGCAGCCTCCAGGTTGGTGCCACTCGGAATAGAAGGTAGAAGTGGCCTTGGTCCAAGTTCCCAAATTCCCCTGCCTCACCCAAGCAGCCATGAGGACCTGATCCTGTCCACGGGCCCATTTCTGCCACCCTGGAGTTGAGGGCTCCAGGCAGTGCCCAGTTGTCACCTTGGCAAGTCTCACGTGCTGCCTGCGTCAAACCTCTTGTCCCACCCAGCCTGAAGGACTACTTCTGAGTAGGCAGACTCTCAGTGGTTGAGACTTTTCCCCACCAGGTCCTTCCTTTTCCGCAGTACCTGCCACTTGATAAAATCCTCTTACCTAAATGTAGTTATGGGATTTTGTTTGGTTTTTTCCTTTCTATCTTGATGACTTTTCTCCTCCATTTCTCTAGGATCCTAACTACATTTCCCCCCAGTGGTCTCTGCCATGCATGGATCTACTGACCTTTAGTTTCCCCACCTTATTCTTTCCCAATTGTTTATTAAGCAATGTATATAAGACTTTGCAAGCTACAAAGCCCTCTTTGCTGCCATTGAGTGTCTTCATCCTCACCACAGTGAAATGCAGGTATTAATGGGGGCTGGTTTTATTGATGAAGGAGCTGAGGCTGAGAGAGGTTAAGTTGATCGTCTGTGGCTGTGCAGCCCATAACTAGCACTTCTGGGTCTTGAACCTGAGTCTTGATGGCCTAGATTTCATACTCTAGGCCTCTGGGCCTCTCAGCCCCACCTCTCTCCAGGTCAGATCGGGGAAGCAGGTTGAGAAGTATCACATACACCTTCTGCTGCCTCTGCAGGGGACGCTGGGGTGGAGGAGCTCGGAGCCCTGGCTGCAGCGCACGCTGTCCCCCTACCTGAGTGCATGGGCCAAGCCTAAGGCTAGACCCCCTGCCACGGAGCACTCGATGAGCCTCGAGGCAGCTGACATTTCTGCAGTGCCGCAGGCAGTGCACAGAGCACATCCCACGCTTGCAACCTCGCTAATCCTCCCAAACACTCCCTGGGAGACCGGAAGGGACTGAAAAGCTGTCTCTCTACTGACACTGAGCACCTCATGGGAAAGAGTGTTTCATGACTTTAGGCTTATTTGAGTCCAGGATAATAATAATCCTCATTGTGGTAGTACTAGTAATAATAATAATAGTAATCAGACATTTATTGCCTACCTAATTATGCTCCCAGAATTGTGTTTATTTGGTCAACACAACCACCCTAAGAGGTAGGTACTGTTATTTTCTCCATTTTATGGATATGGAAATTGAGAAAGGTTAAGTACTAGCCCAGGGTCCCACAGCTGAGTCACAGAGTCAGGATTCAAACACAGGTTAGTATTATTTCAAAGTTTGAGATTTCTTTTTCTTTTTTTTTTAACTGGAGGATAATTGTCTTCCAGTATTGTGTTGGCCTCTTCCATACAGAGCTTGTGATTTTATCCATTATGCTGAACATCTGTTGGGAGAGTCTGGCTAGCAAAGTCAGACTCTAAAGGTGGGGTTGGGCATACTGAGGGGTCCCAGCAGCATCAGCCAATGCCCCCACACACCCTCACAGCCGTACTTACTCTCCCAGGGGTGTCCTGAAGCTGGGCTCGAGCAAGCCCTGGCCAGAGGTCCTGGAGAAGATGACCGGGGAGACCAAGGTGTCCACAAAGGCCCTCATGACCTACTTCAAGCCCCTGCTGAACTGGCTGGTCACTGAGAACGTGCGGCAGGGGGAGATACTGGGCTGGCCAGACTTCAGCTGTTCCTTTGAAGGTTTGATGATCTGACCCTCGTCCTACCTCTGTTTCAGCTCCAGGCCCAACCCTAGCCTGCCCTGGGCCAGCCCCTACCACAGCTCAGCCTTCACCCCTCACCCATTAAGGACCTTGCAGTGTGACCCTGTCTGCACCTGATACAGCCTCAGCCAAGACCACAGCCCATGCCCCAGCCACTGGCTCGGAGGCTTCCTTGCCCACTGTCCAGCTAGACTGCAGGGTGGATCTGAGCACAGGGTGGGCATCTTAGCTCTTGCCCCTGCATGGAGCCACTGCTGGGCTCCATGGGGTACATGGCCCTACCTGTGCCATCTGCTGCTCCTCCTCCTCCTCTTTCCTATCCTCCTTCCAGGGCAAGGCCCTCACTTTTGGAAGGCAGGTGCCAGAGGCTGGGGGAGAATGTCTATGGCCATCAGATCCCCTCTGGTCACCATGAGGCACCCTCCCCAGCTTCACCTGCTCTGTGTGTTTCCTGTGTCTTCCACAGAAAGAGAAACAAGCAGGGCAGCATTCCTGGGGATGGAGCTGAACTCTGACCAGGTCAAATCCTGGCAGTGGATGTTGCTGGCCCTGAGCTTTGTCATGTTACTGGCAGTCCTGCTGCTGGGCCGCAGGCTGTACACCATGGAAAAAAGCTCACTGACCCAAGACACCAGTACACAAGACACCTGGTCACAGAGCACCCGGTCACAGAGCCCCAGATCACAGGATGCCAGTGCCATCAAGCCAGCATCGAAAACCTACTTTCTGGGCATAGCGATGGAGCCCCACCAAGTTGTCAAGAGACAGTGGATGCTGCTGGGCCTCTGCCTCCTCCTGATGCTGTGCTCCATTGGCCTCATCATTCGGATTTTCACACAGCACAACAGGAAACCTCCGTGGATGAGAGATGAATGGGGGAGCTGGGACTAGACACCACTGCAACTGGTGAGGTTTAGGGGCAGAAGGAGGGTGGCCAAATGGAGAGGGGGTGAAGGAGGGGACTGCTTGCCTGAATAGCACCCAACTGCTATTGGGTGCAACCGTGGCAGATCTGGGTATATGGGCAGTTGTGCGTTTGTGAACTCATGTATGTGAGGCCATGTGCATGGGTGACTGTGTAATTCCATGTCTGCCCTGGGTTCCAGACCAGCTTCCTTCTCCTGGGGTTCAGGATCCATAGTTTTAGTGACCCAAGGGCTGTGTCCCTCCAAACCAGCCCCTCACCCCAAAACTGGTTCTTCACATGATGTTTTCTTCAGAAATTCTACTGTGGGGCTGGACAGAGACTGCAATACTCAAGGAGTATCTGCCATAGTTAGAAACAGGACACTGCTTCAGTGCCTTTAGAAAATGCATGCACGTAGAACCAGACACTCTTTGTACATCCTGCTCGGTTCATGAGCGCTGAACTCTGTATACTGGCCAGCACTGTGTTGGGCTGCATAACCCAGCCCCCAGAAGCTGCCTGTCAGCTGTCTGAGATGCAAGTAGCCTTTAAACTGCCCCATGGCCCATCCCAGCCCCAGACCAGGTCCTCCAAAATGCAGACAGTGGGTAGCTGGGCACCCAGCCAGGCTTGATTAATGATTGACTTCTTTAATATTTAAACAAAGCTCATCTCCAGCCACTCCACTCCAGAGATGGCCTTGTTCAACACACACACACCTGCTGCCTGGCCTGTTGCCCTGGGGATTGAGCACAGGGCAAACAGCACCTTTCCAGGCTCACTGGAGGAGAGGAGGATGGGGAGGGAGAGCTTTAAGGAGGACATTGGGGAATGAGTGCTCTAGGGACAAGCCTAGGAAGAGAAAGGGAAGGCCTCTGCTCCTGACCCTCTTTGCCCTTTCTTTCCAGCCTGGGTCTAACACAAGGGTGCCACACCCGGTGTATGGGAACTTACTGAGTTTGGACTGAGGCCCCAGGGGCCCCCTGGGAGACTGAAAATCAATGTCTGTCGGAAATTAGGGGAACCTTGAGAGGAAGTAACATCACAGCCAGAAACCACAGAGGAGGCATCAGGGCTGCAGTTGAGCAAGCGGGAAGGTGGCCAAGAGATGGGACTGGCTCTCTCTAGATTAAAGATCTGAGCCCAGAAGTCAGGGATCAGGGTACAGAAGGACTGGGCCGAGATCTCCATGAAGCCTACCTCTGTCCAGGTTTCAAGAGGCCTTCTTGAGTTCTGGCAGAGTCTGAGCACTTTCTGTTCTGATCGCAGGCTCCAGAGCACCCTCATTTGATGTCTCCGTCACTGCTGTTACTTTGCCTTGCTGTAATGTCCTTATTTGTCCCCATTACTAGCTGTCAGCTCTGTAAGGTCAGGACACAGTGAAACATCCGTAGCCAGCACAGGCCATGGCACACAGAGGGGATTTGGAAAATGTTTGAGTGAGTGAGTAAGTGAGTGAATGAGTGTCCCACTGCCCAAATTTCTCCTCAGAGCTCAGCACCCCATGCCCTGAGCCCATGAGAAACAGCCCCACCTTTCCTCCACAGCCAGCCTATCCCCCCCGACATGGGGCCAGCCAGGACAACTCAGCCGCCCCCCCCCCCCCAGGAGGCCACACTTGCAGCCCTCCCATTCCCCAGCCACAGTGGCCAACGAGATCCACATCAGGCACTGTGGCTCTGCATGGCAAAGGTACAACCAGCCCAGGACTCCAAGCCTCTCACCTGGACTCCAGCAAAACTCTCACTGAGCCTCCTTGTCCGCCTCCCTCCCCCACCCGCCTTTGTAAAGTTTCTTTCTTTGGACCTCCACTGTAAAGTTTCTTTCACTGGAATATTTCCTTCATGTCTAACTACTTAACAACTTGGTTGTCCATCAGTTAAATCTAGATGTGCAAAATGGCATCTGAGGGTCTTTATCATTTATCCCACCTCCCAGCTCAGCCCCTTGCACTGATTCCATCATCGGCCTTTGCCTAAGCTGCATGCCCTATTGAGTGCTTGCCCTCCAAGGATGGCTCCAAACTGGCTGTTGGACCCTCTGCAAAGCTTCAAGCTCACCAAGATGCTCAGTGAACAGTGGTCTCCTCCCACTCCTCTCCAAGAAGGCTCTTTCAGTAAACCTCAGCCCATCCCCATCTGCTTATTCTATTGTATTCATTTTCAACCAGTACTCAGACACTTTTATCAGTGGTCACTTGCTAATATGTGGTTTTAAATCTGTTCTTCTCCCAAGCAGTATCTGTATGCCAAGAGCTCTCAGGCCTCTAAAGAAAGCACCTCATTGCATATTCCTTGTGCATTACACTGCCAGTACCAGGTCCTGGATGGGCTTGCCACTAGTTCTGCATGGGCACTGGGATTCTGCTGGAGGGCACTTGGTAAGGATGGGCAAAAGGTCTATCCATACCATTGCCCGAGTCCAGTCCAATGGTCAGATCGGGAAAGAAACCTTCAGCAGAAGACCGTTTGAGGCCTTTAACAACCCCTTCGGCTCCTCCTCTCCTCCCCTGCTTGAGAGAGACGGCCTGGCAATGTCCAGACTGGCCCCCTGGTACCTGAACCGGGTCTGAGAGGGCCGAGGGCACAGTCCATTGGGACAGAGCAGAAGCTCCTCAAAGAGGCCCTACCCGATTGACTCCTGGCGCCGGACTCCCTCCCAGCTCCGCCCCTGAAGAGTCAGGGCCCCGCCCCTGCCCCATTGAGTCCCGGAAAAGTTGCCCCCGCCCCGCGGACCCCGCCCCTCCGCCGCTGCCGCGCGGCTCCTTTCAGCACCGCGGCGCGGACAGCTCCCGGGCGGCCACGGAGGGAAGGACGCGCGGCGAGCAGCCGGCCGGGGAGGGCAGCAGAGGTGTAGACGCAGGCGGGCGGGCGGGGCACGAAGCCCTGCGGCCCTCCCCGGGGGCGGCGCCCACCGGAGCCGGACGCAGCTGAGCCAGAGGACAGGCGGAGAAGCAGGGAGCCGGAGCGCTGCTGGCTCCGGCAGAGGCCGTGGCCGAAAGATGCCGGTCCGCAGGGGCCACGTCGCGCCCCAAAACACTTACCTGGACACCATCATCCGCAAGTTCGAGGGCCAGAGTGAGTGTGTGCGGTGGGTTGGGGCATGATCTGGAGCCCTGGTTCGGTGGCAGGAGTGGCTGGACCCTTTACTAACTTCAAATGGAGCAGGGTGGGGGGTGTCTGATATGCCAAACGCATATCCTTCCCTTCAATGTCCGAGAAACACCTTTTCCTCCAGCAAGCCCCTACTTTTACCTCCAACGCCACCCTCCCTTCTGCTACATGGTGGGCAAAGTGCAGCTCCCCGCTTCACCTGAGTTGTTTTCTTGCCGGTTCTGAGCCCTGACCTCCCCTTGTATCCATGCCATGCTTCCCTCCTGACTCCCCCACCCCACCCCCAACTTCCTCCAGAGGTTTCCTTTTCGCCCTCCTTTTCACCTCCTGACCGAGCCACTCTGGTCTTTCTAGGAGCTCACCCAGGCCGGGCCCCCATCTGGTCACACCCCTGCTCCCTCTCGCCTATCCCTTTCCCTGCTCCAGGAAGCCTTGGGCCTCTCTCCCACTTCACTGACCCCATTACTGCCCTGGTCTTCCCACAATTCCCAGGCCTGACTCTCCTTCCCCTTCTCTGGTCATCGTCCTGCTTCCCCCTCCTGACCATCCCCTCATTACTCCCAGGAGCCCCATGGCCTTCCCCCATGACTCTGGCCTTCTTGGTCTTCCCACCCTCCCCAGACCTGACCTCCCCTTTCCTTCATTTTGATCACGGCTCTGCTCTGCATCCAGATCCAATCCCCCCTACGCACACACACACCAACCACTCCCACAAGTCCCTCTGATCTTTCCCTCCCTACTGCCTGGTCCTGGTTGCCATGGGCTCCCACCTCCCGCCCCAGGTCGTAAGTTCCTGATCGCCAATGCTCAGATGGAGAACTGTGCCATCATTTACTGCAACGACGGCTTCTGCGAACTCTTCGGCTACTCCCGAGTGGAAGTGATGCAGAGACCGTGCACCTGCGACTTCCTCACAGGCCCCAACACCCCGCGCAGTGCCATGTCCCGCCTGGCGCAGGCCCTGCTGGGAGCCGAGGAGTGCAAGGTGGACATCCTCTACTACCGCAAGGATGGTGAGGCACCCTCAGACCACAGATTCTGCAAGGCAGGCTCGGCCCCTCTCTCATCCAGGCAGAGTGGTCATGGGAAGGGCACCGACCTGGGGACCAAAGGGCCTGGATGAATCTTGTCTCCTCTCTGGGCCTCTATTTCCTCAGCTGTATGGAGAAAGTGCTGGACCCTGGGTGCAATGCCTTCCAAGGTCTTTTTCAGGGGCCAGGAACGAGGCTGAGCCACCAACTGGTCCTGGCCACATGCAGGGCCTCCCACACCATCGTCCCTCCCCCGTGTCCCCGGTCTCCTGGCTGTCCACTCTGTCACTGTCAGCCCCAGCTGTCAGGCAGCTGGGACGGAAATTAACCTTTCCTCATCTCCGTCTGCTCTGGGGATTAGGGGAGGAGTCACCCCCTCAAGGCCTCTGGGGCCAGGCAAGGCATGGGGGCGGCTGGCTTGAAAAGAGGGCTGGGTGAGGCTCAGGGACCCCAGCTCCTTGGGGAGGCAGAATCTGGAGTTTGTGCTGGCCCTGGAGGCTTGTCCAGTTTGGGATATTACTGCCAACCCAAGCTACTGCAGACAGAACAGAAGCATAGGGCGGGGGCCGAGGATAAGAAATTCTGGAGCCCTTCAAGGCCCTCCCCTCAGTACTTCAGTGTCTCCACTGGGTCTGTGCGGAGAGGAAAGAGATGGGTGGGAATTAGGGTCCCCACAGTCCCTTTGAAATCACCTGGATCAGTGGCCCTCTCAGCCTGCTTCTGCGTCAAAATTACCTGGAACTTGTTTTCCAAAACATACCTTCCCCAGAAAGGGGCTGACTCAGAGGTGTGAAATGAGGCCCAAACAGGTGTATTTGGGAAAATCTCCCTGGCAGTTTAGATGTTCTGTCAGGTTTAGGAACCACTGGCTTAGATTAATCCCTCGTTTCATGGGTGAAGAAACTGAGTCCCGAGAAAAAGAAAGAACTTGGCCAGGATTCTACTGCATGGGTCCCAGCTGGGACTGGACCCCAAGTCTCTGGATTCTTCCCTCAGATATATCTGGTCCAAATAATCCCAAGAGGGGTGAAAGGAACCCAACAGCCTCTGTGCTCTGAGGTGGAACTTTTGGGGAAGGAAGCCCAAGAGGGCCCTCCCTGGGGAAGAAAGAATGAAGGCCACTGGAGTGCAGGTGAAGGGCAGGCACCTTTGGACTGAGGCTGAAAGGTGCTCACGGCCTGGTTGCAGGGGCATGGTGTGTGTGTGGAGCATGGACGTGAGTGTAAACCCGAGCATGCGTGTGTGTGTGTGTAAGGTGTTTGAGGTGCTTCTTGGGCAGGTCCTGGCTGTCCCTCTGGCTGTAGTGATTAGGGGACTAGGAAGAACCTGGCTTAGTTTGGGAGCACTCACAGGGTTAACAAAGTCAGAATATTTTTAAAACCTGTGACCTCACCTCCTCACATCATTGCAGAGAGGAGGTGACAGTCAAAGGAGTGAGAAGGGTCCCAGCAGAGCAGGACGGGACAGCAGGGAATGACGGAGGCCCACAGGTCCCTCTGTCCCTCTCCTTGACCTCAGAGCCCTACCTGGGCCTGAGAGGGTAAGAACCGATCATAGACGCCTAGTGATGTCAGCTCAGGGCTCTTAGGGTCTCCTCAGCACCCTAACTGTGCCTGGGCCAGGGGCCAAGGTCAAGGTCAAGACTTGAACCTCTGAGATCCTCAGGTCTTCAGAACCCTGTTGGCATCTTCTAGCAGTCAGAAGGAGCCCTAGAGACCTTGTCTTAGAGGTTTTCTGTGGGTGAAAATGAAAAGTTACCCACATACCTGTGCGTTGTGCTTAGTCACTCAGTCGTGTCCAACTCTTTGCAACCCCCTGGACTGTAGCCTGCCAGCCTCCTCTGTCTTCCACATTGCAGGCAGATTCTTTACCATCTGAGCTACCAGGGAAGCCCACCTTGACCCATTGTAGTCCAAGACCTTGAGCACCTTGGACCTACCTGAAATTGGTGTGAAACCTAGAAAGGGGAACCTTCTGGCCAGCATTCCCCTAAGAGAAGGATGTGATGCTCAGATAACTTATGTACACCCTGTGGTCCACTCTGACCATGTGATTGTTTTTTCTGTTTTGTTTTTATCATATTCACATGGCTCTTATAGCCTGCTGAAGGGCATCCTAATGGTGGCTTTTCCCTTCCTCAGGTCAATACCTCCTCTCCCCCATCTTCCATTGATTAGAGGAGGTGTCACCACCCCCCCGCACCTCCTACAGAATTCTAGCTGATTTATAATCCTCTTTTCCTCTAAAGGGGTAAACCACTGATAGTTCTCCAAGTTCAAGTAGAGAGTCTGTGGCCATACACCTCCACATTGTGCATCTGTGTAAAGCTGTGCTCAAAGAGGCCAGGCCATTTGACAAAAATTACCCCATGAGACAGGGCTCAGAGACCCCTGAGAAACTGGCTCTGCTGCTATCTACCTTCACGAGGAAAAGTTAAGACCCTAACAGCTAGGAAGCATGGGGATGGCCGCAAGACTCGAGCCAATGAGAGTCTGGAGGGAGCCCTGGAGAACAGTCCTACCGCTGCGCCCCCTGGGGACCTGCCAGAGGGGCCCAGCCCTGCCTGCCTGCCTTGGCTGGATGTCTTCTCTGATGACCCCAAGCCAGAGGGTCCCCCAATCTCCAAGCCAGACTCGAGGAAGCCTGGGGCTCCTCCAGTCCTCAGCTCCAGTTCAGGAAGAAGGGCATGGGCAGAGTTCTGGGCTCCCAGTGTCTTGTGTACACTTACCCATGAATGCCAGAGACACCCAGCGGGGAGGCAGGGTGGAGCAGCCGCACTCTTAGTGGCTGTCTTTGTGGCACCAGCTCTTCCCTGAGGGCTCACCACATGCCGGATGCAGGGTGTAAAGAAATGGGGACAATAGACAATACAAGAGCCTCCAAGGGGAGGGGCGGGGACTATAAGAAACTGAAGGAAGGGGCGCATCTAGAGGCAGAGAAAAGCTGGGAGCAGTGTGCTGTCCGGGGGGAGAGATGAGCCCACTGTCCAGGGTCAGAGAAGTGGGCCCCAAGAGGAAGCTCTGCAAGAGAGGGCGAGCAGAGCCTGTCAACCACCCTCCCGGATCAGGACGAGGGCACAGGAACACTACCACTCCCGGGCACCCCCTAGGGTGACACACCCACTTCTGGTCGCCCATACTCACTCGTGAGCAAGGACAGCTTGTGATGTGCTTAGTTGCTCAGTCATGTTCAACTCTTTGCGACCCCATGGACTGTAGCCCACCAGGCTCCTCTATCCATGAGGATTCTCCAGGTAAGAATACTGGAGTAGGTTGCCATGCCCTCCTCCAGGGAATCTTCCCAGCCCAGGGATCGAACCTAGGTCTTCCGCATCACAGGCACATTCTTTACCATCTGAGCCACCAGGGAAGCCCAAGACAGCTTAGGGATCAGGAAAAGAATGCTCTGATCTCGTCTGAATTCTCCTGTCTCCATCAGCGTGCAGGCAGTGAGTGTGAAGGTCAGGCAGGGGGTGTTACGTGAAGCTGCCCTCCAGTCCTCACTGCTCTGATGGGCCAGTCTTTGGTTCACTCTCAGCCTCAGTTTTCCAAAGATAGCATCAGTAGGTACAGGCTGGGGCTTGGCAGCCCCTAGAAGCATAGAGCCTGGAAGCCCTGCCCAGCTGTGCCAGCTCCCCACCAGGCCAGATTTCCGCAGTGCCAGAGAGAGTGAGGAGAGAGAATGGCCTTGCGAGTGTTGTTTCAGGCCACTGGCCAAGGAGGCTTCCTGGGTGGGTCCCAGCACCCAGGCCTTGCCATGCCCTGGGCTGACGAGTGTGCCAGGCTCTGGTCTGGGAAGCAGGCCCACAGCCCTGCAAGCCCAGGAGTGGGTCTCAGAGGTGAGCGGGTGGCCTCTCCTTGGTGTGGATGTCTCCCCTGGGGCCAGCGCAGCAGCTGGCAGATGGCTGCCTGGTGCTTGGGAGTCCGGGAATCTGATCCGGGAGATTCTTGCTCCAGGGAGGAAGGTGGGAGGGAGGAGGTGGACAGCTCGGCTGCATCCCAGCACTGAGCGGGTGAGAAGGTACCAAGGGAAGGGCGCACCAGAGGGTGATCTGGGGAAGAGGGATTCTAATGGACCCCAAATTAGTAATAGCCTCCCACCCACTCACATTTACACTCATTCTTTCATTCACTCAGCTAACAACACCTGGGACAGGTCCTGGCCTCCAGCAAACAAGACAGACGAATCTGCCTTCTGCTAGTCATGTTTACCCAAGTCCCCCGCCCTTAGCGTCCTTGGACCTGACACCCATCAACATTGAACTGAGGGACATGGGATGACCGGGTACTGTGGAGCAGGGCGCACAGGGCATCCACCCAGCCGGCTGCCTGGCCTCTAGGGAACATGGCAGTTTCAGCTTGTTTTGTTCCACTCACCTATGGGAGAGGGAGCAAGACCCTGGAGCAGAGAAAGAGGAACAAAAGGGCCAAGGGCTGGGTCTGGGCTGCCTGTGATGGCTGCATAAGTGGCAGGAGAGCCTGTCCCACCCCCACCCTGCCATCTATCTCCCTCTCCCTCTGCAGCCCCCAGGCCACTGCCCCACTTGCCCCACCCCTAGTCCCAGCACCTCTGCCTTGAGATGACAGGCCCCTTCCTGGTCTGGAGCCGCAGCCTGGCCCTCACTCCAGTGTCCTCGGCCCAGACAAGTCCCCATCCCTCTCCAAACTGTTGTGTATGAGAGCGCAGGGCTCTCCGCTCCATGGCCCCAGCCCTCCTTGATGCATGGCCCAGCCAGTCCTGGCAGGTCAGTTTCTCAGAAGCCCAGGCTCTGCAGAACAGGGGTCCAAGTATGCCCTCCAGGGCTCCATGCGCCATCATGGAGCTTGAGGCCTAAAGTGCCAGCGGGCTCGGTGCCCAGCACTTGGTGTGTTCTCAGTGAGTTCCCTCCAGCATCAGGGGAGCAGGACATCTTTGGGGAACAAGAGTACAGGAGCTGAACCCAGGGCCAGCCAGAGCTACATGGGGATAGGAGACCCAGCCTCACTTCCCCACTTAATCCACCCCCATCTGCTCAGCTTTAATTACAGCAGAAGCAAACCTCAAGGTTAAGCCCCGAGCTGAGGGCCGAGTGTGGACTTGGGCCCGAGGCTGCATTATCTCCTAATGAGGAGCTTAGCGGCTTTCTCCACCTCTGCTCTGTGGGTGGGGCCCTGCTGGGCAGTGTCACCAACAGCTCTGGTCACTCTGCGGGCCTCCTCCCCCACCCAAGGCTGCTCTCAACTTGACCTTAACCCAGCCCCCTGCCTAGCTTCCCCAGGCCAGGTTCCTGCAGGAGAGGACCCCTCCGGTGACATCCCACCCTCCCTTCCCACGGTGTTTGCAGCCTCCTGCTTCCGCTGCCTGGTGGATGTGGTGCCCGTGAAGAACGAGGACGGGGCGGTCATCATGTTCATCCTCAACTTCGAGGATCTGGCGCAGCTCCTGGCCAAGAGGGGGAGCCGCAGCCTGTCCCAGCGCCTGCTGCGACAGAGCTTCCTGGGCTCGGGTAAGGAGGGGGGCAGGTGGAGGGGGTGGGGCAGGGGGCATGGGAGGGGGCGGGGCGAGGGGCATAGGAGGGGGCGGGGCATTGGGGGGCGGGGCGAGGGGCATGGGACGGGGGGGGGGGGGGCGGGGCGGGGCGAGGCCGGTGAAGGGGGCGGGGCGGGACAGGTGGAGGGGACGGGGTGAGGGGCATGGGAGGGGGAGAGGCGAGTGGCGTTTTGTGGGGGCAGCATCAGGTGTCGCATCAGGTGTTGCCTCAGGTCCCCAGCCCTTGACTGCTGTGACCCGGGCCTTGGTTCCAGATGGCTCTCACGGCAGGTCGGGGGCACAGGGGCCTGGCGCCGGCAGGGTCAAGTACAGGACCATCAGCCAGATCCCGCAGTTCACACTCAACTTTGTGGAGTTCAACCTGGAGAAGCACCGCTCGGGCTCCACCACAGAGATTGAGATCATCGCACCCCACAAGGTGGTGGAGCGGACCCAGAACGTCACCGAGAAGGTCACCCAGGTGCGGCCTGCAGGCCAGGGTGGGTGGGGCTGTGCTGGGCCCTACAGTCCCTCCTCAAACCCGGGCTCTGGACTCCTCCAGGGCTGGGTGAACAGAGGGAGCCGGCCTGCCCAGCCTGGTGTCTGGTCTGAGCTCCAGGCCTCTTGTCCTGCTCGAGTCTGATTCTTTAGACCTAAAGGCCCACCCTGAGACTCCCACCCTGACTCCCAGTCCCGGACCCAGGGGAGGGTAGATCAGCAGTGCCACATTCTAGGCCTGGAGAAGCTGGGAGGGGCAACCGGCAGGACACCTTGGGACCCGCCCAAGGCTCTGCCAGTCCCAGAGGAGAAGCAGAGAGAGGAGGCATCAGGGCCATACTGAGAAGAGGGTGGGGAGCCCCAGCCCTGCTCCTGCCCTTGGCCTTCGAGCTGACAGCCAGCCCCTAGGACAGGATGCTTCCGCAGTCCAGGCAGTGGGGAGGCAACCTGGCATCTTCAACTCCCTTGGCGCGGGTCCCTGGGGAACAGTCAGGAAGGCCTCAGCCCCTCCTTGGCCAGCCCAGGGCAAACTGCCCTGGGTTCTCTGTTCCAGCTGACACACTGTCCTTCCTCCTGGGGCCTGATGCCCTGGTCCCCAGCTGACCTCTCCAGAGGGAAGTGCAGAGAGCACTGCCTAAGGTTCAGGGGCCCTGCCACTGTCTGCTCTGTGACCTTGGGCAAGAGACCTATGCCTTTTCTGGGCCCCAGGGTCCCATCTGGAGGAATGACTTGAACCACATGGTCTCTGAGGACTCATTTGACATTGAGGGTGCTGGCCCTAGGAGGCACTGAGAGGTGCCTAGGCCAGGGCTGAGCAAGGGGGTGCAGGGCAAGGTCAAGGGCCTCCTCCAGCTCCCCTGGGACTTTGCTCCCTGAGGGAATGGAGCAGCTCTTTGCCTCCCACCCCCTTTCACCTGAAGCATCCTCTGTGCTGGAGCACGTGGGCTGGAAACTCCTTGTGACCCAGCCACTCACCAAGTGCAAGAGCCCTGGGGCAGAAAAGACCCCAGGCTGTAGGGCTGGACCCTTGGACATCAGGCGGGGCGCGGGGGGCCAGTGACCTGGGAAGCCCACCTAGCTGTGCATCTGGGGACCCTCAGGTTGGTGACGGGGTGATGGGGGCTGTCGGGCTGGAGAGTTGTGCGTGGTCCCTGCCCCCACCCAACTTGTCCTGCACCCTGCCCCAGCCCCTCTTGGCTTTACTAACCCACCCCATGTTGTCCCTAAGGAGGGGAGGAGCCTGCCAGAGCTCAGAGCATGGCCCAGAGCAGGGAAGTCACACCAGCCTCAACCAGAACTCAAAGGGCCTAGAGGGCTGTGAGCCCATACCTGGACTCCTATGTCCTGACAGCCCTGCAGCTCCGGGGTCACTGGGGAGGCCCCTCATGCTGGCCCCAGAGGCGGTGGGAGACTCAGGAGATCTGTGGTGGAGGAGGTGGCACCCCGACCTGAAGCCCCCAGGACGGGGACACGTCTTCTGACCCTGCCCTCCGAATTCTGACCGCCTCCCTCCCTCTCCATGTGCTCTACTGTTTCCTCCTGGTTGGTCTTGAGCAGCCAGGGGTAGACATGGCCATGATGACCCAAGCTTTCCATGCTCATTCAGTCCCCTTTAGTTGAGCCCCCACGTGGACTAAGAGGGGCATGCGGGACGAGGGAGCTGCTGCTGTAAGTCAGTGGAGATAACTGTGCTGTCAGGACGTTTACAAGGAGCCGGGAGAAAATCAAAATACATGGTTCAGGTCTGTGCAGGGTCAGAGGAAACTTCCCAGGGAGGCCAAACAGGAGCTGAGGCCAAGGCTGAGCAGGAGGTCCCTGCAGGGTGAGGATACTGTGGCCCCTCCCAGGGGTTTGGATGGCAGATGGGGGACCGTGTGGTTGAAACCAGCCTTTGGGTGGATCTTCCTTACTGTGATCCCATCTGCTAATGGACCCGGCTTTCAGGGCCAGAACCTTATGTTGCAGATTTTCTTAAACCAGAACCATCTGCAGGGCCCTATCCTGTGTGTGTGTGTGTGGAGGGGGCGGGGGGCGGTGATGATTCATGGGACACCTTTCAGGCCCCATCTTTGTCAGGGTGGTGTCTGACATCGGATGAACAGAGAGGAGTGATTATCGAGTGTAATGGCCTGTGCCATCAAGATGTACTAGCTTGGGACTTCCTTGGCAGTCCAGTGGTTAAGACTCCGAGCTTCCAAGGCAGGGGACATGGGTTCCATCCCTGGCCAGGGAACTAAGATCCCACATGCCGCATGGCACTACCAAAAAAAAACAGATGCACCAGCTCATTTACTTAGTACAGCCAACAGCCCCGTGGAGTTTGTGGTCCTTTGTTGTCCCCTTCTGCCAGTGAGGGAACTGAGGCTCACAGAAGTTACAAAACCTGCCCCAAGACAGACAGACAGCAATGTCAGACCCCAGATCAACCTGGGAAGTCTGGCTACAAAAGGCATGCCTTCTGCTCCCAACTGCCCAGGCTCATGATGGGCAGAGCCTGGGCATGTTAGGCTGGGCCCTGGTGATCGTATGTTGGCTAAAGTCTCAGAGGTGGGGGTCGGAGGGGCAGAGCAGAGGGGGTTCAGAATGCAATGATCAACCCCCCCTTGGACATGTGCAAAGTAGTCAAGGCCACCAGTACCCAGACCCATCAAGGGTCCAGGTTAACTATACACCCCCAAAATTTGATTCCTTCTGTGGAAGGCTCTGAGAGTTGGCCCCAGAGTGGGCCCTACTGGTCCAGGCTCCAGAGGGCCCTCAGGAATGAAGAGGCTACTTTGGGGGTAACTTGTCCCCATGGGGAACCTGATCACTGGAAACTTCCCAAACCCGCCAGACAGACTAGTCACCCCTCATCACCCCCTCAATCGGCCTGAACCTGGCCCCCCTTCTCCCCTCCCTCAGTCCTGTCTTCACCCACTCCAGGCTGGCCTGTTTATGAGGGAGTTCAAACCTGGGGTCACTATGAGACAGAGCTGCCCCCCTCCTCTGGACCCCACCTCCTCCCAGCACTCCTGTCCCCTTAGGAACTGTCCCTGTCCTATGGGCCACACCCCCATCTTTGCCTCATCCCCTCTCCCCTGCACTGCCCTGCCACCCACCCTCTCCCACATCTCCCTTCCTCGGCCTCACCCTTGCATCTCCACCCCTCCCAGAGCCATCTCCCAGGCAGGGGCCACCCGGCTGACCTCTGCCCGGTCCCCACCCCCAGGTCCTGTCCCTGGGAGCGGACGTGCTGCCAGAGTACAAGCTGCAGGCCCCTCGTATCCACCGGGGGACCCTCCTGCACTACAGCCCATTCAAGGCCGTGTGGGACTGGCTCATCCTGCTGCTGGTCATCTACACGGCCGTCTTCACGCCCTACTCAGCCGCCTTCCTGCTCAGCGACCAGGACGAGTCTCAGCGCGGGGACTGCGGCTACACCTGCAGCCCGCTCACCGTGGTGGACCTCATCGTGGACATCATGTTCGTGGTGGACATCATCATCAACTTCCGCACCACCTACGTCAACACCAACGACGAGGTGGTCAGCCACCCCCGGCGCATCGCTGTCCACTACTTCAAGGGCTGGTTCCTCATCGACATGGTGGCCGCCATCCCCTTCGACCTGCTCATCTTCCGCACCGGCTCTGATGAGGTGAGCAAACCCTGTTCAGGCCGGCCCCCCACGGCCGTCCCCTACGCCCTGGGTACGGGGAGTACCTGGCATGGGGCACCTTTGCCAAAGCAAGTGGTGGTGGGAAGGAGGGACCTCAGACATCTGTCACCTCCCAGCCCTGGAGAAGAAGTAGCTGGGGCTTCCCCTAGGCCTGGCTGCCCTCTCTGTGCTCCCGAACCCCGCCCCTTCTGGGACGGGCACTCTTGTGCGGCTCACCCATCCTGCTGACTTCTACACCACAGTTACCCTGGAAATCTGCAGGCTGCCTCCCAGGGCAGCCTGACTGCCTCCTCAGCCCCAGCCCCTCCACTCTGCCCACTCCGCCTCTCACAGCTGACATGAGGGCATTTTCATGCTGTTCTCGTAGCTTCTAGTCCCACTCTGTCCTTTTGTTCCATTTCCTTGGGATCAGCTTTATTGTTATTGTTGCTTTAATATTTATTTATTTATTCATTCACTCATTCATTTATTTATTTGGCTGTCGGGTCTTAATTGCTGCCTGCGGGATCAGCATTGCATCATGCGAGATCTTTCGCTGTGGGGCGTGGACTCTCACCGACTCTCTCGTTGTGACTCTTGGGCATAGGAGTTGTGTCTTGAAGGCTTAGTTTTTCCGCAACATGTGGGACTTTAGTTCTCTGACCAGGGATGGGACCCATGTCCCCTGAATTGCACGGTGGATTCTTAACCACAGGACCGCCAGGGAAGGCCCTTGGAATCAGATTTCCACTCAAATAGCTCGCCTCCTGTGTTCCAGTCACACCCCAATCACCTAGCCTGTCCAGCACGGAGTGTGCATTGTGACTGCGTGCTCCCCTGCCCACCCACCCACTTCCAGCAAATCTATCCCCAAGTCCTCTCCCCACCCTTTCCACCTGCACTGCCCCTGCCTGGACACGGAGTGGCCTTCTTACCACCTCTGCCCCAGCCCCACACCTGCCAGCCTCACCCCCTGCACACAGGAGCCAGAGCAAGTTTCAGATCACTTATCTGACCCTGACCCTCATTCAATCCAGTCTTCAGAACTTTCAATGGCTCCCCAGTGGCTTGGAATAAAAGCCAAGCTCTTTGAGGAGACTGTAGCCACAGCAGCAGCCCCTGCCCACCTTCCAGGCTCATTCCTCACCACTTCACCATCTTCTGCTCTGTGCTCCCGTCTGCAGAACCACCTTTGGTTCCCCAGGTGGACCGTGCCATTTCACACATCCATGCCTTTGTTCATATTGCTTGCTCCCTGTGCCTGGAATGCCCTTTCCCTCTCCCTCCTGTCTGGAGACCCAGCTTCATCTTTCAAGACTCAGCTCCTGTGTCACCTCCTCTAGGAAGCCTTCCCTGCCTTGTCGCTGCAGACTTTTCCTCCCCTTCCTCTGTGCTCCCCTTAGACTTCTGTCCTTGCAACCATAAAGCTACTTTGAGATTTAGGCTGAGAGCTCCTTAAGGTCCTACACGGTGTCCCGCTGCTGAGAGCCTGGCCCAAAGCAGGCTTTCCATAAGTGTTTGTTAAATGACTACGTGACCATACCTGCAAGAGAATAATTGTGGTCCTAAGGGACCTCAAGGTCACAGTCTCTCAAGGGCTGACCCTAGCCCTGGGGCCCCCTCCCTGCCTCTCCAGACCACAACCCTGATTGGACTGCTGAAGACAGCGCGGCTGCTGCGGCTGGTGCGTGTGGCTCGGAAGCTAGACCGCTACTCTGAGTATGGGGCGGCCGTGCTCTTCCTGCTCATGTGCACCTTTGCGCTCATCGCGCACTGGCTGGCCTGCATCTGGTATGCCATCGGCAACGTGGAGCGGCCCTACCTGGAGCCCAAGATCGGCTGGTTGGACAGCCTGGGCGCGCAGCTCGGCAAGCGCTACAACGGCAGCGACCCAGCCTCCGGCCCCTCAGTGCAGGACAAGTACGTCACCGCCCTGTACTTCACCTTCAGCAGCCTCACCAGCGTGGGCTTTGGCAACGTCTCCCCCAACACCAACTCCGAAAAGGTCTTCTCCATCTGCGTGATGCTCATTGGCTGTGAGTGTCCAGGGCCTCACCCACGAATCCCAGGTTTAGTTTTGCAATGAGATATAACACAGTAACAATTTCTGTGACTGGCAGGTCCTAAGTTTGCAGCACAGTGAATATTTGCATGTGTGTACACTAACTGTGGGCTTCCGTGGTGGCTCAGACGGAATCTGCCCGCAATGCAGGAGACCCAGGTTCGATCCCTGGGTTGGGCAGAAGAAAATGGAGAAGGAAATGGCAACCCACTCCAGTATTCTTGCCTGGAGAATCCTATGGACAGAGGAGCCTGGCGAGTCCTATGGACAGAGGAGCCTGGCGAGCTACAGTCTATGGGATCACAGAGAGTTGGATATGACTGAGTGACTAACACTTTCACACTAACTATATACAGAATCTATAGCCCTCGATATATACCAGGGATCAGGGCCAGCTGCCTCATTTTCAGGGCCTCGTGCAAAATGAAAATGTGGAGCCCTTTATTTAAAATATTATTAATTATTTCAAGACAGTGAGAGCAGAGCACTAAACCAAAACCCAGGGCCCTTAGCACAGGTCCACATCAATGAATTGTGCTTGCCAGGCACTTTTCTTTTCAATATATGTTTATTTGGCTGTGCTGGGTCTTAGTTGCAGCATGCAGGGTGCAGGGTCTTTAGTTGAGGCATGTGAACTCTTAGTTGCAGTATGTAGGATCGATAGTTCCCTGACCAGGGATCGAACCGGGGACTCCTGCTTTAGGGGCATCGAGTCTTAGCCACTGGACCACCAGGGAAGTCCCTGCTAGGCACTTTTCTAAGTCCTTATCAGAGGTCCATGTTTTGTTCCCATCACTACTCCATGACAGCCATAGTATGAGCTGTTTACAGACCAAGGAACTGAACATCCTAACTTGCCAGGGGTTACAGACAGACCCAGTTCCAGCCCAGGGGGCCGACTCCCAGAGAACCAGCTCCCAGGGCTGTGTGCTCTCAGGCCCCACACTGTGCTTCCTGCCTTTCAAGACACGTGGCCTAGGAACAGGAGAGGCACTGTGGAATGTTACATGCAGATTAAGTTGTCATGTTGAGAGTATTTAGAGATGTGAAAGCCCAGAAAAACAAAAACAAGGGGGAAAAAAAGGGTGAAAACAAGAAACCAAGACTTTTCTTTTTATAATATTTTTACAACTTTAAAGAGAAAACAAATCTGAACTAAAAAAACCCATTGCCCTAGTTCTTTCTTCTCAGGAGTTTGGCCTATGGGGCCCCGGAAGCTGCCAAGACGCACAGGGTGGAAGGAGGAGGGCAGGAAACCCAGGGGTCTTTGTCCCCCCCCCCCCCCCCCCCAGACACCCTGGCACCGTCCTGGACACTTCTGACCTCGCCCTGGACAGAGGGGTCCCTGGCTGGGGGATCCCAGGGTGGGGGAGGCTGGAGCAGGCCTGGTGGAGGTGCTCTGGAGCTCAGCCGCCGCATCCCGCCGCCCTGCCCCAGCCCTCATGTACGCCAGCATCTTCGGCAACGTGTCGGCCATCATCCAGCGCCTGTACTCGGGCACGGCTCGCTACCACACGCAGATGCTGCGGGTCAAGGAATTCATCCGCTTCCACCAGATTCCCAACCCGCTGCGGCAGCGCCTGGAGGAGTACTTTCAGCACGCCTGGTCCTACACCAACGGCATCGACATGAACGCGGTGAGCCCCTGACCCTCGGGCCCGGGTGGGGCGGGCCACCTCGCTCAAGTCCCAGCTCCGGCGAATGCCCCCGGGGCAGGGCGGTGGGGGGAGACCAAGGTCCCGCAGGCACTGGGCGTCCCGGAAGCTTCCTAACCTCCCGCTCCCCCAGCCCCCGCCCCGGCCGCACGCCGCTGGACGCCCCCACCGTCCCGCAGGTGCTGAAGGGCTTCCCCGAGTGCCTGCAGGCCGACATCTGCCTGCACCTGCATCGCGCGCTGCTGCAGCACTGCCCCGCCTTCCACGGCGCCAGCAAGGGCTGCCTGCGCGCGCTCGCCGTCAAGTTCAAGACGACGCATGCGCCGCCCGGGGACACGCTGGTGCACCTCGGCGACGTGCTCTCCACACTCTATTTCATCTCCCGCGGCTCCATCGAGATCCTGCGCGACGACGTGGTGGTGGCCATCCTCGGTGGGTCGGGCGGGGAGGGCCGGGCTGGGGGTGGGTAGGGTGGGAGAGGTGTCCTGCCTGGACCAGGCGGTTCCCAGGAACACAGATGGCACCTGCCACGTGATGAGCATGTGCCACAGGGGAGCTTGACACCCAGCTCACGGAATCCTTCCACCAACCCCAGCCACAGGCCCCATTTTCCTGATAGGGAAGTTGAGGCTCAGAGAGGTCTGGTAGGTGGACATACAGGGATTCCAGGGCTGGGGAAGTCCAGGCAGGCTGTGACTTTTTCCGGCTCTTGGGAAGCTCGGGGTAAGAAGGCAAGGGTTTGTATGGGGTGGAGGAGGGGCGGGGGTCACTGCAGCTGCTGGGACAGCTGGGCTTTGGAGGAAGGATAAGGAACTCTGGGCAGGGGAGAGATTGGGGGCACACACAGCCTCTGCCGCTCACCTGGGGCAGGTCACTCACCTTGGGCAGGTCACTTGCCGTGTCTGAGGTGGTTCTCATCTTCCACACCTCCCCCCTGCCTTCAGCCCACCCCAGGTCCCTGACCAGGCCATCAGCCTCCCCATCCCCTGGTGCCCCTGGCCGGGCTTCCCTCTACCCCTCCGCCCAGTCCTCTCCCTCTGGCCTGCCCTCGCTACATCCTCACCTGGCCCAGTTCCTTGCTTTCATGATCTCAGCCTCACCTGTGGCACATGGACCCCCAGAGCTCTGTCCTGACCCCAGTCTCTCCATAGACTGGAAAATTCCTTTCATCTCCAGACATGGCCATCCTTATATTCCATAGGCAGACCAAACGGCTTATCTTAATCTGAAATCATCATCTTCCCTGAAAGGCAGCTCCGTGGACATCCCTGTCACTGTGAACCTCTCACTGCCCGGGCCAGAGACCTGGGAGTCAGCCAGGGAAGTACCCTCCTCCTTTTCTGGCCCACCCCCACCATCCAGGCAGCCACAGAACCCCATCTGTTCCCTGCATTGAGATCTCTCTGTCCCATACCTGTCTCCATGTCCCTGCCTGGGCCCAGTCCTCACTCTGTCCTTCCTGGGCAGGTGTCAGGAGCTCCTTTCCCACAACCCGGAACCTGGTATACCCCAGACTCCATCTTCCACCTGCCAGTGACCTGAAATTCACATCTGTGCATGGTCTTCTGCTCAAAATCCTTTCATGGTTCCCTATGACCCATGGGGCAAATGTCAACCCCTGTGCACGGCCCTCCACATTCTGGCCACCCCTGGGTCCTGCCACCTTCCCTCTGGTGGCTCCTGCTCCAGCCATCAGACTACTCAGTTCTCTGCACCATCTGTCCCACCCCTGTTCCTCTGCACATGCTGCCACTCCACTCGGAGTACCTGCCTCACACCTGTGCCTGGCAGACCCCAGGCATCCTTCAGTGCTGAGCTCAAGCTCAGCTCCTCTATGAGCCCGTCCCTCGTTCCCAGCCAAGTTTAGAAGTGCCATCCAGGTGGGAGAGAGATAATTATTATTAATAATTAAGAAGCCAGTCCAATTTAAGTTTCAGTTAGAGACATGAACTCTCATTTTGTCCTGAGTAGAAATGGACATTAGGTCATAATCCTTCCTCTACTGGAAAACCATCACTTTATAATGTTGCCCAGATTTCTAGCTTCTGGGTTTTATATGTGACCCTGGAGAGTCTTCCCTTCTCTCAGCCTCCTCAGTCCCCTCCTCTGTAAGAGACCTTTTATCCTGTTCTCCTGCGGGCACATGTCCTGGCCTCCATCCATCATTGAGCAAACACTTAGTAATGTTTGTGCAGAATGGCCAGGCTAGGGGGCTGGACTTTCCTGTGGGAAGTGGCCATCATAATCATGGTCTGTGGCACTCTGGCCCCTGGGTTCTCTGCCCTGAACCCTGACTGTGCTGCACAGACCACAGCCTGCTTCCTCCACCGGATTGCCTTTCTCCTGGAGGGCCAGCCTTCCTAGATTTTCACAGCCCAGGCTCCACTCCAGTAGCACTGTAAGACCCTTCTCCGCCTCCAACCACTCCGGGTGGGATGAACCCCTCCCTCTTTTATAGGCCCGTTGCTCTTGGCTCCTACTTGTTCTGAGGCTCTAGAGATCATTCTATAATCTGTCTGTTGGGGATTTGGGGGGCTCCTGTGGGTGGGACAGAACCCTAGTCATGTTTTTATCCTGTGGCTAGCACAGTGCCTGGCAACAGAACGGCCCAGCACCCTCACCACCTGTCCCCGCATCCAGCCCAGGTCCACCCCGTGACATCGTCCATCCTAATGCCTTGCATCTGCCTGTCTAGTGCCTCTCGCTCTTCGAGGCACTTCCTCCAGCATCACCTCTGCTCCTCTGGACCGCCCAGGGGGGCGGCCAGGGCAAATACGGTTAAAGCCATTTTAGAGATGGGGACACCGGGGTGCAGAGAGGGCCATGCCGGTCAAGTGGCCCACAGTGGGAGTGGGCACCGAAGAGAGAGAAGCCTGAGGTGCTGTCCCGGGGAGCTGGGTGGTCCTGACCCCTGGTCTCCGCCACTCTGCAGCTCCATGGCCAGCCTGAGAGGAAGAGGTTGGGCAAGGAGCCTTTGGTGTCTCTTCTGCCTGCTGTTCCCTGGGTGGGGGGTGTAGGGGCAGTTCCCAAGCAAGTGGGAAACAGGAAGGAGATTCTGGTAGAAGGTGGTCCCGAGGATCCTGGAGATAGCGAGGGGACCCACAGGCTGGGGTGGCAGGGGTCTCTGCATACTCCCTTCCCTCAGCCAGCACATCCAGCCTTGTTCCAGGCACCGCCCCCCCCGCAGGATCCCTGAAGCTGGGCGAGGTCAAGGTTAAGAGGTCCTCAGGGAGGCTCCTCAGAAGACAGCAGGGAGCCAGGCCCTGGAGATTCCCCCACCCCTCTGGCTGGCAGGAAAGAATGACATCTTTGGAGAGCCCGTTAGCCTCCATGCCCGGCCGGGCAAGTCCAGCGCAGATGTACGGGCCCTGACCTACTGTGACCTGCACAAGATCCAGCGGGCAGACCTGCTGGAGGTGCTGGACATGTACCCTGCCTTCGCAGACAGCTTCTGGAGTAAGCTGGAAGTCACCTTCAACCTGCGGGACGTGAGTCTGGGATGGGTGGCCCGGGTCGGGGGTGGCCCTCGGCCAGCCTGTAATGGGCCATGGCCAGTCAGCCTGCTGAGCGCTTGGGCTGCTTGGCTGGAGAGGACCCGTCTGACCGCTTCCCTTCTTTTCAACCCCGCTCTTCATCCTTTGTCATAATCACTTCTGTGCCTCCCATGGCCAACATAATGCTAAGTATGAAGATAGCTACCAATTACGGAGCACCAACTATGTGGTAAGCGCTGGGCTCCTACACGATCTCATTTAGTCTTCCTGCAGGTGGTGTTAGTATCCCCGTTTTCCAGATGGGGAAATTGAGGGTCCTAGCAGACAAATGACTAAAGCCACAGTCACACAGTAAATCATATAGTCAGTGGCGCAGCCAAAATGGGACTCAAGTTTGTGCCATCTCCATAGCCCAGGCTTTTCCCACCACATCCTTCCAAGCTGCAAGGGGGGTGGGGTGGGGTGGGCAGCAGTGTCTCCCATCCATGAGCTCACGGTCCAGGTCCCAGAGGTGTAAGCAGTGATAGAGCAATCTCTCCTCTCAAATTTATCACTCAGTGGAGGAGATTATAATAACTCAAGAAGAAGAAAAAAAAAAAGAGCTAAATAGTTCTCTTTTTTTTTTTTTGGCCTTACCAAGGCAGCTTGTGGGATTTCGGTTCCCCGATCAGGGATTGAACCTGGGCCGCAGCAGCCCAGAATCCTAACCACTAGGCCACCAGGGAACTCCCAAGAGCTCCATAGTGAAGAACCAAGGCAGTCTCAAGGGTGTGCAGTGAGACCAAATATCTGTGGAGCTCAGGGTGGCCAAGGCGTGGGATAGCCAGTACAGAATAGAAGTGCCCAGAAGGGTCTGAGTGCAGGGGAGGGCTGGGAACCAGCTAGTGGGAAGGAGGGGGCAGGCGTGGCTGGCAGGGGCCACAGTGGCCGAGGCCCGGGCACTGAGCCCCCACCCCTGGCCTCAGGCGGAGGGTTCTGCTGGCCCAGCCCCGCACCCAGCATCTGGAGGTGGAGCTGAGGCAGGTTTACCTGCTCCGGATGGCCCTCCCCACCCTGCCCTCTGCTGTCCTCCCCTCCCCAGGCTCTCCCCTTCCCACCTGGCCTGTCTAGGAGGCCTCTTGTAAGGACTCTGCCTTGGTGGGGGGCTGGAGGTAGGGGGTGCCCAGCTGCTAGGAAGCATCAGGTGGCCCAAGTGCTCAGTGGCTGGACACTCGAGCAAGAGGGCTGTGGTATCCATGGTCTGGGACATCTGCAGCCCCTGGGTGCCCCCAAGTCCTATTACCAGGGGGGTGGGCTGCCAAGGGCATGGATGAGGGCACCCCCGAAGGGATTGGGACTTCCAGACTTCCACCCCTCAGGGGGAATTGTCGCGTTGGCCCAGGCTGAGGGCGGGGGTCCCAGAGCCCTGAGGAAAAGGAAGGAGAAAGCTCCCCGGCCTCCCCCACCCCCACGGTGCTGCTCAAGGCAGCCTCTCGTGGGACTCCCTGGGGTCTGCCTGGCTCCAAGCCCCTGGGCATCCCTGCCAGTCCACGCAGGAGAGGAGCTGCTGGGAGCACGCTGGGGGTGCCCAGCCACCTGCAACCACCCTCCCCTCATTGCCACGGGGGTGGGGGAGGGGAGAGAGGCCCAGTCCCAGCTTTGGTCCCTGTTACTTGATGCTCTTCTTCCCCACAAGGCAGACGGTGGTCTCCAGTCATCACCCCAACAGGCTCCAGGCAGTCAAGACCACCAGGGCTTCTTCCTCAGTGACAACCAGTCAGGTGAGCAAAATCGGCCCCTGCCAGAGTCTGCCCCTCCTGCGCCTGAAGGCCCTGCCCAGCCTCCTGGCCCTTGGCAGGTCCTCCCCTGCCTCTCCTAGGAGAGGCCTCCTCAGGCTCAGCATCGGAGGCCCCTGTACCCCTCCTCCCCCTGTGTTCTCGGAGCCTGAGTGAGGGCTGCCCGCAGGGGTGGATACCAGCCCGCCCCCGGGGCTGCACATCAAAGTTCTGCGGGCCCCGCTGGGCGGCAGCTCCCTGGACAGTGAGGCCTGGCCTGAACATCCCTACCCGGCCAGCTCCCCCAGGCTGGGGCCCCACCCCTGCTCCCAGGGCTACAGCCTTCTGGGTCCCAGAAGCCAGGCCTCTATGGGGGCAGGACATCCAGGGAAGGAGATGCACTCCTCCCACCCTGTGTTCTCACAGCAGGTAGGGAACGGGGCCCGGGCTCTGCTCGAGAAGGCCCAACCTCCAGAACCAGCTGGACCTTGGCTCAAGCTTCCCTCTCCCCATCCTGCAGGTGCAGCCCCTTCCCTGAGCATCTCAGACGCATCTGGCCTCTGGCCTGAGTTGCTGCAGCAAGTGCCCCCCAGGCCAAGTCAGAGCCCCCAAAACCCTCAGGGAGACTCAGACTGCTGGCCTCGGGAGCTAGGCTCCAGGCTAGAGCAGCTCCAGGCCCAGATGAACAGGTGGGTGACTGACCTGTGGGCAGGGATGGGGCAGCCACAGAGGGCAGGTCCGTGGCAGGCTAGGCACGGGCGCCCCCTCCTGGTGCCTCAGGGACATCGCTGCGTGTCCCATGGCTTTGAGAATGAAAGTGAAAACGTGAAAGTGAGTCACTCGGTTGTGTCCGACTCTTTGCGACCCAGGCAAGAATACTGGAGTGGGAGTCCTTTCCCTTTTCCAGGGGATCCTCCCAACCCAGGGATTGAACCCAGGTCTCCCACATTGCAGGTGGATTCTTTACCAGCTGAGCCACAAGGGAAGCCCAATGATTTGAGAATGGCCAGCCCCCTTTAGCTGCAGACCTCCCCAGCCCTCTCACTGAGGACAGTTCCTTGGATGGCTTGTCCCAGCAAACCTGGAACGTGCCAAGTGGGGAGAGGGGTGTAACTTCATGCCGAAACAAATTCTGTGAGTCCAGGACTTCCCTGGTGGTCCAGGGGCTAAGACTCCATGCTGTCAATGCGGGGGGCCTGGGTTCAATCCCTGGTCAGGAAACTAGATCCCACATGCTGCGGCTAAGAGTTCTTATGCCGCGTCTAAAGATCTGCGTGCCACAACTAAGACTCGGTGCAGCCAAATAAATACATATTTAAATATAAAAAAAAATACCGTGAGCCCTTGGAAAGGGGGTGTGGCCTGTGGATGTCAGGGCTGTGTGGCAGAGTGAGGGCTTAGGGGCAACACAGTCCTGGGTTCAAATTCTGGCTTGGTAACTTACCAGCAATACCGTGTATAAGTAACAACCACGCTGAGCCTTGGTTTACCCTTTTGTGAAATGGGGGTAACCAGAATACCTGTATCGAAGCTTCATGATGAGGGCAGAATGTCTCTTTCTCAAGCACCCTCTGGGAAACAGTGATAAGGAGAGCTAAGCATTAGGCTGGTTTCTTGTAGCTGGGGGGTGGGGGGCGGGGGTGACTTCTCTGGTCACCAAGGCAGTACAGGTGTGTTTGGGTTACCTCCGCCTATTCTATAAGTTGTACTGAAACATCTACTTAAGTTCTTTCCTTAGTACCATTCCTTCAAATTAAGTAATTTGGTACCCACCATCCCTCCTAAAAAAACTTCACTGTGAGGACTAAATGATGTGTGCAGCTGCCTGATCACTGTGATTATCAGAGTCAGGGGTGTACTAAGGGGAATTTGGGCGGGGGCTGTAGATTGTAGGAGATTCCCTGGTGGCTCAGACATTAAAGAGTTTGGTCTGCCTGCAATGCAGGAAATCTGGGTTCAATCCCTGGGTCGGGAAGATTCCCCTGGAGAAGGAAGTGGCAACCCACTCCAGTATTCTTGCCTGAAAATCCCATGGATGGAGGAGCCTGGCAGGCTACAGTCCATGGGGTTGCAAAGAGTTGGATGTGACGGAAGCGCCCTAACACTCATGTAGATGATAGCGGGGAAATAGCTTCATCCAGCAGGGACAGCCTGCAGCCTACAAAACTAAGGGCTGCCCTCAGGACCTAAACTGCTCTTGCCAACCCTGACCGTGACCCTGACTGTGGGGTTCTGCCTGGCAGGCTGGAGTCCCGCGTGTCTTCAGACCTCAGCCACATCCTGAAGCTCCTTCAGCAGCCCCTTCCCCAGGACTGCACTGGCTGCATCTTGGGAGCCTCCACCTCCAATGACCTGGCCTTGTTCCCTGCAACCTCAGCGACTCAGAGTCCAGGAACTCGGCTGCCCCGGGGTGACCCACCCCCGGCACAGGTGAGCAGTGGAGGGGACCCCCAGGGGCTTGCCTGGCGGCGGCTGCATGTCTTCCCCTACCCTTACCTTGGTCTCAGTGGTCATCTGGCCCAGGGCCTTTGTGGCCTGAGAGCAGCTGTGACTTCTGTTGTCCTCCCTTATGGTCTGAGTCAAAACAGGCAGCCTGGACAGGTGGTAGCAGAGCCCAGACTATGACCACGGACTCCACATCGGGAGCAGGGGCAGCAGGATACATCTCCTGCTGCTTCTCAACCCTGAAGTCAGGGTACCCTGGGGAGGCTCCCCACCCTGCTTGCCCCCCTCTTTCTTGCCCCCTGCAGATGCCCAGCTACGGTGACATGGATGAATGGAGGCCAGAGCTCAGGAACTCTTCCTCTAGGAAGCCCCCCCCTGCCGTGGAAATGGACAGAACTCTGACACTGTCCTCGGAACAGAAGCAGCCCGAGGGGCTCCTGTCACCCCTGGCCTCCCCTCTGTGTCCCTTAGAGGTACAGGGACTTGTCTGTGGTCCCCGCTACCCCTCCCTCCCTGAACACCTCAGCTCTGTGCCCAAGCAGTTGGAGTTCCAGAGACATGGCTCAGATCCTGGGTTCTCAAGGAGCTAGAGCCACTGTGCCCCAAGATTTAAAAAAAAAAAAGCACTATGAAGGAACTGAATGTGGGTAAGGTGATAGTTAAGGATGTGGGGGAGGCAGACAGCCTCTAAACTAGCCCTTCACCTAGAGTAGCTACAAACTGCCAATCCAGGTGACCCCAGACACTGCGGGTGAAGAGGCTCGTGACTTTCCCCAGCCTCCTCCAGGGCTCTCTTTAGACAGCAGGGCTGGTGGAAGGTGGATGAGCCTCAGGCGTGGAGGTAGCTGCCAGGACAGAGGGCTCAGGGAAGAAAGGAGACGTTTCTGATCTTTTCTGTATGAGAGCCTGACTCTGTGCAGAGTCATCACCTCCCAGCTCAGAACTCTCCCCCACCATGCAGCCAAGTCCCCAGGGTTGGTCAAGACCTCCTGCCGAGAGCCTGTGAACCAGCTAGAGACGGGAGTGCCCTCTGCAGCGGACACATCAGGGCCCAGAACTCCAGCCCTCAGCCACCCTGCCCTTATGGTTCTGTGATGACCTTTGGGACCTAATGGGCAGTGGAGGGTCTCAGAGCTAATAAAGTCTGCACACTTCATGTTGGGCTGGGTGTGTAATTTGTCTGAGGGTAATCAGGGCCTCGCTGGGGCTGTAATCCTGACAGTTGTGATGTGCTTCCAAGGAGCTGTGTGTTAGGGACCTGAAGGGTGACTCCACTGGGTCTTGGAGGCCCCAGAGTAAGGGGCTCTTAGCCAGGCTGGGGTGAAGGGAAGCAGAGAGACACTGGTATAGTGGCCACAGGGAATCATGACAAGAGCTAACACTTCCAAAGCACTCTTCTGTGTAAGGGGATATCATGCTGGCTGCCCTGCAGATATCGTCGACTCTTTGCAACAAGCCTATGGGGTCAGTATTATTATCCTCATTTGAGAGAGAGGGATCAGAAGTAGAGAATAACTAAGAAATTTACCCAAGCAAGAGGGGAACTTCTGGGGTGCTGGTACTCTTCTGTTTCTTGATCTAAGTGCTGATTTTATGAGCGTGTTTCAGGTTGTAAGAATATGTGCACTCCTATGTGTAAATTATACTTTGATTTTAAGAAAAAGAATATTTCCCAAAAATATATCAAAAGGAGGACATAATTTCAACCCAGATGGTCTGGTTTGAGGACATGTGCAGTCAACCACTCCACTGAAATGGGCTGTTGTTCAAAAAGTCACAGGTCCTGTCCTTTTTCCCTAAAAGAATTTTGAAAATGTATTTCTCCTTTATACATTTTTAGTTGACATCTGGAGTATTCCATGATAACTTTAAATAGTTGCAAAGGACATAATTTCCAGTGTGTTGTAAATATTGACACTTTATAAACTGTTGCATTTATATTGGTCCATTTAGATCCAAGTAGCAGTGATTCAGAAGCCAATATTGGGACTTCCCTGGCAGTCCAGTAGTTAAGACTCTGCACTTCCAGTTAGGGGGTGAGGGTTCAATCCCTGGTTGGGGAATTAAGATTCCCACATGCTCTGCTCTGCCCCCCACAAAAGAAGTCAGTGTCATTCATTTTTAAAACAGGAGAACAAGCTCTCCTTTAACAGTGTTCCTTTAACACACTCTCTGCTCATGGGTGTGCTGTGCTTTGTTGCTTAGTCGTGTCTGACTTTGCGACCCCATGGATTGTAGCCCTCCAGGCTCCTCTGTCTGTGGAGATTCTCCAGGCAAGAATAATGGAGTAGGTTGCTATGCCCTCCTCCAAGGGATCTTCCCAACCCAGGGATTGAACCCAGGTCTCCCACATTGCAGGAAGACTCTTTACAGTCTAAGCCACCAGGGAAGCCCTTTCTTTGCTCGTAATTTCACTCTATTCCATTCAAAGTTTGCCCAACATGTAATTTATTACCATGGTTGAAAGTATATATTGATAACCTTATTATATGTGTGTGTGTGACACACACACACATATAATTTTTAAAAGTAATTGTTTCTAACCTTACCAAGGCTTTAAGGGTTACACTTATTAGTACTGGGTTTTTCAAAACAACATAAATACTTCTATTTAAATTTTTATAGAAACAAATTTTATTGACATACACCTCTTAAAAGAGGGAATTTTTCTCTCAATTAGTTCATGTGAGTGGATAAATATTATTTTTTTGTTACAGTAAAACATAAGCCCAGAGAAACTTGTTCACATAAGGAAGCAGATGGTACTTTAAGGGGGTTGTTATATATATAACAGTGGCACTCAGTTCTTTGAATTCTGAGTTAATCACATCACTAAAAGCTATACTTAATGATGTGTTAAGTCACTTCAGTCGAGTCTGACTCTTTGCAACCCCATGGACTGTAGCCCCCTAGGCTCTGCTGTCGATGGGGTTTTCTAGGCAAGAATACTGGGCTGGGTTGCCATTTCCTCCTCCAGGGGATCTTCCCCACCCAGGGATCGAACCTGCGTCTCCTGCATTAACAGGCGGGTTTCTTTGTACCACTAGCGCCACTTGGGAAGGCCCATACTTAATGTTATCACCAACAATTCATTACAATCCTCCTTTAGATGTGTTGAAAGCAAACCATTGGAAACCATTTAAATTATAAACAGATATTACCTAGAATCGGACCTTTCTCCATTTCAAACTGAAGACACAGATACATCATTTAGGGCTGGATTAGCAATTGCCTTGGTACCCTAGTGGGAAGGATGAAATGGGGAGGAATTAACACAGAGCCACGCTGGTGTGGCTGCCGCCTGCTGAGGGCCGACCCTAGAATTCCGAGCATTTTTACGATGACAAGGAGAACGCACGAAAGCCGAACTGTAGCTGGGCCTAGGCCGAGTACACATCGGTGTGTCCATGTGAAAACGGTGTGTTTGCGGCCTGCCCTTGGGGCTCTGGGGAACAACATTACGGCTTAACTGGGACGCTGGCACGAGCAGGGAATTAGAGGTTCGCGTTCCGGCCCAGGCCAGGCAGCCAGGCCACCAAACTCAGAGCCCTGAAATACAGCAGGTCCTTCGGTAAGGGAGAATTTTCATTTTTACTCGACAGCGTGGAGTAGCTTCTGGGAATAGCAGCTGCAGTGGGGAAATGAGAGCAGGTCACACAAGGAGTCTCACTCTCAGGCACTTGGCCTAGAACTCGCAGCCCTGCTGCCTGCCTCGCCAGCCGCTTGGCCACCCACGCCCCCATTCACCCGCACTGCGCCGTTATCTCTCTGACTGACACCTTTGTCAGCCAATGATCTTTGGGATTGTGTAAGCGCCTGCCCCGCCTCCGGAGTTGGGCGGGGCAAGTAGCTGGAATGACAAACACTTAGGCCAATAGCAAGGAGGTTTCAAAAGCTAAGGGCACAATAGCCAATGAGGGGAAGGAGCCGTTCGAAAGGACGTGTCAGACAGCCAACGGCCAGCGGCGCTGCGGGGGTCGCGTGGCTTCCGTTCCGAGTGGGCGGGGCAGTATCTCAAACGGAAGGTGGTTGTTGTCCGAGCCAAAGCTGGTTTGAACCTGGGGGTCGGGCCCGGCAGTCGTTGTCTGTTGCCACCGCCCCGCTTCCGGGCTAGGCCGTCCCTGCCCGCCCCCGCCCCGCCTCCCTTCGGACCCCTGGGTCCCAGGCCAGGCTCCCTGCCCGTTTTGCGCCCGGCTCGCAACAGCCCGCTCCCGTCCCGGTCCTCACTGCGGCCCCTTCGCCTCCACCATGTCACTGCACGGCAAACGGAAGGAGATCTACAAGTATGAAGCGCCCTGGACCGTCTACGCCATGAACTGGAGCGTGCGGCCCGACAAGCGCTTTCGCCTGGCGCTGGGCAGCTTCGTGGAGGAGTACAACAACAAGGTGGGCCGGGCAGGGGCTCGGAACCCGGCTGGCGGGGAGCGGGCCCCGGGAGCCCCCTTTCTGGGCCGGAGCCCAGACCCCAGGACCCTCCTGCGGACTTGCCTTAGCACCACGGAGCGGTTCTTCTGTGTCTAGTCCTGTGCAGAGAGTTTCGCTGTCTTTATCGCATTTAATCCTTGAAACATTCCTGGGTATTCAGGAGTGTAGTTACCCCCATTTTACTGATGGGGAAACTGAGGCACCGTGTTGCAGCTTACCCGGGTCAGTTATTTCGTGACGGAAACAGGTCTCAAACCCAAGTTTACACCCCAGAGCTATGCCATTTATCACTAGTATCCGCTCCCCTGCTGCACTGCTTCAGTTAAGGGGCAGAAGAAGGATGAGGGAATGATGGCTGTGAAGAAAATGCGCTTACGATGGTCATTCACTTCTGGCCACACTAGAGTTCTGTTAGGTCTGGTTATTGCTCAGGCTTTCCCGCCCCCTACACCCACCCGCAGGTACTATTATTGATGGATTTGTCGGGATTGCCATCGCTGTTGCGGCCTCGTGTTCCTCCTCTTCACCGCGATCTCCTTTTGGAAATCTTGACCAGTGATCCTGCCGTTGTTTTCCAAATAGAGAAGGATGTTAACTTGCTGTATCTTTTCTTGGCATCTTTCTTGCTAATACAAATATGTAGCCTTGAGTAGTAAGTCTTTCTGGACATCCGGAATTTGAGAATCCTTCATAGAAGGTAGTAGGAGGAAACTTTAAGCTGGTAGTGCAGTATAAATTTGTTTTTGAAAGTTGTTGAATAAGTTAGTGAGAAGAATTTTCTTTGCTTTGCTCTTTAAATCTCTTCCATTTTGTATTAGAGTAAACGTGGTGATTGATCGTAATCAGAGCGACTGAGAGCCGTGCTTAGCGGTGTTTAAAGCCTGTATGCCTGCTTGACACCGTGAACACTGAGACTTAGGAAGAATAGCCTATGTGGATGGTGACAGGCATGGTGCAGGGAAGAAAGGCAGGTGCTCTAGGGTTGGATGCCCTGTCTAGTCCACTGACTGGCGGTGGGGCACTGCACAGGTCAGTTTTATTATTTCTCATCCACAGATTGTTGTAGGGAAGTTCTTTTTTAAACATAAAGGTCCTGTAAAAAACATTTGAACATTGTAACTTTGTTTACAGATTTCCAGGAGCACATCTGTTTCTCTGGAGTTAAGTCTTAACCTTTCTGTAATCCCCTTTAAGAAATTGATGAAAGCAATGGACTCTCATTACCCAGACATCATATATACATAATTTACAAACAAATCCCAGGGAATATGCACTGATCTTGGGGCCCATCCATTGCCCACAGAAAGCAGAGAGTCCTGACAAGACTTAGCTTTAAAAGACATAGCTTTATTTCCTTTTCTCGGTTGCCTCTTTCTTCCTAATGGCCGGGTAGTGCATAGCAGAGTGGGGAATAGAATTCAAGGTACTAATGTGTGAAATGGAATAAAACTGTTGTTTTAAGAACACATGTTGGGAAGAAAAAAAAAGTAAAACGTATCTTTCAAAGGGCTTGAGTCTTTCACACAGATTTTTTTGCCTTGCAAGGTCTTGCCAGGTCATATTTTGGGGGGCGGGGTGGGGCGAAGTAGAAAAGAATATCTTTGTTGCTTTGTCAAGGCAAAGAGGGCCACAGTGGGCTAATGCCCTCATAACTATGTGTTCCAACCTGGAGGGAGCAGTGAGAAGTTTTATAGAAATGGTTCAAAGAGAGGGTGATCAGCTCGTGCGCATTCTTCTGATGGGTTGTGATTGGTGGGTGGTGAGGTAGCTGGGAATCAGCATCATCAACCTTCTGGTTGCCGCTGCTCTGGGCTCTACATGCTTGTGAGAGCATACAGTCAGCTTCCTCTCCCTGGGGGGGGTTTCAGTATTGAGCCCCAGGTTCTTGATGTCTTATCTCAGAAAGAGTTCAGTGACAGACAAAGTGATAGGTAAGAAGTGGATTTATTTAGAGAGAAACACACTCCACAGACAGAGTGTGGGCCATCTCGGAAGGTGAGAGTGGCCTTGCAATCTAGTAGCCCCATTTCCAAGAGGGGATAAACTGAGCTACGCTGTTAGGCTGCTGGTGGAATCAGTGGAGTAATTGGTGTCAAACCTTGGTTGCAGGAACTCCACCCCAAAGTTTGTCCTTCCATTTAGTAACTGTATGGAGCTCCTTCTTTGTGCCAGGCACACAGGCAGTGCGGTTTTAGGGAGATGCAAACTGCTAATCCCAGGAGTAACAGGCAAGCAGTTACCTCTCTCTTAACTCACTTGCATGGGGTAGGCAATGCAGCATTTTGCCTTCTGTTTTTGTGTCCCCACCTATCTAGGTTAGAGTTCTTAATGTGTGTGTGTGTGTGTGTGTGTGTGTGTGTGTGTGTGTGTGAGATGGACACCTTTGGCACTTTGAAGACAACAGACCTCTGTTCATAATTATGTTTTCAAATGCATAAAATACATAGGGTTACAAAGGAAACCATTGTATTGAGCTGTAGTTATTAAAAACACTTTTTAAGAAGCGGTGAAAGTGAAAGTCGCTTAGTTGTGTCTGATTCTTTGCGACCCCATGGACTATACAATCCATGGAATTCTCCAGGCCACAACACTGGAGTGGCTAGCCTTTCCCTTCTGTGTACTTTAAAATTAACTCATTAGATGACATCATCCATTAATTTGAAGTAGTAGCATTTCAGGATGTTTGCTGTGGTGTGATATGAAGAAAAGCAATGATTTCTGTTAGTGACAAATCACAGATATTAATGCCGTGGTGAGTAACTGCCTCCATTTATAATGGAAGGAAATGGTAAATTTCAGCTGGAGGTTTGTGAAAATATAAGTGTGATTTTCGAGTTCATGGACCTCAGGGTAAGAAACCCTGTGCCTTGGGGCTGACGGGCATTAAATTTGGCTACCAGACAGTGATTATCAGGCTCAGTTTTGGAAAAACCTGGCCATGGAAGTGCCAGAGTTGATGTTTTAAGCTTGAAAATTATTGGTTGAAATTCTCAGACAGTTGATTCTTGTTTGCTGTCAGTAGTGATTGCCAGTAGAGGACAAAATTAATTGACTCAGCAAATTAACATTGATAAAAAAGCCGAGATAGGGTCTTTTTTTCCTACTCTAAGACATTAAGAAAACATGATCATAATTTTTAAAAAAATTTGTGTTAATGTCATCATACTTTCCTATAGTTAAATTATTTGTAGTTTGCTAGAATTAAATCTGTTAGTGTTTCAAGGACAACTTGACTTTTGTGTGTTCCATCACCTGAATAAATTTGGGAATTGCTGCAGTGTAAAGAACTAAATTCTGTCATCTACATCTGGATTGAAGAGTCACATTATTGATGATAATGTTTTATGTTCTTTGTGTGTGTGTGTGGTCTCTGCTGGGGGATAGAGCAGCACTGGTGTTGGAGAATGATTTTCTAAAATTTAGCGTGTGTGTGACTCCTCTGAGGGACTTACACCTTCCTGGGCTTCACTCCTGAAGTTAAAAGACACCCAGGTGATTCAGACACAGGTGGTCTAGGTGGCGCTGCAAGACCATTTCCCTGGAGGTACCTGTCCATCTCCTGACCAGCAGCGGGAATCATTTTTTGTATCTGCATGTGCCTAAATATTGATTCTGCCCTTCCATCCCATGAAAAGTTCAATCACCAGATAGCCTCTTTGAAGGGGCCTGAGTTGAGATCTCAGTCCTGACACTTCCCAGTTTTGCATGGCCTTCGCCAAGTGAAAGCTGGTGCCTCAGTTTCCTCATCTGTAAAATGAGGGTAGTGAAGAAGATGAAACGTGAAACATGAACTCACTCAGTCGTGTCCAACTCTTTGGGACCCCGTGGACTGTAGCCCGCCAGGCTCCTCTGTCCATGGATTCTCCAGGCAAGAATACTGGAGTGGGTTGCCATTTCCTTCTCCAGGCGATCTTCCCAACCCAGGGATCGAACCCGGGTCTCCCGCATGGCAGGCAGATGCTTTATCCTCTGAGCCACCAGGGAACACAGGAAGAAGATGAAAGGAGTTTTAAATGTGATGGGTTTAGGAACTCTGCCTGGCACATAGCGATCACATCACTACTGTGCCTGTAACTGAAATATCATCTAGGAGAATTATATGAGTGTTTGGTAAAGGTACGACGAAAGGTCACTGTGTTTGTTCTTTGACTTTTAAAGACCTGGGGGGGAAATCCCTTGGTTCCTTTGAGCCAAACCTACTTTGTGGTCTAGAAGCTTCTTGTTGGACTTGGAGTACCATGATGTGCTAGTTGAAGCCCATTTTCTCTTGTTCTACCTGGCGTAGACAAGTAACTGATAGAAGAACTCTGGCATTTCTCCTGAGTCTTGACAGTATCTGTGGTCTTTAGACAAGTGGTATTTCCCTTGTTTTGTGGAGAAAGATGACTAGCAGTTCCTGGGCTTCTACTCCACTTAGTTGTATATTTCAGGGTTGATTTGACTAGAACTGGCAGTGTGATTGGGATTTATTTTGCACTAATAGTTAACTAGCTGACCATTTGTGCTTTAAGATAATAGCATCTAGAAAACATTTTTGAGATTCTGAGGAGAAACCGTAGGTATACCTCCTGCTTTTTGAAGACTATCAGTAGTGAATCTGAGTAAGGGTACCTTGTAATTCAAATTCACATGGGATGAATGCTTGCCTTGAGAGCCTGTGTTGATTCCTATGAGATCTTTAATGCTGAGTTACTTTATCTATTTGACACATAATGATTTTGACCCTGGCATACAAGTTTTCATTTCTCAGTATTTCTGGCAGCCTTTCAAGATTCCCATTCATTTGTTCATTAATTCAATAAGTACGTATTGCATTTTAGGCACAGTGATGATACTTGGTAACCTTCTGTATCCTTTTTAGCAGATGTGAAACTGGCAGCAATAAAGAGAAAGTGTTTTGGTACACATAAGTGTTTTTGATAGCTACTTAGAATTTTGCAGTGCTCCATCCTTCTCTGGCAAGACTGCAAGCAGGAGAATTTAAAGTATCAAACTCTCTGGTTTTAATTTCCTCCTTTCTTTTTTCTGGACAGTGAGAGCACTAATTCCTCCAGGAGACCACTAGATAAAACTTGTGCTGCTTTATTGCTTTTTGCCCTGCCCTGGCTCACACAGACTTCCTAGAGATGCTGTGATATGAACAAGGGGTGAATCTGTGTTCTGTAGGTAGTCTATCCTGCCTGGGGCTGTGGGGCCAGAGCTCCTTGGTTAGACTCAGAGTCAGGAGCAGAAGAGGTGCTGTGCCAAGGCAGAGCCTCTCCACAGACAGTGATCAACAATCATCAGTCAGGAACAGGCTTGAAGGGAGGACACATGGAAAAGATCAGGAAAAGCTGGTTTATTCTGTCAGAATTTTGCCTTTAGCTGGTTTTGGTTATACTAACAATTGTGGGGAAATGTGCCACTGACAAGAGGTGGTGTTATTGATTTAGATCACTTTTTTTTAACTACATGCACACACACACACACACACGGGTTCACCTTTGTGTTCTAGTACCAACACTAGAATTAAAGAGGAATACACAGTGTCCTCCACCAAGATAGACACAGCAACTCTTTTAATTTTTTAAAAATATAAGGTATGAGTAATGTGAGTAGTAATTTATGTTGTTATTCATGAAAGTAATTGAAAGTGAAGACGTCGTCATGCCTCCGAGGGATAAATACATAATGTTTTATACCTGCTTCTTAGGAGATATCTGACATAGTAATCTCCACAGTTTAAAAACAAGTAAAAATGATCTTGTTTCACAGGGCGTTTTTTTTTTTTTTTTTTTTTTTTTAAGGGCATTTGTTTCACATGCTGGGGTAAAGTGTTAAGCAAATAGTTGCAGAAGGGTAGTGGGTGTGGGAGATAGAAGAAGTTTAGCAGGTGGACAGAGAAGACTGGAGGAAAGAAAGGGCAGAGGGGTAATAACCTAAATGTTGACAAGATGATTAAAATTGTACTTGTTGGTTATGCTCCCACAATAAGGAACTGTAGTGAAGATCAGATGGGTACAGTACAGGAAGAGGCCAAGACAGGATTCAAACTCAGAACAGCACAGTTCTCCAGAACAGGATTTTGATGGGCAACATCAACACTCCTTGGTTTGGGTCAGTGGAAGCGGGTGCATGCCTGGCAGCAGGAGCTTCTCTAGTTGCCCGCCTTGACAACCTTGGATAAGAGGAGAGTTTAGCTGTACAAGGAGACAGACATGCCAGTGTCTCTAAAAGCACTGGATTAGGCAGGTTGGAAGAGACTGAATTGTGAGCAGCTTGACAGTTCCTCATCTCTGTTGCCTGGGAAGATGCAGAAACTTCATGTGTTTATCCTAACTTGGAACACAGTCCTGGCCTCTTTCCCATAAGAACTTCCTTGAGATCATCTAGAAGGAACTTGCCTCATTCAAAAGGAATCAGCATAGTAGCAACAGCAAGATACTATAAGAAAGAGGGAAAAATGGGAAACACATGTGAGGTAAAGTATCCACACTAGAAAATGTTTTCACCTTAATTGAACATTAATGGCCAGTCCTCCCGCCATGAATTCAGAGAACTTAAAGAACTCCAAGCAGAGAGAGGTACAGGAGATCAGGTAAAATGAGAGATGGTGACAGGAGAAAATGGAACCACCAGCAGATAGAATCCAGGAAAACAGTGGAAGAGAAAGCAAACACTGCCACAGAGAATAAAAATGAATACAAACTCCTGGAAACAGTGAAGACTAGGGAAGACAGGTTGAGAAAATGAAGTGGAAGTGAACAATTAGGAAGAATATAATAGATGCAGAAAATAAAGAATACCTAACTGGTATAATTGGTGTCTCTGAAGAAGACCAAAGAAATGAAACACAAAATCTCAAATATGTAGTCAGACTATAGAATAAAGGTATGAAGTAATGCCTTCAACTATATATCTCAAGAAAAATGGACACAGAACACTTGGCACTGAAAACTTTCTTAGGAAAATATCTACATTTTGAGGGTGAAGAAAGAATCTTTTAGACATCCAGGCAAACTGATCTCTTCCTCTGAGGGGGGAGAAGGAGAAATTAGGCGGCCACAGTTGACGACAGAGGCATGGAGCAGTTTGTGCAAACCTGCCACTGTCATAGACTGTGCTCATGTAAACACATGAGCATGTACTTACGAGTATGTGAGATTATATGGGAAAAGGAATATACTTTTAAAATAGATAATTTATAAAAATTGACCATGTATTAAGAAAAAAACAAGTTTTTAAGTTAAGGGAAATCAGCCGATTGGTAAAAGATAATACATATCAAAACGTATGGGATGGGATTTCCCTGGTGGCCCAGTGGTTAAGACTCTGCCCTCCTAATGCAGGCGACCCAGGTTTGATCCCTGATCAGGGAACCAGATCCCACATGCCACAACTAAGACCCAGCACAGTCAAATAATAAATATTGTTTTTAAAAAAACCCTCAAACTTATGGGATGTTGAGGAATCTCAGGCCCAGATATGCTAAGTAACTTCCCAAAGTGAAATGGAAGGTAATAGCAGGGCCAGAACTGGAATAGTCTGTCTCCAGAGTTTTGACCATATACTGATGTCAAAAAAAAATAAAAAAAAAGATTGGGGGGAACAAAAAAGAATGTTTTGGAAACAGAGAGGGGAACACTTGCCTTACCAGATCAGAGTAAACATACTGCAGTTGGTACAGTTATAGCCAGTAAATACCACATCGAGTTGATGCAGTCACACAGAATGTCCCAAAGCAAATTTAAGTATCTACAGAAAAGTAGTTAGTGATAAAATTCACTGAGGAAAAAATTAATACATTCTGTGGCGTAATTGGCTTCCCAGGTGGCACTAGTGGTAAAGAACCTGCCTGCCAGTGCAGGAGACATAAGAGACGTGGGTTCAGTCCCTGAGTCTGGACGATCCCCTGGAGGAGGGCATGGCAACCCACTCTGTTCTTTCCTGGGGAATCCCATGGTTGGAGGAGCCTGGTGGGCTACAGTCCATGGGGTCGCCCAGAATGGGACGTGACAGAAGCAACTTAGCACACATGGCAATTAGCTGTCTACCTGGCAGAACAATTTAGAGTCCCCTGTTACATGTCATATTTGTCATTGTTGAGTCGTGTCTGACTCTCTGCAACCCCATGGACTGCAGCGTGCTGGGCTTCTCTGTCCTTCACCATCTCCCAGAGCTTGCTCAAACTCATGTCCATTGAGTCAGTGATGCCATCCAGCCATCTTGTCCTCTGTCGTTCCCTTCTCCTCCCGCCTTCAATCTTTCCCAGCATTAGGGTCTTTTCTAATGAATTGGCTTGTCACATCAGGTGGCCAAAGTATTAGAGCTTTAATTTCAGCATCAGTCCTTCCAATGAATATTCAGGGTTGATTTCCTTTAGGATTGACTGGTTTGGTCTCCTTGCTCAAGGGACTCTGAAGAGTCTTGTCCAACACCACAGTTCAACACCACATGTCATACATGAAAATCAATTCCAGATCAAGTATTTAAATGTAAAGAAAAGTCCCACAAACATAGTAGAAGAAAACTGAGTAGGAAACTTGTTCTGGGGCAGTGGGGAGAAGATAAGGCAGACTTTAAGCCAGTCGTTAAATCCAGGGTCAACTAAGGCAAAGATGGACAGGCTATAGTACCGTTGACCCTTGAACAGTGGAGGTTTGAGTTGCATAGGTCCACATAAATGGGCATATTTCAATGATAAGAACTACACAAGGCCCATGGTTGGTTGAATCCAAGGATGCACAGGACTCAGATACTGAAATATACACAGATTAACTACTCCCCACCTCATGTTGTTCATGAGTCAGTTGTACATACAAATAAAACATTTTTTTGTGAAAAGATGTGGCAAAAAATCAAGACAGATGGTAGGCCAAGGAAAGATACTTTCAAAACCTGACAGCTGGTAGGAGCTAATTTACTTACTGTGATAGCAAAATGAACAAAGCATATAAATAGCCTTCTCTTTGGAGAAGGAAATGGCAACCCACTCCAGTGTTCTTGCCTGGAGAATCCCAGGGACGGGGGAGCCTGGTGGGCTGCCGTCTCTGGGGTCGCACAGAGTCAGACACGACTGAAGCGACTTAGCAGCAGCAGCATATAAATAGCCAGTACATAGTAGAGAAAATGCAAGTGATCGTTAAACAGGAAAAGATACTCAACCTCAGGTAGTTAAGGGAAATGACCCTGTGATGTTTCTTCCTTTCAAATCTATAAAAATTAGGTTTCTTCTTCTAGTATTGCTGAAGTATAGGGAAGTGATCACCTTCGTGATCCTGGGCAAGATACTCAACATCTCTTTTACTCAGTATCTTAATGAAAGTAGAGAGGATAATAGTACCTACCTTATGGATATGTTGAGAGGATTAAATGAGGAATGTGAAGCCTTAAGCACATTGCCTATACTTGGACCATTATAAGCACTTGAATATTAAAAATGGCTCCTCAGAAGTAAAAATAATAAACAAGTATGCTCAGCTTCAGTAGTAAAATGCCATTTTTCATCCATCAGAGTAGCAGAACGTTGAAGATTATTTTCAGTGTTTTCAAAGATATGGGGAAATTGGCACTCATACACTGTTAAATGAAAATGTAAACACACTTTTTATCTCGTAGTTTCTGTGGTATTAATGTCTGAAATGGGATGAGCAGTTACACTTCTAGCAAACTGTCCCAATAGCAGCATTTGCACATAGTGTACAAAGTATTGTTTGTAATAGCAAAACAATGGGATGTAAGCACAGGAACTGTGAATAGTTAAATTATGGTGTGCTCACCACAGTTGGCTGTGGAAGAATGAGGCAGAACTATTTGTACTGACAGGAGATCTCCCAATATGGTGTTAAGAGCAACTCGCGGAATGTATTTTATGGTCCAAGCCTTTCTGTGTGTTGTTGTTTTAACCCACCATATACACACATATACAGATGCAGAGAGAATCATTTGGAAAGTAGTTCATGTCAGACTGGGTTGAGACTAAGTAGAATTGAGGGTGAAGTTAATGGGAGACTTTACTGTGTCACTCTGTATTATATGAACTGAACATTCTCTTCCATTAAGTTTTTAATGATAGGCCAAGGAAAAATATTTGCAAAACATGACCGTTGGTAGGAGCTGACTGAATAACAGGGAAAGCTAATTGTTATTCCTGTCAGTGCTTGGGTTGGCAACGTGGAGCAGAGGAGCTGAAACAAGTTAGGCTGTGTATGAAACAGGAGTCTGAGCAAACCCATGAAGCCTCTGGGAAGATGAGGAAACATTAAATCCCAGCCATTTCCTGACTTCTTCCCTGGCTTAGGGACAGTTGTGCAGAGGTTGTCAAACCTAGGTGAGTCAGATCACTGGGGAGGTTCTTAAGAACCTAGACTCACGGGCCCCAGTTGACACTTGTTGAATCAGAATCTTGGGCTGGCGGTGGGGAGCCCAGGCCTTGTAAAGCCCTCTTAAGTAAATCTGATCACCAGATTTGGAAAGCATTGCTATTGGCAGTAGAAGCAGGAGTCAGACATAGGCCCTGTTTTTACAGCATTTACTAAGTGAAATAGTATAAGACAGTCATGTAAGGGCTTTCATGAGGCAGTGTGGGATGAGTCATCAAATGGATGGAGTAGTTGAGTACAAAGGGCTTCGCAGGTGGCTCAGTGGTAAAGAATCTGGCTGCCAGGCAGGAGATGCAGGATATGTGAGTTCTATCCCTGAGTCAGGAAGATCCCCTGGAGGAGGAAATGGCAACCCACTCTAGCATTCTTGCCTGGGAAATCCCATGGACAGAGGAGCCTGGCAGGCTACAGTCCCTGGGGTCGCAAGAGTGACTGAGCATGCCTGAGAGACCACTGTGTTAGGAAGGCTGAAGATGGTTTATGAAGGGGGTGAGATGTAATAATATTGAAAGCTCATACACTGAGGAGGGCACCAGGCTGAGCAGCTTACATATGAAAGGTGTTACATACAACTCTGGGGTATGGGTAATGGGAATAGCCTCACTTTACACGGAAATAGGTTTGGCAAAGTTAAGTAACATGTCCCAGGTTCCACAGCCAGCAAGTGGTGAGTAAGGAGCCCTGGAAGCCTGATGGCCCTGCACTTTATTAATACCGGGCAGACTTGGATCAACAGGACATACGAGGGGCTTAGAGCATGAGGGCAGTGTAAGGAGAGGGATGGGAAGCACTGACTAGATCAGTGAGAGGAAGATCAGGTAGGCTTGTCAAAGCCTTGAACACCTAGGTAAGTGGATCCTAAGTGGTACATGTTCCCAAGACCTGATATTTTGAGGTTTGCAGAGAAATCTCCAGTGGCCTGAAAAGCACCTTTTAGAAGTAGCAGCATTTTTCTCTTCTAATTTAGCCTTACAGTATTACCTGCATGGTTAGAGAGAGGTTTTTTTCCTTTTGTGCCACAGTTAAAACAGTGCCTGGCACCTGACAGTCACTTGGTAAATATTTGAATAAATACCTGAATGCAGTATCGGGCTCAGAATCTACATGAGAGGCTTATTCTTTATTCTGCCCAATGAGCCACAAAATTTAGCTTCTCCTCTAAAGCTAAATTTTAGAGCTCCCTCCCCCACCAAGTCTGATGCCAGTTTTCCCTTTCCATCGTCCTTTATGTTTTGTTCTCTGCAAAGGTTGGAATGTCAGCTTTTTAATTCCTTTAAGAACTGTTCATCCTGCCAAATTCACTCTTGCGTCCATCTCTGGTTATCCCTTGCCATTCTCACTGCCAGTCACCATAAGCCTTTAACTTGCCCACATCAGGTGGCCAAAGTATTGGAGTTTCAGCTTCAACATCAGTCCTTCCAATGAATATCCAGGACTGATCTCCTTTAGGATGGACTGGTTGAATCTCCTTGCAGTCCAAGGGACTCTAAAGAGTCTTCTCCAATACCACAGTTCAAAAGCATCAATTCTTCGGCGCTCAGCTTTCTTTATAGTGCAACTCTCACATCCATACATGACAACAGGAAAAAACACAGCCTTATTAGACGGACCTTTGTTGGCAAAGTAATGTCTCTGCTTTTGAATATGCTATCTAGGTTGATCATAACTTTCCTCCCAAGGAGTAAGCGTCTTTTAATTTCATGGCTGCAGTCACCATCTGCAGTGATTTTGGAGCCCAGAAAAATAAAGTCAGCCACTGTGTCCACTGTTTCCCCATCTATTTGCCATGAAGTGATGGGACGGGATGCCATGATCTTCGTTTTCTGAATGTTGACCTTTAAGCTAACTTTTTCACTCTCCTCTTTCACTTTCATCAAGAGGCTTTTGAGTTCTTCACTTTCTGCCATAAGGGTGGTGTCATTGGCATATCTGAGGTTATTGATATTTCTCCCGGCAGTCTTGATTCCAGCTTCTGCTTCCTCCAGCCCATCAAAGCAGGGTGACAATATACAGCCTTGACATACTCCTTTCCCTATTTGGAACCAGTCTGTTGTTCCATGTCCAGTTCTAACTGTTGCCTCCTGACCTGCATATAGGTTTCTCAAGAGGCAGGTCAGGTGGTCTGGTATGCCCATCTCTTTCAGAATTTTCCACAGTTTATTGTGATCCACACAGTCAAAGGCTTTGGCATAGTCAATAAAGCAGAAATAGATGTTTTTCTGGAACTCTCTTGCTTTTTCCATGAGCCAGCAGATGTTGGCAATTTGATCTCTTGTTCCTCTGCTTTTTCTAAAACCAGCTTGAACATCTGGAAGTTCACAGTTCACGTATTGCTGAAGCCTGGCTTGGAGAATTTTAAGCCTTACTTTACTAGCGAGTGAGATGAGTGCAATTGTGTGGTAGTTTGAGCATTCTTTGGCATTGCCTTTCTTTGGGATTGGAATGAAAACTGACCTTTTCCAGTCCTGTGGCCACTGCTGAGTTTTCCAAATTTGCTGGCGTATAGAGTGCAGCACTTTCACAGCATCGTCTTTCAGGATTTGAAATAGCTCAACTGGAATTCCATCACCTCCACTAGCTTTTTTCATAATGATGCTTCCTAAGGCCCACTTGACTTCACATTCCAGGATGTCTGGCTCTAGGTGAGTGATCACACCATCGTGATTATCTTGGTCGTAAAGATCTTTTTTGTACAATTCTTCTGTGTATTCTTGCCATCTCTTCTTAGTATCTTCTGCTTCTGTTAGGTCCATACCATTTCTGTCCTTTATTGAGCCCATCTTTGCATGAAATGTTCCCTTTGTATCTCTAATTTTCTTGAAGAGGTCTCTAGTCTTTCCCACTGTTTCTTTGCACTGATCACTGAGGAAGGCTGTCTTATCTCTCCTTGCTATTCTTTGTTTTTTTTAATTTTATTTTATTTTTAAACTTTACATAATTGTATTGTTTTGCCAAATATCAAAATGAATCCGCCACAGGTATACATGTGTGCCCCACCCTGAACCCTCCTCCCTCCTCCCTCCCCATACCATCCCTCTGGGTCGTCCCAGTGCGCTAGCCCCAAGCATCCAGTATCGTGCATCGAACCTGGACTGGCAGCTCGTTTCATACATGATATTTTACATGTTTCAATGCCATTCTCCCAAATCTTCCCACCCTCTCCCTCTCCCAGAGAGTCCATAAGACTGTTCTATACATCAGTGTCTCTTTTGCTGTCTCGTACACAGGGTTATTGTTACCATCTTTCTAAATTCCATATATATGCGTTAGTATACTGTATTGGTGTTTTTCTTTCTGGCTTACTTCACTCTGTATAATAGGCTCCAGTTTCATCCACCTCATTAGAACTGATTCAAATGTATTCTTTTTAATGGCTGAGTAATACTCCATTGTGTATATGTACCATAGTTTTCTTATCCATTCATCTGCTGATGGACATCTAGGTTGCTTCCATGTCCTGGCTATTATAAACAGTGCTGCGATGAACATTGGGGTACACGTGTCTCTTTCCCTTCTGGTTTCCTCAGTGTGTATGCCCAGCAGTGGGATTGCTGGATCATAAGGCAGTTCTATTTCCAGTTTTTTAAGGAATCTCCACACTGTTCTCCATAGTGGCTGTACTAGTTTGCATTCCCACCAACAGTGTTAGAGGGTTCCCTTTTCTCCACACCCTCTCCAGCATTTATTACTTGTAGACTTTTGGATCGCAGCCATTCTGACTGGTTCTCCTTGCTATTCTTTGGAACTCTGCATTCAAATGGGTATATCTTTACTTTTCTCCTTTGCTTTTCACTTCCCTTCTTTTCACAGCTATTTGTAAGCCTCCTCAGACAGACATTTTGCTTTTTTGCATTTCTTTTTCTTGGGGATGGTCTTGATTCCTGTCTCCTGTACAATGTCACGAACCTCCATCCATATTTCATCAGGCACTCTGTCTATCAGATCTAGTCCCTTAAATCTATTTCTCACTTCCACTGAATAATCATAAGGGATTTGATTTAGGTCATACCTGAATGGTCTAGTGGTTTTCTCCACTTTCTTCAATTTCAGTCTGAATTTGGCAATAAGGAGTTCATGATCTGAGCCACAGTCAGCTCCCAGTCTTGTTTTTGCTGACTGTATAGAGCTTCTCCATCTTTGGCTGCAAAGAATATAATCAGTCTGATTTCGGTGTCGACCATCTGGTGATGTCCATCTGTAGAGTCTTCTCTTGTGTTGTTGGAAGAGGGTGTTTGCTATGACCAGTGTGTTCTCTTGGCAGAACTCTATTAGCCTTTGCCCTGCTTCATTCTGTACTCCAAGGCCAAATTTGCGTTACTCCAGGTGTTTCTTTACTTCCTACTTTTGCATTCCAGTCCCCTGTAATGAAAAGGACATCTTTTTTGGGTGTTAGTTCTAGAAGGTCTTGTAGGTCTTCATAGAACCGTTCAACTTCAGCTTCTTCAGCGTTACTGGTCGGGGCACAGACTTGGATTACCGTGATATTTGAATGGTTTGCCTTGGAAATGAACAGAGATCATTCTGTCGTTTTTCAGATTGCATCCAAGTACTGCATTTCGGACTCTTTTGTTGACTATGATGGCTATTCCGTTTCTTCTAAGGGATTCCTGCCCACAGTAGTAGATATAATGGTCATCTGAGTTAAATTCACCCATTCTAGTCCATCTTAGTTCACTGATTCCTAGAATGTCGACGTTCACTCTTGTCATCTCCTGTTTGACCACTTCCAATTTGCCTTGATTCATGGACCTAGCATTCCAGGTTCCTATGCCATATTGCTCTTTACAGCATCAGTCCCTGCTTCCATCACCAGTCCCATTCACAACTGAGTGTTGTTTTTGCTTTGGCTCCATCCCTTCATTCTTTCTGGAGTTATTTCTCCACTGATCTCCAGTAGCATATTGGGCACCTGTATGCCCTTGGTCCCGGAGAAGGCAATGGCACCCCATTCCAGTACTCATGCCTGGAAAATCCATGGATGGAGGAGCCTGGTAGGCTGCAGTCCATGGGGTCACTAAGAGTTGGACATGACTGAGCGACTTCACTTTCACGCACTGGAAAAGGAAATGGCAACCCACTCCAGTATTCTTGCCTGGAGAATCCCAGGGACGGGGAAGCCTTGATGGGCTGCCGTCTATGGGGTCGCACAGAGTCGGACATGACTGAAGCGACTTAGCAGCAGCAGCAGCACGTCCTTGGTACAGAATGACCTGAGGAGTTCGTCTTTCAGTGTCCTATCCTTTTGCCTTTTCATACTGTTCATGGGGTTCTCAAGGCAAGAATACTGAAGTGGTTTGCCGTTCCCATCTCCAGTGGACCACATTCTGTCAAACCTCTCCACCATGACCCGTCCATCTTGGGTGGCCCCATACGGCATGGCTTAGTTTCATTGAGTTAGACAAGGCTGTGGTCCATGTGATCGGATTGGCTAGTTGTCTGTGATTGTAGTTTCAGTCTGTCTGCCCTCTGATCCCCTCTCAGTGCCTACCATCTTACTTGGGTTTCACCTACCTTGGACAGGGTTTCACTTACCTTGGACGTGGGGTCTCTCTTCACAGCTGCTCCAGCAGAGAGCAGCCGCTGCTCCTTACCTTGGACGCGGGGTAGCTCCTCCTGGCCACTGCCCCTGACCTCCAGCCCGGGGTAGCTCCTCTCGGCTAGTTATTAGAGCAATGTAAATTAAAATACTACTTCATGCATATTAGAATGACTTTTAAAAAGCTGGCAATACCAAGTGCTGACAAATATATGTGAAACTCATACACTGTTACTGAGAATGCAAAATGATACTGCCACTTTAGACACTGGCTGTTTATTATTTTTTCAACATAGAGTTAAACATATGCTTACAATATGACCCCAGAATTTCACTCTTAGTTGTTTAACCAAGAAAAAGGAAGGCTTGTCAATAAAACAAAAACAGGGCCATTACTGGCAGTCCAGGGGTTAAGACTCTGTGCCTCAATTCAGGGCGCACAGGTTCAATCCCTGGTTGGGGAACAGAAATCCCACATGCCACATGGTGGGGCCAAAAAAAAAAAAAGCATTAAAAAAAATTTTTTTTTTACACATAAATGTTCAAAGCAGCAGTATTTCTAATGGCCTTAACCTGGAAATAACCCGAGAGTTCATCATCTGGTAAATGGATAAATGTGGATAAACAAAATCCATATATTGCAGTATTTCAGTGATAAAAACATGGCTGAATCTCAAGAGCATCCTGCAGAAGGTAGCCAGTCCCAAAAGACTCAGCACCATGAATCCATCTATGTGATGTTACAGAATAGGCAGAACCATAGCCAGTGTGGCTCAGTGGGTGTGGACTGACTGCAGAGGACCCCAGGAAAACCTTTGGGGATGATGGAAATAGTCTGTGTTTTTCTGTGGGGTTTTTTTTTTTTTTTGGCCCTGCTGCGTGGCTTGTGAGATCCTAGTTTTCTAGTCAAGGATTGAACCCAGGCCCCCAGCAGTGAAAGCTCAGAGTGCCAACCACTAAACTGCCAGGAAATTCCCAAAATATTTTATATCTTAATTGTTGTGGGAGGTTATACAGCTCTATACATTTGCAAATGTATACATTCTAACTCATGGAAGTGTACACTTAAAGTGAGTAAATTTTATTGTATGCAATTGAACCTAAATAATATCGTTTTTAAAAAAAAAGATAGGAAGATACTGGTATCTTGAGACAAAAGTCAGAAAGACAAGAGTGGAAGGAATTCTGTTTTCTTCTGTATGGTTAGTGCTTATCCTCTGTTTATCCTCCCTACCAATCCGTTCCATCTTCCACCGGATGGAAGTTCATGAACAAATGGATAGCAAGTGGCATTTCCAGCTGGGCCAGATCAAGTCTGACAGCAAAGTTTGGAGGTTAATATTGGTCCAAAACTGACTCAAAGAAAAGGTCAGAACCAGGTGGGACTTTCTCATCAATAGCACCCACTTTTTTGCCCATTACAATGGTTTGAATTCTCAGATGCTCATTTGGCACACTGTTCTGTGTAAACATGTTACTAGGCAATCGGGGCAAAGGCAGGGGTGGTTAGAGGAGGAGGCAGTTCGTGTACGATTGCCCTTTTAAAAATACTTTTTGTCCGTGCTGGGTCTTGGTTGCTGTAGTTGTGGTACGTCATGTGGGATCTTGTTCCCGGACCAGGAATCAAACCTGCATCCCTGCATTGCCAGGTGGATTCTTAACCACTGGACAATGACCAGGGAAGTCCCACGATTGCCTTATTTTAGGTGAGATGTTACTTTGTTGGATGGCACTAAATGCCCACAGCACTTCTAGTCATGGAGTCACTAAAACCATGGCTGCACGTCGTCAGGGGCCTTGGGTTGCAGGGAAAAATGTAAGCAGCTGGGTAGATAATGGCAGCTCTGTGATTGAATCAAGAGTGCAGAGACTTGGATTCAGGAAGCCTGTCTTCAAATTTGATCTCTGCCGCTTACTAGCTCTGCAGTCTTCAGTGTGACTTGGTCCCTCCGAGGCTGGGTTTCCTCATCTGAGCAGCGGGTTGGCTGGACTAGATGCCCACCCACCCAGTGGTTCTTGACTGCAGTGAAGGGTGGTACGATGTTAGGGCTGCTGATGGGCTCTGGAGTACTTGGTAACTGAGAAACCAAAGTTTACGTGGCTCCATTTTGTGGTGTTACAGGTTCAGCTTGTGGGTTTAGACGAAGAGAGTTCAGAGTTTATCTGCCGGAACACCTTCGACCACCCGTACCCCACCACCAAGCTCATGTGGATCCCTGACACGAAAGGCGTGTATCCAGACCTGCTGGCGACGAGCGGCGACTATCTCCGCGTGTGGAGGGTGAGCAGGCGCTCGACTGGCCTCGGGTGGCAGCTGTGGACTCACAGAGAGCAGGTCGGGGCTGGAGGCCGGGTCACTGCAGCCAGGAGAAGCAAGTGGTAGCAGTGTGGACTGAGCTTGTTGGGCTCAGCAGATGTCCTGGTCAGTCTGGCCCAGATTTCCTTGAAGTCCGGCTGCAGTCTGCCCTGGAAACTCGGGGCTAGGTGAATGTGCTATAAGGACGAGAGCCTTCTGTGGGGGTGGGGACACCAGCGGCCTCTTATTCTGCTCGCAGCCGGGATATTTTTGAATACATTGAACGAAATCCTGGGCCACTGGTTCTGTTGCAGCGTGGGAGTGGACGGTGGGCCTCGCCTCTCCTCAGCTGAGCCGTCACCGCAGCCTCTCCTGTAGCTGGAGGTGTAGCACCCGGCCAGGCGGGTACAGATACTGATTTGGGCAGGAGGAGAAGACCTCTTGTCTTAGAAGGATTTGGGGGTGAAAATTTGGAAAACAGCTGGGCAGAGGAGAAAGCTTGGAAAGAAGTACCATTCAAGTCATTCCTCTGGGCTGTATATTCTTCATGATAAAACTGTCTCCACACGTCTTAACATTTACTAAGGTATCATCTGAAAGAGGCTTGGAAGATTTTTTGTGAAGCTAAGACTGGCTGAGTTTGTAAAAATTATTCTTCCTTCAGGTTGGCGAAACAGAGACCAGGTTGGAATGTTTGCTGAACAATAACAAGAACTCGGATTTCTGTGCTCCTCTGACTTCCTTTGACTGGAATGAGGTGGATCCTTATCTTTTAGGTAAGGAGCCGGGGTGGGGGGTATCCCGGTGTGAGGAAGCAGAGATACGTGTTCTCAGCTGTCACACCGGGCCTTGAGGTACATGCAGCCTCCTAACGGGGGTGAATGGGAAAGAGGCTAAATAAGGAATGTGGTTATTAATTCCTTCCGTGGAGTCGAGCTTCCCACATGTGCAAGTCTCATCTCTCCAGGCAGAGGCTGAGGCCCTGGGGTGAGGATTGAGTCCATGATGCTTGCGTTCTCCTGGTACCCTCCCTGTACTCAGGAAGTGCTGTCTGTCTGCAGCTCAACAGATGAATGGGCACAAGGAGAGGGGCTGGCACGGGACCTCAACCCCGGCAGCCGCTGACCCACACTGCTGGTTTGCAGGTACCTCTAGCATCGACACAACGTGTACCATCTGGGGGCTGGAGACCGGGCAGGTGTTGGGGCGAGTGAATCTCGTGTCTGGCCACGTGAAGACCCAGCTCATCGCCCATGACAAAGAGGTACTGATGCTGCTCTGCAGGTGCTTTCTCTGCCTTAGTGTGAGGTCAGGCCGTTGTCTTCCTTTTTTGCAAGTGACGTGGAAGATATAATGCTGATGTCTTCTCATCTAAATTGAAAACAGTAATATGTCAAAACAGTGGAAAACAGTATGACATGAGTGCATTTTTGTTGACTCATATAAACAACTTATTCTGTAGTCTGTTGTTTTTCTTTTTGTGCCAGAAATTGCTGGTTTTTAATAACAGACTCTCTTAGAGGCAAACTTGGACCTGATGTGATTAAAAAAATAATCTTATAATTTTAGAGTAACACTTACCTTGAAATATATTTACTTTTTTGGGAGCAGGAAGGCAAGAAGAGGGGAGATTTCCTGGCAGACAAAACTAATTGATTAACTCTTCTGTAAATTTGTTTTATGAATTAGTATGTTCACTTAATACTTACATGTGTAATACTATTTGGAATTGAATATGGTTAACTTTGATGGTGATGTTTCTCCTATGTGTATTTGAAGAGCTAAAGGGAGCGAGCTCTAATTGTATTTACAGAGCCTTCTTCTGAGTGATTTTGTAAAATGGTCATAAATCTTTTAACTCCCAGAGCCACCACGTGCTGGTCATCCCACCAGGGAAATCACAGGATGTCTCCTGTGGGTAGTGTTTCCTTTTCTCTCCAACTCCTGCGCAGCGAGGAGTGTTAATGTCTGTACAGATTAAAAGGATGCCTAGACATTAGGTGAGAGCTGTGAGGTTGTCCACAGAAGTTGGTGACCAGGCTATCATTCTTAGTGAGAGGTTGTTCTTCAGCTTTCTGTGCTCCCAGCGCCGAGATCTGTTAAAGTCTGCTTGACTCGGTCACCATGAAACAAGGGGCAGAGGAGGAGTGTGACCTGCCGGGAACACCAGTAAGCGCGTCCTGGCACCCAGTGGAGCAAGTTGCTACATTTTGGTTCTGTGACACTTAGCCTGTCGTTCTCTGTCAGGGTCCAACCTGGAAAACTAGAGCTACTCCGCATGTTTAACCTGAGGGGATTTAATGAGGAGATGGCTCACACAGATGATGGTAAAGCTGAGGAGCCACACTGGCCCCAGTGAGGTCATCTGGTCAAGAGGAACAGCGAGTTTAACAGCCAGCAGGCCCTGAACCAACACCCTGGCCTCAAAGAAATGAACCTCAGGGTGGTTGTCCAGAGAGAAACATGACACCTCCCAGCACCTTTGGTTTTTCTCCGTGCGGATCTCTGTTGAAGTAAAGACTTGCTCGGAGGTTCTCGTTGCTGCTGGCGGGTTGGTGCAGAGGAGGGTAGCGTGTGTCTGGGAGTTGTCACCCTCTCTTGGCTTCTGATGGAATATGTGGGTGGAACCGGGAGGAAGGAGCAGTCAGAGTGGCTTTACATGCTTGGCTGTGCTGCCTGTGGGCACCTTACCGCTCAGTGATGCTGCCGTGGCGTCCCTGTCCCTGGGAGTTAGAGCGCCAGCTGTGGGTGCACGTGTGGATAAACGTGCCCCAGCCCTGGTGCAGCTGGCCAGTGCTGGCCAGTGCCTGGGTCTGTCGGGTCTTGGAATGGCAGCCTACCTTCCTGTTGAACCATTCCTTGTTCCCACCATAGAGAGAGAAGTGCAATTTCTTCATTGTCAGCCAGAGGAAGGGCAATTTATGATGTTGATTAGAAACAGATGCTTGTTTGTCGGTGTCCCCCAGAAGGTAGAACCTCAGGAAGGCTGGAGTCACAGTGTGAGGGACAGGTTCCACTCATGTCTCCCCAGAAGTCAGCTCTTACAGTCCTTGGCCCCAGGAGATGGGTTTTGTTTGGCATTTTTGTTTTTCTTTGTTCAGCATTTTGTTTTTCTTTTTCTCTCTCTCCGCTTGTCTGGCTCTGGCTTTGTCGGTCTCTCTTTGTCCCTTTCTTTCTCTGAAACCCTCTGTTGCTCTCTGTCTGTTTTCTCAGAGACGTTAGTGCAATACAAAGTTTGCAGCAGGTAATAAATGCAGAAGACAATAATTCAAAACCTAAGTTGATACACTTACAAACACAAACCAACTAGGAGAAGAAACAGCATTTCCTAGGAGAGCAATATTAACTCTCTTTGTAAATAAAGGAATACCCGAGCCTCCCGTGATTCAGAGTGGCTCTTACCTCTTTCTTGCACATGGGTCTCAGGTCCAGGTTTCACAGCAGAACTGTGGTCAGAGGAGGGCCACTTCCACCTCTCCAATCGATGACCTCAGCCTTGATGTGGTCATGGATCTGCTCTGATTGTACGTACATGAAAGCCATGAGGGCCAGGAAATAAATGTCTCAGTCTCCTAACAGGGTGGCGGGAGATAGCCACTGGTTCTGGCTTCATTGAGCCTGTCCAGGCCGACCAGGTAGAATACTTGCTGAGTTATTTGTGCTCTGTTGGTCAGCAGGGTATGTGCTGTGTTATCACGGGAGGTGGAGGAAGAATACTTGGAAGGCAGCAAGTGAGAGGAAGCCTACGGGCTTCCACCGTAGGATGGTCGTCACTCTGTGGGTAATCATTGGTGTCAGCACTCTCGGTTTCCAGTCCTCACAGGTGCAGTGTGGCTTTATTTATCTCCTTCCAAGTCCTGAGTAGGGGTTTAGATGAACCAGCGGACAGTAGGTTTCCCTGTGACATGAAAAGGAGGTAACTGACCTGAATCTGACTGTTGCTTCTTACTCACCAACAGGTCTATGACATTGCATTTAGCCGGGCGGGGGGCGGCAGGGACATGTTCGCCTCCGTGGGTGCCGATGGCTCGGTGCGGATGTTTGACCTCCGTCACCTAGAACACAGCACCATCATTTACGAAGACCCACAGCATCACCCACTGCTGCGCCTCTGCTGGAACAAGCAGGACCCCAACTATCTGGCCACCATGGCCATGGATGGAATGGAGGTGAGAACCCCACTTCAGGCTAACCTAGGCCCTGCCACTCCGCTCCAGCCCAGCTTTGTGGATCCAGGAAAGCGGTTCTCAGCTGACGGCAGTTTTCTCCCCAGAGGATTTTTGGATCCACTTGGAGACGTTTTGGATTGTCCAAGCTTCAGAGGGGGTGGGGGTGCAGGAAGGGGTGGTGCTCCTAGTGTCTGGGAGTTAGGGGCCTGTGGTGCCCAGGACCACTCCCCACAACACACAGCACAGCGTTATCCCACCCCAATGTCGGTAGTGCCGAAACTGAGAAAACCTGATCTAGAATAAGGGTGTGTGTCAAGAACTTGAAGTACGTAGAGAGCTGGACTCTGAGCCGAGAACATCAGTATCTAAAAAGTCAACCATATCATTCATGCTTCTGGTGCCGAGTAGACGAACAGGCAGTTTTCCCTCTGTCGTCTGGGCAGAGTCTTCCAGCCTTAGTGAGTAGACGGGGAAATGGCCACTGTGTAGCCTGTTGTTTCATAGAAGCAGTCAGCTGTGGGTGCACATGATGCCGTGATGAATTGTGTTCTGAGGAAGCCAGTACCTTTCGGAGTTTGCTTTGGGGTTCGGGGGAGAGGGCTCTCATCTGCCCAGCTGAGCAGGCACACAGTTCTGAGTACACGCACCTAATGGCACGTGGTGGACTATCCACGTTCGTGTTACCTGCCCCTCCGCCTCCCCTGCAGCCTAGAAGCCCCATGTGGCTTATGATACAGACTATAAATGACCTGTGCCTTTGTTTCCTTTTTCCTCAATCATAGTTACTTTGGGGACCCCTCTGTCTCTGAGTCTTTTAAGTCTACAGATGAACAAGTTATATGTACACTTTTTTTTCCCCTCGTGTAGTATCTTGTTTTTTCTTTTTTCCTGTCACCCACCGGGGTTTCTTGTTCTTTCTGCAGGTAGTGATTCTGGACGTCCGAGTTCCCTGCACGCCTGTCGCCAGGTTAAACAACCACCGAGCATGCGTCAATGGCATTGCGTGGGCCCCACACTCATCCTGCCACATCTGTACTGCAGGTAATTACTGGAGGCGGGTGATGGGAAGGGAGGGGAGGGGAGGTTTTCCTCTGGTCTCCTTAGCATTGTAATCCTCACTCTATCCCAAGGAAGGTTTGAGAGATTTACACAGAGTGATGCCACTGAGAACCTCCCTACACTAGCAGAGCTGAAACAGTCTGAACTCCCAGATGATCTTACACCCTCAGTGATACCAGAGAACCTGTATACTGTCTACATCGTATACACTTACAGGCTTGTGTTGCCCGCTGTGTGCCCCTAGAATCCTGGCTTGCACAGGAGGTGCATCCAGGAATATGAGAAGGGGCAGTCTCCTTGGCTGTAACCTCTGCCCCGCCGCCCCCCGCCCCTGCACTGAGCTCTGGGTGCCTTGACGGGCCCTGCAGAACCTGACTGGATCTGCAGCATGTCGTGTGTAGTTTCCATTTCACCGTCTGCTAAACCCCAAGAGTACCCCTTAAAAAATGTGCTGGCCGTCAGAGTTCTTTTATCATAGAAATAATGTCTGGTATCAAAAATTAAACAACACTGAAACAGGCAGAGGTGTATGAAACAGGAGGATGAAAGGCATCTTCTCTCCTTCCTTTCCCGTTTCCACCTTAGCAATGTAGTTTGGTGGTTTGGGGCCAATTCAGCGTGAATTTGAAAGCATGAAGCTTTTCCTGTGGGGGCCCTGCTCATGCCTGTCCATGTTGAGGAGCAGCCAGAGGCCCAGGCCCACCCACTTCCTCCGAGCCTTGCTGTGGCCTGCCTTCTTCACTGTGGCCCTCGCTGATGTATGCATGTCCATAGCATGGGGGAAAATCCCATTAAATAACTGAATCATCAGAGAGGGATCTTTAACGACTCGGGTACTTTAAGTGGCTGAAGATGCCATGTGTGGGATCCCATCCCAGCTTTCTTCCCTGATGTCCACCTCAGAGGAGATGAGGTGTCGGTCTGAGTCCCTCTGCCATCCCCGCTCTGCTGTGGTGAACGGGCCCTGAGACGCAGAGGTGGAGGGCTCTGCCCTTCCCTGGCGCGGAGCTCTGTGGCGCAGGGCACCTGCCTTAACGTTTCCTCATCATTAAAACCTCCCTCCGTGGGGTCTGGGTGAGTGAGTGCTCTGTAAAGTGTGCCTCTGCCTGATGCAGGGCTCGTGACCCTCACTGCCTGAGTGGTGACTTGCCTGCCGGCTCTCTGTGTCCCCAGCGGATGACCATCAGGCCCTCATCTGGGATATCCAGCAGATGCCCCGGGCCATCGAGGACCCGATCCTGGCCTACACAGCCGAGGGGGAGATCAACAACGTGCAGTGGGCGTCGACCCAGCCTGACTGGATCGCCATCTGCTACAACAACTGCCTGGAGATACTCAGAGTGTAGAGTCAGTGGCGCTGTGCCCGCGGCGGGGCTCATGTGGCGCCTGCCCCTGCCCCACCCCCGGAGTGAGAAGACGCGCGTTTCCGGTGGCCAGTACGTCTGTCATTGCTTTGCACCCGCTGTTAGCAGAAACTGCTCCAAAGTCCCCGGCCAGCTGCCCACCGCTCGCTGTGCCGGACTCAGCGCCGCGTGGCGCCTCCTCAGCCCAGGGCTGAGTGTTTCGATTTCTCTCTCCTTTCCTCATCTCCTTTGGTTCTGCTATTAAAAATTTCTGTATATCTGTTTGTCAGCCGTCATGTTAATGAGCTCTGTGGGCAGCGGCTATGTCTGTATTCGTCTGTCGCAGATGTCTCTGTCTGCCCAAGATAGCAGTCTGGGTCCTTGTCCATGTGAGCACTTCCTGGGAACAAACACCAGTTTGCAACTGTCTTTCTTCATGTTATCCATGTCTCTTAACAAATTTCAACTTTGTATATTTTTTAATCTATCAGGCTAATTTTTTAACGAAAGGAATTTTACTCCCTGGCCTCTTCCTTGGTTTTATCGCCCTCCCTGTTGACACCTTCCTCTCTTCCCTCCCTGCCTGGATCTGGCCTCAGGCCCCTGACCCTCCGAGCAGTTTGCCTTCTTGAATCACTGCCTGGGTGGAACCTACCTGACTGGGAGTCCCAAACCTCCTCGGTGCTCTGAAGTCGGCCGGCTCATGCCTTTCCTTGGCCTGGCTCTTGCCGAGGGCATTCTGAGCTCCAGAATAGACGTGCGACCCCTGCTCTTACTCCCTCAAGTACATACGCCTGTCCAGCCCCCCAGGACGTACTGAGCTAGCCAGGCTAATGGGGGTGCCTGACTCCCGGGGCACGGTGGCAGGAAGGCTGAGCTTAGAGTATGTTTCGGTCCACAGTTTAAGAGTCTGTTTTTCTCTCCAAATATAAACCCCCAACCATTCTCTTTCATGTCTTGAACAATAGACAGGAATGATGTAGCAGCTGAACTTCAGTATCTCTGTCTGTCTAGTTCACTGTGACTGGTGGTACGTTGGCCACTCTCCCACTAGAGAGGAGAGAAAGCCCTCCTTGGCAGGTGCCCAGTCTGAGTGTCCATCCCAAACAAGATCTCTAGAGTGTGGGAGATGGTCAGCTCTTGCAGAGGATGGATTCAGGCAGGGGTGATCCCAGGCCATCGATTAAACAGAGAGCAAGAGAAGCTTCAGAGACCCAGGGCCAGCCAGTTCAGAGCCCCATGAACCCATCAGCCGCTCTGCCCTGAGTTTTGGTTCTGAGCAGTATTGGATATGGAGGCAGCGGGTGTCCATTTCTGTTAGATGAACGAGTTCCAGGGAGGGGTCTTGTGTGTAACTCTGGTGGTAGGCGAGTCCTTGGGTGGGCAGAGTTTGGGATGTGCCCAGAGTCTGGGGGGAGTCTGGTTTGCCGCGTTCTGCCAAGTGCCCGAAGGTTTCTGAGACCCTCTGAGTTGAGCAGCTGGGAGTGGAGAGTAGCAGGCCTTGGCGCCAAAGATCTTGTCCACTGGGGCTCTCGCCTGCCCTTGAGAAACAAAGCAGCTAGCTTTGTGTTTCTGGGCCCTTAAAGTCTCTTGGTTGAGTCTCCCTTTTCAGAAGCAGATGGATTGGTATCCCCAAAGTCATAGCTCTTTGCTTTCATACATGGGGGCTTGTCCCAAAGAAAAAGCCTCTTTTTTCCTTTTCAGTCAGGGTATTTCCCCTTCCACCTTTATTCTTGCTTCTGATTTGGGGGCTCTCCAACTGGCTGTCTGCTTGGCCAGTCCTCCTGCGTTTACCGCCAGCTTTGCCCTGCATCATTTTTGGACATGTGACACGAACCAGTTCTTGGTCAGAACCCTCCTCTGCTTGTTATTGTGTTTGATGGTTCCAGGGTCCTTCCCTCAAGGGTAGCAAGGCTAAGTTGAATGTCGCTGGCTCTGGGAGGCCGTCAGTTCCTTCCTGTGGAAAGGGTCTTGAAATGGAGTCTAGTGGGAGAGGTCATTCGGGGGACAGGGCTTAACTCCACTGAGTTCTGAGTTAAGAGCCCTTCCCTGATCTGCACTTTTGTGGTCTGAGTGGTGAGGAGATTTGTCACCTGGAACTTGAAAGCATCCTGGAGAGAAAAGTTAGTTACTAGGAATGAGAATATTTTGGACAAAGTTGCTATTTACCGTGGAAACCAACAACTTTTGATTTTTTTTTTTTTCCTTTTTTTCCTTTGCCCTGTGGACTCCCAGCCCTGTCACTCTCCTTAGGCCCTGAGGTGTGGTCCTCTTCCTCCCAACATCCCACCTGGGCCCAGGTGAGACTCTGCAGCTCACCTGGGGGGAGAGAGACGCACACACGCAGTAGCTGGGATGCTAGAATGTTGAAGGCTCCCTCTCCTTCCCTTCATGCCCTGAACCCGATGGCCTCAGGGCTGAGGAGGGGATTTCTGTAGTCTCAGGATTTAGAAAGCCTCTTAGTCAGCCACGCTCCGGGAAGCAGAGATCTGCTGTAGTTTCAAAAGCAAGTGTTGGTTTAATTTGTTTAGGTTCTCAGAATGCCAGCTGGAGAGAAGAGGTGGGAGGCGCTGCCTCTCTCCTCCTTGGACGTGAGAGGAGCCCTGGGAGGCTGTGCAGGCACCTCTTGGCTCTGGCTCTCCCGGCTGTCGCGCTTTGACGTGGTCTTGGACCCCTGAGCCACAGCCGCCTTTGTTTTTCTTGTCCTTCCTGAGGGGAGGCAGCTGCTGAATATGTCAGGCTTCAGGCTCCCCGTCAGAGAGTTGGCAAAAGTCCTTTGAAAGCGTGAGTGTTTACACCCAGGGGAATCGGAAGCCTTTCTTTCCAGGAAGGAACTAGGCGCACGATGAGGACTTGAAGAGAGAAGATGTTTGATGATCAGGGGAGAATCTCTTATCAGAACCAGGATTGGCTCTCAGAGTACTGGTTAAGATTTGAGAAGAAACAGAAAAAAAACTGAGACTCCAAGTTTTTGATGACAGGTGTGGCTGGTATGGCTGAAATTTTAGGAGGAGATTGAGGATAGGGGAGGAAATCAGTGATGATGAAGAAGAACGTATTCGAGGGCGGTACAGGTCTGAGGTGAGGAAGCAGGCAGACTGTCATGTGGCCGTGGGGTGAGACTGCTCTCGGGCTGTGTCAGCCTTCCAAGGACCATTCAGCGGTGTCTGTGATGCTGGGGACAGGGTGACAGGGGGACCCCTTCCTGCTGCATTTCAACCCTGTTGCTGTTTGGTGGCAGAAATCTGCAGGAGTTGAGAGCCCCTCAGTCCTTCCAGACCATGGCTCTGCTTGGTCGTAGGTTTGTAGACGGCAGAAGCGGAGGTTGCAAGGTCATAGCGACTCCCCACCCTGCTGTCCTCTTTCTCTTCCTCTTACCTCTCCACCCTTTGCCCCTGTAGATCTCTCTTCCTGCTGCAGCCTGGGCCTTGAATTCCCAGCCTGCGACATATGTAGGAGCTTCACAGTCTGCCAGCTATGGGAGGCCCGCCTAGTATCTTCCCTCCGCCGTCCCCAGGTCCTTTGACTGCCCGGCTTAGGGGAAGGGAGACCATTAAAGCAGAAGCCCCAGAGCGGACTCTGCCCTTTCCTGTCTGTGCTCCGGGATAAGCAAGGAAGGTCATGCTAGTCACTTCAGTTGGGTTTTCCCTGGGAGGAGCTGAGCCGGGCAGTCAACTGCGACCCCTGGGCCAGGCTCTCCAAGAAGGGTCGTCCCTGCACTGGCTGGGCCAGCTACTCAGTGTTGCAGAGCCTCGCCCTCTTTTCCCACCATGTCATTGCTGCTAATGGTCAAGGTCAAATATATGGCCACATGGAATGGGCCAGGTCCTCTCAGGCTCCTTTGTGGATGTGATTTTTTTTTTAAGAATGGAAACATGCAGGTGCCTTCCCGAGAGGCTTGGACTGGTGTCTCCAACCAGAAACAGATAAGCTAATCAGAGTATGAACTCAAGAGGAGGGATGTCAGCAGACTGTGTAACAGCTGGAAAACGTCCACGTACTGGCCTTTAGGACAACCCAGGGGATCAGAACTCAGGATCCCTGCTCTTTAAAAGAATGTTCTCACCTTGGGTTGATAATGCAGTGTGTTATGAAACTTGTGGAGCTAAAGCTTGGACTTGCTGGAGTCGAAGATGGATCATTTGATGTGGTTCCTGTGTATGTGATGACCCCTGTCAGTGACCTTCCAGCCTTCCTCCCCGAGCGTAAATTTGTAGCATGATTGTACAAATCTCTCTGTAGAAAATGGAGGTTTCTTGTTCTCTGAAGTGTTAAGCTGTAGCCAATCAGTTTCTGTCCCCTTTAGCCTAGTGTGTCCGAACTTAATTTCTCGCTATGTATTTAAACTTTTCCTCTGTATCATAGGTTTTGTGGCATCCCACGGTCAGGTGGAGAGGAAGCTGCCCCTTACAGAACTGTACTGTAACCATTTTTTAAAGAAACATTATTTTCACAGGACTGATTATACACAGGGCTTGTAAAAAAATTTTTAACACTGTGCTGTGAAGCCACGCTGGTAAATCTCCATTGAAGGCTACTTCAAAGGCACCTGAAAGTGGAGTGTTATATCTATGACTTTATTTCTTGCTTCCTAAGTATATTAAACCTAATTTTCACCCTTTCATTCTGTTTCAGCCTCCTGTATAAGAAGTACCGTATTTTCTGCCCATCATACTTTGTAATAAAACTTGAACATGTATAGACTGACTGAATTTCTTCTTGTGATAAATTAAGTTCTTCCCATTCTGCCATGGCGGTCACATTCCACAGACACTGGCCAGGGGATTAGACTCTACCTCAGCCCATCACACTATTGGATGGCCTAACTCATCACCTGTAACAAAACACAGAGCATGTACTGCCTGCCAGGGGCCCATGGTCCTCAGGTTGCTCGCAGGGGACCAGGAGAGACATCCATATAAACAAATACTGGCCACGTCCCATGTAGGGACTCAGGTTCAGGTTTCCTGGTGGCCCTGCGGAGGAGAGGATCGCCTGCGCCTGGGTGGGAGTCACGGGATCAGGGAAAACATGAGACAAATGCTTGAACTGGGTTTTGAAGACTGAGTTGGAGTTTTCTGGGTATAGAGAAAGGCATTTAAGGCAGAGAGAACATCCATGTACAGATCTAGAGAGGGTAGATTTCTCCCTCAGTCCAGTGGTTAAGACCTCACCTCCCAATGCAGAGGACACGGGTTCAGTCCCTAGTTGGGGAGCTAAGATCCCGCATGCCTCCTGGCCAAAAAAAACCAAAACATGAACCAGAAGCAATATTGTAGCAAATTCAAAAAGACTTTAAAAACTGTCTACATCAAAAAAATTTGCAGTTGCTGGAGGGGAGGGATGGTTAGGGAATTTGGGATGGTCATGTACACACTGCTGTATTTAAAATGGATAACTGACAAGGACCTATCATAGAGCACATGGAACTCTGCCCAATGTTGGGTGGCAGCCTGGATGGGAGAAGGGTTTAGGGGAGAATGGATACATCTATATGTATGACTCAGTCCCTTTGCTGTACATCTGCAACTATCACAACATTATTAATTGGCTATACCTCAATACAAAGTAAAAAGTTCAAAAAATAAAACCTAAAAAGTAAATGTTAAGGTACAGACATGTATGAAGGGTTATGTGAACACGCAGAGGAGGGCATCTGAGCCCAAATGGAGAATTTGGAGAGCTTTCCTCTGGCGGGAAATGATGCCTAAGCTATAAATCTTGAAGGAAAGACAAAAACTAGCCAGAAGTAAGATTGAACAGCAAAGACACGGGTTTGTGGTTAATACAAGAATTGGAAGAAGCAATCTGGTATTTCTACATAAACTGCAAAGTACAGGGAGGAGAGTGCCTAGCCCCAAGGAGCTTCAATAAAAAAAGAAATGGAACAATTCATAAGTGTACTATGGGTTTCCCTGATAGCTCGGTTGGTAAAGAATCCGCCTGCAATGCAGGAGACCCTGGTTTGATTCCTGGGTCTGGAAGTTACGCTGGAGAAGGGATAGGCTACCCATTCTAGTATTCTTGGGCTTCCCTTGTGGCTCAGCTGGTAAAGAATCTGCCTGCAATGCAGAAGACCTGGGCTTGATCCCTGGCTTGGGAAGATCCCCTGGAAAAGGGAAAGGCTACCCACTCCAGTATTCTGGCCTGGAGAATTCCATGGACTTTATAGTTCATGGGGTCGCAAAGAGTCGGACATAACTGAGCGACTTTGACTTTCACATAAATGTACTATTAATTATAGCTAAAAATTCAAAGAAGAACTCAAGATCGCTTTACCTGAGGTGGTGACAGCTGAACTGGGTCTTGAAGCATGATAAAGATCTTACCAGCAAGATAGTGATGTCACTCCAAGCAGAAAGGAGCAAAGAAGTGGTAACTTCTATTCAGAGTACAGTGAGTAACCGCCTCTGACCTGACTCTAGTGTCGGGGCATGAGACCAGAAAAATGAGTAGATCTGAGTTTATGGAGATTTTATATAATAATAACAAAGTCTATACCTGTGTATTTTATCCATTATCCCATTTAATCCTAGCAAGGCTATTCTGGCCTCCCTGATGACTCAGTGGTAAAGAATCTGCCAGCCAATGCAGGAAGCTCGGGTTCCATTCCTGGGTAGGGAAGATCCCCTGAAGAAAGAAATGGCAGCCTGCTATAATATTCTTGCCTGGGAAATCCCATGGACAGAGGAGCCTGGTGGGCTATATATAGTCCACGCCATGGCAGAAGAGTCAGACACAACCTTGAGACTAAATAACAACAAGGCTATTTACAGGTCAGGAAATTGAAATACAGGAAATAAAGGAGCTTGCTCAAGGTTACACTAGTAATAAAACAGCCGGGGTTTGAACCCACCAGTTCAAACCAGAGGCCACAGGCTTAAGCTGTTTAACACACCAAGTCCTTTGGATTTAACCTTACCAGCCTGGGGAGCCACTGGAAAGTTGTTCACGGTCGCTGTCTTTGTTTATTCTACCTTCTCTTCCTAATGGCCTCAGTTTTCCCTTCTGGGAGAGAAGAGGGAAAACGCAGAGGGGAATTTGGCTCTTGAAAATTCTTCTGATTTTCCTCCCTCTCCAGGATGGCAAGCATCAGTTACTTTTAGGGACTTTGTCACTATGGTCATCTCTGCTATTTACGTAAGACTTTATTACTTTAAGGGCTTCCCTGGTGGCTCAGATGGTAAAGAATCCTTCTGCAATGTAGGAGACCCACGTTTGATCCCTGGGTCGGGAAGATCCCCCTGGAGAAGAGAATGGCTACCCACTCCAGTATTCTTGCCTGGGAAATCCCATGAACAGAGGACCCTGGCGGGCTGTATAGTCCATAGGGTCGCAAAGAATCGAACATGACTGAGCGACTAACACTTTCACTTTATTACTTTAAAGCTCTAAGGGCTTACTTTGCGTTTTCAACCCTCCTACGTTGGTAAAGCAAGTAATAGCATCCTTATTTACAGATAGTGAAGAGGAAGTTCAGAGAGACTAAATGACTGGGCAGATCACATCTCTGTAAAGTGAAGTGACTGAACTATCTCTTTGCAACAACAATACATTTATCATTATAGACCTGCTCAGAGTTGGGAAGCTATTCTGAAGCCGAATCAATTTCATAACCCAGATACGTCTCTAGTAGATCACTGTGGGACGTAAAGTCCGCCGCTCCCCAGGCAACCGAAGGGATTGAGTACAGGGTTGCCTCACGTAGGTCTGGGGTTTGCTCAGCGGGTACAGAAAAGCACGTACCAAGCTGCGGAACGGCTTTTGCGGGCGGTGGGGACGCGTTTTTGGGTCGGACCAGGGAAAGGAAGTGTGTTACACCATCGAGTGTACCCACTCCCGGCTGCCGCGGGGACGATGCGGCGTCCTTGGCGTTCCGGCTCTCCTGGGCGGGCCTGAGCCTTTGGGTCTCCGATGACGGGCAGAGGAGCCTACCGGCTCTGGACGGGCTCGTTTCGGTGGCAGACAGGGAGGCCAGACCTTGGCCCAGAGTCGGAGCCGATGGCAGCTTGGTCTGTTATCAGCTTGAGCAGGGCCGCTGCCCAGTGCTTGTGGGCGCGAGGCCCCGGGGTCCGGGGGGCTGTTCCGCCCTCCGCCCTGGCCTTCCAGCCTGAGCCCCCGTGCTGTAGCGCCGCTGGGGGCCGGACGCTGCACCTCACGGCCGAAGTCCCCGCGGGGCACAACAAGTGGTCCAAAGTCCGGCACATCAAGGGTCCCAAAGACGCAGAAAGGAGTCGCATCTTCTCCAAGCTCAGCTTGAGCATTCGCTTAGCGGTTAAAGGTGAGAACCTGGCGGTCACCCACCGCTGGCAGCTACCACCCTCACTGTGCCCACGCTCTCACTTGCCTCCCAAACCCCTATCCCCGGCCTTTCATTTCAAATGAACTGAAAACGTCTTTCCCAAAATACTTACCCAGCTTTCATGCAAACATCGGATAAAGTGTCCTAAACGAACCGAAATCTAAGCGGTGACTTGTCTCTCTTGGCTGATGGAGGGGAGGAGAGGGCGTGGATGTCCCTTTTTTTCTTTCATGTCTTATTGAGATGTCTCTGCTTACTCTTTTCTACCTCAGAAGGAGGCCCCAACCCTGAGCTCAACAGCAACCTGGCCAGCATCCTAGAGGTGTGTCGTAGCAAACACATGCCCAAGTCAACAATTGAGGCCGCGCTGAAAATGGAGGTGTGCTCTCAGTTTGACCTTCCTGTTATTGATCACAGCCCCTACCGAGCATATGTTTGGAAGGCCACCACACTTTAAATTATCAGAGAAGCAGTATTGTTGACACCCTCAACTTAGAGCCTTCTGGTTACTCTTGGGCATTAGTTATGGGAGCACAGTCAGGAGTAGGATGTATAGATGGTGTACAGTACTGCAGCCTAAGACTGTTGAGCTGAGTTGAGGAGCTGGGGGAAAAAGAAAGGGCAGAGTATGATGTTAGGTTGCAGAAGGGTTTGTTTTTCTGATATTGATACCTAAAAGGAGAAAAGCCAGTAGAAAGAAGGTGCAGATGATAGTGATGGTGGGAGGGACTGGGATGTAGAACCCAGGTGTGGGAATTATCTTCAAGTCCAGGTGAGGAGACACGTCTTCTCTGGGATGGATGGGAAGAATTTGAGGAAGTAGTAGTCATCTTAGTAGCTAATAGTTATTGAGTGTTTACTCCAGGCCAAGTTCTTTTTATTTTTTTTTTTCTGGCTGCATCGTGTGGCTTGTGAGGTCTTAGTTCCCCAACCAGGGATGGAACCTGTGCCCTCTGCAGTGGAAGCACAGAGTAGAGTCTTAACCACTGGACCACCAGGGAAGTCTGGAGGCCAAGTTCTTTGATAAAAACTTTGTGTGCATAATTTCACTGAATCCTCGGAACAACCTCAAGTTGGAAACTGAGGCACAGAAAGATTAGGCGACTTGACCAAGTCACACAGAAAATGACCTATTGGGAACCAGACAGACCCCAAAGCCTATTTTCGAACTATCCTACACACCGCCTTCATATCAGGTGTGTGCATATAAGGCACACACCTTTCCCCCACCTGGTGGTCCTTTATTTCCTCTGTGAAAGAGGGAGAGAGAAGTCATCAGTTGAGTGTTCCTGGGAAGATGGCAGGGCAAGGGGACAGAGAGAGAGGTGAAGATAGGGTGCGTGGGTGAGGAATGAACAGAGGCAGCGTGGGGTCCCCATGAGATTGGTCCCTGGAGCGTTTGTTTGAATTTTGAGGCCATGCTATTCGATGAGCCCCAGGTGTGTGATTTCTCTTAGCAGTACTCAGCAGCCCAGGGTAGACTCATGGGGGTTTCATGCAGGATAAGGTATAGGAGGATGAGTTTTAGTAGGAGTGATAGAGGGGTGGATGTGGGATTCAGCTGGGGAAGGGAGAGACCAAAACTGGGAGATGAGTGACTGATGGTTCAGGGACAAGATAAAGAGACTGCCTTACAAGGAAGGCGTAGCACTTCCAGTTACCTCAAACATTGATCCCAAGAGCCTCCTCTCAGGGAGGACAGAATTAAAGCCTTAAGAGCCTAGGCGTCACCCCAGAGAGCCCATTCCATGGAGTCAACTTTGTGGTATTTGTGGTGCCTGGGCTGGCATGGAGGAGGGAATTAGGAAACAGGAAAATGTGTCTGTGTTATCTATTGCAGAAAACCAAGGACATGTATTTGTTGTATGAGGGCCGAGGCCCCGGTGGCTCTTCTCTTCTCATCGAGGCGTTATCTAACAGTAGCTCCAAGTGCCACTCGGACATCAAACATATCCTGAATAAGAATGGGTAGGTGTGTGTCTGGGGAGAGTGGAAGGGGACAGAGTCTCTAGGTTCTGATTCTGGGAGAGGTAAGTACTGTCGTTCCTGATGGGGTTTCAGGTTTTACACACATGTCATCCTTAGCAGAATCCAAATGGGATCATTTGTTTTCCTTTAATGTGTTCTGTAGTGGGCAGGACCCACTCCAGTGTTCTTGCCTGGAGAATCCCAGGGACGGGGGAGCCTGGTGGGCTGCTGTCTATGGGGTCGCACAGAGTCAGACACGACTGAAGCAACTTAGCAGCAGCAGCAGCAGTAGGCAGGATCCAAAGGACAGGTGGAGAAGGAGTGCTGTCCACTTGTCTCATCTGTCCATAGAATGTCCAGGTCTTGGAGTGTCCCACCAGCGATGTACTCTCAGTTGTACAGGAATTGATGAACAAAGTCTTTGCAGCCTCCAAACTCCAGTCAGGGCAGAAAATAGAGGGTTGGGGACTTCCCCTGGTGGTCCAATGTCTGAGACTCCACGCTCCTCATGTAGGGGCCTGGGTTCGATCTCTAGGGGAACTAGATCCCACGTGTCGCCACTAAAAGGTCCGGCATGCTGCAGCTAAGACCTGGGCAGCCAAATTAATTAATCAAAATAAAACAGAGGGTTAGTGTTATGTTCGGATCATTCCCTTGCCCAGAGGTAGCTGGATCTTCTTCAGGAAGAGAGCTGCTCCATGTCTGTTTATACTCCAGGGGTAGGGTGGGAATGAGTGATGGGCAGTGCTGTATGGAGGCTGAGTGTCTAAAGGGATCCATTCTGGCCCATTTCCTCGCCTACTAGGGGAATGATGGCCGAAGGAGCTCGCCACTCCTTTGATAAAAAGGGGGTGATTGTGGTTGGAGAGGAGGACAGAGAGAAGAAACCTGTGAACCTAGAGCGTGCCCTGGAGCTGGCGATAGAAGCAGGAGCTGAGGATGTCACGGAGACGGAAGATGAAGAGGAAAAGAACATTTTTAAAGTGAGTAAGAAGCCCTGGTGTCTGGTGGACTTCTGAGAGGGCCCTGATAGACATGTTAAGTATTCTTCTCTCAGTCTCTTCTGTCCTGTGCCCGGGGGACAGGTGAGATAAAGAGCTCGCATATTGCACAGACAATTTATTAAGTGAATACTGGATAGGACTTACTCTCCTGAGGACGAGAAGGATTCAGAAGGCTGAACACTCTGTTTCTGCCAGTGAAGACTTAAACCCAGTGATACATTTCAGGAATTTCATGCAGGTGTTTGCAAACTTCTGTCCAGCTTTGTCATGTTATCTCCTGGCTCCTTACCTCCTGACTTTCCTTTGTCCCTAGTTTATTTGTGATGCCTCTTCACTGCATCAAGTGAGGAAGAAACTGGACTCCCTGGGCCTGTGTTCTGTGTCCTGTACACTAGAGTTCATCCCCAACACAAAGGTGCGGCTGGCTGACCCTGACCTGGAGCAGGCTGCCCATCTCATCCAGGCACTCGGCAACCACGATGACGTGATCCATGTCTATGACAACATTGAGTAGCCAGACTGTGCGTGCCTCCAGGCGGCCTATTCTGTAGCACAAGCTTCTGCAGCGTCCCCTGAGACTCAAGCAGATTGGGGGAGGGTGTGGGGCAGGGGCCGTGCCTAGCAGGTTAGCAAGCATAGACCTGCAGTTTTGTGGTCAGCTGAATCCCTACACATCCATGAAGCCTCTTTGTCAGCTCTGCTGGTGTCTGAGCCCTCCTGGGTGAGTCCCCCACATCCTTCTCGATGTGGGGGGTGTGGGCAGTCAGCTGGTCAAATTCTGATCTCAGGAATCTGGCCCTTGGGGGGACAGTAGGTGCCCTGAGGGCCCATGTACTAGAAACTACTCTTCAATAATAACAGTAATTATTGACCTGAGCAGCTGCCCTGCTGTTGTGTGACTTGAGTTTTCCTGGGTTCGTGTCCAGTTGGTGGGACCCTCTTGACTTTCTTTTAAGTCTGTGGGCTTAGTTCCACTACTCCAGTCCCAAGACTGTGTTTTTTTTGATTGGCCATAGAAACGTGACTCCCTCCAGGTGCTTTGTGTTCTAGTGCTGGTCTAATGGCCTAAATCTGTCGTTTTTTCACATACCTAATATCAATCAAACACCTACTGTGTACCAGGAACTGTACTTACAAGCTGTTCAATTGATGCCTTGTGCTGGATCTGCTCTAAGACATTGGACCTCAGGGAGAAGACGCAGGATCTCTGTCTCTTGGAGCTGTCCGAGGGCAGTGTGAACTGCTGTGCATGCATCCTTGTTCTCTTCCTGTGGCCTCTGTATCCTTCTTCTGCCAGAGAACTTAAGGCTCTAGCCCAAAGAGTGCCAATGTAAGGGACTCCCAGGCCTTGCTTTGTCCAGGTCCCTCTGTGTTCCGAGTGCTTTCACTGCTGAGTGAACCTATCGGTGGGCTGCACTCAGGAAAAGAAACACCATGCTGGTTTTGAAAGCTGTCTGATGCCCAGAATGCCCGGCTCTGGCCCCTCTTAATCCCTGATGCCAGTTGGATGATGGGGCACTGGGAACTGGAAAGGAAATGAGAACAGAAAGAAGGCTGAAGAGCTGAGTCAGGAGCCTAGCCAGATGGGAAATAGGAGCCATGGTACGTTTTGCTCCAAAGAGTCACTTCTAGGTTTAGAGACACCAGGAGTGCCAACCACCTGTGCTGGAGCCCATCAAGTATGTGGGGCCTGGAGTGGCTTTTTGATCCCTGTTATTCACCTTCTTATAAGTTGGTTAAGGCAGTTCTGAGCTCAGTGTAATTTTCCTGAAGGAGCCTTAGGTAAATTAGGATGGAAAAGAACTAAAACCAAATTGGCTCTAAGTGATAGCTTCACTTTCTAGGAAAAACAGATTGCTAATTCCATGATGACTTCAACAGCTGGAGAGTGAAGCCTGGGGGAAGAAAATCAATTAAATAATCCATTATGGTGCCAAGGCATGTGCTCTTATACCTCATTTCATAATGGAGGTACTACCTGGGATTTTTAGTTTTTATAGGAGATAACTCATCTAAATATCTGAATAGCACATCATTAAAACAGGGCAACATAAAGTTTAAATGCCACTTCCTAATTTATAAGATACTTTCATATTTTATTTATTTGACTTTCAAAACAAACCTATAAAATAGTCAGGCCAAGTATTTTATGCGCAGATGATCTCATACCAAGCAGGTGAAAACTCTGTCTTGCATTCATAGACCTTGGTTTATAAAATAGCTTTGTTTTGTGAATATTGAATATAGGTTAATTTGGAGAAATGTGATCATTTCTGATATGAGTAGTCTTGTACTAAGGAAGCCTGCAGAACGGGAACTTGGTTACTCATGTGAATAGTCCTCTGATCTAATAGATAGGATTTGTTACTGTGAATTCTGTAAACCAGTTAGTTTGCATCAAGACATTCTAGACAGCTCTGCACTGACCCCTGGCGGTGCCCTGCAGTCTTCCTGCAGTTAATATGGGAAAGGCAGAAATGAAAGCTTACTCAGACCTGTTCTGACTCTAGATCTGATAAAGACATCCTTAGCTACGTAAGTTAAATTGTTAAATAGCTATTTAACTGAAAATTTAAGTAAAGATGGTATGAGCTGTTTTGCTACTAGAAATTACTTTCTAAAGAATATTTTATGTCAGAGAAAACATTTACAATATAATGTTAAATGAAAAAGAGTAAAAACTGTATGTATAGTGTGGTCCAAATTTTAAAATATATATGATGCTGTATATATGAAATTTTAAGAAAAGACTAGAAGGAAGTATACCAGAATAGCAAAACTGATTATCTCTGGGTGGTGATGTTATAACTGAGTTTTATTTTCATGTATTACATTTATTATGGAAGCATTTTTTAAAAAGAAGAAAACTAGTCACGTTATCTTCCTACTAAGGAAGCAACATGTGAGCACCTGGGATTCAGGTGACCTTGAAGTCAAAAGAATGGGGTCTGGTCCTGGCTTGCCTTATCTTTGATTAGTGTCTTAACAACAAAATCATTTAGCACCTCGAGCTGGCTTGGGCTCACTTTCAAGTGTCCTTTCAGTGCGCTGGAAGTATCAGTGACAGGCTTTGGCCACAGCCTTGACTCTCACTGGGAAACGCTCATGTAGTGTGTACCTGCTGCACCTCTGCCAGGGGCCCCGGCTGAATCAGACTGGAACAGTGAGGGCTCTGCCTCCAGCTAACCATGGAAATTCAGTTGTGTGCTTACTTTTTTTTTTCTCTTGAAAACATATGACATAGATGTCATAGAGTTGTCTTGAGAATAAAATAAGTTAATATATGCTAAGCATTTAAAACAGTGCCTGGCAGTAGTAAGCATTCAATATATGTTGGCCTTTTTTCCCACTAAGTATGAATGAACATTTGTTTTAAACATTTTTTATTTTATATTGGAGTAGAGTCAGTTAACAATATTGTGATAATTTCAGGTGTACAACAAAGCAATTCAGCCATCCATATACATGTATCCTTAATGAACATTTTTAAAAACTGAAATGTGAACCGCCCTATATTTATCTGCTTTGTAACCTGTCCCCGACCTTCTCCTTCCCCTTCACAATATATCCTAGATGCCTTTTGGTATTGGGATGGAGAAGTCCACTTCTTTCTTTTTAGTAGCTACATGGTATTTTATTATTATTAATTAATATGTGTCATAATTTATTAGTCTCTATCAATGGATATTTGGATTGTTTATCTTACAGAAGATGCTACAATGAATACTTTTTACCTTTGCTGTCTTGCAAAGTATTCTTCACAATAAATTTATAGAAGTGGAATTACAAAACACAAAGCAGTTTTTCTTTAGACATAAATGTCAATATGTAAAAATGTAAAGATGTAAAAGCAAAGCAGAGAACCCAACTGATTGAACTGGTGATCTGAATATATTGTATGTTATCTCTGAATTAAAAGACTTTTCATCAAATCAGGTGATAGGCTTTTTGGTTTGTTTCCCTGTTTTACACCAAATTCATTGAGATATCCCTTCAGAGAATTTATTCATTGGTATTTGTTGTTCCCTGTCATGTGTCCTGTGCTCTTGAAAAATGAAAAGGAATGTGTGCAGCTGGTGTGTGAGTGGCTGCTTAATGGGACCAGTACTCGGAGGCCCTGAGCTCTAGGGTTGGGTCATGAATCTTGGGGTCAGGGAAGGCTCAGGTGCTTAAACAGAAGCACCTACTCAGTGTAAAACTAGGGTGATAGACCTGAGAAGGCCTGGCCCAGTTGGGAGGCTTCACATGGGGAAAATGAAGGGGGAGGAGACAAACAACATAGAAAGGGAAGATAAAATACAGAGCTCAGGGAAATAACAGTTAGCAACATCCCCATCAGAGTTTCACCTATTCATTCAACAAATATTTGTTTTTTGAATGTGCCAGGAAAGATGGTAGGCCATCTTTTTTGAATGACACGGCTTCTATTTTGTTGTTGTTGTTGTTTTTAGAGGATAGTACACTCCTGAGACATGGGAGCGGGCCAACCCCAAAGGAGAGGCCCAACTTCTGTCTTTATGCTTACTTTCTTAAAGGCAGTTACAGTAGAGTAAGATAAGTGCTTTGATGAATAAAGTACTAGGTGCTTAGGTGCCCAGATTTAGGGCTTTCTGCCTGGAAAGGCTTCCTGAAGGGAGCATTGTCTAGGCTTACTTCTTCCCTGAAAGAATGAATGTAGGGGCAAGAATGGAGGAGAGGGGTGTTTGAGACAGTGAATATGCAAAGGTTAGAGGCAAGAGAGAGTCATATTTGAGGAACTACCAGTCGTTCTGTGTGGCCAGAACAGAGAATTTGAATGATGGGGTTGTTGGAGTTGGGAAATGGAAAAACTTAGGCTGCAGAAGAAATGGTTCCAGGTCCTTCTTAACTACATTGATGTATTTGACTTTCCCTAAGGATAATGGGGACTGTAAAATCTTTCAGGAGATCATGGCAGGATCAGGGATCCATTTTAAAAGGTCACCCTGTGATGAGAGTGATCTTGAGAAGCTGTTACACTAAATACTCCAAGTAATAGACTTGGGAGGTTTGAACTAGGAAGGTGGAGCTGGGACAGGGAGGGGAGTGGACAGATTGGAGACATGGCCACAATTAGCTGTGGGGGAAGGGAAGTGGAGAGGAAGAACTCTTCAAGTTTGATAACTCAAAAGCATCCAAGCTGGGGACCTGATGATGGAGAGAGCAAATGAGAACCATGGAGGAAAACGATCAGATCACTTTGGACCTGTGGAAGTTGAAGTACCTGCAGAGTACTCAATGGGTGATGTCTCTGAAGTTCAGAAGAAAGCCCAGAAGGATGACTGCAGCGTGGGGATGTTTGAGATGGCTGGTTCAGTGACAGACAACGGAAATGGAGTCCTCAAAAAAAGCAGTTGCTAGGAAGGTAGAGGAAAAATCAGGAGGCTGTTTCCAGCTAAAGACTTATGTTGCTGTATTGCATGCGCTACTATGTTCGAGGCACTGTTCTAAGTGTTGGTGACAGGGCAGTGAATGGGACATAGTCCCTGCTCCTACATGGCTTATGTTCATTGTAGTCGGAGGAAACAGTGTATAATTTCAGGCTATATGAAGAAAAACAAGGCAGCATATGGAAATACAAAATGTTGGAGGGGAGAGGGCCTATTTAGGCACTTTTGAGAGTTGACATTTGAGCAGACCTGAATGAAATGCAGGAATTAGCTGTGGGAAGAGCATTCTAGGTGGAACAAAGGGCAGGTGCAAAGGTCCTGAGCCTGGTAAGCTCAAAGTATGGAAAGAAGGCCAGTGTGGCTGGAGTGATTTGAGGGAGCTGGAGAGGTGAGGCGGGAGAGGATGGCGGGGGCCAACTCCTGTTGGGCCCGGATGGCCGTGACAGAGTTTGAGTCTATTTTGTGTGTGATGGGAAGCCCTCGAAGGGTTGAGAGCAGGGAGTGGCATGATGTTAATTACATTTTACAAGGATCACTTTGGCTGCTGTGTGGAGCATCATTTGTTAAGTGGCTGCAGAGGAAACAGGCAAACCTGTTAGGAGGCCAGAGCAGTCACCCAGTACAGGGTGGTGGCTTGCACCAGGGTGAAAGTGGTGAGAAGTAATTGGATTCAGATACATTTTAAAAGGAAAGCTGAAAAGACCTGCTGGATGATTGGATAGAGGAATGTTAGAGAAAGAGTGAAATGAAGGAGGATGCCTCCTTGGTGTGTATTTTTACGACTGGGAAAACAGAGGAGCAAGGTTTTGTGGGGAAGGGGGAAAAAATCAAGAATTCAGTGTAAAACATGGTAAACTGGAGTTGTATTTTAGACATTCCAAGAGACGCTGCTGAGTAGACCTTTGAATACAGGCAAATATTCCTAAATCTAAGAGGTGGATTTAAAGAAAAAGGTCTAAAGTAATTCTTAAGAGATTTGATACCCAAGGCAAAGCCACCACTAAAGGTTCTTAGTTGACAGTTGAAAGCGACATCAGAGGAAGATGTTTTTGGCGTCTGATTTATCTTACACTGAACAGGGGCCCGAGGAAGGGAGCCCAGATTGTGGCGGCCTTGGAATCTGAAGATGGAGGTGTATAACATGCCGAACAGTGGAGGCTGGGAAAATTAATTATGGTCATCTCTATTTTGAAATATCATGCAGTCAAGTACAATTGTTTTGGGACAATATTAAGTGCCACGGGAAAACAGGATAAAATTTAAGCACACTACAAAACAATATGAAGCCGTTTTTATCAAACGCTAAATATCAAATATTTAGGTAGGAAAGAGACAAACTATCTCTGGGGTGGAATTTTTATTTTTTTCAATTTTAATACAAAGAGCTTGTGTTGCTTTTATGACCAGAAAAAAAGTTTTCTTCCCGAAAGAACCTCACTTAATGGTTTCGGCCCTGGCCAGCAGATTCCTAGGACCCACTTCCCGGCACTACCCCAGCCCCTTAGGGTGTGTGGCTGTTGAGACCCAGGAAAAGGCAGGCAGTGGTAAACCGCTCCTGCCTCCCGGCAAGCGCAGTCTCTGGACCGGAGGACTTGCTTGGGGGTCCGGCGGCAGAGGTGGCCACACGCCGGGAAGCGCTCAGAGCCAGAACCCTCCCCGCTTATTACGCGCCGGTGTGGGGACACGGAGGGGCAGGACGTCAGCCTCAGGAACCGCGGAGAGCTGGAAGGGCGGGAGGCAATGGGGCCCCTCCAAACGTCTTCCTAAACTCCAGCCCCAAAGTAGCCGGCGGGGAACCGCGCCAGCCCGCGCGCCAGCCTGCGCGCCAGCCGAGACTTGGGTGACTGACAGGAGGTGGGAATGTGGGCGGAGCCCCAAGCGCGAGCTGTGATTGGAAAAACCCACACCTCCCGGGGAGAGAGGGCGGGCAAGTCTGCGAGGGATGCGCAGAGGAGGGTGCTCAGAGCCCTGTACGTGACTGGCTAGCAGCGGAGTGAACCGGGAGCTGTTCGGATGATTGGCAGAGGGTAGACAACCCTCCGAAACTGCTTTGGCTTCGCCTATTGGCATCCAGCGAGAGTAGGCGGGATTGGTTCATCGAGGGGTGCCGTTGATTAGCTGGCGGCTGAGAGTTAGGGTGTTGGAGAGAGCTGGGGGAGGAGGGGCGGCGGGGGCAGCGACTTCCTCCTTGTTATTGGCTGGTGAAGTGAGTGAGGGGTGGCACCATGGGCCAGCGGCTGGCTAGGATTGGCGGGTGCTGGGGTGAGTGACAGACAGGGGGGCGAGCTGCGCGACCAGCGGTTTGTTTTTCGGAGCGTTCCTGAGGTGGAGAACGACGGCCGGACGGAACGACTTCGGGACTGAAGGACTGGCGGTCGGGCGGGCCGAGCGGCGCCGCAGAGGCCGGGCTGGGCCGAGCCGAGGAGCGCCGGGGATGTAGCGGGCCACCCTGCCCATGCCACAGCGCCCGGCCGCGGGCGGAGCCGGAGCCGGAGCCTGGGGAGGCGGCGGGGGCCCCGAGCGCAGCCCGCGCCCCCCGCGCGGAGCCAGGCCCGCTGCCGTCCCCGCCGCCCGGGCCCCCGGCATGCAGCTCCGGCTGCGGAGGTGACACTCGGGCCGGAGCCGCCGCCGCCGCCATCGCCACCATGGGTGAGTGTCGCCACCGCCCCGGCCTGTGCCCGCGCTGCTTCGCGTCGCCCCGCCCCGGGCTGAGGGGAGGAGGACCCTGGGCCGCCGCCTGACAGGCATGGACAGCCCGCCCGGCCGGGGCTGCGGACCGCCGGCGCCCGCCCGCCCCGCTCGCGGCTTAGCGGCTCCGCGGCCCAGGCGGGGGTTCTGGCTCCCCCGGCCTTCAAGGGCGGCCCCGGCCCGCAGAGCCCACTCGGCCGCCTCTTTCCGGGCCGCGCGACCAGCACATCCCGAGGAAGCGGCGGCGGGTCGAGGGCCGGTGCTCGGCGGAGCAACCCGCTCCGGGCCGAGCGAGCGGGACCCCGAGCCCGAGGGCGGGGGAGCGCGAGCGCAGTGTGGGGCCCGGGCTGGAGGCTGGTGCAGGCCTAGCTGCTGTTGTGTCTTTTCCTTGATTTGCTTTTTTTTCCTGCCTGTGTCATTTCCTTCCCTTTGCTCACACAGGCCGGCCTGTGAGAGTTCCCGGGGCTTGCTCTCGAGCCCTGTGCGCGCCCCAGCGCAGGGGGGAGGGCGTGCGGGGAGACAGGCTGGGAGGTGATTAAAATGGCAATCACTGTTATCAACCGCGCGGTTGAGAAATGCGAGCTGCAGGCAGATTGCTGAGGTTTAGGAATCGGCTGCCAGTGATAATACACATCCTACTTTTGGAAAAATCTCGTTGCAGTGTTTTACATCCATTAGTTTAATCTAGCAGTCTCTCTGAAATTATGTAACTTTTGAAAGAGAGAAACATTCACTACACAAAAGAATCTCTATGAAATCATTTCCTTTTTAATCGATAGTTGCAATTTCTGTTGTGAAGATGTAGTCTAAGGAACGCTTTTAATGTCTTCCACACGCAGCATTTGAACTGAATTATATTTCATGTCCTTTGTGGTAATTTAGCAGACGACTATTGGAGTAGATTAAGTAGCAATAACATGTTCGATGTACTTTGCTTCTCTTGTTGGATCAGTTATTTTGATACAGTTGTCTGCAGTGGCAAGTTTTGCAAAGTATTTGGTATTGTCCTAATTAATCAAGGGGTAAGCTTCAGTTAAGGGATCATTTGCACAGCCACTGATTCCATCTGTGAAGAGGGAACGTCAATGTTTGCTTTGCCCTATGGCAAGGTCAAGTCGTTTTTGTAGAAGGATAAGTGTTTGCTGTGTCACATTGGGCAGATAATCTTTTGTGGCCCATCTTTACACTGGCTTTGAATGAATTGCCTTGTTCTGTTCCGTGCTGCCCCTCTACAGTAAGGAATGGGTTCCTTCATTTATTGGGCTGTTTCCTTCCCATGCTTTATTTCAGAAGTGCTTGCTTTTCTGGGCAAAGTCTGTGACAGTAAGCAGAAGATGAACTCAGTGAGGCTTGGTATTTATTGAATAAATACCTCATTCAACAAATACTCATTGAGCATTTACTGTAAATGGGGCACATAATTCTTGTCCTCCCCAGGTTTCACACAATTATCTTATGCTCTGGAATTTGATGATCACACTAAATCTTTGAATTGATTTGTGAACCTACATTTGTGATCATCTTTCTAATCAGTCTTTCCTTTTTATCCTGCGGGGACAGGCTTAAATCCCAAAGGAGAGTGTGGATACTTAAGGGTGTGCAGACCTCCTATTTTTCACTTTCTTGACTGCTAAATCAGTGTCCAGATATGTTGACTACATTTCGTGCCTAATAATAAAATGAGGTCAGCCTGTTTTCACATTTCAAGAAATTTCAAAAAGTTGAAATGTGTGAGCATATGGAGAGACAATGATGGGGAGCAAAGGAACTATGTGGATAGGGTCCAGAGCCCCAAAGGAAAAAGGACCAAAAACTCAATATCTTCTCATTTGTTCCCATGTCAGTTTTTACATGAAGAAAGTGAGACAGTGAGGGGAAAATGAACTTGCCTGGTGGCTGCAGTGTATTAATCGGCAGACAGGCTGGTTTAAGAACCCCTGCCTGGCTTTCTTCACCACTCTTCCCTCATACCATTCTCACTTTCTTTTAAGTAGATGACCTTGACATGCACTTAGAACTAGTCCTGAATTCTCTTAGAACCTGACCTTCAGTTTGCTTTGTATAGGGCTCAGCAAGGGTGTATGTACAAACACACACGGAGTCTCTCTCTCAAGTACTGGTTTCCATTTTGGTGATATAAATGATGAAAAGTCAGATTCCCGGGTTAGCATGTGTTAGTTGCCTCATGTAGTCCTAAATAAGTTCAAGGGGTAATAAGGGAGAAACATAGACTTATTAATATTTTATTATACTTGTTAAACTTCAGCCCAGCGAGGAAAGGACTAAAACTAATTTGAGTCCCTGCCCTTCAGGTTCCTTGGTTAACAGTCATATTTTCCTGAGCTGTTCTAAGCCCCAGACTCAAGCTTGTTTGACAGCTTGGGTTGGTAATGAAAACAGGTCAGATTTTATACTGGCAGTTAGCCCCAGTAACTTTCTAGTGGAAATTACACTTATCCTTGTAAATAATAGGAAATACTCTTTTTGTTTGTTTTTGGCCTTTTTTTTTTTTTTTTTTTTTGGCTTTGATATTATGTGGTTATAAAAAAAATTGAAAATTGACTGGTCGTTTTTTCTTGGTCACACCAAAATTCCCTCCTGGTTTTAGTAATTATAGTGGCAAATGCTGCTAATTACACCTAAGATTAATTTGCTAGTGCTTACTTGGGCTCTATAAATGCAATCTAAAATTTGGTGAGAAGTATTACTGAAAAATATGTAACAACTTGGAAACATTACAGGAACGTGAACTGAGTGTAGGATTTAGGATGGTGTGGTTCTGGTTTGATAACTTGGTTTGAAGTCAGAATCATTGTTTCAAGGCTGTTGGAAGCTCCCAGTTACACCAATTTCAATTCAGTTTGGCTAGAGTCTGACAGCCTGTGTAGATCTAAATAGTTGGCAACTGTTTGTTAATTGAAATTGGGATCATAGTTTAATGACTCAACATGGCTATGTTACGACTAGACTTCTGATGTTTTAAAAAATTATGGTTGGCTTTAAAACTGATTTTAGGCATTTATAAAAAGTAAGTATCAGTCCAGCTGAGCATAACTTAGTGAAATACACAGGATAAGAAGCAGTTTTCTTGGTTCTGACTATCTAAGTTATCCATTTTTCCTTTGCCCCTTTTATTGAACATCTCTTCTGTGTCAGATACAGTACATGGCCCTGTATATGTATTTATTCTGTATTTAAGAAGTTATAGTTAGGTAAGGTGAACCAGAAACGTATAAACAAATAAGTGGTGTTATAGATACCTTGTCAAAACTGTAAAGATACATTGGAGGGAGAGATCAATTCTGTAGTTTTGCGATTGACATACATTATCCTATAGTCCTCAGACCTCAAAGGTTAAATTTCATTAACTTAAAATAAAATATGATGGTGATGTATGGATTCTTATGAGGAAACAATAGCTTACTTTGTAATATGTATTTTTAAATTTTAAGTCATCAACTAATATTGAAGGACTCTTATATCACAGAAACAGAAAAATAAACCCCAGAATTTGACTTTGCAATCTAGCACAGTTTTCAACCAGGGCCTTGAAGGAAAAAGGAAAAATGTTTGTTATGAATTGAGGATCAGACCTTTTTGCTTATGCTTATTATACTAGGAGATGATGTTTGCCCAGATGGACAGGATGGAGGAGAACCGTGCGGGTATGTAACATGTCATGAACAGTAAGGCAGTAAAATCAGACTCACAGACACTGAAGCACAGGATCTCCAGAGTGAGCAGTGTGATCAGATGATCTGACACAGTTGGATAGAGTAGAGAGAGCATTGTCAAGATGAAGAAATCATTTAAATGAAAACAGAGATTAAATTTGGGAGTTGTACGTATGGGAAGAAGAGTGTCTGGCATCATGCAGGACAACAGTGTTTATCCAATGACTTGTTGCTTCTGGAAACTTTTCTGGGGTTTTAGCCAAGGGAATTCATAAACGGGAGTGCCTTAAGACCCTACTTTTAGATAGAAGTAATAGCTCAGTCTGGAAGGGTGACTGACTTCCTGCTGGGGTTAATGAGCGAGGAGCGTGTTTGCCTGGCAGCCCCCATGCCTTAGGTCAGGATATCAGAAGAAAAAGTACTGGCTGCTGAATAATTACGGATAGCTATCTGCTTGAGACTGCTGACAGAGCTTCCACTTTTTAAGCCTGGATTGTAAACCCTGTTTCATAGAGCCCTTCTTTTTTTTTTTTTTCCCTATGAATATTCCTCACCTCTAGATCTTTAACCCCCTAATCTCTAGAGTTAACTTCTTCCTTTGTGCTTCTTTCTGGTAACTTTGAAGTGTGTCATACCACCCCCATCCTTCGGAAATCTTTTCAAGGTTATAGCATACTCTTACCTCTGCCTCAACTTGTTCACGTGTAAAGTTCATAAAGGAATTATTGACTTCCGCTACTTCCAATCTTCAGCTTCTCGATTCCCTGTCAAGATGTTTCTGCCTCTGTTACCCTGTTGGACCTGCCTGCCCCTGCTCTTCTGCGGTCTTAGCTTCTGTTGCGTTACTTTTGTCTGTCTGTTTGTAGTTCTCTTGAAGACGTCTGTGCTGGCACATCTTCTTCCTACTCTTCTTGTTGGCGTGAGTATTCACTCAGGATCAGTCCCTGAGCCTCTTCTCTTTTCCTCCGCTGTTCACTTGCTTTCACGTCCCTTGTCTTCCTCAGTTCATTTATAAAGCTCTCATCCATAGCTGGAACAGCTTTCTTTTTTGAAAAAATCTTTATTCTGTGAAATTATCTATATAACCCCTTGCTACTCACGTTGTAAAAAAACTTTTTTACGCATGTGTTTATGTATTCTGGTTTGTATCTTGTCTAATTCGGTCTCTTTATTTGCATAACCTTGTATGTGTGTTGTTTGTCTTTTTACGCCTAGAGTTTGAGTATCTGAAAGTATCTTTCTAGGTAGTCAGTAAATGGTTATTGTTAATGATTAATAAAAATTCTAAAATAAAATTAAGTATTAGGATAGACTGTGGCCTCCAGTCTTTTCCCATTAACCTTTTTTTCCCCATTGATGATGATAATAGCCAGCATTTTTTCAGCATTAGGTACCATGAGGAATAATTTGTAAGGTTTTTTTTTTCCCCTCTTAAGTCTCACAGCAGCTCTGTGTAATGATATACTTTTATTATGTGCATTTTACAGATGAGGAAATTGAGGTTTAGGGAGAATAAATGATTTGTCTAAGGGCTCCTTAAAACCCAAGTCTTTCTGACTCCAAGGTCCATATAACTGCTGCACTCTAAGAAAGCTATTTGTTAATTTTTTTTTTTTTTTTTAAGGAATGCATACGGTAGCACAGATAATTCAGTTAAAATCCCAATCCAGGAAGAAATGCCTGAAAGAACCACTTGATGTGCTTCCCGTCTATCCATCTCCTCAGTTTGAAGTATCAGTTTAAGAACCGGTTTGCCTCTAGAAATGTATGCAACTCTGACACAACAGCAGATTCTATAACTGTGTTTCACTGTGTCGGTTGTCCTGGATTCCAGGAGATAGAGCCAAACCATTCCTCCAGTGTGTTCTCAGCGCTGGAACTACCAAACAAGTTTATCCGTTAAGTAATGCCAGGAATTGGTTAGCTTCCTGGAAACAGAATTTGTCAACCTGATAAACCAGCTCTTATAATAGCATCATCTTATACAGAATTAGAAACAATTTCTCGAGTCATACTTGTCACAGATTTGATTTGAAAAGCATGTGTGTATCTGTGTGTGAATATACACATCCATTTTGTTTCAATATCTGAGTTGACACAAATATTCTCAGTTCTAAGGCTGGTTTCCTTGATATTGAAAATCACGTGCATTCTGCTGTTAGGACTATCAGTGGATGCTCCTCAGAAAGCACCCATCTAGTGCCATCTAGTCATAATCATAGTGATCCCAGTTTACTGTGAAGTGCGTGCATGTGTCGCTCAGTCGTATCTGACTGTTTGAGACCCCATGGACTGTAGCCCGCCAGGCTCTCCTCCAGGGGATCTTCCTGACCCACGGTTGAACGTGCGTCTCCTGCATTGGCAGGCAGATCCTTTACCATTGAGCCACCTGGGAAGCCCTCATTTACTATTATAGTTGGTCCGATAATTTTATACATATATATTTAATTATTTATGTTAAATGTAATATAAGTGCACGTGTGTATGCTAAGTTGCTTCAGTCGTGTTCGACTTTTTGCGACCCCATGGACTATAGCCACCAGGCTCCTCTGTCCATGGGATTTCCCAGGCAAGAATACTGGGGTGGGTTGCCATTTCCCTCTCCAATATAAATGAGTATATTTATATTATATGTATATAAGCCAGTCATTCTAGTTTAGGTGTTATACTCTAGTTTTAAAATCTTGGTTTGGAGGTTAAAAAACAAAAACCAAGCAAGTTCTTTTTAAGGAACCTACAGGTAAATTGTGAGAAAAAATAAAATAATTGATGGGATGTATGAGTTTTAATTTTTTAATAAGTGTCTTTGTGTAAATACCTGCTTCGTCCTCATTCGTTACCTCATTTACTTCCTTCTTTTTGTACTACAACTGTATCACTCTTACTTTTGTGTGTATTTTGAAGTGGAATTAGTAAGGAAGCTACTCTAATGGTGTTTTTCTTAGAAGTCTTGAATCTAATTTTACTTTTCTGAGCAGGCAGAGATCTCTTCATGGGTACCCTTCTCCTTCCTTCCTGCACCTCCTCAGAGGGCAAGTAGAGCACCTGAGCAGATTTGGTCCAGGACAAGGGGAGAGGCAGATGATGCCATTTACTTCCTATGCTTCATGCTGGTCTTTCCTGTACACAGGGTATTAGAATATTTTCAAGGGACAGTGATAAAGGGCAGAAGATAGGCACACTCTATGGGTGGAGTCTTGTGCTTGCTTCTTTTAAGGTGTGCCCCAAGTCTGTAAGTGACTCACTTGTCATGAAAGCAAGTATAACAACTCATTCCTCATGTTTCTTTGCAGATCAACAGACCTGTTTATTTTCAACCTCCCACTGCTATTTGAGTGGACAAGGATCTCTTGAAGGACCTGGGAGAATTTGGCAAAACGTGGAATTGGCCTGGTTTTAGGTTCTCGGTTTTGGCCAGTTGTCTTCAATGCATGAGAACTCTAGTGCTCTATGCTATTTCAAGAAAGGGGGATTAAAAGTAATACCAATAAGGCAGAGACAATGCACTGCTTGCTTGGTTAGGGAAGAAAAACAATAGAACTGCCTTTCGACTTCCCTGTGGGAAGCAGAAGGCCTGTAAACTTGTAAAGAGTTGAGAAGGGGCATTCAAAGGCTAGGCTTGTGATACCACTTCTGTTCAAAGCAGCAGCCTTGCTTGGTACCTTTTAAATATGCTCTTCTACAATACTTGAAGAATAGGTCTGTGACTGATTCTGTCTCATAATTGATTCTCCGTGAATTCATCTTTCTACTCAGTTCCCTGCTACACTGTGCTGTGTTGTTCTTCACTTCACTCCAACTTTTCATCTATTTTTCCTGGTTGAGTTTCTCTGGCACTGGAAGAATTGGTTTGTTTGAGTACCTCTCTCGCTCCCAGTGAATAGGTAGATACTGCTGCCAGAAATCTGATTGGAGAGCTGTTAGAATCTATTAAAATTCAATTTGCCGTAGTCTGATCTCAGTTATCCTCTTTTCACAGATAGAAAATTTATGTCATTTAGTTACAGGGTCTGTCATTTCACCTGGGCAAAACTCCCTGAGTATGAGTCATACAATTTGTGAAAGTACATTCTTTTGTGATCTGTTCTAAAGTGTCTTAGCCCATGTGCTCTCTTTTTTTGCAGACGAGCAGGAGGCATTGAACTCAATCATGAAGGACCTGGTGGCCCTCCAGATGAGCCGACGTCCCCGGGTGCCTGGATATGAGACCATGAAGAGCAAAGACACGGGTCACCCAAATAGGCAGGTGTGTGCAGCTGTGGCTGTTAACTAACTTTGTTGGGGATGAGTTTCAGATGGGAAATGTGTGAGAAGCCAGTGATACTCTAATACAGGTTTAAATGCTGTTGGCCCCTTCCTCTCACAGTCTGTTGAATGGTAGGTGAGTGATGTGTACCCACAGGTATGGGTCATGATCTGGAGTCCCAGTGCCTTGTGCCTCTGACCTTGTAAATAGTATTTCATTTGTGGAGAATAAGAGTAATTTCTTTGCTAATTATGGGGACAGTATTCATTGAATTTTTCCTTTACTAATCATTTGGCAAATATTTTATCCAGATGCATGATCTCTAGCTTAGAAGGTCTTTAAACAGTATATTCTCAGGAAGAATTAATTGATTTTAGTTTATTTAAATGTAATTAGGAAGGGAAATATATTTAATAAAACATCATATATTCTGAAGGTAAGAATGAGTGATTTTGTTATTATTGTTATTTACAGCTGTTTCCCCTCCTTAACTCAGGTAATTGAGAGTGCCTGTTTTATTGAGAGCTGTGTGCTTTCTTAGGAAAACAGTTTCTATTTTGTTAACATTTCAGCTTGTGCACTGTTGAGAACTTTCTTCTGTTCAGTGTTGCTGACCTCCTTGTTTCCTGGGTCCTTTGGCAGCAGAGAGGTGTGCGTGAGGGGGAGCCTTCCTTCTAGTAGGCATCAGAGGGTTGTGTTCAGTCTGTTTGATGATTTCTTCCTATGGTTCTCTTGGTTGTCAGCTGACCTTCTCTCTCCTCATATGCACCTTGTCTACCAATTCTTCAAAAGCACTGTTGGTTCCTGGAGAAAGTAGAAGGAGCTGAAACTTTTTCTGTCTGAGGTCTGCTAGATGTAACGTCCCAGAGTATTTCCTGCCTTTAGGAAAACTGGGGACCCTAAGTCCTTTTGTTTCAGTTATAGCGGAAGGAATAGTTTAGAGAGCTGCTTTTATTTTTTGTGGTTACCTTATAGAACTGGGGGAGCAACAGAATAGGGCCCATTCTTGAACTGCTTTCATACATTATTCTGATTGTGTGGGTTCTCCCTTGCTGTAACATTTCTATTCAAAGCTGCTTTTGGAAGGAGCATTTTACCAGAAGCGAATCCCCTCCCCCAGGCTTGAGCCTAATGACCTCACTTTCCTTCCTGTCTTCCTATGTGGAGTGTGCTTGCTAATGCTGCTCCAGTCAGCTGATCCTTCTCCAAATGGGACTGTTAGCGTGGATATCAGTTAGTAGGTGAAAAGGGGAAGCTTTCTTGAGTTGGAATGCCCGAAAGAACCCAGCCGAGGAGTGAAGTGGTCTGTTACTGTTTAGGAATCCTGCTTAGAGGATACTAAAGCTACTATTAGAAAATGCTGATCTTTTACTGTGCCTACTGCCGTGTTCTTGGAGTGAAGGCAGTGGTTATAGAAGTAGAAGCCTGTGAAAAAGATTGACTACTCTCAGGAAGTAATCTTAACAAGAGATACTAGCTATTTGGATCCACAGTTTACTTGAATATCATCAGACTTTTTCTGCAGCATGAAGGATATAAATTATTAACCTCAGTTTTTTTGTTTTTAAAGAAAAAGCACAACAGCAGCAGCTCAGCCCTTCTGAACAGCCCCACAGTCACAACAAGCTCATGTGCAGGGGCCAGTGAGAAAAAGAAGTTTTTGGTAAGGAATAAAATCACCATTAAAGCTGAGATGTGCTTCTAAATCTTGCAGTGCTGGAAGTGTATGGAATTCATATCCTGGACAAATTGTTTTAGTGGATTTGTAGGCAGCACTGGTTACTCATTACCTGTGTTCTGTTACCGTTTCTCACAACAATATTATTCATAAGCAGCCTGTGTCACTGCTGAACAGTAAATTTCTGTGGTGATAGAAACGTTCTATATTTGTGCTGCCCCATGTAGTAGCCACTGGCCATACGTAGCTGTTGAGCAACTGAGGAACTGAATTTAAATTTTTATTCAGTTTTAATTATTTTAAATTTGAATAGCAACATGTGGCTATTGGCTATGGTCATAGCACAACTTTATATAAGGGACTATTGATTTGTTGGGCAAGAAATTGAGTACATCCTTGGAGATGTGTACATTCATCCTCCATGGACTGGCCATGAGTTCATGGGTTTCTACACATTGTGATAAACTCATCAGTGGGAAACCTATCTAATAGTCTAATCCAGGGGCATGGGGTTCTGGGGACAATGTGAAGCTGTGGAACTATCATGGCTGTTTAGAAATTGAAGCTCAAAGTTTTATGCTAACTTTAGGTAAAAGGATAATGAAAATATCAGACTAGCTTCTGCTGTTAATAAAGTCAAGGTTGTAGAGTGGTCTCTTCTGGGAAGTATAGCAGATGTTCAGCTTCTGACCAGGAGAAATATTCTTCAGCAAAATCCTGAAAGCAGAAGGAGAAAGAACGTCTTAGTGAATGCATTTCTGAGGAAGTGTGAGATGGGGTAAGACGGGGGTGGTGAGAGCAGTTGAGGGGACAAGTGTTTACAGCCTGATATAATGAAAAGAGCCCAGCCTAAGAGTCTTGAGATGTTAATAGTTTGTTACTGTAGGACTTTACAGTTTACAAAGTGAATTCCCTTTTTAAAAATTCTTGCTTCTGTTTGCTTGGGCCTGGGATAGGAATAAACAGTTTTCTCATTACCACTTCTGCCAGAAGGTCCATGCTTAGGAGGAGAGAGGACTGAAAGATCAAAAACCTAATTTAAATGGCTAAGCGATGCCAAATTGGTCTAAGAAATGTCACACTGGGCTAAAGATTCAGGTTGCAGAGTCCTTGTTGAAAGAAACCACGTATTTTGGCCAGTAGGAAAGGTGGTTTGTGTGGGGATAGATTGGTGCTCGTAGGGGCAAGCAGCGCTTCAGAGTGAGAATGGTAGCCTCCTGGGGCTCAGGCTTGGCACAGCAAGGAATGCCACGGGAGCTGGGACTTCACTGACAGAACTGTTTGGGACTGAGGCCTGGAAGAATGGGAAAGCCTAATTTAATATCTCTGCTTGGCAAGACTTCAGACATCCTCCTCCCTGAGTAAACAAACTAGGCGATTAATTGAGAAAAGAGAATGATTTGAGAACAGCTAAGTGTTCTGAGCAGCTGTGGAAGTACAGGGGCATGACGTGCTTGGTTATCCACCTATTTGCTAGGAGTTAGTATCTGGGCGGTTTGTGTTTTCCCATTAGGTCCCTGGAAGCCTACCGCCTGGTTAGAGGTGGCTGCACATTTTTGGATCGGTGTGGCTCACCCTAGGTGTGATTGGGGCCCATAGATGGCTCTGTAGGGCATAATGTGCAGACTCTTTAGAAGTCATCACTTGCAGTGCTTTAGCAACAGGTGCTATTTCTCCAAGTTGACAGCTTAGTGTCCTGAAAGGAGCACTGGCCCAGAAGTCATTGAGTTGTTAATAGTCCATTAACGTGGAATTTTACAGTTTGGAGAGTGCTGTCAACAACGACAATTAACAACAATAACAACAATATAAGCATGTGTGTTATACTTTAAAAATTCTCACAGTGCTTATGCAAAGGTTTTAAGTACAGCCAGGAAGCAACCCAGGTCTTCTGACCCCTGGTCACAGTTTTACCATGTGTAAGTCTGATGACCTTTCTGATCCTCAGTTTTTCTGTTTACCTCTGGAAGTTGTGAGCTCATAGAATATAAAGCACTTTATACATTGGAACACAAGGTACGGGTGTAAAGCAGTAGTGACTGTGTCAGTTCTGTTCTCATGGAGCTGAAAAGGTTAAGGTTTTCTGCCTTTATTGGATTGACATTACTATCAATCAGATGGTCCTTTGCAGGCTTCTGCAGCTAACCTAGCATATGAAAATCCCAGTGAAGAAAGAAATAGAATCCTTATTACCACAGATTCCTGTTTCCCTTGAATCTTATCACAGAGGTAGGTAGAGGCTTGAACGGAGATGTTCACTAGTTGGTACTTGAGAATGAAAAAGTTGTTTTCTTCATAGCAGGCACCAGAAGGGCAGGCTCTTGGTATCAGCGCTAAAGGAGGAGAATTCTAGGAGCTGTTCTGCCAGCAGGGTCAGGGACTGAGAGGACTGTCTTTTGCTTTTACTGTGATAGACCTGACTCTTCAGGACTTCCTTTCTCTTTCAAGAGCTATTGATAAGATAGGCTGGCTAGTTTGAAAATAAAACACAATGCAGTGTACAAGTCTCACATTCTATTTCGTAAGAAGCTTCCTTTTCTGTGGTATTTAATTAAGTAGCAGTAAATAATGAATGTACCGTTTCATCATTGATTTATTCACATCCTCACTGAATGCCTTGCACAGTGCTAGGACTTCGGACTGAGAAAGAACTGGGGCAGGGAAGACGGTTGCTTTATAATCACCTCTTCCACTGATCTCTTAGGACTTCTCTGAGTCACACAAATAAAATTATTTTTGGTGCTCTTTTCTTCTCATCTATTTACTATCTTTGGCAAAATAAGGACTCCAGTGCCAAAGACGTGGGAGCCAGCAAAGGTACATAGCAATGTGGGGGAATGGGAGTGCTACAGAATCAGAGAGAGGGTGCCAGAGATACTGGCTCATGGGGGCCTTTGCCAGGTCAGAGGTTCACAGACCTTTGTTTAATAAACACTTTGATTTTTTTTTTTTTTTTTTTTGAGTTCTTGAGAATCTTCTTGGATTACATGTTCAGTTGTTGAGTTCAGACTTTGAGAAGGTCTTTTCTACTTAAGTTTGGTATTGTTGATCACTCCTGTTGCCCGTATGCTGTTCCCAGACTGTAGCCCAGCCTGGAGGCCTGCACTGCCTTCTGGCTATGGCTCTTACTCTTCCTTTTGCCACACTGGCTCTGGTGGGCCGGGGACTTGAACCTCCCTAGGCCTGAATTTTTGTACCAGTGCTTTTTTCTCAGCAGCTGTGGCATCTCTCCATTCAGTTCAACGTGAGCTTATACTCAAGCTTCTTATACAAAAGAAATATGTTATATTCCCTGTACCCTAGGAATCATGCAGTCTTATTATAAGTGAGAAACATGTGAAAAAAAAGAAACTAAGGTAGGATGTGACTGCCTAAATATATGGTACAAATTCTGAGAGGTGAAGGCGGCCAGGAAAGTGAAAGGTGGGCCAGAACTTGGGCCAGAGGAGTCACAGAGTCATTTCCGGAGAAGGTGGCACCAGAGCCAAGCAATGAAGGATGTGTAGGAGTTTAGTCAGGTAGAGAGGAGGAAATGCAGCACTCCACGGTGGGAGACTGCATCATTAAGGGCCTAGGGGAAGGGATGCATATGGCGTATTTCAGGAAATAGGCGGGCATCGAGCTGGCTGGAGAGAGGGTTCCCTTTGAGAACAAACAATGTGAGATGATTAAGTAAGCATAAGTTCCAGGGGGCTTTGAATAATAGTTAATAACTTAGACTTTATTCCATAGGTCATGGGTATCGCTGATTACTTTTTGAATAAAGAAGGGATGTAATGAAAGCAGTGGCTAAGATGATTGAGACTGTGGAGGCATGTAGAACGTACTGGAAGAGGGGAGCTGAGAAGGGCAGAGGCTGCTTCAGGAGTTCAGGAGGGGAAAGGGACTCGAGGCGAGTGAGGACTGAGAGAATGGGAAGCAGTCTCATCCGGGAGTCTCTGGAGGGGAGAGCAGGGTCTTGCCATCCGCTGAGAAAGGGAAAAGAGGGAACGAATCAAGCGGAGCTCAAAGGTTTGAGCCTGTAGCCAGTGTTATAAGTGGCACCACTGAGCAGGGGGACTAGTGAGGGAGGGTAGCTGATTCAGACACATGATTAGGTTGAGTTTGCAATTATAGCGAAAGACTGAGATTGTGTGTGCAGGTATGTGTGTGCACTGCTTTGCAGTTCTGAAATCCAAAGAGTACTGTCAACACTAAAAGGTACTTTTTAAAATTTATGTATTTTAAAATTTCCGGCAAACTCATTTGGCAGCAAAACTTGGCCTGAATGGACACAGGGCTATTTACAGTCTTTATTTATTGCACTTATTGTGAATATTCATACTTTTCAAAACAGAAACTGACTTTTGCTGTTAACAGGTAAATCTCAGTGACTGTACGGCTGTGTCCAGTACAGGGAAGGAGGCGACAGTGTTCCCCACAGCCACGTCAGGACCCTGATTGAGGGTGGCTCCTCTGACCTGGAACATGTGGCTGCCAAGGAAGAGAGTGCAGAACTCAACTTTGTCCCCAGCTATTTGTCAGAACTAGTTACAAAGCCCCAAACTAACTTCCGGAGAGGCTTAGCAGTGTAGAGGAGGGCACAAAGTGTCTGTGTGTGTTCTGCCTCTGCCGTGGGAGCGCCACCTGTTACCCTCTCCCAAGAAGGGCATCACTTAATGTACATAACACATACCACGGTCCTGAAACACTTTTGGCTCCAAGGGTTTGGCTAAAGGAAAATGGACCTGTATTATCATTTTTTGAACATGTGTATCAAGTATTCTTCTCATATCTTTCCCCAATTATTTCATTTAATTATTTTGATAATTCCACGAGACAGATTGCCACTGTTTTCACTTTGCAGATGAAGAAACTGGGTCACAGAGAGTCATGTTCAAGGTTATAATGGGGAGGTCATAGAGCCAGCGTTTGAAGCAGACAACTTGACTCGAGTGTTCCATTCCTTACGATGACTTACCTGCCTCATTTACATGGCAGATGGATGACGTTTTGCTTGAGAAGCTGGGGCTGGACATAGAGATTTGGGAATCTTCTATTTAGAGGTGACCTGATTTTTTAATTCCTACCGAGGAGAAGAAGTGAAGAGAAGGAGAGAAATCCAGAGGCCAAAAGTTCAAACCTTGAGGCACAGTCACGTGTTGAGGGGAGGGGTGGGAGAAGGCACGAGGAAGAGGAACCAGCAAAGAAGCAGAAGTGGTTAGAGTGGTGCCAGGTTCCCTGGGTTGAGCAGAGTCACAGAGGCAAGGAGGACACAGCCACCAATGCGAAATGCCTCAGAGGGACACAGAGAACGGTGGCAGGAAGGAGTCGAATCCAGAGAGCTTTAGCTGAACTTTCTTTTCTTGTCCATGGCTTGTTCTAGTCAGCCCTGACAGGGGAAACCCAGGGTTAGGAACTTGGCAGATTTGGGCACACCATGTGGTACATGGAAACCAGTCATGGGCCTGCATCCTGCTCTGGAAATGCTGTAGCCACATCAGACACAGGACTCAGAAGACTGGGCGTCTTTGTTTACCCTGCTTGCTAATCACAGGCTAGGTTAGTCTTGAGTAGGAGTGATTTGCGGTTTGAGGCAAAAGTTTAATTCCCTTTCTGACTGAATTCACATCAAATAGCATTTGGATTATGTCCCATCATGAAATAAATTTAGTTCCTTTAGTCCCACATAAGGGACGGAGGGAGTTCCTTCGTAGGTGCATCTGAATATCTTAAGTGCCCCACATATGAACCTTCAAGTCATGAGCTTTCAAAGATGCGAATGTGCCTTCCCATGTTCAGTCATGTAAGTTAGTTCACATGCCTGGCGTACCTTGTCGCGCACGTGCATCCTCTACCGGCGGCTGTGCTTTCGTGTGCTATGCAGTCCTGTGTACAGTAGTATAGTAGCTTTATTTCAAGCCCAGGATGTGCAGAAACAAGTGTAAAAGCAGCGGTGATGTAGCTGGTGCTACTGTACTTCTCAAGGTACTGTACTATAGGATTAAAAATGTTTATATTTTATGTTTTTTACATTATTTGTGTGAAAAGTAGTATAACCTACTACAGTACAGACTATATAACTGATTGTGTTAGTTGGGTAACTAGGCTAACTTTGTTGGACTTGAACAAATCAAACTTACGAATGTGCTCTTGGAACGGCACTTATTGGTATGTAGGGGACTTAACTAATAATGTTGTAGGTGAAAGGCATGGCACCCTACCTGTAGGGACAGACAGACTGCAAACTGTGGTGGAGACTTGGGGTCCTCTAGAGCTGGTGTGAAATTGGACAGTATGGGAAGCTGGAGGTGGCATGTCCGAGCGCGGCAGCATGATGCAGACACTGTGCTTTGGAAGGCCCTTCCCATGGGAACTTCAGGGGAAGGAGAAAAGGAAGACAGTGGCAAAACTGCTGTCACTCATAAAACCTTGAAGCCGCGTAACTTCCTCTGCGGTGTGGCGCATCTTTCCATCTTACACGCTCACACTCGCACACAGTCTCTCTCACCTAGAATGCAGACCAGGTGGAGCACCCTGCCTTCCCATTCCACCTTCTTCACCTCCAACCATGCACAGCCTCAGCCAGAGCCTCCCCTCCTGGTTCCCCAGCCCTCATAGCTTCCCGCGGTCACCACCCGATCTGATGCTGACTCCATTATTACTTCACCTCCTCCATGAGTTCTGAAAAGTAAGGTTTCAGAAGATCCTGTGATAGTTTCTTTCTTTCAGTGTTCCCATTGAGGCCCTGCATCTGTGAGTAAAATAAACCTCCCTTGCCTGTGTAACACTTAAGTTGTAGCCTATTTGCTGCTGCTGCTGCTAAGTTGCTTCAGTCGTGTCTGACTCTGTGTGACCCCATAGACGGCAGCCCACCAGGCTCCCCCGTCCCTGGGATTCTCCAGGCAAGAACACTGGAGTGGGTTGCCACTTCCTCCTCCAATGCATGAAAGTGAAAAGTGAAAGTGAAGTCGCTCAGTCGTGTCCGACTCTTTTCGACCCCATGGACTGCAGCCTACCAGGCTCCTCCGTCCATGGATTTTCCAGGCAAGAGTACTGGAGTGGGGTGCCATTGCCTTCTCCTTGTAGCCTATTTAGGCTTCTTTTAAAGCATTATGATCTTGAGAGAATTTATTTAACTTCACTGTAACTCAGTTTCTCCTGTAAAATAGGGATCGTAGGAGTTCCTGTTGTGAGGGTTAGTTTAATTGATGCATGTAACATACTTAGAACAAGGCGTAGTACATAGTAAATGCTCTATAAATGTCAGCTATTGTCATATTATTGGTAATGGATAAAGTGGTTCATATGTTAAATCGAAGGGTGAGTGGGCTGTATCAGGGCTGTATTTTGAAGAGCTGTCACAGTGCAGGCCTGTTACTCCAGGGAGCTTTGCTGTCCACTGTTTAGTATGTGAATTTTTGGGGAGAATCCCAGGGACGGGGGAGCCTGGTAGGCTGCCGTCTATGGGGTCACACAGAGTTGGACACGACTGAAGCGACTTAGCAGCAGCAGCTCTTTAAGCCTCCATTTCCTTGACTTTAAAATAGTGGGTTAGAGGCTGTATTCTTATATTTTAATTCAGTGACTCTCAAGGTGTGTTCTGGGTCCCCTAGCAGGTTCCCAAGAACCTTTCGGGTGTCCCTCAGGTTAAAACTATTTTCATAATAGTACTAAGATGTTCTTTGCCCTTTTCACCCTCATACTCTTAAAAAAGTACAGTAGAGTTTTCCAGAGGCTACATGATACATGTTATCCCAACAGTTTGAAAGCAGAAGCTGATCAGAGAACCCAGCTGTCTCCTATGAAGCCATGCATTAAAGAGTTTCCCACTCTCTTGCTTCACTTTTTCTTTCTTTTTTTTCCCCCCAGTATTTTGGCCGCATTTCATGGCATAGAGGATACTCCCCTGACCAGGAGTTGAACCTGTGCCTCCACAGTGAAAGTGCCAAATCCTAACCACTAGGCCACCAGGGCACTCCATCTCACTTCACTTTTTAAAAAACATACAGTTTTTAAAATGTGTTTATGTTAACACATAATGGTTTTAAATTATTTTTAGATGAATAAAATTTAAGTTTTCTTAGTTTTAATTTGTAATAAGGCAAATATCTATAGATATCATATACATAAACAAAAGCTTTTAGGGGTTTTTAGAGTGTAATTAGAGTCTTTAGAGTGTAAATTTGTAGAGTGCAAGTTAGAATCATCAGTCTAGTTCCTTTGACTGGAGAGAATTCTAGCCCTCCCATCTCCTGGAAAGGGGAAGTCCTTTGTGCACCTACCCCACCTTTCAGCTTTCTCCTTTTTCTGTCATCTTCTCTGCCTGCTCTATGTTCTTCATCTTCAGATGTCCTGAAACCCTCTTCTTTCTTCAAAGCCACAGTCTTTGGTCTGTCTCAGTATTATTTTCATTCACTGACTAGGAACTCTTTCTTACCTTTATCTCTATTGCTTGTTGGTTTCCTGACAATCTTAGTTTTCTTTTTCCCTTGTACCTGTTCTTCTGTATTATCTCTTCTCTTTTCCTGTCATTTCTAACTCCCTCAAGTTATTTGTTTGACCTTTATAGTATCTCTTCCTCCCTGATTTGTTCCTTAACCTTCTAACACCCCTTCTTTCTCTTGTTTCTGATACTTATACTCAACTCTGTGTTTTTCAGTCAATGAATTCATTTAACAAATATTGTTAAGCACAAACATTATATACCATTACGTTTGCTTGTCCCTGGAGCTACGGAATTAAGAGAGGCATGATCCCTGTTCTCCCAGAGCTTATAGGGTACCCTGATGGTCATCTAGGCTAAAACTGGGGGCAATTATAAGGTATTTGTCCAGGGTGCCACTCTACTCCCACTTAGGGCAGCCGTGATAGGATAGTGGAAATCATTGGTACCAGTGGCAACCATTTATTGCATGTCTACTGTGTATTAAGTATTTTACTTACATTTTCTTGTTTAGTTCTCATAACAACTCTGTGAGTTAAGTATTTAGCCCTATTCTGCAGATGGAAGAACTGAGTTATAGAGGATAAGTAACTTGGTTGTGGTCGTATAGCTAGAATTATCACTATGAAGAGTTCTTTTTCTTTTTAGTTATGTCAGCCGAGAAGGAATGGTATCCTGGTGGTGACATAGTGGGAGCAGCTCCAGAGCCAGTTGTGGAAATAGAGCTTGTGAACTTAGAGATGACATGTCAGAGCAGATCTCCTGAGCTGGGCAACCCTGAGGGTTCTTGTCCCAAGACCTTTGTTGCCCCAGAGGTTAGAACTCAGTGACAGGAGTGCCTGTCAGGGCAGAGAAGCTCCAACGGGAGCCTTCAGGGATGCTGCCTAATGTTGCTGAAGGGCTGCCGGAGGCTACCTGGGTGGGGCAGGAGTGACACAGGCCAGAAAACCCGCTAACCTGTCTATCCTTTCTTTGGCAGAGTGACGTCAGAATCAAGTTTGAGCACAACGGGGAAAGGCGGTAAGTCTGCCTTCCGATGAGTGGCTGTGTCAGCTGTGCCCCATTTCTCAGAAAGCGTGCAGCTTGTGGGAGCCATCTCCCTGGAGTGATTCGTGTGGGGTCCCTGGCTGGGTAATGGGGTTGACGGGGCATAAAGGGGAATGTTGCATGCTTGGTTTGGCATATTGACTGAACCTTGTTTCTGGTCTTAAAGCATCAACTGCTAATGTTTTACCCTTCTGCTCTTATTCTGCTGCTGTGAGGTCCACCATTGTGCTGGGGGAGGAAGTCAGGGCTCCAGCTCCACTGAGTCATAGCTTCCAGACATGCTGACCCTGTGCCAGCTGTGGGCATCAGAGGGAGAGGAGGCTTCTCCTGTGACGTGCTGCCATTCCTGTCCTGAAAGAGTGTCCCTGGTTTTGTCCACATCAGGGGTCATGTTGGGTGAATTGGAAGTTTCTTTAAAACGTCTGTAGGTCATGGGAAGCTGCGTTAAGTCCCTCAATTGTGAAAGATTTCAGCTCATTTGAGGACATAGAGAGAATTCTCAGTCTGCATTCTGTATCTTACCTTGGGGAAGTGAAAGTACTGTTACAAACCCTTGTATCCTTTTCCCATTGTCAATGTTAAGGTTTTTGTAGGAAGTCAAGATAGAAGTTCTCAGTGGAGAAAAATATGACTTCATTTAATTTCCAAGTTATTTTAAGGAAAATCTTTAAGAAAGCATATAGAACTCTGGTCAGGGGATATTTGGGACACTTTGTATACATGTATGTAGCATGTATATGCACAAGCATGCTTTTCAGTATCTGTTTCTTGCTCTTTGCCTTTCTCCCTCACTGATAACTGCCCTGCCCTTTTTCCTTTACTGTGAACATCTGGAGGGCAAAGAGCACACCTATGAGGGTAAGACCCTCCTATTTTACCAGTCACCAGAGGACCTCGCATATGTCCTCAGTCTCTTCAGTCGTGTCCAGCTCTTTGTGGCCCTATGGATTATAGCCTGCCAGGCTCTTCTGTCCATGGGATTCTCCAGGCAAGAATACTGGAGTGGGTTGCCATTTCCTTCTCCAAGGGATCTTCCCGACCTAGAGATCGAACCCACATCTATTTTGGCTCCTGCATTGCAGGCAGGCTCTTTACTGCTGAGCCACTGGGGAAGCCCCCAGAGGACCTTAAGTGCCTTCAAAGGTTTTTGTCCTGAAAGTTCTCTGCTGCTGGCATCTTTCAGCCCACTCTCAAACTAGCTCTGGAGCCCTGGAGATCTGTGGCTCTGCTTTTCCTTAAAAAGATACATTCAGAAGCCTGCAAGTTGGTCAGAGGTGGAAACATTGTGCAAAGGGCTGTCTGCAGAGCCAGAGCCTGCCTGCTGCCGCTAGGTAAATTCTAGGGCTGTTCCAGGCTGGGAGGGAAGAAGGTTTTCTGAGCTCTGTCCCCAGCTGTTCGTTCTAGGACCTGCCAGTAGCACGGAAGTTAAATTGTCACTTCATTGTTGCTGCTTTTCACACTTCTGACCAGACTGGATTTTGGAGGGATTGCCAAACTCAGAGCAGCTGAGAGTTTTCAGAAGTAGATACGAAATCAAAGGCTGGATTGTGTTGGAGCCTAATTACGCAGTTACGCTCTCCTGAATTCCTGTTCCCTAAGTGGTATATAGTTACAGTGAGCGGACTTACACTGAGAAAGTGTGTGTGTTTAGTTTCAGAGATGCTGCCAGATCAAAACCACAAATATTTAAGGTGGTCAGGCAGGAATGGCCTTTTGAAGCCCTGAGCAGCAGTGTTGGTATCAAGATTTTGAGAACTGCATGCTCTTTTTATGGAGCTGTTTTCTGGAGCCGTGGTGTTTCACTGTTCGTGTACTGTGTGTGGAATTGAGGACTTTATAAAGTCTGTGTGGCGAAGCCATGTTCAAGCTGCTCTGTGCCAGACAGCTCTGGTTTCATGTATTTCATATCTTAAAGATTTGGTTGAAAATATTTCTGTGGGCTTTCTTTACTTTTTACAGGACTAGGAACAGTATCTATTTAAATGTTGTAGGTTCTTATAGACTTAGAATTTACAGAAGAGGAAAGAAAGAAGTAGTGACTTTTCCCCTTCGTCATTGCCAGATATCCATTTTGGTGGGCTGAGTTTCCCTTTGCTTTGGATGGGTGGGCATCAGACTCTGAACTTTCCTCCCTCTTAGCCTCAGGAGGGCAGAAGAGGACTCTAGACTAAGATCTCCCTCCTTGGAAATGATACTGCTGAATGTATTAGTTTATATCCACCAGGAAATCCATCCATATTGTAATCCTTGTATTCCCTTCCCACCTCAAATCAACCATCCCCCGCATTAATCAGGTGCTGTCTTTAAAAAAGAGAAAGTTAAGTGCTACCTAGATATGAGTTATCTAAATATGTGTGTTTGATGGATTCTTCTGAGAGAATATCTTTCTATTTATTCCTTATAGTAAATCATATCTCCTTCATCAGGACCTCAGCCACAGTTCAAAAGGGACCTGCCTTTTGAACTGGTGGGGATGGTTGTGCTGGGTGTTAGACTCGTCTTTGAAGTACTAGCCTGAAAATGCCAGTTATTTAAGGTGATGGTGGCAGCTTAGATCTTAACTAACCTGGGAGTCCTGGTTTCTTGACCTTGATCGGACTTTTGGGCTGCTTTTAAATGGTTTTGGAAGTTTTAAATGGTTCATCACCAGGCCAGACGCAGGAGAATTTATCTCTGAGCCTCATCTTTTTCTGACTGTGTTAGGGACATCTGAGTGACCTGGTATTTTATTCTGAAAGGCGGACGGCTTTTGAACCGTTGCTGAGGTCCTGATGAAGGGGATATGGAATTAATTATTATGGAATTTAGTAATTCCTTAATTACAAAAGAATTAATAGAAAGGTATTCTCTCTAAAGAATCCATCAAACACTCATATCTAGATAACCCATATCTAGGTAGCACTTACTTTTTTCTCTCTCTCTTTTTTAAAGATAGCACCTGATTAATGCTTGGGATGGTTGATTTGAGGGGGGAAAATATAAGGATTACAATATGGATGGATTTCCTGGTGAATATAAATTAATATATTCAGCAATATAATTTTCAGAAATGAAGGTAGTGACAGATGAAGGAAAAGTTATAGAGAAATTATCTCCCTGAGATATTAGGCTTTGTGTGAAGGATTATACTAATAGCCTATCAACGTTGTTCAGTAGAACTTCCGCTCTAATAGAAATGTTCTGCAGAAATCCCTTGGTAGCTGAGGAAATTGGTTCCAGGGCCCCCTGTGGATATCAAACTCCTTGGATGCTCAAGTCTTTTGCATGAAATGGTGCAGTCTTTGCATATAACCTATGTACATCTTTGTGTATACTTTAAACCATCTCTAGATTACTTCTAAAGCTAAGACAATGTAAATGCCATGTAAATAGTTGCCAGCATGGGGCATATTCAAGTTCTGCTTTTTTGGAACTTTCTGGAAAATTTTTTTGTTCCAGATATTTTTGATCTGCATGTGTAGACCTGGGTATAAAAAGGGGTGACTTATAGCTGTGTTCCGGAGAAGGCAATGGCACCCCACTCCAGTATTCTTGCCTGGCAAATCCCATGGACGGAGGAGCCTGGTGGGCTGCAGTCCATGGCGTTGTTGAGTCGGACACGACTGAGCGACTTCACTTTCACTTTTCACTTTCATGCACTGGAGAAGGAAATAGCAGCCCACTCCAGTGTTCTTGCCTGGAGAATCCCAGGGATGGTGGACCCTGGTGGGCTGCCGTCTATGGGGTCACACAGAGTCGGACACGACTGAAGTGACTTAGCAGCAGCAGCAGCAGCATAGCTGTGTTCTCCAGTATCTAGTGAGCACTTGAATGTACTGATGGGACTGAAAGAGCTGATTTTAAATTTAATCAATTTAAATTTAAATAGCCACATGTGGCTAGTGGCTACTGTATTGAACAGCTCAGTTCTAGATATGACTTTCATGATGCCCACTGATTTGAGCCAACCAGATTTCATGAAAATCCAATGGCTTACCTATCACTTACCCATGACATTTTTCACAGAACTAGAACAAATAATCCTAAAATTCATTTGGAACCACAGAAGGCTAAATTGCCAAAGCAATCTGAGGAAAAAGAAAGCAGGAGGCATAACCCTCTCAGACTTCAGACAAATTTAAAAGCTGCAGCCATCAGCAGTTTAAATTGTTGCTGTCAAATTTGTCTTCTTCCTTTTGGCTTCTGTATTTTATGTAACTTTATATAATGCTTAGGAAGACCTTCCCTACGCCAACATTTTTTTAATTCTACATTTTCTTATATACATGTACATATGTAGTATGCATATAAGTTTATTTTTTATATTCTCTTCTGTTTATCTCTTTGTTTATTTCTGTTTTAAATAAGTTTTAAAGTATTGGGTTGGACCCCTATGATATGGTCACTTTTATATGTCAAATATTGTTGGCTATCCCCAGTATCCCTAATACATTAAAACTTTTTATTTAAAAAATGTCAAACACACACAAAAGTAGAGAATGTGAAACTGAACCTCCAAGGATCTGTTACCCAGCTTCAACATTATCAATATTTTGCCAAACTTGTTTCATCTATCCCCACTTGTAAATTTTGTTGTGATGTGTAATGACAAATTATTTTAAGACCTCTTTGAACATGTTCCTACTCTACCATGTGTTAATATTTATAGAAATTGTTCTTTGAACAGACCTAGTGAGTCTTTCCAGAGAAGGCAATGGCACCCCACTCTAGTACTCTTGCCTGGAAAATCCCATGGATGGAGGAGCCTGGTAGGCTGCAGTCCATGAGGTCGCTAAGAGTCGGACACGACTGAGCGACTTCACTTTCACTTTTCACTTCCATGCACTAGAGAAGGAAATGGCAACCCACTCCAGTGTTCTTGCCTGGTGAATCCCAGGGACGGGGGAGCCTCGTAGGCTGCCATCTATGGGTTCGCACAGAGTTGGACACGACTGAAGCGACTTAGCAGCAGCAGCAGTGAGTCTCTCTTGGAGAAGGCAATGGCACCCCACTCCAGTACTCTTGCCTGGAAAATCCCATGGACGGAGGAGCCTGGTAGGCTGCAGTCCATGAGGTTGCTAAGAGTCGGACACGACTGAGTGACTTCACTTTGACTTTTCACTTTCATGCATCAGAGAAGGAAATGGCAACCCACTCCAGTATTCTTGCCTGGAGAATCCCAGGGACGGGGGAGCCTGGTGGGCTGCCGTCTATGGGGTCGCACAGAGTCGGACACGACTGAAGCGACTTAGCAGCAGTGAGTCTCTCTAGAAAAGCATCAATATCAACACTGTTTACAGGCACACGTGTCACTGGTTAAGAAAACTAATCAGGCATATAACCAACTCAAGGGGAATTCCTGCGACTCGGTGGTGAGAAATGTCAATTCTTAGGATAATCAGCATTGAAATTCCTGTGGCATGTCAAAAATGAACAGTAGAAAAGAACATTTCAAGTCCTGGATGTGAGTCATTTAGGAGTTAAGACTGTGTTTTCAGGACTGCGGTTCCCATCTCCAGGTTTTCTTCCTAATAGGAATATTTGGAACGTAGTTTTTAAATCCAGGTGTCCTGCCATGATACTCAGCTGTCATTGACTGAAAGATCTGAGCTGAAGTGGTAGAACATTGATTGAGATTGAGTGCTGCCTGTGGGTACTATTGAAAAACCTGAGAGATGCTTAGAGAAAGGGTGAAAAGATAAAGGCAGATAAGAGAAGAAAAAAAATACAGGGAAAGGCAAGCTGCATGAAAAATAAAAAGAATTCTTGAAAAGAAAGGAAAATATCACTCAGGAGTCATAACTTCTAAACCCTGCATTTAAAATACACAGCTAACCGTGCCTCTGTTCTGTTTCAGAATTATAGCATTCAGCCGGCCTGTGAGATACGAAGATGTGGAGCGCAAGGTGACAGCAGTGTTCGGGCAGCCCCTGGATCTGCACTACATGAACAACGAGGTGGGGGACAGGCGGCCTGCAGACGCGAGGAGCAGCTTGCCTACCTTGTTTCTCTCTGCTTAACTGAGGATCTCCGAGTTTGTTCTTCTTATCTCATCTGCAGGTTTTCCTTTTCTGGAGCCTCTTTTGTTAATTCCAATAATTCTGGGATTTTTCTTTTTTACTGCATGGAAGATTGCACAGCTAATTCCATTCCCTCTGCTCATTCTAGGCCAGTAGCTCTAATAACTCCATGGTGGAGTCAGGTACGGGGATCAGGGTCAGGGCTTAGCATTGCCTTGCTATAGCAGAGGGTTCAGCAGGGCTGGGGATGTGGGGAAAACTGGTGGGTAGGACTGTCAACCTCTGCTGCTGCTACTGCTGCTAAGTCACTTCAGTGTGTCCGACTCTGGGCAACCCCATAGATGGCAGCCCTCCAGGCTCTCCCATCCCTGAGACTCTCCAGGCAAGAACACTGGAGTGGGTTGCCATTTCCTTCTCCAGTGCGTGAAAGTGAAAAGTGAAAGTGAAGTCGCTCAGTCGTGTTGCACTCTCAGGGACCCCATGGACTGCAGCCTACTAGGCTCCTCCGTCCATGGGATTTTCCAGGCAAGAGTACTGGAGTGGGGTGCCGTTACCTTCTCCAGTCAACCTCTATTGACAGTCATAAATGTTGGATTCTTCTCAGAGTTTAGCTTCTGATTGTAGCTGGTGTCAAACATGAGCACCTGCTCGAATCATTTCTTTAAACGCTTACTCCTCCTAACCCCACCCAGTGGTCCTTATTTATGCATACTTTGAACATCACCCAGGAAGGAATTCTTTTGAATGTCAGTTACTTGGCTGCTTTCCCAGCTCCAAGGAAGGTTCTAGAGGCTGTAGTCTGCTTAGGTTGATGCTTTAAATTAGTCTGAAAGGCAGTGTATTTGTGCCCAGTAAAGAGCCCGCACTTTGAGGGGCTTCCCTGGTGGTCTAGTGGTTAACAATCCATCTGCCAATGCAGGGGACATGGGTTTGATCCTTGGTCTGTGAAGAACCCACATGCTGCGGAGCGACTAAGCCCGTGCGTCACAGCTACTGAGCCTACAGTCTAGAGCCCACAAGCTATAACTACTGAGCCCATGTACTGCAACTGTGGAAGCCCGCATACCTAGAGCCTATGCTGTACAAGAGAAGCCCTTGCAATGAGAAGCCCAGATGCTGCAACTAGAGAAAGCGTTGAAGACCTGTCACAGCCAAAAAATAAAATAAATTAAAATCTTTAAAAAAAGAAAAGGATTGATTCATCCCTTAGTTGAAAATAAAGGCTTAAAAAAAAAAAAAAGCTTGCTCCTTGAGGGAACTAAGTTGAGGGGAATAGACAGGAAAGCTGGGCAACCTCATGGCTCTTTGAGAGGCCTTCCCTGTGTAGTTTTATTTTAGTGGTTGAAAAGTTAAGAATTTCCTCCAAACTCTGGGGCTGAAGTCTGTAGAAGCTGAGATTTGTTGGCTAAAAACTTTCTGGTCCTCTTTAAACAAAATGTACAGCCACAGTTGGGTATGCATGCTTGCTCAGTCATTTCGGTTGTGTCCGACTCTTTGTGATCCCATAGACTGTAGCCCGCCAGTCTCCTCTGTCCTTGGAATTCTCCAGGCAAGAATACTAGAGTGGGTTGCTATGCCCTCCTGCAGGGAATCTTCCTGACTCAGGGATCGAACTCGAGTCTTCTGCATCTCCTGCATTGCAGGCAAATTCTTTACCACTGAGCCACTAGGGAAGCTTCCCAGTTGGGTATATGCTGGCATATAGCTAACAAAAATAAGACCATATGAGCTTTTGCTTTTTGGATAGATTTTAGAAATACAACAGATTTAGAAAATCAATAACACTATGGTTAATAAATAAAACAGATTGTAAGCATTTCAAAGTATGTAAACTAACACATTTTAAATACAGGATATGAGAACCTCCAAAATATAAGTGAAAAATCCATAGAACAGTTCAAGCATCCATGACTATATGAGAAAGTGAGGCTAAAATCAGCTAGCCAGTTAGCATTCAAGAAGGTGTTCTTCAGTTAGGAAAGATTTTTCTGGATGATTTAGCACTACTTGTTTCTCTTTCCGTTAATATTTCCATTAAGAATTCCGTATGTCCCAAAATCCATTTTCAAACTCTTTTGCCAAAGAAGTGACTGCCCAGAATGTTGGGCATTCCTTTATTCAAATATTTATGCAGATATTGATTCTAAACCAAATATATTTTAAGAGTCAGTGAAGACTAATGTATTTGAGCATTTATTTTTCATCACTTTTTTACTGTTGTTGTTGTTGTTTCTGTTTTTGTTTTTTGACCTCATTTCCCAGACCAGGGATTGAACCCAGGCCATGTCAGTGAAAGCCCAGAATCCTAACCACTAGGCCACCAGTGAACTCCCATAATTGTTTTTATATTAAATCATGCATGTTTCTCCATACTCTGTTAATGTCAGTGACTAAGAGTTGACTGATTTATATCTTATTAATTTCAACTCTCTCAACCTATTTTTCTTTGCCCTCTAAACCCTGCCTTGTCAGGACTTGTGAACCACAAATGAAAAATCTTTGATTTTATTTATGTTTATATTTTTGTTAAAATAGCTTTTTTGAGATATAATTCACCTACCATATCACTTACCCTTTTATTTTTAAATTTACATTTTTAAACTGTATAATTCAGTGATTTTTAGTATATTCAGAGTTGTGTTAACTATCAGTACCAGATTCCAGAACCTTTTTATCACCCCAGAGAGAAACACTATACTCATTAGCAGTCACTTCCCATTCCCCCTCCACTGCCTAACCCCCGGGCACCCACTTATTTACATTACATCTCTGGATTTGCCTATTCAGAACATTCTGTATATATGGAATGACACAGTATGTGTCCTTTGTATTTGGCTTTTTTCACTGAGCATGTATTCAAGGCTCATCTATATTGTAGCATGTGTCGGACTTCATTCCTTTCTATGGCTGAATAATATTCCATGATATGGGTATACCACATTTTGTGTATCCCTTCATTCACCTCTTGATGTTTTTTTACTTTTGGCTGTTATAAATAATGCTGCTATGAACATTTGTGTACCAGTTTTATATGAACAGATGTTTTCAATCCTCTAAAATATACCTAAGAGTAGAATTGTGGGTCTTGTAGAAACTCTGTATCTAAGTTTTTGAGCAACTGCCCAATTTTCTCATATTGGCTGGTACCACGTTACATTCCTACTAGCAATATATGAGGATTGCAGTTTCTCCACATTCTCACCAGTACTTGTGATTCTTTTTTTTTTCTTTTTTAAAAAAATTATAGCCATCCTAGTAGGTATGAAGTGATATTTTATTGTGGTTTTAATTTTCATTTCCCTAATGACTAATGATGTTGAGTATCTTTTCATGTACTTATTAGCCATTTATTGATTTTTCTTTGGACAAATATATATTCAAATCCTTTGCCCATTTAAAAAACTGGATTACTTGTCCTTTTATTGTTGAGTTGTAAGAGTTCTTCATATATTCTGGATACTAGATCCTTAACATACATTTGCAAAATTGTAGCTTTTTTTTTTAGTTAAAACATACTCCAGTCATTTCTTTATCTTCTCGTATCTCCACCCAACACTAGCCCTTATTTATCCTTACTTTATATGTTACTCAGAAGTGAATTCTTTAATGTGATATGATCTGTAGAATTTCATCTCATTCCATGGGTTGTTTTGAGATTTTATTTTAAATATTGTTTTTTACTATTTGTTATTTCCTGGCCTAGGATTTAGAGTTCTTATTTCCTTGTATTATAAATTGAGAATCGCAGAAATTAATTGGATTTTTGCTTGTGTTTGCCACAGATGTATAAGAGCTGACATTCGTTAGGTCTTAAGGCATAGCATATTTATGCATCTCTTAATACTAAGTACTCATAATATTTCAGAAAACTAAGATCATGGCATTCGGTCCCATCACTTCATGGCAAATAGATGGGGAAACAGTGGAAACAGTGGCTGACTTTATTTTTTGGGGCTCCAAAATCACTGCAGATGGTGATTGCAGCCATGAAATTAAAAGACGCTTACTCCTTGGAAGGAAAGTTATGACCAACCTAGACAGCATATTAAAAAGCAGAAACATTACTTTGTCAACAAAGGTCCATCTAGTCAAGGCTATGGTTTTTCCAGTAGTCATGTATGGATGTGAGAGTTGGACTATAAAGAAAGCTGAGCGCTGAAGAATTGATGCGTTTGAACTGTGGTGTTGGAGAAGACTCTTGAGAGTCCCTTGGACTGCAGTGAGATCCAACCAGTCTATCCTAAAGGAATTCAGTCCTGGGTGTTCATTGGAAAGACTGATGTTGAAGCTGAAACTCCAATACTTTGGCCCCCTGATGCGAAGAGCTGACTTATTTGAAAAGACCCTGATGCTGGGAAAGATTGGGGGCAGGAGGAGAAGGGGACGACAGAAGATGAGATGGTTGGATGGCATCACTGACTCAATGGACATGGGTTTGGGTAGACTCCCGCAGTTGGTGATGGATAGGGAGGCTTGGCGTGCTGCGGTTCATGGGGTCACAAAGAGTCGGACACGACTGAGCAACAGAACTGAACTCAGTATCTTTTGCTTTTTAATAACAAGTAAGACTTATCTATATCCTCAAGAATCTTCTCTTTAATACTTCAGTGGAATGAAAACAGAGAAAGTCATTTTTGGTTCTAGTCATGGATTTTGTTTTTAACCTTTAAACATTAAGATATTAAACCCTTCTGTGTGGTCTAAATTTGTGTTCTTATTTGAGTAATGTTTTCATCCTCAGCCCTCCCTCTCCTCCTCCTCTGCCTTTTCTGCTTATTCTGTTAATGTCAGCACAGAGTAGGGTGGGACACACTTCTACTGCTCAAGTTGGGAAGAAATATGGGGGCTAAAACTGTTTGGGACTTGATGCTTTGGAGTAAAGAGTATTTTGAGAGAGGAAGCTCTTCTCAGAAAATATCTTGAAATAAAGTACTAATGTGCTACATCATGGATGAACTCAAAAACACTAAGCAAAATGAAAGAAGTTGGATGCAAAAGACCATGAATTGAATCGAATATATATGAATTGTGTGATTTCATTTATATGAAATGTCCAGGAAATGCAAATCTCTAGAGACAGAAAGTAGATTAGTGGTTGCCTGGGGTGAGAGGTAGAAAAGAGGAGTGACTGTGAATGGGCACAAGAGATCTTTTTAAAGCAGTGAAAATGTTTTAAAATTGAATTATGGTGATGGTTGCACAACTCTGTAATTTTCCTAAAACTTATTAAATTGTGCACTTAATGAAGAAAAAAAGAAAAGATCTCTATGGCTTCAGTTAGATCTTTGAGGACTCCAGAGTATGCATTGAGATTGTTTTTCTCCAAATTTATTTTTAGTGTTTATTTTGCTTATTTTTGCAGATTAAAGACATATTTTATATGATTTCCTTTTTCTGTGTCCTGTGTCACAGCTCTCCATCCTGCTGAAGAATCAAGATGATCTTGACAAAGCAATTGACATTTTGGATAGAAGCTCAAGCATGAAAAGTCTTAGAATATTGTTGCTGTCCCAGGACAGAAACCATGTAAGTAGCCCCTGCCCTGGACTGACAGCTGAAGACACAGCTTGCTGTCCTTCAGGAGTTCAGGTTCTTCCTTGACGGAGTTTTGTGTTCCTCTGTCACTGCTAAAGCGAGAACATAAGTGCGGTCTAGCCCACTGGGTCAGCAGTCAGCTAGCCTTCTGCATTTGGTTTTACTGCAAAGCCAGATCATCAGTGTTAAAGTTGCAGCTGAAGGTTACTTGGCTTGTGGTGTGGGAGGAAGGAAAGCATTTTATGATAAAGGAGAGGATTCTTTTTCTCTATAGTTAATGTGTTTTTTTTTTAATTTTAAACTAGATTTGGACCCCAGCAAGGGAGATTTGCTTAGCGTGGGGGTGCTGATTAGCAAAGACTGTCAAGGATTTGAGACAGTCATGCTTTGTGAACCCAATTCCCACAACTCAGCAACTGTGACTTTCCCTTGGGACACATGTAGAAAACACACTTTCCCTGTCTGTTCAGTGGAAAAAAGGCCATAGACTAAAGGGCCTCTAGTAAGTTAGCATCTGCTGCCTTACCAAATGGCAGCAATCTTAGGGACCTTCAGAACTTAGGGATTTTTCCTTACACAGTTTCCTTTCCTAAAGAATCCCCAAGGGCCTACGTTTCACAAGAGTGCTTGTAATCTGTATCTGTCTTCTGTCTTCTGTCTGATTCCTCTACCAGTTTTCTTCACATACACGTCCCTGAAAGTTTCTTTGGTGTTCTTTCCTTTCCATATGCTTGAAAACAGCCAACTGTGGACAGCTAATGTTGCTGCCTGAGAACCGTGGATGCCCTATACCGGACAGAATTTAGAGGGAATGGTGCTTTATTTTTAAAGAGACTTTAGAATGTCTGTTGATTAGGGAAAGACACAGAAGAATGTAGTTAGGAAGCCTTAGAATAAAGAAGATGTTTTCTAATATTACAGAAGTGTCATTGCGCATGAGGACTGGTCTTCTCTTTCCCAGTGCCTTTTTTTCTGGATATGTTTTGAAAAGTATTCTGAAGTGAAATATACACTTTATTCCTTCATTTCTCTGTCCCAGTTCCTTCCCTTCTCCTTGAAGTCCTTTTGCCTTGAAGTCCGTTGCCCAGCTTGTAAGATCTAAATGTAGCCTCGCACCCAAGGTTTTTCACTAACGATCCTTCTTTCAGCTCCCCAGTCTCATCTTTCCAAGTTCTCCAGCATACTTCCCTTCTTCTGCAGTTCTTTCTTCCTTTTTGCCAGACCATGGTTGTCAGCCTTTTTTTAGGTTCTAGCTTGATTTACCTGCTATAGTTTGGCCAGTATTTTTGACTGAGGCCATATTGATTATTCCCCTTTCCTTTAGTCTTTGGATATAATTTGCACACTAGTTTATAGGTTGCTTAGTAATTGCCCTAAAGTTGTTGCGTATTTGTAAATTTTATCCCAAAAGATTGTAAGGTCCTTGAGAACTGGAGCTGTATCTTATTGTTCTGGAACCCATCTTCCTAAGAGAGCAACAGTGACTACTTGAAATGTTAGCAAGAGTCAAGCAGAGACTGTATTTAGCTAACCCCTTCTTTACAGAAGAAGCTAGAACTGAAATTTAATGACATGATGGTTTAACTGGGACCCAACAGCCCTGATGGTGATCCCTCCACTCCCCTGACGAGAAACTTCAGACGGCTGATTCTGTACATCCATCAAAGGGTGCATTCAGCTGCAGGCGCTGCTACAGCACCAGAGCTGTGTGAAAGGTGACCATCTGATCTCTGACACTCATGGCATTTCATTAGATGTTGCATGAAATAAATGCCATATTGATGCCTCTCTTTCTAAGGATGTATATTTAAAAAATTACAAAGTCAGTGTAACATATTGTAAAGTTAAAATAATAAAAAAGGATTGTCTTAAATAATTCTAGCACCAAAACATTGATTTTTCCATATGTTTCTCTTTGGCCATATGTATACACACTTTTAAGTGTTGTCATGGTGTTTATGCAGTTTTCTAATTTAATTTTTCACTTATTGTCATGTACATTTTTCTGTTAATATACAGTCTTCATGATTATAATTTATAAGGATGCAGAAGTCCCTTGAGTGGATAGACCATACTTTTATTCAGTAACCAGTTTTGCTACTGTTAGAATGCTTAAGCTGCTCCTATTTTTTGACATTTATACAGATTTACATTTAAGACTAACAGTATTGGTGGTAATGAAATCTTTCCTTGGGGACTTCCTCAACTAGACTTCAGGCTTCTTTGTAAACAGAGGTATCATGATCCAAAATTGCTATATGCTCAGGTGTCGGAGAAGGCAATGGCACCCCACTCCAGTACTCTTGCTTGGAAAATCCCATGGACGGAGGAGCCTGGTAGGCTGCAGTCCTTGGCATTGCTGAGAGTCCAACACGACTGAGCGACTTCACTTTCACTTTTCACTTTCATGCCTGGAGAAGGAAATAGCAACCCACTCCAGTGTTCTTGCCTGGAGAATCCCAGGGATGGGGGAGCCTGGTGAGCTGCCATCTATGGGGTTGCACAGAGTCAGACACGCTGACGCGACTTAGCAGCAGCAGCAGGTGTCCTCCTTTAGAAAAGTGCTTCTCTCACTTTTGTTTTTCTAGTTTCCAATCTGTCATAGACCAGTTCTTTTTAAAAAACACAAAAACTGAAAAGTGGAAAAATTAACTAGAGACATACAAAACACAAGCCCCCAGTTTTTATTGTTAGATTCAATAGGCATAAGTCACTCTGCCAAATTGTTACCAAAGTGTTCATTAGCAAGTTACTCTTCATTTCAGTATTTAAATTGTAGAGGACTGGTTCACCACAGGTTGGAGCCTGGCACCAGCCCATAGATCACACTCTGCATACACTTCTTCAGGACACCACATACCCTGGTCTTCATCCCATCTTGATGATCGCTGTCAGCTAATTTGTTCTCTATAGTTTCCTTTAGTTTTAGCAGCCTATCACCTCATTAACCTTTTGTTACCATCTGAACCTTTACTTCCCTTCTCATTCTTGTTTTTAAATGTACTGTCTCTTCTCTGAATTCCTTTTTTATTGCTCTTTCTATGACAGATTTTAGCCTTTCTTCTGTCTTCATCCCTCAGCAAGGTGGATAGTCATACTCCTCCCATCTCACCTGGCCAAAGCCACGTCTTAGACTTCAGTATTGTTTTCACTTGAGAACACTTGGATTTTGGTAATCACAGAACTTCTCTTAGTCTGAGGAACCTTTCTCTAGCCTTGATTTTACTGCCATTTTAAGATACTTCACCGCCTCCTTCAGTAGTTCTCACTGCCCTAGACCTCTGCTGTGGGCCATCAACCCTCATCTGTTTGTTATTGCAGACTGCTTTTCTAAGCGTGTGTTCATCTAACTCTTAATTTATCTTTCTAAAGCTCTTGACCTTCTTATAACTTTCCAGATTTTCTACCGTCATAACATAATCTCAAACTCAACATTATCTTGTCACTTGTACATATTATAAAAACTGAATATCCAGTATAATCTAAATGATAATTCTTTTTATTTTTCTAAGAATAATGGGGCAAGTGCAGGAAGTTAGAACAAAACTTGGTGGGCAGAATATTTTTAGTCTGGTGCCTGTTTAAAAATCATCACACATTTGGGAATTCCCTGGCAGTCTTGTGGTTAGGACTTCATGCTTTCACTGATGAGGGTGAGGGTTCAGTCCCCGGTCAGAGGACCAAGATCCCACAAGCCAGTAGCACGGCTAACAAATAAATAAAAATTATCACATTTTACGTGTCTAAGGTACTTTCTTTTCTCATTTGATTTTTGTGACTTTGAGGGACCCTGGTTATTGCTAGTCTATACCTAGGGCAACTGAGGCCTAGAGTGATTTGCCCTGGGAAAGCAGATAATAGTGACAGAGTTGGTCTAGAGCCCAGATGTTCTGACTGTAGTCCAGTACATATGAGACACCATCCAGGAAAAGGATCTTAGAATTATTGTAAGATCCTTTATTATTAGGATTATTATAGTAGTCTTTGGAAATTATTGTAGTTCTGGAAAACCTCACCCAGGTTCTCCCGCAGTTCATTTGAAGCAGAACAGGAAACGTAATGTTGCCCATGAGGAAAACCTGTGAGATGTGTCATTCTCTCCCCCTTTTCTTCCTTTCTCAACTTAGAAGGGAACTGAGCTAAGAAAGGTCCAAGACAAGTTTTTATGAAGTCGGGATCAGTTTTATACATGAACAGCCTAAAATGCCTGAAACTCTTTAGTCAGGAAAGGGAACTGAAGCATACATACCTTTAGGCAAAGTCTGTGTAACCCTGAAGAATGGGGACAATAAAAGCAGATTTATTTACCTCATCTCAGTTTGAATGCACCCCTTGAGTATGAGGATTATCAGAGAACAAAAAAGAAATAAGAATTTGTATAGGAAACATAAACATGTCATCCTTTATTCAAGTTGTATAGCTTCAAAGCAGATTTTTTTTCAGACTTTTAATAAATTCATGTGTGTTAAAAGCTGTGAATTTATTAAATAATCTGGATGCTCCCACAGTGATCATAACTATCATGGTCTTCCATGCAAATGTCTCTTGGTGCCACCATTGAAACAAAGGACCACTGACATCCAGAGAGCCACTTCTCAGCTCACGTTTCCATGAACCAAACTAAACCAAACACATGGATACCCCTTTTTTCCCCATGCATCATTGAGTTCAACTGCTCCTTTTGTCTGATGCCACCAAATCTTTTATCAAGATAATTCGTGGGTCAACTTTTATAATCTTTTTTTTGCTGGTTTCCAGTGACTGCAGTCTTTGTGCATGTGGTTCCCTGGTGAAATTTCATGTTGTTTGTGTCGGCCACAACACACTGCTACCCACAGAGTCTTTCAGTGAGGTTTTCACAAAATGGTCTAGTGCCTTCTATTTGCTGTCTCTAGAATGTTCTGCCAGCTACACACTTTGTACCCATTGGGACCCCTTTCACTCTCTGCAGGCCCTTTTATTTTTCCCTAGTCCCACCTTCCTCCCTCTCTTTCCCACATCTAGGTCTTGTTCCAGGTTCCTTGAATCTTTACATCATCCTCATTTTTGTTTACCATGTCATTCTCTTGTCATTCTTAAAATCAGGGTTTTCCGAACTTGACTGAATATTACCAACACTTGGGGGAGATTTTAAAAATACCAGTCCTTGGTCCTTACCCCTAGAGAGTGTGCTGTAGTTGGTCTGAGGTGTTGAAAACCCCACAGGCAGTTCTGCTGGGTAGATGGGGCTGAGAACCACTGCTTTAAACCAAATATGACTCACCTCCCAGGACCTCACTGCTCTGAGTGTGGTCCATGTACCACCTCATCAACATCACCTGAAAGCTGGTTAGAAATGCAGATCCTCAGTCTCACCCTAGACCTGCTGAATCAGAATCTTGCATTTGAACAAGGTCCCAAGTGATTTGTGTGCACGTGGCAATGTGAGAAGCCCTGCTCGGAAACCTTCGCTGATTCCCTTCATCTGTTTTCCAACTTGGTGCCTCAGTCAGCCTTTCCTCTTAGAAACCTATGCTTGTGCCGGCTATTGAACCTCATTTCCTGTCTCAGCTTTTAGATTTGAAAATTGAGAGAGTAGAATTTATACTCTTCGGTCATTTCAGGTTGGGTTGCCAGGATGTATGGAGTCCCCACTCTGGGTCAGGCGCGGTGTCCCAGCAGGTGTCCTTGAGGTGCTCAGCCAGCGCCTCTCTTTCTGACTGCAGGGCTTGTAGCCTTTCTGTGCCCCTTACTGACCTGCTTCCCCAGCGTGTGGCTTTGATTGTTTTTTCCTCTCTGACCCTTGGCGGAGAGCTATTGCACATCGGAGGCTTCAGCAAGAACACTCACTTCCGCTTGGTCCTGACTTCCCGTTAGAGCAGGACAGTGTGTCAGGACAGCGGGCATGTGATCAGGTCTGGCGCGGGGAGACCAGAGGAGGCTGCTTGGCAGCTGGACCTACCCCTGAGTGCGTGCGGGAAGCCTTTTTCCTGGAGGACAGGATAGAGTTTGTTTTGGTTGCACTTTTTTTTTTTCTTGTGGGAGGTGTGTGTGAGAGAGAGAAAGAGAGAGAAAAAGAGAAACAAGTAGAAATTTTGACCCAAGTTATTTATAAATTCTGAGCTCCCACTCTCCATAGCACTCTACTTACTTATGAGCACAGCCTGACACATCACTTGCTCCCCTTCAGGCTTCAGTTGTAAACTTTCTCATGCCAGGCCCCCTTTTATTGCTTTGTTTTCTTTCTAGGGCTCACCTCGTGGCCCAACTGAGTCAGTGCAAAGTGGGGTGGATGTAGCAAGGCTGCTGACCCTGTCCTGAAGGCCTTGACCTCTGGCAGCATGGTACCTGTGATAGTCTTTCTGAGATGAACACAGTCCCAAGATGGTTCACACGTAAACTCCAGGAATATGAAGTAGCCAAGCTCGTTGTACCCTAATTTTAAGGGAGCAATGATAGGGGGGAAGAAGAAGCATATCGCATTATTTTTAAAATGTTTTATCAACCAGAGTTTTTGATGCAGAGGTGGCCATCATTTTCCACCGTGAACCCCCATGCAACAGGTGATGTTGCTGCTGAGATAATCTGCTTTTCCTGCTATTCTCCCCAGCCCTTCAGAGAGTTTTATGAGAGGATATTTACAGCTGTTTTCTGTTTGGCACATTACTACAGGAATGCCTGGTATTCCTGTGTGTCTGGGTCATCACCTGTTACATTGGAGCACTGGGTATCAGTGCTCTCTATCAGTGAAACTGTAAAATGACATTGAGCAAATAGCGATGGGCCAAATCTGATTGAGGAGTGAGGTTTGGGGGAAAGCTGAGAAGCTCATGCACTGAAAGCATGAAGGTGGCTGAGAGCATGTGAGTTCCAGGGAGGGGCGAGGGAGCATTTCTCAGCCTGTCTCCTTAGTGAGCTGCCTTTTTCCTCTTACCTTGCAGACCAGTTCCTCTCCCCACTCCGGGGTGTCCAGGCAAGTGCGAATCAAAGCTTCCCAGTCTGCGGGAGATATAAATACCATCTACCAGCCCCCTGAGTCCAGGAGCAGGCACCTCTCTGTCAGTGAGTATCTCATCCCTTTTTTTCCTCTTATCTATCTGCCTATGTTTTTTTTTTTTTATATTCTTTTAAAAAATAATTATTAATTAAAAAGCAGTCATCAAACATTATTGACTGCTACGCTGTTTGGAATAATCTTCCATGCGTTTCTTTGGGAAAGAGAAATAGTGATATGATTGGGATGGAGTCCTGACCCTTATGGTGTCATGCTGTGGTGGGATAATCAGGTCCTCTTCAACAGCCCCGAAAAAGTGATCTCAAACATCTGCTTGAGGACCTTCAGTGACAGTGGGCCCTCACTTCTGACCATACTTTGCCCAAAAGACTAGGGACTTGTGGAGGTAGAAGTCAGGTCCAAGTTTGAGTTTTGATATCAAGCCTCTTGCTTATGGTTCCTGAGGAGTTCTGATACTTCACGGAAGATGCAGGCCAGCAAGACTCCTGGAGCGTCCTAAGTTGTCTGGGAGGACAGGAGACTACTGACGTAATATATACAGTTGGCTCATTAGTCAGAAAGATATGTAGCTGCTGCCAGGCCTTCCTGGGAAAGAAATCTAAATCAGATCTGTGCATTGCACCAGGCAGTCCAGTTTTGCTCTGGATCCCTTTTTCCACATTTGAGGAGAAAGCTCTCTTTTTGAATTGTGCAGTTTGTTTCAAGGGGGAAGTCTGGCCTTGTCAGCATTTGCATTGAGGTTGCTGCCCTGATGTTGCTGGAACCCCTGCTGCTGTCCATACAGGTTCTCTCTGGGCAGGTAGAATTGCATCAAACTGAACAGATTTCCAAAGAATAGCAAGAAGAGATAAGAAAGCCTTCCTCAGCGATCAATGCAAAGAAATAGAGGAAAACAACAGAATGGGAAAGACTAGAGATCTCTTCAAGAAAATTAGAGATACCAAGGGAACATTTCATGCAAAGATGGGCTCAATAAAGGACAGAAATGGTGTGGACCTAACAAAAGCAGAAGATATTAAGAAGAGGTGGCAAGAATACACAGAAGAACTGTACAAAAAAGATCTTCACAACCCAGATAATCACGATGGTGTGATCACTGACCTAGAGCCAGATATCCTGGAATCTGAAGTCAAGTGGGCCTTAGAAAGCATCACTACGAACAAAGCTAGTGGAGGTGATGGAATTCCAGTTAAGCTCTTTCAAATCCTGAAAGATGATGCTGTGAAAGTGCTGCACTCAATATATTGGCAAATTTGGAAAACTCAGCAGTGGCCACAGGACTGGAAAAGGTCAGTTTTCATTCCAATCCCAAAGAAAGGCAATGCCAAAGAATGCTCAAACTACCGCACAATTGCACTCATCTCACATGCTAGTAAAGTAATGCTCAAAATTCTCCAAGCCAGGCTTCAGCAATACGTGAACTGTGAACTTCCAGATGTTAAAGCTGGTTTTAGAAAAAGCAGAGGAACCAGAGATCAAATTGCCAACATCTGCTGGATCATGGAAAAAGCAAGAGAGTTCCAGCAAAACATCTATTTCTGCTTTATTGACTATGCCAAAGCCTTTGACTGTGTGGATCACAACAAACTGTGGAAAATTCTTCAAGAGATGGGCATACCAGACCACCTGACCTGCCTCTTGAGAAATCTGTATGCAGGTCAGAAATCAACAGTTAGAACTGGACATGGAACAACAGACTGGTTCCAGATAGGACAAGGAGTACGTCAAGGCTGTATATTGTCACCCTGCTTATTTAACTTCTATGCAGAGTACATCAAGAGAAACGCTGGACTGGAAGAAACACAAACTGGAATCCAGATTGCCAGGAGAAATATCAATAACCTCAGATATGCAGATGACACCACCCTTATGGCAGAAAGTGAAGAGGAACTCAAAAGCCTCTTGATGAAAGTGAAAGTGGAGAGTGAAAAAGCTGGCTTAAAGGTCAACATTCAGAAAACGAAGATCATGGCATCCGGTCCCATCACTTCATGGGAAATAGATGGGGAAACAGTGGAAACAGTGTCAGACTTTATTTTTTTCGGCTCCAAAATCACTGCAGATGGTGACTGCAGCCATGAAATTAAAAGATGCTTACTCCTTGGAAGGAAAGTTATGACCAACCTAGGTAGCATATCGAAAAGCAGAGACATTACTTTGCCAACAAAGGTCCGTCTAGTCAAGGCTGTGTTTTTTCCTGTTGTCATGTATGGGTGTGAGAGTTGGACTGTGAAGAAGGCTGAGTGCCAAAGAATTGATGTTTTTGAACTGTGGTGTTGGAGAAAACTCTTGAGAGTCCCTTGGACTGCAAGGGGATCCAACCAGTCCATTCTGAAGGAGATCAGCCCTGGGTGTTCTTTGGAAGGACTGATGCTAAAGCTGAAACTCCAGTACTTTGGTCACCTCTTGCAAAGAGTTGACTCATTGAAAAAAACTCTGATGCTGGGAGGGATTGGGGGCAGGAGGAGAAGGGGACGACAGAGGATGAGATGGCTGGATGGCATCACTGACTTGATGGACCTGAGTCTGAGTGAACTCCGGGAGTTGGTGATGGACAGGGAGGCCTGGCGTGCTGCGATTCATGGGGTCGCAAAGAGTTGGACACGACTGAGCGACTGAACTGAACTGAACTGAACTGCTCTCTGGAGATCTGGAGCTGAGCTGGCAGCCGGGCGGGACGGGGCGGTGGGGGGGGCTGCATTCTAAGCATCAGTCCTGTCATGGAGCTTGTGTGGGAATAAGAAGCCTCCCCAGGGAGCAGCAGAAAGATTGTGCTGCTGAGGCACTGACTCTGCCTCACTGAGTAATTTCTGGAGCCTGAGCAAGCTCTGGTAGTAAGTGTTGCCAAGCTGGAAGTCCATATATGCATTTCATATTTCCATAGCCTTGTGGATGATTGGTGGGATGTTTACAGTAAGCTGGTTGAGGGGAGAGCCAGTACCCCAGCAGGGAGACCTTATCCAGAGCATCTCTGGCCCTAGAATCCAGGTGTCCTGGAACCTGCGTATCTCTGCTAGTTTGGCCTCTGTTCTAGAGTCCTTGTAGAGACCAAAGGGCTGGAGGGGGTCAGCACTGCTCCTTTGTGGAGGAAGCAGCAAGTACTGACGCTGGGCAGTGATCTGGCCTCCTGCTCCTAAGCAAGTGCCTGTGACATGTGTGTGGAGGTGGGTGCTAATGGTTGGCCATTGTCATAGGGGCCCGATTTGGAATTTCCTTGTCTGAGAGTGCTGAGGAGTAAAATCTCTACAAATGAGTTCCTGTCTATATAAAGAATGGGCAGCACAGCCTCCAAGCATGCAGAGATCCTGGGTTCCTCCCTTCAGCCAGCATTATATCCCAGGCTCTAGGCTGGTGTGGGGTCTACAGTGGAGGCACCTGGAAGGCCGAGGGTGGTGTGGGGACACAGAGGAGGGAGAACCAGCTCCGCCCAGGACTTTGCTTTCACAAGAGAGGGAACATCAGAGATGACAAATGAGGGAAAGATTTACTGAGCGTGAAATGTAGACAGATATTCCAGGCACAGAAAGGGGCATCTGCCAGGCACGATCACCAAAGAAGGTGGTGACTTCTGAGAACACCAGGTGGTTCTGGATTATGAAGGAGACTCGTAAAGCTGGGATGTGGCAGAGGCTATGTCTGACTAGAATGACCTGGGATGTACATCCAATGTGAGCTGGAATTTTAGAGGTTATGGAGGATTTCCATAGGCCAGGATGAGGGGAGAGGTCATTTCAGGGCTCTGCTGGTGGAGATCCCACGTACCTTTCTGACTGGGCTGATATATTTGAAGGAGAAATAGAGATGTCTGCCATGACCAAGGAGCCTCAACTGCACATGGACTTGCTCTGTGGGCGGTGGGCAGCCACTGGGAGTGGTGACCCCTGGTACCATCTCTATTCTAACGCTTATCACATTATCTTATGGTATCTCTCTCCTTTTACTCATTTGTTCATTTAGGAAATAATTAGCTAGAATATCTGCTGTGTGTCGGAATCATGGAAAGCAAAAACACAGTTCCTGTCCCTGTGGCCCTTATATACCTGTAGGAGGTCAGATCTCACTTGTCGTGACTCATCTCTAATTATAGGCTGTGACCAAAAGGTGTGTGGTGGTGGTAGCACATACAACTGAAGGATATGACCTGATTTTAGAGCCAGTGAAGCCTTAGGCTGTGACCTAGAGCATGAATGGGAGTTTTTCAAAAGGACAGGGAGGAGAGTTCCTGGCTTTGCTTGCAGAGGCCTCATGAAAAGGGGAGTGCCCTGTGTTTCAGAAACAGGAGGAAGCCCTGAGGGCTGGAGACCTGAGAACAGGGCAAGGGGGATGGGCTGAGGCTGAGCAGGAGGGGCCAAGCCTTGTGGACTGTCAGGTAGATTTCAGTCCTATGGTGAAGGCAGTGAAAAATCCACTTTAGGATTTTTAAGTGAAGAGGAATGGGTGATGTATTTGGATTTTTATTTTGAAAAGATTTTTCTAGCTACATAAGGGGTGGAGAGCCGATCCAAGAGGGTCAAGCATGACTCCAAGGGAAAGCCATATTAGCCTATGTGATGGTCCAGATGAAAGAAGACAGAAACGTGGATTAGACTAGTGATGGTAGGTAAAGAGGAAGGACCAGGTGGGATTTGAGACATTTAGAAGGTAACGCCATTAGAACATGGCATTGTGGTCTGGGGAGATGGGGGGTGGTCACTGAGATCCATTTAGGATCTGCAGGGTCAGAACTATTTTCATGATAATACTAAGACATCGATCAGCTTTTCACTCATTCTCTCACAAATAGAGGAATTTTCCAGAGGTTACCTGCTTGGGGTAATATCATTGCTCTGTGGCTAATGGAATGTGTGCTTGTGTATCAGTGTGTTTTAAACTTTCTGACCCTAATTTCTGATACAGTGAATATCAACTGGTTATAACCCCCATAAATAAAAGATCTTTGGTGTCCTCAATTTTAGAAGTGAAAAAGTGTTCTAAGATCAGAAGGGTTAAGAACCACTGTGGTACTGGATTGCATTTTCAGGTGTTGAGAGAGCAGGATGGTAAGTTACTGGTTTATGGATATCTGGCAGTACCTTTCACCAAGACAGAGATTAGAAGTGAGCCTGGTTTCAGGTGCTGAGAAGGGCATGAAATTTTAGGCAGGTTGAATTGGAGATGGATTTGAGTCAGCTAAGAGAAGACAGCAGATGGACAGCTAACTCTGCAAATCTCTAGCTCAGAGGGGAGAAAACCAGCAGTAGAGGAGAAAAATGGATGTTATCAAGTTGAAGCCATGGGCCTAGATGAGAGTTTCTAAACATACTCTAGAGTGAGAAGAAAAGAGGCCCTAGGACTGAGCCTTAGAAATCCAGACAGTGACCAGTTAGAGGAGGATGAACCTGTGGAGGACACAGGAAAGGAGTGACCAGAGAAGTAGGAGGGAGAGTATGCCAGGGTGGGAAGGAGGCCCTCCACAGCGCCAGCCAGGTTGGAAAGGACAGACCAAGAGTAAAAACTTGTCATTTTCATCCACACATCTGATTGCTCGCTCTGCTGGTATGGGGTAGGGCCTTCTGGAATAGAAGGAAACAGAAAGAGAGGAGTTAGAGTTTAAGCATGAGGGACAGAAGTCCTAGCCATGCAAATGGGGTCAAATGAGAAGCCTTGGCGATGCAGCCCCCACCAACAGGAGGGGCTCTTGGCCTTCCTTCCCCACCAGCATCAACATACCTGTGCGTATTGAGCGGAAGACTGAACATGCAGGTCATTCAGCTCCCACTGCAGCATTTTCAATAATGAGGAAGTGCAGCAAAGCCCAACCCAATTTGAGACAACTTTATTTGAGATTAGTCCTTATTTTGAGTTGAGATTCTGCCTTCTCTCACTTTACCCATTGACTCTAGTACTGCCATCTTGAGCAGCACAGATAACATCTTTCATATGACAGCTTTTCAGAGCTTGAAACCAGCTATCATGTTCACCTTTGGTTTTTTCCCATCATAATATACATACCTTGAATTCCAGTTTTTTTCAATCCAATTAGCTTTAAAAAAAAAAACAAAAAAAAAACCACCCCAAACCAAAAATAAAACCTACTAGATAATATGTTAACCCAAAAGAGAGACCCCTGGGGAAGATCTCCAGACAAGGCAGATGGAATTTCCCTATGTGAAGATACCCTTCTTTGTGTCCTTGCCTCTGGAGATTCTACCCACCTTTGACACTGAGAGCTCAGGCACTGTTTCTTCCATAATACATCAGGCAATGCCCTTAAGCCCTCAAGTAAAGGACCCATCCCTGCCACATCTGACTCGCATTTGGCCGAGCGCATCTTAAGTGCCTTTGTCTCTGTTCTCATTCCATTTTGCTCCTCTTCTTGCCACTGTGGCCTGCAGTGGGCAAGCCAGATTGCAACCCCTCAGGAATGGGAAGGTGATGAGTAGAGGCAATTAGTTCTTTTTCAAAGGGTTTGGCCTTGAAAGAAAAAAAGAGGTGGGCTAGTGGCTTAAGGGAGTGGCAGAAATAAGGTCAGGCTATTTTTAGGCTAGAGATCTGAGCTTGTTTATGAAAGGAGGCACAGAGACAGCTGAAAAGGAGATTGGAGCGGGTGAAGAGGGGACCCTAGGGTCCCCTGGGGTCCTGCTGAGAGTCAACGGGGGAGTCCAGGCAGAAGGCTTATAGTGCCTGGGTAAGGAGGAAGGCAGCCCTGGTCCTCAGAAAGGAGAGGTGGAAAAACAGGAGTGTTGAAAGGATGAGATGCCTTACAGTGACACCTGGACAGTAACGAGTTAGAGCTGCACACGGTGCGGACCTCCAGCCCTGGGACAGATTAGGAGAGTGAGCTGCAGAGGCAGTGACCACAAACACAGAAGCAAAGTGGCCAGCTTCCTTCACTCCCACAGGTTTTTTCTCCTTGCTTAAAATTCTGCAACACTGGACCAGACCAGAAACTGTGTAGTGGTAGTAGCAACTTCAGAACAAAACGGGAGGTTTGCAAGTTGAAACACGGGATTTTCTCAGGGTCTTATGGGATGACAGTATCGAGAAGCTCTGTTCTGTACAGCCTGGTCCAGTGTGAGGAAATGGGGATACATTGGTTAAGCTTTTCCATTGATGAAGAAAAAAAAGATTGGATTCCTCCCCTCATCGCCCCCCAAGAGAGAACCGGGTTTAGAGAAAATAGTTGATGGCCAAAAACAGCTATCTCTTTGTACTTGTAGTGACCTGCACATTAACACTGACCCAAAGCCCTAGAACTCCCTGTGGAGGCAACTTCCTGACTGCATCAGCTTCCTGACAGGAGTCTCCTATGAGAAGGGCTCAAGTCTGAGAGCCTCTCTTTCAGCTTTGAGTCAAAGAACAGAGCAAAAGACTCAGCCATATCCTGGGGTAAGAGTTTTGCTCCAGCTCTGCTGCCCTGGATCAAGGAGGAATGTGGCCAGCCAGCAGCATGAACCCCTGCGTAGAGAGGCTTTGTGGGAAGCTGCGGCCACCCTGAACACAGGATTATCAGTCCGTTCTTTTGCTTCAGCTGGTAATGACAGGGGCCCCTTGGCACGAGTGGCCTGTTGAGACTAGAGCAGGAGCAGCCTGGAGTGCCAGGGGAGGGTGGCCCAGAGAAGCCGCTCTCCCTGTTGTGCCCACTGGGACCTGGTTTGACTGCAAACCGGCATGCACTGTGCTCATGCCTCCTGGCTTGCTGCAGTCCTGCTGGTAAACATGTGAGCATCAGTGAGTCTCTGTGGTCAGTATCTTGTCCTGCTCTGGTCCCTGTCTCACTCATTCTCAGCGGCTGTTGTGTGTGTCATTAGCCCCTAATTTCTGAAATGAAGATAAAAACAAAACTGAAAATGCTCCAGAGCAGTTCTGCCAACTCCTAATTTTTCCATTCGCTTCCTCTGATAGCCATTGGTTTGGGGAGACTTCCCTTTCCTGCCCCAAGCTGTGGGCCTGTGCACAATAGCCCCTGGCCCACTGCCCATCAGATAACGAGGCTGGCTCTCGGCAGGCAGCAATGTGTATTGGAAAAAGTGAAAGTCTCTGGCTGGAAATAAAAGCTCAGAAACCCTCTGCTGTTTTCCCCCAGCCCCTCCTGGGTCTGTAGTGCAGGCTTCATGTGAGCTAGTCCCATCCCACCTGCAGAACCAGCGGGGAGTTCAGTGGTAGCTGGTGGAGGAGAGAGAATGGGTGGTGAGGGGCCATGGATCTTTTGTCCCAGGAGGTCTCACCCTAGACACCCTATGTGACAGACTGAGGGTACTTCAGCCTGTCTTGGGATAGTTTGGACCAATGTGTGGGATTTCATCAGTATGTAAGAGTTTTTCTTTCTCTCTAATCATAAGAGACACCTTTTGTTTGTTTTAGGTCCAATATGTAATACCTTTTCACTCCAGAATATATTGGTCAGGGTTGAGTTGCACAGAACAGAATCCACTCTGACTAGTTTCAGGAAGAAGGCATTTAAAACACATTCTGGCTTATAAAATCACAAAGAGTGAGAAACAGACTCAAGAAGTCTAAAAATGCTACAGAGCTCCTCTTCCTCCTGTAATGAGGAAACCAGATCCAGAATTAGGGCCCCTCTGCTCTGTCTGCACACCACTTACACGGGGATCCCTGCACCTGTGTCTTGACATCAGGAAAACTGGGAACCACAGGTGAGGCCTCTGCTAACGCTGCAGCAGAAAACCAAGGCTTCTGGGACCGTGCCCAGAAACAGCAGGGATTTCAGGAAGCCATGTAAGTGTACATAAGTGCATCGACTGGCTGAACCTAAAGGAGGTCTTAGAATTAATAGCTTCTAGCTGATTAACTTCTGAAGTACAGGAAGGCACCCTGGAAGGGCAGAATGTATCTTGAGTCTAACCTGTTATCTCCTCCACATATAATGAAGGAAACAAATGGAATTCTAGCATGTAGGTGTGTACCTATGCTACCACATTTCATTTATAATTTCCAAAAAAGGCAATAAGGTAGATAGATCTTCCCATTTTCGTAAGTGAGGAAATTTAGATGAGAGTTTAAATCATTCAGCTAATGAGTGACAAAACCTGCTCTGAACCTCTGCACATCTGATTTTCAAGCTTAGGCTTTTCTCACTATACCTTGCTCACCTCTTTGGGTTGCTTCTGCTGCTGACAAATTGTTGGCCAACATAGGGATTGGATTTCCATAGGACTTGTGGGCTACTAGAATGTTATCCAAGGCTGGAAGTGGGAAGCAGGCGCTTGACTAATGTTTGTAAGCCAAATGTTAAAAAGTGAACTGTGCTTTGGGGCATGGTAAGGCTTAAGAAAGCCATCTTTTTTCCATGGTTACACTGGAATTTTATGGTACAGTGGGGAGAGAAATGGCCGGCTGCCTGGATCTTTGACATCTGACCCTCTGAAAAATGGAGTAGCTTTCTTATTCCCATTTGATTTCCTCTTACCTCCATCTTGTTGTTGCCTTTGAGCCCTCCGTTGGCCAGAGGGCATCTTGCATCCAGCTTACAAGTGACCATGGACAGAACAGCTCTGAATCTGAGTGATGTAAAATGTGGCCCTGTGTTTCTCTTGTGCTGTCAAGGAATCCCCATATTAGCCTCGCTCCTGCTCCTTGCAGAAAGGCAGTTGGGTTCCCCCTTGAATGGAATCCCCCCACCTCCTCTGTTTGGATTGCTTCTGGGGAATGTATGGCCTGGCCAGCTTGGGGAGAAGTTTTGCTTTCCATCTCTGTGTTGAATGGTATGCCTGCCCTTTCTGGAAGTAGATTACACTCTCAAAATGGCCTTGCCCGAACTCTACTGGGAGTCACAAAGGCTGTTTTCTGGCTGCAGCACCACCGTTGAGTCACTATATGACTTTGGGCCTTGGCTTCCCCTTCTGCACACGGCAGATGAGCATAGTGCACCTTTGCTGTAGGAGTGTTGTGAGAATTAAAGGCAAAGTAACAGAGGATAAAAAAGAAAAGGAGGACTTTCTTGGTGGTCCAGTGGTTGAGACTGTGCTTTTACTACAGGTTGTGTGGGTTTGATCCTGCGTCAGAAAACCAAGATCCCACAGGCTGTGTGGGTGACCAGAAAAAAAAAAAAGAAAGAAAATGACTAATTTCTTTGCTCTGTTAGTTGATGGCACAGTATCTCTAAATTTCTACTCTGAGCAGCATCAATTTCTGCCAGGGCTTAGAAAGCTTGAGCAGACTCTTCCATGGGTTGTTTGAGATCATTTGAAAGGCATGGTTTAGGCACCTCCTTATCTCAGAATTTGTAGCTGTGAGTGAGGTGTTGAAAGTGGAAATCCAGCATAATTCTACACGTGTTTTCAGAGCAGTTTGGTTTCTAGCCTCTACTTTAGAGTCAAGTGGGGAAGCCAGGCTACCGAGAGTCTCAGGTGCTTCCCACCTGAGATACCTAATCCAAGTGGTTCTTGGAGAGAGAGTAAGTTGATACCTCCAACAAGAGATTGGAATACCAACTCCTCTTGGTGGCGAATTCATTAAAATATCTTCCCTACAAACTGAATGATCCATATATTCTGAATGACTGACTTTGTGTAGAAGGAAGGGATCACTTCTTTGAAGGACGTTGAAAATAGTGGTTTTAAGCTCCTCAAAGACTCTTTCAAAGAGCAAGCCTGCCACCATTCTTTGACTTTTCTCTTAAGGAGTTTTCTTCCTTCTTGGGGTCCTTGAATTAGGGGGAGAAGCTGCCTGGTTCAGGAAGTTTCCCTCAACCCCAGGACTTTGCTAGGAGGAGGCCCGCCTTCTCTTCCTGGATGTTCAGAGAGACAAACGGGCTCTCCACCACCAAGCAGACGCTGGGTCCAAGCTGGCTCCGTGTCTGCTCCTCTCAGGCTCAGGCCTGGGCTCTCCCGTCAAGGGTCTTGTTTCTGTGCTCTAGGCTCCCAGAACCCCGGCCGAAGCTCACCTCCCCCTGGCTACGTGCCCGAGCGGCAGCAGCGCATCGCCCGGCAGGGCTCCTACACCAGCATCAACAGCGAGGGGGAGTTCATACCGGAGACCAGCGAGCAGTGCGTGAGTACAGTCTGGGTTATATAGAGAGGGTGTGTGTCGTGGGAGGTGTCAGGCCAAGGTGATAATGGGGGTCCTCAGTGGGCATGGTGTGCAAGTGAGGGACTTGAGTCCCATCCAGTAGCTCTTTTGTAAACCAGGCCTGCCCAGGTATGGATGTTTCCTTTCTAAGGGCCAAATATCAATTCCTACCAAAGACAGGGTTTCCCTGATAGCTCAGTCGGTAAAGAATCCACCTGCAATGCAGGAGACCCCAGTTCAATTCCCAGATCAGGAAGATCCACTGAAGAAGGAATAGGCTACCCACTCCAGTATTCTTGGGCTTCCCTTGTGGCTCAACTGGTAAAGAACTCACTTGAAATGTGGGAGACCTGGGTTCGATCCTTGGGTTGAGAAGATCCCCTGGAGAAGGGAACGGCTACCCACTCCAGTATTGTGGTCTGGAGAATTCCATGGACTGTATAGTCCACGGGGGTCACAAAGAGTCGGACACGACTGCGTGACTTTCACCAAAGCCAGGATCTGAGCACCTAGCCTCCTTGGTGCCAGACGTGCGTCTGACCGCTCTTTGGTCTTCTGTGGCCCTCTCGCTGGTCTCGCACAAACTGCAGAACGCCGCTCTGCTGTTTGTGTGCTTCCTTACAATCCCCCTGTCCTTTCAGCAGAGTTTTAACATGACCAGTTAAAAAAATCTAAACACACAGATTTTTTTTTCTTTTCCATCAACCAGCTTTTAGTTTTGCTATTGCTTTATGAAAGGTAGGGAGTATACCAGTCCAAAGTAGGACTGGCTACTTTGGGTGAACTTTTATGATAGTAGACAACTAAATTAGTTATCTGTTGCTATATAAAACAACCACAGGCTTAGCAGTACAAGCAGCAGACATGTATTATTTTACAGTTTCCTGGGGTCTAAGATACAGGCACAATTTGATTGGGTTCTCTGCTCAGGGTCGCACAAGGCTGCAGTCAAGTGTCAGCCAGGCTGTATTTCTTCCTGAAGCTGGGGGTTCCCTTTTAGGTCCACATGGTTGTTGGTCAGTGTCTTGTGGTTGTAGCCTTGTGGCCCCTATTTTCTTGCTGGCTGTCAGCCAAGGGCCCCTCTGAGCTCTTGGAAGCCACCTGTAGTTCCCCGCGGTGTGGCCCTCTCACTTCCAGGCTACCAGGAGAGTCTCTTGCTCCAGTCTGCAAAGACGGAGTCTCATGTAGTATAACACAATTATGGTAATGAATATCCCATCCACTTTGCCATAATCTATCGACTAGAAGTGAATTACAAGTCCTACCTGTACTCAGATGAAGAGGTTCTGAAAGATTGTGACTCACTGAGGGGAGGGGTGTCGGGGGAGGTGGGGGTCATCTTAGGGTGTGTTCACCACAATAGCTTACCCATTTTGATGGTTAGCTTTTTAAATTTGTGGCTCACTTGATGAAAATGTCACTTTGGCTTAGTGAACTCAGCAAGAATGAGATCTCTGGCTTCATTCTGAAGTTTTTTCAGTGAGCTTGCTTTGATTGCAAAGAAAAACATACGTCTTCTAAACTTTTGGAATTTGATCTTGAAAGGGGAAATTTCTTAAAGGTAAAAGCATCCAGCAGAAGGCCAGCACCAACACATGGGGGATTTTACCAAAAAAACGGATTCTTACAACTTTTCCTAAAACTGATTCTTATGACTTTTCCAGCATTGTTTCAATTGTACAGGCTATGAGAAGCATTTTTATACTGCTTCTGCTCTCCTCTGTAGTCCTGCCTTCCAGATAAATTTATGTTTAGAACAGTGACCTAGAGTACTTTTATCTGCAGAGTCCCCTCTTGGTTATCTTACTGACCATCCTTTCCTTTTTCTCTAACCAGAGTGCTTCCGGACATCAGCTGTACGAGGGGTAACTTGGGTGTAAAACCTCAGAGGTTGTTAATGAGTTTGATTGCCTTTGCTTTCTGTCTTTCCCCATGGTCCTATATCCTGGTCCTTTTACTTCTTTACATTACTTTCATGGCCCTGGAAGGCATGGGAGTATTAGACTTGTAGTGAAGAGAGGCCTTTAGGGAGAGGCCGTGGAAAGTGGCAGCAGGGGAATGACTAGGTCCTTCTTCAGTGCCTGCGTCTTTAGCAGAAGAGAATTGCTGCTGGTAATGGGCCATTCAAGATAAATCTACTCAACAGAGACCAAAACAGCATGGTATGTAGTGAAAGAATATCCGACTGGGACTTTCTTGAAAAGTGAAACTAAAATAATTTGTTTGTTTTATTTTTTCTTTAATCAGATTTGAGCAATGGCTGCATCTATTTGCTAATTTTCAGAATGAACAAAGCATGGTTCAGGCTAGTTTTTTTTTTTTTTTGGCTTGGTGTTTCTAACAAAATTTTTCTAATGCAGCATAACTTCCTTCCCTTTGACTTCTGCAGCACTGTCATGAAGAGGGTGTTTATTTTTGGCTGAGCGGCATATGGGATAATAGTTCCCCTGGGGATCGAACCCATGCCCCCTGCAATGAAAGCACGGAGTCTTAACCATGGGACCACCAGGGCAAGTCCCGAAAAGAGGGTCCTTTTTTTTTTTTTTTTTAAACAGAAGCCTTCATGGGCTTCAGTGTGTTTCCAGTAGCCTCTCTTGAGCCTTTGGTGTTCCTCCTCCATCACACCTGTCACGTTGTTATTCTCGCTCATTCTCTCTTCTGTTACCTGATCTAACTTTGCCAAATATGTACTTTCTGGATTGGGAGCAATTCTTTCCCATGTTGGTTTTATCCACTTGGGGAAATCCTATCTCCTTAGCAAGATTTTGGGGATTTTAAATTGCAATTAATTTGCCTTGATTGGCAGTTTAAAAAAAAATCACGTATGACAATATACGGGTGAAATTATGGGTGAGATGGTCTCCAGCATTAAATGGGAAGAGATCATTTGACTTGGAAACCAGTTTTATGAAAGTTGTTCATGGATTCTCATAGTTCTGATACTTTGCTTCTCTATGTAATGCTTGACTTTGGATCTCAGATAATGAATTCTCTGACAGTGAATACACCCCTTCACCGCCCCCCACCCCCAGGCAAAATGAAGGGAGATCAATTGGAGAAAAGGCTAATCTGAAGGCTTTTTGTTACTGCATTTGACCAAGGGCCAGAGAAACATTTCAACTCACAAAGATCCCTGTTGGCCCTGCCCGAGAACCAGGAACCGGGAAACGTGTTCTGTGTCAGTTGTGCACTGACTTGACTTGTTTCATGACTTCAGACAATACTCCTCCCCTTTCCAGACCTGCAGTGGCTCATCTGTGAAACGAGGACACTCCTTGTCTTTATAAATTATAAATTATGGAGTGTAAACAGAAGCATCACCGTCCCACCCACACACACTGGAAGCCTCTGCAGGGTAGTATCGTCTCCAGCACCAGGCTCCAGCATTCACAAGCCAAGAAAATGCCAACCAGAGAAGCAGCGTCTCTGCTTTGCTGTCCTGGCAGAGCGCCTTGGGATGCCAGCCAGGCATTTTTCTCACTCCTGGAAACTTGCCTTTCAGACTGTGGGGGAGAACGGTACCTGCCTAACCATTCTTCCCACTGCCCAGGCAGAGAAAGGGCACTTTCATATTTTTGGGGGGAAAAAAAGGACCTTTTGCTGGTCTTGGCTGGGTACCTGGCTGGGGCTGGGGCTGGGGCTTTACTGTATGCCTTGCCTTGCAGATGCTGGATCCTCTAAGCAGTGCTGAAAACTCCTTGTCGGGAAGCTGCCAGTCCTTGGACAGGTCAGCAGACAGGTATGGGACTGTGGCTGGTTCGGGAGTTAGTGCACAGGCATTTTTGGAACTAATGAGCTAAGGAAATAGAGTTAGCTAGTGTGTGTGTCCCTGAACTAGACACTGGTCTGCAGGCCCATGGCTAGAACCTCATGCTTTTGGGAAAGAAACTTCTCGCTAGCATTCCGAGCCTTCTTCATTTTCCAAACACCAGGAGAATGTTCTGTTTGTATAATTAGATGGATGTAATAGGTCATAATAGCAGTTCACATGGATAAATGCTTGCTCCGTTGTTTCCAGCACTTTTTATGTGTTTTGACTGCCCACATAATACATGGTGCCCTTGTACCCCTGGCCTCATTGCTGAGGTCTGGACTGAGAAGCAGTGGACCTTCAGTGTTTTGGGGACAAAATTGAATTATTACCTGTAGGTTTACTTTCATTTTTTTCTTTCCTCCAAGTGTTTCTGGTGGAATAAGAAACTGGGGTATAAAAACCAGAAAACAGAATAATCCAGACTGCCTAGCTTACCACACTGCCCACTTGGTGTGTAATCTTACGCACCAGCTGTATTCTTATTACACTTTGGGAGGGAACAAGTGCTGTCCTTCACACACCCCATAGTCTGTGGAGCTGGTTCGTCAGTCAGCAGGGGTGTTTAGAGATGGCTTTGGCATTGATCCAGCCAGTCTCTCTCCTTGACCTCATCATGCCCAGGAGCACATTTTGACCATGTCTGGCTGGGCTTAGGGCTGTGGTCAGAGGCCACCGAGCAGTTTGGAGGGTTTTCTTCTCTTTGTGGAACTGATCAGTTGCTCACACGGACAATCACCTTGTGACCCTGGCCATGTCTGTACTGTGTCTCTTCTAACAGATCTGTGCTCTGATGAGTGTGGTCTCCCTCCAGGTGTCATAGAGCACAGTCACAGTTGCTTGTTGGCATCCAATTTGAAGCCTTATTTTAGGCTTTCCAAGCAGAAGAGCAAGAAGGCACTGGTAAAAGTGCCAGAGTTTGTTGCTGCAAACTGAGGGCCCTTCCGGGACAGGGACTGACTGTGGCTTTGAACTCTCTTCTGAGTTTTGTGGCCACGCTGGTCGGGGAGGGGAGGTGTGGGACAGGACTACAGAAAGCCTGGCAGTTGGGAAGTAGAGGACAGTCCCTGCACCACTGCCTTGAGAGTTTCTGAGTTTTGATCTCCAAAGGCACTCACACATGAGGGAAAAGGGCCATTCAGGTGGATGCTGGTAAAGATGACTCTCTTGATTCTTGAGTTTTTCCTGTGGCCCTCCAATGGTTTGTTTTCATCTCCTTGGGAGTCAGACTCAGTGACCTGGACTTACTTCCTTGGGGCCCAGCATAACCGAAGGTCAGAGCTTTCATCTTCCCTTCATGGGACCTGGAGCCATATAGACCCATCTCCACCAAATATTAGTCGAATAGCTTTGGACAAGTCCATTAACCTCTCTGTTCCTCAGTTTTCCATATCTCTAAGAGGGGATAGTGATGATTAGTCTGAAAGGAAGATCCTGGGTGTTATTACTGTTTTTATGACTGCCCAAAGCAAGGGATCGTTTGCATTCGTCCTGTTACCAGAGTGGGAGGAAAGGGTAAGAGACAGCACTCTGCCCCCCAGTGGAGATAGGGAGCACTGGAGGGCCTCATTAGGCAGGATCATGTCAGATGTGGGCCTCAGACTAGTGAAGAGCAAGTAGGAAGCATAGGAAAGGTCTGCTTCTCTTGAACTCTGCTTCCTACCATATAATGACATGTGTGGAAAGGAGTCACAAAAAGCAGTGTGTCTGGGTATCCTGCCCTCTGACCTGGTGAGCTACTTTGGAGGGACCCTGAAGTCTGCTGTGTGATTCATTTTGTTTTTCTAGCCCATCCTTCCGGAAATCACGAATGTCGCGAGCCCAGAGCTTCCCAGACAACAGACAGGAATTCTCGGGTGAGTTCTGCAGAGGGTGGGTGAGCACTGCAAGGTGTCTGCCCCAGACGGCTCAGGGGGGAAGAGAAGCCAGGGCTGTATTTACTCGTCCTGGGGCCAGCTACTCTGAGGTCTCAGGTGACCTGGAGGCTCCCCTGAGGCACTCACCAGGGCCTGTCGAGCAGCCAGTGACCCCTCTCTCTTCCTCAGATCGGGAAACTCCGCTCTATGACAAAGGGGTCAAAGGTGGCACCTATCCCCGGCGCTACCACGTGTCGGTGCACCACAAGGACTACAACGATGGTGAGTGCGCCTCCACGCTGCCCCCTGCTGGCCACCGCAGGAACAGCCGCCGGAAGGGGGTGGCCCAGGCACTCCAGGCCCCAGGTTTCCTGCATTCCTGAGGAACTGCATCCAGGCTTGAGGCAGTAGACTCAGTGTTTTTTAAAAAGAGGAGGATGGTATTGTAGATGGATACTGCCTCCAGGAAATCAGTCCTTTGTCTGAGGGCACGGAGTGCTCCAGGCGCCAACTCTCTACTGCCCTCTTCTGCCTCAGGCAGCAAACGGAGTGGAGCTTCCACAGAGGTGTAGGATTATGATGCCAAGGAAAACAGAGAGCAGCCATGGATTGGCCCCACGGGTGTTGTGGGGCATGAGGGCCAGCCCTGCGCTTTCCCTTTGGCTGGGTTTCCCTAAACCCCTTGGCTGCTTGCTGATTCCTGCTTTTGTCCTGATCCTCAGGATGCTTGAGACATCAGCCATTCTGGCCAGAGTCAGGTGGGAGGGAAGAGAGGATGGACTGGAGCTGGTGTTATGACCTGGTTGGCACATTTGGCCTTGTGGTCAGGGTTCTGACCTGCTCTGCTCTGGCCCCGGCACCCCTTCAGGCAGAAGAACGTTTCCCCGAATACGGCGTCATCAAGGCAACCTGTTCACCCTGGTGCCCTCGAGCCGCTCCCTGAGTACAAATGGCGAGAACCTGGGCCTGGCGGTGCAGTACTTGGACCCCCGCACGCGCCTGCGGAGCGCCGACAGCGAAAACGCCCTCTCCGTGCAGGAGAGGAGTGTGCCCACCAAGTGTGAGCAGTGTGCCCTGGCTGGGGAGAGCCTGCCTGAGGGATGCTCAGGGTGGGGGGCCAGCGAGTCCAATGGGCTGTTGGGCTCGGTGGGTGGCTGCCCTGGCCCATCTGTACCCAGGGGAAGAGCCTGAGGAGGGCAGCAGATCCCCTGGACCTTAGTCCTCACTCCACTGTTGTGATGAGCTGCTCCTCTCTGGCCTTTAGTTTTCTCCATGTTTAAATTGAAGAGTGATCTCCTTAATCCCTGACATAATGAGCTATCTGGGGGCCTTGGAAGTATAAAGGTGTTTAATCAGTTCAGATAAGCATTTAATCATGATTTTAGCCAGTCCTGTGCTTCTCAGGGCGTGGGCCTAGAGTTCTGATTGGTCAGGGCCCTGAGTTCTGTGTTCCAGGTGAGGGTGGAGATGCTGTGCTGAGGTGTGATGATGCTGGGTGAAGGGCAGCTCGGGCCTTCGGACAATGAGGCAGGATGTCGGGAAACAAGTGCATGAGCTCTAATACTCTTTCCTCCTGTTCTCCTGTAGCTCCCAGTGCCCCCATTAATTGGCGCCGGGGGAAGCTCCTAGGCCAGGGTGCCTTTGGCAGGGTCTATTTGTGCTATGACGTGGACACAGGACGAGAACTTGCTTCCAAGCAGGTGCAGTTTGACCCAGACAGTCCTGAGACAAGCAAGGTACTGCCTTCCCTACGGTCTGACTTCCATTCCAATTCCTCCTTCTCAACAAAATGCCTGTCTTGTTGCACAGGCTAATTGCTTGAGATGCAATAGGTTGTTTCTCCCATCATTCTTCCTTCCAAGCTCCTTTACCATCTACCCCAGTCCTAGGGAGAGATTAGTTGGTGTCAAAGTACCTAACCGCCCAGACTGGTTTGGATGGCAGTGGCACAACAAGCAGCTCCTGCCCCCCCACCCCCCACTTCGGCAGACAGGTGCTGCTCTCTCCCAGCCCCCAGCCAGGAAGGAGCCTGCCTTTGGAGCTTAGCTTGGGCTGTGGCCTTCACTCCAGTTTGAGTGGACAAATGCAGCAGTTACCTGAACTCCTTAACTGCACCCACAAACCCATCTCCCACCCCACTGTCTGCTGTCTTCCAGCATGGGAATGCCCAGTCCCATGGCTTAGCCAGCATTGTGGGCAAGGGCCAGACAGTCGAGAACATTCCCCCTTTTCTCCAGCTGAAGTTCCCACAGCAGATGGGCTCCTCTGAGGCCACTGACTAGGGCAAGCGGAACTGACGCCAGGCAGGTAGAACTGAGGCCTGCAAGCCTCGGTGACCACTGGGCCCCTTCCCAGGAGGTGAGTGCTCTGGAGTGCGAGATCCAGTTGCTGAAGAACTTGCAGCATGAGCGCATAGTGCAGTACTATGGCTGCCTGCGGGACCGTGCCGAGAAGACTCTGACCATCTTCATGGAGTACATGCCAGGGGTATGTGCCCCGTGATGCAGGCGGACAGCAAGAGAGGGACTGTCATGGCACTGGGGCTGTGGAGGAGGGATCACTTTGACATGAGTGGTTACCTGAGACTCCAGAGGCTCCAGGGGAAAGGCGAGGCAGGGGCAGGGCGTGGAGTCAGCATGCCCTGCATCTAGCTGCAGTGATGGTGTGGGGTGAGAAGTGTCCCAGGCTCCCCTGACCCGAGGCTCACAGGGCAGCTGCACTGTCCAGTAGGTCCTGCCTTTATGTGGAGCACACAGACCTCCCTTCTGGGTTTGGGTCACCCTGGCCTGAGGGAAGGGCTGTCTCATACTTTTCTCCAAGCTGCCTGACAGCCCTTAGCTAAGTGCCTCGCCTGTCACAAATGGGGACTGGACCTCACTCCCTTGGTGAACACTGGAGGCTGGAAGTAGCCTTGCCCCCTTCCATCCTCCTTCCTGCAGTGACCCCTCTGACTCCTGTGGCTTTAGGGTTCAGTGAAAGACCAGCTGAAGGCCTACGGCGCTCTGACAGAGAGCGTGACCCGGAAGTACACCCGGCAGATACTGGAAGGCATGTCCTACCTGCACAGCAACATGATTGTTCACCGGGACATCAAGGGTGAGCGGGGCAGGCTGTGGGCTCTCCATGACCTGGGAACTTGGGGGCTCTCTACCTGGTTGTTGTGAACTTTCTGAAAAGTGAAACCCTCATGACTTCCTTGGGGGACTGGTGTGAAGATCAGGTAAGTGATTTGGGGAAACACAGTGAAGGGCTCTGCAGATGTTGGCTGTGGTGACGACTGCTCGCTGCTGTAGGGCAGGTGCCTCCCACCACTAGCCTGTTTGCTCTGTGCGGTTTCGCTCCAGCTCACAAGGCCCCCATCCTACCCAGCAGCCCTTTGGACTGGGAGGGAGGGACAGAAGGAGGATGGTGGCAAGTGCCAGGGGTCTAGGGCTGTAGCCTCTGCCCTTTCATGCCTTAGGAGCCAACATCCTGCGAGACTCTGCTGGGAATGTGAAGCTGGGGGACTTTGGGGCCAGCAAGCGCCTGCAAACCATCTGCATGTCCGGCACGGGCATGCGCTCAGTCACTGGCACTCCCTACTGGATGAGCCCAGAGGTGATCAGCGGTGAGGGCTACGGAAGGAAGGCAGACGTGTGGTGAGTGTGCTGGGGACGTGCTGGGACCCTCATCTCCTGGTCTGGGCTGTAGTGGTTCCAGCTTAGAAATGGGGCTGAGGGCTCTGCAGTGTGGCAAGAGTGAGGATTGGCCTCTGGCCAGTGAGGCCAGGTTGCAGGCTCCATGTGGGCAGGGGTGGTAGTGCCTGCAGCAGTACACACAGCAGATGTGTTGTGTTTTCACTCTGAACAGCAACCGTTTGTTATTGCTGAGAACTAAGGCCATGGTAAACATCCCTGGGGTGTTTGCTAAATCCTTGAAAGAGCTCGGATCCCATCTGAAGGCCTGGATGGGTCTCTAAGCAGCAGTAGTAGGCTTCGGCTCCCTCTCCTAGTGCTCAGATGGCTTGCAGCTGCTCTAATTTTGTGTCCATCTTCTGAAAGGTCCTGAAAGTTATGAGAGCATCCCTTCCTCTTAGAATGTTACTGTGGGGAGTGGAATAGTGGTCCCTGAAGATGTCCATGTCCTAATCCCAAAGGGATGAGAGAGTGTTACCTATGTGACAGTAGGGCCTTTGCAGAGTGATTTTTAAGAATTTTGAGGTGGGGAGATGATCCTGGATTATCCAGATGGGCCCAGTATACTCATAAAGGTCCTTATAAAAGAGAGGCAAGAGTGAGTAGTAAGAGGTGTGACAAAGGAAACAAGTTGGTGTGAGACAAGAAAGGAGCCCTGAGCCGAGAACACAGGCAGCCTCTAGGAGTGGGAAGAGGCCAGGAGATGGGCTTTCCTCTCGGAGCCTCCACAAGGAACTGTCCTGACTGGCCCACTGACTTCAGCCAGTGAGACTGCCCTTAGATATCTGACCTCCATAGCAGTAACACACTTAGGCTGCTTTTTTATGCTACTGTGTTCGTGGTCACTGTTAGAGCAGCAGTAGGAAACCAGTACCGTTATTTCAGAGCGCTTTCTGCACGTGCTCAGTGGTTCCCCCCGATATCAGGAAGCAGCCAGGTGGGTGCAGGTTGATGAAGCCCACGTGGACGAAGTTGACAGGGCTGTGAAACCTCTTCTGGCCGTGGGGGCCCTCTTCAGGGGTGTTAGCCCCCAGCCTGGCCCATCCTGCCTCAGTGTGTTTCGAGAAAGGCACCTCCTTTCACAGCAGTGTGCAGGGCGGCTGGGAGCTTGGGGCTGGCTGCGGGGTGACACAGGGGTTCTCTCTCTCCAGGAGCCTGGGCTGCACGGTGGTGGAGATGCTGACAGAGAAACCACCTTGGGCAGAGTATGAAGCCATGGCTGCCATTTTCAAAATCGCCACCCAACCCACCAACCCTCAGCTGCCCTCCCACATCTCTGAGCATGGCCGGGACTTCCTGAGGCGCATTTTTGTGGAGGCCCGCCAGAGACCTTCGGCCGAGGAGCTGCTCACACACCACTTTGCACAGCTCGTGTACTGAGCTCTCAAGGCCACACTGCTGCCGGCCGCCCCTTCTGCATGGGCGAGGGGCTGCTGGGGGGCTCAGCCAAGTTGCTGCTTCTCCCGGGCAGGGCCATGGACCACAGAGCTGAGTCCAGCCAGCGTTGTCTGTGCCCTTTTGCTGCTGGGGCCCAGGGCCAGGGAGAGCGGCTGCAGCCTCACAGACTGGGAGCCCCCAGCCTGCCAGACCCGAGGCGCCAGCGTCCTCAGCTCAGCCTGGAGGGGAAGGAGCTGGAACAGTGTGCGAGGCACCCAGGGCCCCACCCTCGGGGCTGTGTCTTGACATGGCCATCAGCACCAGACCCCAGAGAGTCTGGGGCACAGGATGGACACAAGGGTCTGAATAGTGTTATTTTCATTCAGAGTGTTACTTTGTTTCTCCTCCCCATGTCTGGAGACCACCAGGGCATCTCTGGGCTGGATGAGCCCACCCAAGCCTGAGGTAAAGCCCAGCACCCCACAGCCAATGGAGAGCAGAGGCCGGGGCGGCCCTCTCCCTGGAGCCCCAGGCCAGCTTTGCCAGCCCCTGTCCTTTACCAAAGATGAATGAAGCAACTGTTATGCTGCCTTATTCAGGGAAGGAGGAGCCTGTCCTGCCTGCCCCCATGACCCTGCCCCGCCACACACACCCTCAAGCAGGGGCCTGAGATGCGGAACTACCCCCACTGAGGGGAGACCCAGTTTTGTCAATGCAATTGTCTGTGTTTTACAAGTTGGAGTCACTCTTATGCTGTACCCAGTTTCTAAACTGGAGACTTCTTGTGCCCTCTGGGCTCAGTACCCCTGCTGTGGGCTGGGGCCTTGGGCCAGATTGGAAAGAGCTGAGGGTCATGGCCCCAGGCCTTGTGCTCCTGGCTGGCACCTGTTCCCCCACTGGAGCAGAGAAGACCGACAATACGGTGAGGGCATCTGAGCCGGCTGGCTACCCTGAGCGGAGCGTTCCGCAGAGCCGGGGAGTTGTATCAGGCTGTCTGCGGGCTGTGACCTGCTAGGCCAGAGCTCAGCCTGGTAGAAGGGAGAGCCTGTGTGATGCCACCACCCGTGTCCGGAACCTCCAGCTCTGCTCCTCCGTGGCCAGCCTCGCCCATCCCCATGGGGTCTCAGCCCCTTTCCCTTCTCGCTCCCCTGGGGGAGGAATGGCAGCAGGGGTCAGGGAGCCAGTATCTTCAAGCAGCTTAGAGTCGGCCTTACTTACCTCAGCCTGGGCGCTGGTCCTTTCTTCCGGCCCCTCCCCTCCAAAATGTGCCTATTGCTAGAGCTCCTCCCTCTCAACACCCAGTTTCCTTGGGAGTTGTTGTTAAAAGAGAAAAAAAAAAGCCAGTGCCCAGGGATGGGTGTCTCCAAGGAGCTGGGGATTCGCGCCAGGCAGCTCATTGCCAGCCATGCCCACTCCCCCACGGGCACCAGAACAAGCCAAAGCCTTCGTTGTATGTTGACGATGCACTTTTATGAATGTAGTTTCTATCGCTGTTTTTAGCCTTTTCACATCGTGTAATGTGAGGCTTTGTACTTGTTAATTTATATCTCAGATCATATTTGATGGTTTTTATATATATCAATTCTAGACTGTTACAGGTGGACGCCTCAAGAGAGAAGAGCAAACGAAAGCAGCTGGTTTTGCAGGAATGTGTGTTGCACGGTGCCAGTTGGGCCTGGTCCCCTGTTTCCATCCTTGCCCCCCAGGGGCCTCTGTCAGGCACCCCAGCCGGGCCCTCTGAAGACAGTGAGCGGATGCTCCTGCCTCCACCTCGGCTCTTGCCCAGGGAGGGGACCGGCCCCTTGTCTCGACCAAAGCTGCCGATTGGCAGCTCGGCCTCTCCACAACCCTGTCCTGATGGCTGTAGCATTCTTTTTGGGCCCACACCCTGATCCCCAGTCCCCGACCCCAACAGGAAAGTGGTGCCGGTGCCAGATGAGACGACTCTGTGTCCCAGGTTCAGGCTCTCACAGAGCCCCACCCCCGGGGTCTTACCTCACAGGGAATGTGTTTTTAAAAATGAATTTGCCAACAAGCCAACAAATCCTACACTCCAAAAAAACAAGACCCTGAATTTTTTTTTTTTTTTTTTTTTTTTTTTGTGCCAAAAACTGTGGACATGCTGGCTCAGCATCCTCAGGACCAAGCTGTTGCTTAATTTTAATTTATTGTTTTTTTTTTTTTATTAAATAATCCAGATGAAAAGTTGTGGGGCCTAGGATGGCCTGGCCCAAAGGATTTGAAGGGCCATCTCCTAGCAGCCCCAGGCTGGCTGTGGGAAGGGCCATGCCACCATTTGCTCATCATTCCGTGGGGTATGTCGGCCTTGGCCAACCCAACATGGAGAGGCCAGGGCTGGGGACAGTCCACTCTCCACTGCCCTCCTGCCCACCCCAGCTCTGTGTGTCTGAATTGTGGATCGTGCAGAAGAACCTGCAGCCATAGTTATTTGACTATATCTTGACCGAGGGCTTGCAGTGCAAAGCCAGGCCAGTGTCGTGCATTACTTACAATAAAAGGGATCATTTATACTCAAGGGGTCCTGTGGCAGTGCTTTTGGTTGCGGGGTGGAGGCAATAAGTGTTTACCTGGGAGAAACCAGGTTATGCTGCCTGTCAACAAGCTTGCATCCCTCAGCAGAGAACTTGAAATGACTCCCAGAGGGGTCCTGGGTTGGTGGGACTTGGCTGGTACCACTGCTAGCTCAGAGGTGGCACCCTCTCTTCCTCCCTAAATCCTCAGAGATCTACTGAGGATGGTCCTACCACAGCTGACTTCCTGAGGTGACACTGTCAGCTCACCCCACTTGAGCGTCACCGTGGCTCAGTTCTAGGACTTCTGTGGCACTCACTAGTCCTCCCAGCCCCAGGAAGTCCTTGCTGACTGGAGTCACATCCTTGGGGGGCAGGTACCACCATGAGCCACCTCTGGTAGCTCTTGGGTGATCTGATACTGTTGCTTAGCTCTGAGCAGAGGAAGAGAAGACCATCCTCGTCCCCAGCTGAGGCCTCTGGTGCAGCAGTTAGAGCTGCCCTGAGTGAGGCTCTCCGCATTCCCCTCGTGCTCTGAGGACCCAGGTTCAGAGTGCCGACTCGGCGTCCTGTTAGCTCTGTCACTTCCAAGAGCAACACAGCACAGTGGCCTGTCTACCACCGGAGCTCGAGGCCCTGCTTCCTGCCCTGTTCTGTGGGCACGAGGTCATTTAGGAACTTAAGGACTTGCATAGGGTTAGGGTCGGGTAATCCCCTAGGAGTCTGCCCTCTTGTTCTGCCAATTTACACAGTCCAGTCAGCTGGGGGAAACCAGGACAGCTGGGTCTGGGGCAGGACAGTCCGGACTTCCTGTCTGTATTCTCCTGAGGGGTGGGGTCTTAGGTGCTCCTTGTTTGTGTCACTGTAAACTGTTGTCCCTGAGAGAAGAAGAGCTGTTTCTCCTTCGACTACTTGGGATGGTGACTGAGTGCCCCAGTGCCTGGAGCTGGAAAAGCAGAAGGAAGAGGGACCCTGAAGGGGCACTCTGACTCCTTGCTGAGGAAAGGGCATATAGACTAAGCTCTTGGACACAACTTGTTGGATCCACTGGTTCACACCATCCCTTCCTGATTGCCAGGACAAAGAGGATCTAGGTAAGGACTCAGCAAAAGTGCAGTGAGGCTCAGCACCGTCACCTGCTGATGGCCCGGCCTTGGGCAACACAGGTTGAGAGACCCAGTGGGGTTCAGTCCTCAAACTGAGTTCGGCAGCATGGAGAGACCTGGTTGGGAAGAACACCCCCTTTTCTCAGGCTGCCTGATAAGATCCCTGACACCCATTACCCTGACCACCAGCCGCCGCCACCAATCAGGGCCAGGAGTGCGTTGGCCTGATACTGTTCCCCTTCACCTCTGTGTGGTGAGTCCTTCCTGCCACAAACTGCCCCCCCCATCGGCCATACAATACAGAGTCAGAATATGTCGAAACACGTTTAAAATAGGATTGATTACAACAGTCAAAACCGGCAGAAGTGGGAGGAGGGGGAATGTGGCCCCGCCAGCCCCCCACCAGTCCCTGTGGCTCTCAGCCTGGCGGGTGCTTTCCCTTCCACTGCCTACGCACTGTGGGGTGGTCCTGGCCCTGACAGGCATGCCGTGCCTCACCTCTGCAGGTGGAGGGGACCCAGAGCTGTTCCAGTTCCCCTTCCTTCCCCCACTGGGTCCTGGGGGACATTTGGAGAGGCCCAGAAGGGGGCACCCTGGCTCACCTTCCTCCAGTCTCCATGGCTCAGGACCAGGCTAAGGGCAGAGGTAGATGGGGAGACGTGGGGCCACACAGGTCCCTGGGTGGCAGTGAGGGAGCTTGGGACCCTGAGGGGGCATGCTGACTCCTTGCTGGAGAAAAGGCACCTAGATAGGGAAGCTGAGTTTGAGGGCCTCCCAGGGGGGCCCTGGGGTGAGGTGGGGTAGGCTGAAAGAAACAGGAAGTAGGGTGGTGAGCAAACCCCAATCCTGGTTCCCGAACCCCCACCAGCTGAGGAAGAAGGAAGGCATCCTGGAGCAGAGCCCTGCCCCTGCAACCCTCTGCCTGAGCAAAATGGCCTCATCCCCTCTCCACCCTCACCCGGGGCCCGGCCGTCCAGTCTCTCTCCCACCGTTCCGGATGCCTGCCCCAGGCCCTCTGTGGGGGGAGGAGGGAGTGGACAGCCAGAGGGGCCTCAGGCTGTCTTGGTGCCGGGGTCCACCTCCTTGTGGGCCCAGAGCTCCTTGTGCTGCTTCCGGCCGAAGCCTTCGTCGTAGTTGCCTTTGCTCTTAAACAGCTGCTGAAAGTGGGGCTTGCAGTAGAATTCCCCATGCAGTGCCGCGTAGCTGCCCAGGCTGCAGAAGCAGAACACTGTGGTCAGGTCAGGCCGGGTCAGGAGGGCTGGGGCGGGGTCAGGGCGGGGGCGCACCTGAGCTTGGTGTGACAGTGCTTGCAGCAGAAGCAAGAGCTGTGGAAAATGAGCTTGTCGGCCACCAGTCGCTCCATGGGGTACACGGTCTTCTGGCAGGAGGCGCAGGTCTCCTTCACCTGGGCCCGAAGGCTGAAGGACTGTTCCAGGAGAGACTCCATCAGGGGCCTGACCGGCGCCCATCCCTTCCTCCCTGCACAGCCCAGCCTCGGGGCCCTACCTTGGAGCGCTGAACCGTGCTGCTGGAACCGCCACCTTTGGCTTCCTGAGAGAGAGGGCGGTGGGGCAGGGTCAGCTGAGGAGGGCCCTAGACCATCACCAGCCCAGATCCCAGGGACACTCAAGGGGGAAGGGGAGGGAGACCAGCAAACAGGCAGCTCCTCGTCCCTTCAGGCCAGACACCTGCAGGGATGGAGTGCCCTCCCACCCCGGCTGATCACCTACATGGGAGGGGGTGGCCTGGGCGGCTCCGGCGGCCTGGAACATGGCTCGTTGGAGGCGATGGAGGCCCAGTGTGGAGACGCGGCACCCGCTGGGTTCTGCAAGGGGAAGTCGGTTGGGAGGGCCCTACAAGGCCTTCCCAGCCCCCAGGGTGGGGGTAGGGGTGTTTACAGGCAGGGGGCTGGGGGGCTGTGGTTGGGACTTTCCCTAAGTCATTTCCTGTTGCTCTGGGTCTTGCTACTTCCGCCCCTCACCCACCCCCTGCTTCGCCCGCTCGGCCTCCACGCGGCTCCCCAGGGGGCAGGGGTCCCTGAGTGGAACCATGTGTCCCGGGAGGAGCGGAGTAGTGGGCAGCGGCTGGGGGAGGGGATCCGCGCAGCCGCCCGAACGCTTCACGGACCCGGACGCCGCCTGGTGCGAGTGGAGGTTAGAGGAGGGCGGTCCCAGTGGGGCCGCGGCCAGAAGCGGCTGCCCCGGCCTAACCCCGGCCCGAAGCTGCCCAGTGCGGGGCCTCGGGTACGCTCCGTTCGGCGGACCCAGCCCCTGGACAGCGCCCGCGGCTGGGCCACCCGCCCCGCCCCGCCCCGCCCCGCCCCGCCGAGCTGCCGCCCGCTCCTCCGCTCCGAACCCGCGTGGACCGGACCTCAGACCCAGGACCCCGGCGGTCCCAGCCGAGGGGACCTCGGCCCTGCCCGCGGGATGGACGCCGGCCTCGGGACCCCGGGCGAGAGCGACGGACTGAGACGCTCGGCGTCGGGACCCGGTGGGCGGCGGCCCCTGCGCCCACAGCCCCCACCTGGGCCGCCCGAATCGCGAGCCGGACGCCGGCCCCTCCCCCGGCCCGCCCGCGGGTCTCACCGGGCCCCGGCCTGGGCCGCGGGATGGGGGTCGGTCTTCGGGGGAAGCCTCGGGTGCGAGGAGCGCGCGGGGGCGAGCTGCCGCCGCTACCAGTGGTCCCTAAGCGGCCGCGGCCGCCGCCGCCTTATCGCGGCGCCGCCCCCGCCGGCCCCCGCCCCGCGCCCGCCCATTGGCTCCGCCGCGCCCGGTGCCGCCTCCGGGGCCCCGGCGCCGCCGCCGACCCCCTTTCTGCGCTTTGTCTTCCCCTCGCTCGGCGTCCCCCGCCTTTGTCTGGCCCCCGCGCTGACCCCGCGCTCCGCACCGCCCCTCGGGCTTCGTGCTCGCCCGCCTCGCGAAACCCGCCGCCCGGTCGGCCCGCCCTGGACCGAGGCAGGGACCGGAGCCGGAGGGTCCGCGCCGAAGGCCTCGGGGCAGGGACGAGTATAGGTGGAGAGATGACTCGGGTGACAAATGGCGCTCCCGACGAGGCGTAGGCAAAGGATAACTGGGCGCGCCTGAGCCTTTGACTGCTTCCATTTCCCCGCTCCGTGGGCCCTGCCGGCGTCCCCGCGCGGCTCCCACGCCCCCTCGGGCGCCGAGATGGCAGGGGTGGCCGGGCACGCGATCCCGCCATGCGAGGCTCGGCCCCGCCACAGGCAGGACCCTGGGGGCCCCCGTGGCCACCAGCCCTCAGCCCCTCCTGGCGCCCGGCAGCCTGCGCCTGCAGTGCCCGTTGCAGCGGCCCTCGCGAGGGCCGGGTCCCAAAGCGCCTCTGGGGCCCGACTTTGTAGGCTTAGTCAACCCCCACTCCCGGCTCCAGCAGGCACCGCTGCCTGAGAGAGGTCGAGGGCACCCCCTCTGGGGAAAGATTTCCAGCCTTCAAACAAGCAAACCTGGGTTCATCCAAACCTCATTTGACACAGGAGGCAAGGCCTGAAGATCTGAAGTGACTTGTTCAAGTAACAAAGCCGAGCTACCAGGGTTGGCATCAGAGCCTGGGCCTCTGGACCCCTGTCCCTGTGGCCAAGCCGGTGGGCACCACAAGTCCCGGGTACACAGGAGGCCAGGCGCCTAACTTCTCAGCTCCCCAAGGAGCACAGGGGAGCTTGTCCCCATGGCATCTCTGCAGGGATGCCAGGGACTGCTGAGCTGCGCCTGCCATCCGGCTGGAAGCTGTTTCACAAAGCACAGCCCTAAACATAGCTCCTGCCCACATGGTGGCAGGAACAGAAGGAGCAGCTCCAGACGAGACCCACACACTTGTCAGGAACAGAAGGGCTCAGCGCCGCCCGCCTGGCAGGGGAGTGAGGGAGGCTTCGGGCACCCCAGCCCCAGGCTGTTCCCATGGCTGCCTCAGGGCACCCTCCCTGTGGTTCACTTTTCTCCTTAGACCCCTGTCCCTCTTTGGAGGAAGAGTTACATTCGGGTTGAGCTGCAGCCCTCAGGCCTTCCCGGATGGGGTGTGTGAGAACTGAAACTGTTAAGGGGCCTCTCTTTTCTCGCCGAGCTTCCACACCTGTCTTCAGATTCTCAAGGGGGTTGTGGTGATGTGAGAAAGGTGAAGCCCCCCGGAGGTGTGGGGAGCAGTGCTGGGCTAGCCCCTGGGCACCGCCTGGCCCCTCGGCCCCCCTGCCCTGCCCAGGACCATCCGTGTGCTGAGCTGCAGCGGTTCCCACAGAATCAGCACTCTGGGCGCTGAGGATGAGCTGATGGCAAGGTGAAGCAAGCAGACCAGAGGAAAGAAAACAAGCTGATAATGGTGTAAAGAAAAGGGAACTTGAGGTTTAAAGAAAAAAAAAAAAAAAAAAAAAGAGCTGGGCAGGAGGGGTGGAAATACATGTGAGCTGGCCTGCTCACTCCCTCCATTTCAGGGCTCCCCGCTCCCGCCAGGGTCCTGCCTTCTCCTTAACCCCTGTACCTGGGGAAGGTCTTTTATTTTTCAAAGTGTTGTTATAGTTTCTCAGGAAAGGGAAAGCGAGGGCATGCGATGGGGTGAAGCAGCCACAGGGAAGAGGGAGGGGCACTTCCCTGATCTGACATTTGAAGGCTGGGGCTCGCTGGAGGGGCGCCCACCCCGAGGGATGGGTAGGGAAGGGGCCCAGCCGGGGCGCACGCAGGTCAGGAGGAAGCAGCGTGGAGGAGACCCAGGTCATCCCCTGACCCCTGGCCCAGACTCCTGGCCAGCAGCCAGGACAAAGGGGAGGACCAGGTCTGGGTCTTGGATTACCTGCTCTCTGAGTATTAGTTTCCAAGGTAAGGACACACCACAAGTTCTGTTGCAAAACAACCCCCTTCACCTCCGTTGCTTCCAAAAGGGAGCCTCTTCTGCCTGGCCTCCACTGGCCTGAGGTCCTGAGGAAGGGCCAGCACTCAGACCCTTCCTGCTCCAAAGTGTTTTGATGGCTACAGGCTAAAATGGTCCCAACATCAGATAAAGACAAATCTATCATGGGTTTTAGAGGAAACGTGTGTTGTGAGGCTGTCTCGTGGAGGAGGCCACTGCTATGCCTCCACGGGCATGCATGGAAATGCTCTCAGATGGCAGAACCCAGGGCGGGATGACCTGTGTCCGAGCCTGCATGGCCAACGCACAACGATGTCACTCTCCAGTGGATTCTCTGGAACTTTTTAATTTGTTCTGGCAATGAAACTAACATGGCATAAGAACTTAAGCCCCTTAGGCTGGGCAGCACCAAGGCAGCCAGCAGAGGTCAGTTAGATGGACTCCTGGTGGGAAAGGAAGGAGCTACCCAGATGAACCAAAGTGAGGTGTCAGGGGCCGAGTAAAAGGACCACCCAAGCCTTAATCTAGTGCTTAAAGAGAAAAAAATACCCTGTCCTTCACTTATTAGGGAGAGGCCTGGGGGAATGGGGCGGGGTCCCTCCATGGACCTATAGGATCTGAGACTAGGGGAGAAGAAAGGAACTAGGCTGATGGGAGAGCCAGCATGGGAAGCCACAGCTCCCCAGGCAAATATAACCATGGGCTTGGACTTCACAACCCCCACGGCCAGGCCAGGACAGTGGCTCTTCCTTCTGCAGAGGTCAGGCCGCCTGAGCTCACAGGACAGGGAATGTTAGATTTCCGGCCCCTCCCAATCCCTGGGTGTTGGGGTTCCCTCATGTCTCAAAAGCCTTGAAGCAGTCAAGTTTCTCTCCAAGAATTGCTTTTCCAGTCCCTAAGCAGCCAGCTCTCCTGGTGGAAATGTCCTTTCTGCCATCCGCCCCCAGGAGGGTGGGAATGTGGCTAGCCCTCGGGAAGGGTCCCAGAGGCGCACGCAGCCCAGGATGGAGAACAGGCACCTTCTTTAGAGACTCAGAACTCCCAGTCGTCCACCTCCAGCTCTTCCAGGTTTGTTACCAGGCCAAAGATCCCACTGTGATCCTGAGACTGTCTGCCTTCAAAAGTGGTGATGGGGGTGACAGGTCGGAGTAACTCGGGCAGAGCTTCTGAGGCACGTCGCTTGATCTGGGGAGAGAGTTGCGGGTGGATCCTGTTGCTTCCAGCCTCAGGACATGGTGGGGCAAGGGACCATGGGTCAGGGACAGGCAGGCTGCTAGAGGCAGGAGTCTCTGAGGGGAGAGGAAGGAGCAGCGCCTTTAATGGACTTGGGAAACATGGTCATGTCTCTGACCCATCGAGAAAGTTAAAAGTGTTAGTCATGCAGTCATGTCTGACTCTTTTGCCACCCCTGGACTGTAGCCTGCAAGGCTTCTCTGTCTGTGGAATTCTCCAGGCAAGAATCCCCTTCTCCAGGGGATCTTCCGACCCAAGGACTGAACCCGGGTCTCCCACACTGCAGGCAGATTCTTTACCATTTGAGCCTCCACCAGGGAGGAGGAGATAATATCTAAAGATCCAAAACTAAGAGGACTGAGGGTGGCTGGAGCCACAAGCAAGGAAAACCACCAGCAGGGGGCCCAGGGAAGGCTACTGTACCTGCTTGAAGAAAGAATGGTTCAGGAGGGTGCTGGCGCTTGGTCTGCAGAGGAAGGAGAAGAGGCCAGCATCACCCCTGTGCCATTTCCAGAATCCTGCTGCTGCTGCCTTACCCTCAAGTGCCCCTCTCCTTCCCTCGGCTCAAGAAACAATAGCCAGAGTGACCCAGCTGGCTTCCTGGCAAACCCTGTGCCACCTGCTCCCACTGTGGGGACTTCGGACTCCTCCGGGGAACCCAGACCTCTCTGGGACAGGTGCGTCCTCCCCAATCCCCGCCCCAGCCCCGGGTTCCCCGCAAGGCCCACCCCAAGCCCCGCAGGTGCACCTCATGTCCGGGCTGCGCTGAAGGCATTGCTCCACAAAGTGGTGGAAGTGGGGCGAGAAGGTGCGGTGGTAGGGGTGGGAGGGCGAGTCGCCGTTGGAGGTCCTGGGGGTGCTGGGGGCCAGGCTCTCGCTCAGGCCTGAGTTGGCCACGGAGCGCGAGGTGCTCATGGTCAGCTCCTCGGCGGGGATGGTGCTGGTGTCCAGCAGGCAGGGCACTGTGCCGTTCAGCTTCTCCAGCAGCATCTGGGGAGGACAGAGCCAGGCCCGGGCTGGAGAGGCCCCCGGAAGGACTAGAATTCCTTCCCAAGTCCACTTTTCCCCAAACACATGAGTGTATTCGGGGGCAGCAAAGACAGAAGTGGGAAAAGGCCTGTCGCTGTCTTACTCTGATTTTCTCGACTCTGTACCTAGACAGACATCCACACCCTCTTGTCTAGTCCACCAGAGCTCCTCCATCTGCAAGACTCCCTTTTCTGAAACACACATCTGATGCTATTACTCCTGTGCTCAGAAGCCGTTGACAGTTTTCCACATGCCCTAGGACAGGAAGGGGACACGCTGGCCTGGCCCACAAAGGCCCTCGTGACCTGCCTGGGCTTCCTTCTCCAGCCACACCGCCTGGCAGCCCCGCAGCAGCACTCACACTTCAGCCATACGACCACCTCCTGTCCTCAGGTTCTGTGCTTTCCTGACTGGGTCTGTCACAGGCTGTTCCCTCTGCCGAAAAGTTTCCTTCCGCTGGAAGCTCCCATTCTTCACCTAGTTAATTCCTATTTGCCTTCAAGTCTCAAGTGTCCCCTCTCTGAAGCCGCCCCGGGTTCCCTCCTCTAGAGCTGCCCTCTGGCCCCTCTCCAGCCGCCCGTGTCGCCACAGGGCAGGGCATCTGTGGGTTCAAGGAGAGGCTTACTCAACGGGCACAACCCACCCCCTCCGGCCCCCACCGCCTCCTCCCAGGTCGAGATCATGCTCCAGGAACTCTGGCCCCAGGTAATCCTTGCCCAAAGAACCCAAGTCCACTTCCTGGACTTGGCAAGATCTGGATAAGTCTCTTCCCTGAGTCCAGCTCCAAGGGAGACAATGCAGACTCCTGGCTGCATGTGTGCCAAGAAGCCAAGGGCAGCAGGCAGTTCAAAGGGGCGTGAACAGGGTGGGAGGTGGGAGGGAGGTTCAAGAAGGAGGAGACATGTGTTCACCGACTGATTCATGCTGATGTACGGCAGAAACCAACACACTGTTGTAAAGCAATTATCCTCCAACTAAAAATAAGTAAGTTAAAAAAAGCGGAGGGAGCATGAACAGAAGGAGGCTGGAGGTTGCAAAGGTATTGACTGGAAAGTGGTAGCACTGAACCTGAGAAGTCTAATTCTAAATTAGAAGTCGGCCTTCTACAGCATCACCAACTCAATGGACATGAACTTGAGCAAACTCCGGAAGACAGTGGAGGACAGGGAAGCCTGGCGTGTGGCAGTCCATGGGGTTGCAAAGAGCTGGACATGACTTAGTATCTGAAGAACAACAATAGCTTTCAGGTATACTGATCAAAGTAAAAAAACCAAACATTTTATAAACTTGGAAATTTTCTCAGGGACTTTCCTGGCGGTCCAGTTGGTTAAGACCACACTTCTACTGCAGGGGGCATGGGTTCAATCCCTGGCTGGGGAACTAAGATCCTACATGCCATGTGGTACAGCCAAAAATTGGGTGGAGCGGGGGAAATGTCAGTTTAAAAGTAAAAATAGACACCTGGTATGTGGGCTCCTGGCCTGTGATCATGAGCAGTGCTTACTTCTGTGACCCCCACCTCCCAGGCTCCATTTCCACAGCAATTATCACAGACACAAGTGAACAGTCACACAACTATACCCCCCCCACACACACTGGGGCTCTTGAAGGAAAGGCCTGGGGTGTTCATCCTAGCATCTTGGGCTGGTGTCCAGAGTGTGAGGTCCTCAACAAGCGTTTGTGGGAGGCAGACAGGAAAGGAGGACAGAAGGAGATCCCTAGCTGCAGGCTCACCTGGGTGGCAGGCATGTCTTTAAAGGGGACGTGGCCATTGGCCAGCTCACAGGCTGTGATTCCCACACTGTAGATGTCAGACTTGGCATCATAACCCTGGAGATTCTATATGAAGAGAGAAGAGCCACAGGTCACTCCACTGGAGCCTTGGTCGTTGTTCTTAGACAAAGCAGGTGGAGCAGAAACTCCCCAAACTGGTACGAGCTGCGAGGCTTCCCTCACCTGTACACTGAGGAGTTGCTGCTATTTTAGAACTAAAGAGTGTCTGGCTAAGGCTGTGTGGGAGCAGGGGGGAGTGCCCCGCTTAGCACAGGGATGCAGAGAGCGCCAAATGCTCGAGAATCTGGCGCTCTCTCTTCCCATAAGATGGGAGCATCTCTGAAGGGAGTCTCAGTGAAGCTCAGGACCCGCCAGGGGTAATGACATCACCTGCCAGGGACACAGCATACCTGTGCTGCAAGGGGCCTCGCAGGTCTACCGGCCAACAGGGGAGCCCTCTCTCCAAGAACCCCCGACTCCGCTCAGAAGCAGAGGGCGCCCCCCATCCCTAGAACTTCCTGAAGGCCTCCTTGGGGGGTGGTATCACAAGTCGGTGGGGGCAGGGGCTCCTGAGATCCAGGGCACCGACCTGCTGGAGGACCTCCGGGCTGAGCCAGGGCAGAACCTTGATACTGTACTTGGGGAAGTCATGGACCACACGCTGCCGCTGCCCGTGGCTGATCATGCTGAGGTTGCTGCGTAAACCCGAAAGGTAGACCTTCCCATCGGCGGAGATCAGAACGTGGCTGGCTTTGACGCTCCTGGTGGGCGGGGGGTGTTTGTCACCAGGCGGCAGAGGAGGCCCTCACAGCACAAACCTTTGTCTTCACACACTAGACCCAGTCAGCTCTCTCCCCTGGGGTGTGTATTATACACATACATACAGATTATTGCTTTCCTGGTGGCTCAGTGTTAAAGAATCCGCCTGCCAAGTAGGAGACTCAGGTTTGATCCCTGGGTCAGGAAGATCCCCTGGAGAAGGAAATGGCAACCCACTCCAGTATTCTTATCTGGGAAATCCCATGGACAGAAGAGCCTGGTGGGTTACAGTCCATGGGATTGCAAAAGAGTCGGACGTGACTTAGCCACTAAACAACATATATATACATATAATATGTGAGTACACATATACATACATATTATATATACCTGAACATGTATTTTTGTGAAAAATTTCAAACATACGGAAAGAGAAAAAACATCATGACCCCATTTACACATTACGAGGTTTTAAAACTTATTTATGTTTTGTTCAAGTTCTCTTTTATGCTCACAGACCACTGCTTCCTCTAGTGTCTTCCTCTTTAATCTGTACTTTCCGTCTGTAGGTGTTCTCATAAAGTGTACTGCTGTTTCGCACGCATTTTTTGTTTTGACCTAATGGTACTGTGTTAGGCAGCCCATGTTTCAGGGTTATGTTTCTGAACTCCACGGTGTTGCCAATGGTATACACCTCACTGTTGCTTCTAATTGCCACCTGCACTCTGGAGTGGGGTCTGACATTTACTAACCCATTCTTCTAGGAAAGGGCACTCATGCTGACTCTAATCAGCACGAGTATGAACACAGATGTCCACGCACACACCCCCTGAGGTGCCTGTGGGCGGGCTTCTTCGGGGTGTGCACCCAGAGGCAGCGCCGACGGCCCCGGGTCTGGGTGACGCTGACTGGCTGTGTGGGGCCACCTTCTACCATGTGGATGGGCGGCCCACCTCCTCACCGCACTGGTCCTCACCCAGCCTCTGAATCCCTACCAGGCCCCCCATGGGCATAAAGTGACATAACCTTGTTTTTATTTGATTTTCTAATTCTTGCTGAGTCATGTGTGACTCTTTGTGACCCCATGGGCTGTAGCCCGGCAGGCTCCTCTGTCCATAGGATTTCCCAGGCAAGAATACTGGAGTAGGGTGCCATTTCCTACTCCTGGGGATCTTCCCGACTCAGGGACCAAACCTGAGTCTCTTAGGTCTCCTGCATTGGCAGGCGGGTTCTTTACCACTGCGCCACCTGCAAAGCCTCTCTAGAGTATTCATATGACCATTATTAGTCTTTTGGGTTTTCCCTTGTATAAACTTCATATCCTTTGCTCATTTTTCTATTGCTTTGCTATCTTTTTCTTACGGATTCACAAAATCGGTTTTGGACAAAATGAACAGCTTCCACACTCTAACTCCTTTCTTAACTTTGTCTCTGGTGCCCTGTATTGGAAAGAAAGCTTTAATCTTGATATAATCAAATCAAATCAATTTTTTTTTTTTGGCCTTGTTTCGTGTGTGTAAAACATTTAGAAGTTATGGTGTGCCTTGGGTCACAAAAATATTTCCTTGCATTTCCTTCTATGTAAGCCTAGAGCTTGCATTCAGGCCTTGCAAACAACTGAACTACTCCTCTGCACATGGAATTAGGGAGAGGTCCTGGTTGTACCATCTTCTCTACCCTGAACTGCTTCTCCCCAACACCATCTACTGAGCAATCTGTCTTTGCCTGAGCCTCCCAGCTGAGGGCTGACTCCAGGGAGCACATCCCAGCAGGGGTGCTCAGGCCCACGTTGGATAGTCAGTCCCCTCAAACAGTCCTCAGGAAAAAGCTGCTCGGTAAAGAGAAAGTCAGCACCTTCGCACGGACAGGGCAAATGCTCCGCGCCCCCAGCAGAGGCAAGAGCAGGACTCGCGCCTCGATTTAACCTCTGGCTTCACTGACTTCAACCTTCAACCGTTCCTTTGAGGGCTCACGACCCCAGACACCGCTGTGGAAAGGGTGAGAGGCCTGCGAAAGCAAGCACCTGTGCACGTAGCCCATGTGGTGGATGTAGTCCAAGGCCTTGAGCGCCCCCTGCAGGATGTAAGCGATGGCCAGCTCGCTCATGCCGTCCATGAAGTGCGTGCAGATGAGGTCCTTGGCCGAGCCTGAGGAAGAGGGCCAAGGGGACAGGGAAGGGCGGCGGCGCATGAGCGAGCTGCTGGCAGAGCACACAGAACCCCTCTCCGCCAGGACCCCCTGCCCACTCACCGTATGCCATGAACGACGTGACGACCCACAGCTCGTTGTCCGCAATGAAGGTGGCTCCGTAGGGTAGGATGTTGGGGTGGCTGAAGAGTTTAGACACGTGGAGCTCCCCCTGTAAGCATTGGTGAGCTGCAGTCAGAACCAGGGGGCAGCGACTGCCCTGGTGGTCCTGTGGCTCAGACTCCACACTGCAACGCCAGGGGCCTGGGTTCGATCCCTGGTCAGGGAACGCAATCGCACATGTCGCAACTTACAGTTCTCATGCTGCAACTGAAAGAGGCTGCATGCTGCAACTAAGACCTGGTGCGGCCAAATAAATATTAAAAAAAAAAGAACCAAGGGTCCCCGAGGAGAAGGCGCAACGTGACAGTGGCAGCGTGAACACTATGGGGACCGAGAGTCCCGGGAGCGGCCGGGACTGGGGAGAGAGGAGCCGGGCTCTGCTGTCTCTGCAGGGAAGTCAGCCCTGCTCCACCAGCTTCTGCCTAACTCCGGCTCTGCCAGCCAGTCCTAAAGGGCCTGAGAACCATCCCCACCGCCAGGGCGACCACTGAGACAGCAGAGGGGGCAGTGCACTACCTTGGAGACGTGAAAACAAGCTGCAGACTGAAGACTTGGGAAGTTAAAAGCTTAGCTCACCCTCAAGGGCCAAGGCACACAACTCCTCTTTAAGACAAGAAAACAACAACAAAAAAAAATGTTTTCCTATTACAAAGGAAAGCGTTGTTAGAAACGGAAATGTGGAAAGAGCGCGTTAAGAACTACTAAACATGAGAAGAGATTTCTCCAGCGACCTCAGGTTGAGAGCTCCTCTCCTCAGCAGCATCTACAGAAAGCGTAAGACTGATGGAATTCTAAAGTAAATTTGGACAAAAGATGTGAAAAAAAATTGCACAAAAGAACTGCAGAAACTCCAGGGTCCTGGCCTCCGGGAAATGAGCCAAGGCCAAACAGCCAGCCCCTTCTAGCCTGTCCACAGCTCTACAGAATGAAGAAAAGAATCAGAGCCCAGTGCACTCTCGAACAAACTCAGGTATGTTTTTTCCAAATAACTGAGCTAGGATTGACTTTCTGTCCCACCCTGAGACCCACAAAACTACTCTGAACATATGAACTGGTATTAGAGCACCTTCAGAGGAGCTGAATTCAGAAAAACGCTGTAACTGAAGAAGGGGAAGGGGCCCAACCAACTGTACTTAAAATACACGGACTCAGGCCCTCCTCCCTGCACCAGAAAAGAGACTGTCTGAGTGTGGAGCTTGTCACTTACTAGTGTGTGTGTGACCAGGGGCGAGTTACTTAGCCTCGCTGAGTAACAGATACATGAATACATGAGCCACAAAGAGTCTCTAGAGAAGAGGGAAATATACATCGGGCTGAGCAGTGCTGCAGAATCCTTAATACCAAACATCCAAGATTCTTCACTGGGAGCTTCCTTAACTTCTTGGCTTGGTTACCTTCGTTTCCTGCCAGCTATTTCAGAAGACAGATGTAAACATGCCTTGGAATTACTGCTGGGACTAAGAGCCCACCCTCCAAGTGTCACAATCCCTTCTGATTACCTGTAAGAACGTCACCATCTCGTTGGAGCAAGCCTCGAGGTTAATCCTTCGCACCGTCACATACTCCCCTGTTGGTTTGTACCTTGCTAGATTCACTGTCATCAGGTCCTCGAATCCTCTGCCTAAAAGAGAAGGAGGCCGTAAACAGGGACAAGAGCAACACCAGCTTTCATCTTCTTTAAAGAGACTTGATTTTAGAATGAATATATGTATATGAGTAACTGAAACGCTTTGCTGCATACCTGACATTAACACAACACTGGAAATCAACTATTCCCCAATTTTAAAAAAAGACTTGATTTTAAAAGAAAATTCAGGTTAAAACTTTCACTTCTGTTATGTCTTGATTTTTTCTTCTTCCATCAGTTCCTTCTCAGACACCTATCCTAACTGATGATGGCCCAGGACACCAGGAGTGTGCAGAAAAAAACTGAAAAAGAGCTCCTCTCCTGAAAACGTGATTGATCTCTTTCTCCATACCTCGAAGAAGAAAACCACAGAAGACCCTCCCCAAAAAGCCAGTTTTGTCACCACATATCCTGATAACTGACTGACAGCTTCTGGCACACATTCATCTGAGGATGCTGAAAAGACCACTGCGGTCCCCTGGAGCGCGACAGTCTTGGACATTACCTATAACGGTGAGCAGCTCGTAACACCCGCCCTCTGGCAGGAAGCTACTCATGATCTCCGGCTTAGAGAAGGATGCTATCGACTCTGAGCTCGCCTCATTGGTCTAAAGGAAAAGAAAAACAGGTTAGTCAGAGAAACTTGGGGGCAGGGGTGGGAATGGGAAAGACGGTAATTCAGACCCATGAGGAGACTAGCATCTAAACACTCAAATCTGGACTCTGGAGCAGTTCCAGCACTGTTTGATGAGAAAGGTAAAGTAAAATCTCACCAGTTCAGTGCCGCCACTGGCACTAATATTCAGAGTACGTGTGAGGGCTAACTACAAATGTGGATGGGGTGAGGGTCAGGCGGAGCTGACAGTTGATTTGCTTGTCCTTCCCAACAACTGGCTCATCTCATAGCTAAAAGCTGTGGCTTTAGCTGGCTCATAGCTAAAAGCTCTGAAATTCTTACCTGGGAAAGATGTCCGGAGAAAGGCATATTTAGAAAAGAGAAGGGAAATGGGTGGGTAGGGCGTTCTCTTGGATTTCCAGCTGCATTAGGGTCCTATTTTTAAGATCCTGATGAAAATAATTCCCAAAGATCAAATGTTGAATCTCACTATTGGCCATAAGAGTCTCCCTCTTGAGCAAACCAAGAGGCCAGCCAAGGGATTTCCCTGGCAGTCCAGTGGCTAAGACTCCGAGCTCCCAATACAGGGGACCCAGGTTCAATCCCTAGTCAGGGAACTAGATCCCACAGGCCACAACTAAGAATTTGCATGCCACAACTAAGACCCCATACAGCAAAATAAATTAATTAAATTAAAAAAAAAAAAAAGAGGCCAGACCAGTCATTCCCTGACATTTCCAAGGGAAGCTAGAAAACAGCTAACACATGGGGCTGCAGGCAGGGAACAGAGCCATCGGGTCTCGGCCCTCATCCCAGGCAGCAGAAGGGACCCACTCCCCGTGCACTTCAGCTGCAGATGAAGCTGGGTCTCAGCCACTTAGGATGCGGGCATCACAGGCGAGGTCCTGATGGGAAATGCCCAAAAAAGTAAACGGCAGGCCAGTCGCTCTTCCTTCAGTTCAATAGGCTCAGTGTCCTTCTTCCAGATCTAACTTTATCTGTATTATTTAGGGACTATCAGTACTTTTCTCTTGGATCCTCTTTTCTTCAGATGTGTGTCTAACTGAAATGAAGACTCTTAGACCAGCTCGTATTTCATAGGCTGAGTTCATAAACCTGCCCTCTGGTTAGGAAAAGGTCTTCGAAGACTCAGAGGCTCTTGGCTCAGCATGAGCCAGCGGAGTGTGTGAGCTGAGCAATGTTCTGGTATCGCCTTGTGGGGGGTCCCTGACGTTTGAAACACATCTGCTTTCAAACCAACTGATGCTGCTGGTGGTGCAAGAAACCAAATGGGGTTTTGTCTCCAGCAGCGCTTACACTAAGGGGAACCCAGTCGAGCAAAGTTGAGCCTTGTCAGCAAACTGTAGTCTTCATTTAATCGACTTTTTATGTCTGAGATTCACCTATATTGTTGTATTTAGCCACACTGTGTAATATTCACCTTATGAACAACTTCCGTCTATCCTTCCAATGCTGATGGGCTTTTAGGGTTGCTATTATGAACTATGCTACTAAAAACACACTCGAATGGGTCCCTTGACACATACATGCAGGAGTTACGCTAAAGCTTATACTGAGAAGTAGAACTGGAGGTCACAGAGTATATGAACATTTGACTTTAGGAGAAAAAAATGCCAAATTGGTTTCTAAAAAGGTTATATCAGTTTACACTCTCGCCAGCAATACTCTTGCTCTTGTCAACCCAGCTTTTCCTCAATACTTGGTGTATTTGGACTTAATTTTTGCCAATCTCTTTGTGGGTTTGATTTACATTTCCGATTGCTAATGAAGTTGAGCATCTTTTCATGTATTTATTGGACATGTGGATTTTCTCCAGAGTGAAAATGCCTCTGTCTCTTGTCCATTCTTCTACCACTTTTTGATTTCCCCAAAGTAGGCCCCATGGAACACTGATCCTGGCAGTTAATGCATAAAAAACAGTCTACACATCCAGTTAAGTTACAACACGCAGCACACTCCTCCTCGTGGACAATCACAAGGGGTGCACGCATGTTAAAGGCTTTGAGAAGTTCTGTAGTTTAACAAAAACTAACACTGTTTAACCTAACATATTTCTCAAAGATGCCTTGTGTGTCTTACATCTGTTAAATCTGGGGGAAGATAATTCGGGAAAGACTATCTGAAGCAAAACATACGGGATAATGCTAAGACTCAAGGCTTAGGGGCCAGGGAGAGGCTGAACTTGAACTCCATCTGTCACTCGTGCCTTGACCCTGGGCAAGTCCCTCTGGCCCCTGGGATCTCCGTTATCTCATCAGTGGAATAATCCCCGCTTCACGGAGCTGGAGTTGCTGTGACAACGGGACAAGATGAAACATGTACCGAGCGCAGCGCTGCTTGGTGGATCACGGGTATTCAGTAAACATGTATTCTCCTCCCTTGCCTGCTGTCTACTTTTTGGTCGTTCTCCTGTTCCACAAAGAAGGTGGAACAGAGAAAAGGGAGAAAACAGAGACTCCTAAATAGAGCTTGATCCACGGTTAAGGTTGGTTTGCTTTTGGTTTTTGCACGTAGCTGTGCTTTCAGATGCTCTGAAAACAGATTCCAGGATCACTTAACAGCCAGCCACTGCAGCTTCTTCAGTCTCCTCTTCAGACCAGATACTGGTTACTACATGCCAGGTGCCTCCAGCAGCTGAGAGAGATTCAGACCATCAAGGAACAAAATGGAGTAGCGATCTGAGCAAAAAGCCTAAGCCAAGAAGAGCTCCAAGGTGGCGACCCCCAGCTGTGGAGAATCTCAGCGGCAGGATGCGCTCATCGAGGAGACAGCCATCATAACCTTGAACCTGAAACCTGCTACACATATTCTCACCCTGCTTTGCTGTTTTCTCAAGTATCAATCTACCCTCAGGAAAATCAGGGTCGCCAGTTAACAGAAAATCCAAGGGGGTGCTTTCAGACCCAGCCCCTACTCTGGCCTCCGAGGATCCACCTGACTCGGCTGCTGCCTCACCGCGCAGACTCGCTGCACCTGACCCCCGAGAGAAGTGGTCGCAGCGAACGCACGCCAGCTGTGCCTTTGTCTGGATCACTCCTGACCTGCTCCTTCCCTGCCCTCCCCATCTTCTCACTGATGCTTCCTCCTCAGCTCCGAGGCTGCAACTCATCTATTCTCGTCAAAGGCAAGCAGGCGCCCAGTCACTTTATGAGGTCATCTCGCTTCTTTTCCCCGCTGGGATCACTGGGATTTTCTTTGCAGTGATCACCGCAGTTTATTTTGTCTACTGTCTGGTCTCCCATGCTAGAATATAAGCTCCGTGGGGACAGGGCCTGTCTGTCTCTTCACTGATGTATTCCCCGATGCATACAACCATACTGGCATCTACTTAAAAAAGAATCATTTATGGGACTTCCCTGGTACGGTGTAGCCAAAAAAAAGGAAAAAAAAAAGAAAATTTAAGCCAACATTTGAACTCAGGAGGTTTTCTGCCCATGACCTTGTTATTCCCATGGGTTGAAGAGGAGAAGCAAACGTACCAGCCCGTTCCATTGGAGACAGTTCAACATACAGACCTAGACTGTGAATGCCAGCCCTCCTACAACACACTCCCTAGCTCCTCTGTTACCAGGGGAACTTTGCAGATCAGAATCTGACACCTGCATGTGAGAAAGTACTGTGTTATTAGCAGCCAACAATTGGCCCCGATGAGAACAAATCCAGAACGACTGTGTTTTAAGGTCTCTCCTCTGATCTCTAGGCAAAATGCCTTATGTTTCTCTAATTTGAAAAAGAGGACTGTGAAAGACAGCTGAGTCCTGAGATAAATTTTTTTTACACGCATTTTAAATAATTCCCTTTGGAAAAACTACAGATGGGATACTTTTTCTTAAAACTACCCATCTCCGCGTCTCTTGCCAAGAGTGCATATAAGACATACTATCTATGCACTAAAGCCATACTTCTGTTGAGCTTAGGTAAGGAATGATTCATTTAAGTACTGGTATGATTAGCTTGTAACTTGACAAACGTAGTATTTCAACTGTCTTTGTGGACTACAGAAAATTACTTTAAGGTGTTTTAGAAAATGAAATTCTTTAGGTAACTGGGAATACGAATGAGTTCACCGGGCAGTTTGGAATTTTATGAAATGAACGTGCTGATCGCTTGGCCCCTCTACCATTCTGTCCCCAGCTCCCTGGAAATGACCCCAAAATGGAGGCTTTCTGCGTTGTGGATGTTCCACGGTCTGAACTCAGAGAGAAACTGATCTTTATTTAGGAAAACAAACAAAGGCAATAATATTTTCAAAGGAAGAGGTTTGGTCTGATTTTCCCCCAAGAAACACAGGTTAGTCCGTTATACTGTTTCAGATTTAGACAAGGTCAAAATTCAGATGAAAAGGATGAGATATGAAGTCCATTCTCTTTAAACATAGCATGGCGTAGTTTTATTAGTGTGATGTGTACTCTCAAATTGCCTAGAGAAAGAAACTTATTCTATCAAAGTCTTCTTCGTTTCCCCCATGGTGAAAAGTATTTTGTTCATTCTGAAGCATTTGAAAAATACATAAGCTACTGATATTGAGAAATGACCATTAAATAACTTTGTTTAAAGAATATAAAACAAAATGCAATAAAGCACACAAAGACGTTATCTACGAAATGCCCAACAAATAAGTACATTCAACTTCCCACAGGTTTCACACAGGATGACTTTTGGTATAAAATCAGCAGCTGGGGAAACATAAAACTATATACAACTGGCACTGGACTCTAAGAACACCCAACAGTTCGTATAGAGCACGTTTTTGGTCTCCTGACTGGAAAATATTTGGATCTGATAGACAGGCACTGCCAAGCAAGCTTCACTCAAAGATAAACTCCTAAAAAAAATAAACTCCTAGTCAGCAGCATTATCTTTCACCCACCTTGGGGCTGCCTGCAAAAGGCATGAAGGTCGTCATTGGAAAAGAGGAAGAGGTCTATGGAGAAAAGCGCTCTGATTCTCTCTGCATAAGACACTGATTCACCGTATCAGAAACAGCTTGGTTTGCTGCTGTTATTCCCGTTGGTAAAATAAAGTAGAAGAGTCAGAAGTGAGGCAGGATTCTTAAAACTTCTGCCAATAAAAGAATACATTTTCTGTTTTGTACATTAAAATCTGGGGTTTTGTTTTTAAAGTAGATTTGAAGTCCTGCCTTATAATCTAGACAAAGATCTATATTCTCTTTGTGGACTGAAATCTATTATTAATTGACTAAGGACAGAAAATATAGTACCACCAGTCACTGCAAGATAACCACGTTAGACTGTTGAAACTTTCTCTCTTTTTTTTTGGAGAGGGCGGCCAGGTGACTGGGAGAGCTAGGAGAGGGAGGAGAGAGAAAGAATGCCTGAGATGTTTTTTCAGTTTTCAAAGTACACATCAGAATCTCTCCGGGGTGAAACCTGAGTCCCCACAAGAAGAATGATATTGCAAATAAAACTCAAGGACAGACGAGCAGAAATGTAAAATGATAAGCCAACCAAAAAACCAAACAGAGCTCCACAAGTCAACTCCATGCAACAGCCTAGGAAATCACTTACTTTTCTCCGAGCGTCACCCGGAGGCTGCTCTGGAGTAGAGAAATTGGTTGTTGGCATTTTGTGTTTTTGGCAGAAGACACACCCACATTTAAAACAGCAATCACTGCACTTAGGACTACATTTATTAATAGAAACCACTTAAGTCATTATAGCAAAAACTGCCTGCAGTGCTACATATAAACACACACAGAGATTCACAGTAAAAATGCTGCAGATACATGGGGTTTTAAACATGAATCTATGGCTCTTCAAAACTTGGCAAGACTCTTATTCTACGGGTATTTACTGAGTACAACTCAACTGCTATAGTTTCTATTATACAATTACTTTCCATCAGCACGCAATATTACTTTCAATAGGCTGGTTTCAGAGTCTTACACTTTTATAAAAATTCATTATAAAATTATAGACATTGTTGGTGATTTCCCAGGGAGTACAGGAAATAAAAAATAGACTTGCCAAAAAAAAAGACAAAAGAAGTTTTAATACAGCAACCTGTGTTTGTGGGACTATTACTGAATTTGATTCTTCAGTCAGATACATTCTGTTCTGAATGAAAATAAAGCAAGGGCTTTTGGGCCCTCTGCTACACCTGGTGAACATGAATAAAGCAAAGGACAGCTTAAATAACTTTCTGCTCCAAAAGAGGACAACTTCAGTATCTGTGCTTTTTATTTTCTCCATTCTGAAAAATAATCGAAGTAAAGATTCTAACTATAAAGGACTGGAATGATTACACATCTCCAAAATATCTGCAGGGTAAATTAGCCTCAATTTATCAAAATAAGATTTGTGTGTGTGTGCCATGGATCAGTTTCCTGTTATACAAATGGCAGGAGTGGTTGCTTAAGACAGGCTTCTTATAGTCAAAGATAAGAAGCCAGGTGAACAGGTGAAAGGAAATGAAACCCAGTCTTCATAGAAGGCAAATCCCAAGCTGTATCAACCCGAATATACACTTCATTAAGCTGTAAACGATATACAGAACAATTTCTTCATCCTCCTCAGATCAGAGATTGGCAATTATCAAAAGACACCCAGAAATCCTACACTCAAGACACCGAAATCATCTAATTCACATAACCAGAATATTTTAAACTAATGTAAACTGGACTTCCAACTCAATTTTCATCAATGCCAGTATTTACTTTTAAACCATCGTGTTACCATTAGTGACGGGAAGACAATGAGTATGGGAGCAGATATAGTATTTCTGTTCCATAAGCCTTGCCTGTATTGTGTAATTATTTTTATTCTTTATAATCAAAACAAAAATAACTTGTTTTCCTAAACTCTCATTTGTCTTTTACACAGCCCTTCGACAAAGTTCATGAATAATTCAACTCCAGAAGTTTTCTGAGTGGCATTAGGGAAAATAAATTAATAGGTACCACCTGGTAACTAACGTGTTTGAGTCTTCAATTACTCAAGCCTTTCAGGGTATTTTGGATCAGTAACCAATATACTCAATCTGATAAGCCATTTCTTTATAGGAGCTACAGTGAGTATCTGTGGTGTTCAGACACCAAGAATGGGGCTTTATTACTACTATTTTTACAGAAAAGGAATTTTCCTTGCCTTCAGTTAAGATCACAGTTCCCAAAACAGCTCAATTTGAAAATAGCCAAAGGGAAGGGGTTGGGTCTATTAAACCTCCAAATTGCAAATCTACTTTACTTTGAATCAACATTTAGAATTTACAATAGGAAGTTAGTGCCTTTGTGCTGACAGATTTTTTTTCTTTAGTCTCTTTGAAGTCTCATGAAAAGATGAGTCAACTAGATTCATCAGTAAAACCATAACTTTTATATCACTGCTACCTCTGTCCTGATCATAATTTTATTTTTTAAATCTTCAAGGCTAAAGGCTTTTAAACACCTATTTTTTTCCCTTTAAGTATTTCAATTTGACAAATACTTAGAAGAAACACGTGTGCTTTTAAGTAAATACTGGCTTTTTAACAATCAAGACAGGCCAAGGACAACTAACTGCCAGATTAGCCCTCAAATTTGGGGGAAACCATGGATTCAAAAAAAGAGCCAAATAAATATAACAGCTGTAATCAAATAAATATAACAACTTTCCCTTGGAATTACTAATGTCTATAAATTGATTTTAATTAAGAAAAGGGTAGCGATATTTATCCTGAACTGATGGCTAAAAGCCATACTGTACTTACCTCCAAATAGTTCCAAATCTCTTAAGCCCTCAACAATGAACTTTTCCGAGACCCACCGCTAAAGAGGAAAACCCCAGAGAGAATTAGTACTTCTTCCAAGCCACAAAAAATTAGCAATCAGCCATTAGAAAGACAAAAATACAACTATGAAAACTGAATCATGTAGTACAGTTAGGCTACATTACTAAGGAAAAGTTTTGAAAAGAAACTGGGATTTAAATCGACCAAAAACAATAGATTAATTCCTTGCTCTATTCTTCTTTGTCTAATTTGGTGAGCATTTCTTAAATCTGACAGATGACAAGTAGTACTGGCCCTAATAATGAGAACTGTTTTTGTCCTTCCTGTATATAAAACTGCCTTTGGGATGCATCTTAGTCAGTCCATGGCTGTCTACTATACATGCTTTGGGTCATTATTGCCAATTTGAAAAAAATATGATGAATTCACAGCACAGAAAACAGGGATGAAACAGGTTTTCACAAGCCCCTGCTGCTGTTGCTGCTGCTGCTAAGTTGCTTCAGTCGTGTCCGACTCTGTGCGACCCCATAGATGGCAGCCCACCAGGCCCCCCTGTCCTTGGGATTCTCCAGGCAAGAACACTGGAGTGGGTTGCCATTGCCTTCTCCAATTCATGAAAGTGAAAAGTGAAATGAAGTCGCTCAGTCGTGTCCGACTCTTAGCGACCCCATGGACTGCAGCCCACCAGGCTCCTCTGTCCATGGGATTTTCCAGGCAAGAGTACTGGAGTGGGGTGCCATTGCCTTCTCCGTCACAAGCCCCTAGTAGTTTGTAAAAGGAATCAGCCATCTACATATTCTTTCATCCAGTAGGGGTTCTAAAGACATCATCAACATTTAAATTTCCTACCAAGATTACAAGGACTGAACTAGCATGACTGATCTATGGTTTATATAACTGGCCTATTTCAAACAAGTATGGGTTTCCATCATACTAATCAGAGGTCTGGTTTCACCTGAATCAGGTTGAGAGCGAAAAGCAGCTCATACATAAAAACAATGGGAACAAGGCTGCATTTCACTTAAGGGCTGGTATCACTTTGAATCAACATTCAGAGCTTACAATAGGAAGTCAGTGGCTTCCTGTGTGTGTGCCCAGCTGCATCTGACTTTGCAACCCCATGGACTGTAGTGTAGTCCGGCAGGGTCCTCCATCCATGGAGTTCTCCAGGAAAGAATACTGGAATGGGTTGCCAGTTCCTTCTCCAGGGGATCTTCCCCACCCAGGAATCGAACCCACATCTCCTGCGCTGGCAGGTGAAAACCTTTACCACTAGTGCCACCCGGGAAGCCCACTGGCTTGAGGGTATTCTTTCCACTGGGTAGAGTTCAGGATTCTGGATTCTGGATTTTTTTCCCTCTTAATAGCAAAGTTGATTCTTTCCAATATAAATTATTCTTATCCATATAAACAGAAGAAAAAGATAAGGAACATTCAGAAATAAGTTGCAAAAAAAAAAGTTGCATAATAAGGACTATGAATTGAAACTATACCATCATTCTCTATCCTTCTCTGTATCAATTTTTTCCAAGTAAAAAAGCAACACCCTAAAAAAAAACTTGATATAAAATATTCATATGCACTGTACCACAAAATATAATTTACACCTTAATATTTAAAGAAAGTGGTATATTCAGGTAATTCCCTGGTGGCCTAGTGGTTAGGATTCCAGGCTTTTACTGCTATGGCCCAGGTGCAATCCCTGGTCAAGGAGCTGAGATTCCATAAGCCACAAAAGAAGGTGGTCTATTCACAATGTCTCATATTACATATACACTGTTAACGAGTTTTAAAATGACTACTACTGGATTTAAATACTTGATAATAAATAAGACAGTCTTCTACGAAATCATGGAAGCTAAACCCAGTATTTGTTCCTGAGGTCATTTTAGCTAGTGAAGTTCTCAGGTGTAATAAAATTTTTCAAAGAGTCCTCAGTTAAAACCTATGATGGCAGTTCCCTGGCAGTCCAGTGGTTAGGACTCTGCTTTTACTGCTGATGGCCTGGGCTCAAAAAAGTGTTCCAATGATTACAATTTGATGCTGATTTTTAAAACCCACAAACTCACTGAAAACGCGCAGGAAACAGGCAGATCATTAGTGGGTGCATATCTACAATGAAAAGGGCCAGCAACTCATTTAATGTGTGACTGATACTCATAAAATAAGCCACCTTGTTTCTTATCAGACAAGCTGGTGGGCAATATGATATTCTGTGTCTCTGGTCAGCGTGTACCTGCAAGTTCTGTTCTTTGCAGTGGAGGCTGCAATACCTGCTGAACTTTCTACATCTCTCCCTTCTATTATGATTCTGAGCATCACATTGGAAAAAAAAAGTCTACAATATCTGCTAAAACACACTGCTTTTCAGAAAATAAAAAATAGTAAAGGCAGAAGAGAAACACTCACCCTAATTCGCTCTGGTTTACTTACAAGAAAAGACATGAGTTCCTAACGTGTAGACCTACTTCAATTTCAAAAATTTAAACCTAAAAGGAAAATAGACACAAGTTGTTAGTCAAGTCCGCTTTTGTAGAAATATTTGTTAACAAAAACTTACTGAGTCTACCGTTAAAAGCACTGAACTAAACCTACAAATTGCTAGACTATAAAGACATTTTAGAGAAACTTTCAGTGACAATAAACCTGGATGTACTATGGCCAAATACATTCCGAAATACTGCTTCTCTGTAAGGAAAGTGAAGTTTGTTATAGGTTTTAAAAAAAAAATTTTAATTTATCTTGACCCCTTTGTAGAAGCAATTACCTTTAATTCTTTTGGTTGTTTACCTTTCTTTTTAATCATCGTTTTTACATGTTGTTTACATGTGATGACTTACCCATTTTAGACATTTATCTACTAACTTCCCACCATGGTAGGAGAAAACTAGGCTCTCCTACATCAACTGCACCCTACTTTCCTGCCTTCATTCTCCCAACATAGTTCTGACATAATTTTTGGTTAAAACCATGGTCCAAATTTACATTACTGAGTACACCAACATGGTTCTTGCATGCTAAGTTGCTTCGGTTGTGTCCAACTCTTTGTGACCCCACGGACTGTAGCTGGCCAGGCTCCTCTGCCCATGGGATTCTCCAGGCAAGTATACTGGAATGGGTTGCCACGCTCTCCTCCAGGGGATCTTCGTGACCCAGGGATCGAACACATAAGGAGTCTCTTATGTCTCCTGCGTTGGCAGGCAGGTTATTTACCCCTAGTGCCACCTGGGAAGCCCAAGGACTTGGTTCTTAGCAGAGGCAAACAGTTAGAAATGACTATGTCTTTTGTCTTATACACTCTTTCTCCCACCCCACCCCCAGCAGAGTTAATAACTGCCTCATTTTTTCACTTGCTTGTTTTTCCATGTAGTTATTAACTTTTCCCAAATACGTCAACATTTCTATTAGTCTTATCAATGTATTTTTCCATACACTCAAACTCATTCATTGCAATTTTTCCCTGGAGACTGCCTTCCTGAGGTCCTCCATCCTCTGGCTATAATCTAGACTAGCTACAAAGTATTCAGCCTTTTTAATGTGGAAATGTGGGTCTTCCAATTCTGGGGAATATTAGTTTTGTAGCAAGAAATAGCAACATAAATTCTAATAGTTAAAGGTGTACTTCTAGGATTATCCACTAAAGTTATATTTCACTCCTACTTTACAACTTTCTACTTTCCAGGAAACTTCTTCAAACTTTATTTTCCAACCTTTTTGCTAAGTTTTATATTTTTGTTACCCATTCCCAAGACCTTTTGCCACTTCTCAAATGTATGTTTTTTCATATCATCCTGATTTTGTTCTATGTTTGCTATTTATAGTTAAGAATTTATATCTAGAATGGCTAAAAGATAATACATCATGACCAAGGAGGGTTTAGTTCAGGAATAAAAGATCAGTTTAACATTAAAAAATGAATCAACATACACAAAACTGTTTTTGAAGCTGCTTGCAAATAAAGACCAACCAATTTTAAGGAATTTTTTAAAATGATGTAATTTTATCTTATTAACTGAGTAAACAAGTAAAATTACAATCATTTCAATAGATGGAGAAAAACCATCTAACAAAATTCAACACTAAGCCACAAGTTTAAAAAAAAACAAAACTCTTAGTCAACTAGGAATAGTCAAAAAGGAATAGGATAGAAATGGGATTTACCAAGTCAACTTGGTAAAAGATACACATAAAAAATTTATAGCTAACATCTATTAATAGTAAGAAGAATGAATGAGTTTCCTCTAAGGACAGAAATAAAGCAAAAACGTTATCACTTCATCACTGTACTAGTGGTCTTGGCCAATGCAAAAAGGCAAGAAGAAATAAAAGGCATACAGATGGGAAAAAAAGATGTAAAATTCTTTATTCATAAATAACAAGACTGTATACATAGAAATCTAGTGGAAGCCGCTCAGTCATGTCCAACTCTTTGCGACCCCACTGACTGTACAGTTCATGGAATTCTCCAGGCCAGAATACTGGAGTGGGTAGCCTTTCCCTTCTCCAGGGGATCTTCCCAAGCCAGGTCTCCTGCATTGCAGGCGGATTCCTTACCACCTGAGCCACAAGGGAAGCCCAAGAATACTGGGGTGGGTGGCCTATCCCTTCTCCCAAGGATCTTCCTAACCCAGGAACTGAACCGGGGTCTCGTGCATTGCAGGCAGATTCTTTACTAACTGAGCTGTCAGGGAAGCCCTATGTAGAAACCTAAGTTTTCTACAGAAAAAATCATTATACTTAAGAAAATTAATTTATAAAGATCAATTATAAAACCCAGTTGTATTTCTATATATAGCAACAACCAATCAGAAAATGAAATGTTAAAAATACCATCAATAAACCAATGAAAACATAAAATGATTAGGAATAATTTTAATAAACTATGAGTAAGACCTGTAAAATGATAAAACACTGCTAAGACAGATTAAAGATTATCTAGATAAAGGATATGCCATGTTCCTAAATTGGAAGACTCAATATTATTAAGATGTCAATTCTCTCCAAATTGACCTACAGATTCAGTGCAATGCTTATCAAAATCCCAGCAGACTTTCAAAAGAAATTGATAAGCTCAGGCTAAAATTTACATGGAAATATGAGGGACCTAAAATAGCCAAAATAATTTTGAAAAAGAAAGTCAGAAGACTTTTATTACCTGAACTCCAGACTTACTTTATTGCTAAAATAATCAAGATGGTGTACTTTGGTCTAAGGATAGATATATGGGTCAATGAAACAGAACAGAGAACCTAGAAATAGACCCATACATATATGGTCAATTACTTTTCAAGAGAATGACCAAAGTAATTTTATGGGGAAAAACAGTCTGTATACAACTTGATATTTATATAGAAAAAAATGAACCTCAATGCTGACCTTATACTGCACACAAAAATTAACTTGAAATGGATCATAGAACTAAAGAAAAAGTTAGAACTACTAAAGAAAAGAGAGGAGAAAATCTTCATGATCTTGGGATAAGTAGAGATTCAAAAATAGAACATCAAGAGCATGAAACATAAAAGAAAAATATGACAAATTAATCTTTATCAAAATGTAAAATGTCTGCCTTAGAAAGACACCACTAAGAAACTGAAAAGACTGGGAGAAAACATACTCTATGCATGTGTGCGTGCGTGCTTGTGTGTGTGTGTATCTACAAAGGACTTTATATACAGAATATATAAAGAATTTCTATACTCAACAATAAGATAACCCAGTTTAAACAATGGCAACAACAGATCTGAAGAGAAGATAAAGGAGCAGCCACTAAGCACATGAAATGATGTTCAACATTACTTGTCATCAGGGAAATAAACACAAAGCCACAATGAGATACCATTAAACACCCATCAAAATGGCTAAACATAAAGACTGACAATACTAAGTGTTGACAAGGACATCAACCAGCTGGAACTCTCATACACTGCTGGTGGGAATGCAAACAACTACGGCCCCTCTGGAAAATAGATTAATAGCTTCTTATGACTCAATAATTCTGCTCTAGGTCATATACTCAAGAGAAATGAAAACATATCTTCTCATTAACTTGTATATGAATGTTCATAAAAGCATTATTCAAAATAGCCCCAAGTCAAAAACAATTCAGGCATCTACCAACTAGTAAATAGGTTTTAAAAACGTGGTACAGGTCAGGAAGCAACAGTTAGAACTGGACATGGAGCAACAGACTGGTTCCACATAGAAAAAGGAGTACGTCAAGGCTGTATATTGTCACCCTGCTTATTTAACTTATATGCAGAGTACATCATGCAAAATGCTGGGCTGGATGAAGCACAGCTGGAATCAAGATTGCTGAGAGAAATATCAATAACCTCAGATATGCAGATGACACCACCCTTATGGCAGAAAGTGAAGAACTAAAGAGCCTCCTGATGAAAGTTAAAGAGGAGAGAGAAAAATTTGGCTTAAAGCTCAATATTCAGAAAACTAAGATCATGGCATCCAGTCCCATCACTTCATGGCAAATAGATGGGGAAACAGTGTCAGACTTTATTTTTGGGGGCTCCAAAATCACTGCAGATGGTGACTGCAGTCATGACATGAAAAGACGCTTACTCCTTGGAAGGAAAGTTATGACCAACCTAGACAGCATATTAAAAAGCAGAGACATTACTTTGCCAACAAAGGTCCATCTAGTCAAGGCTATGGTTTTTCCAGTAGTCATGTACGGACATGAGAATTGGACTATAAGGAAAGCTGAGCACCAAAGAATTGATGCTTTTGAACTGTGGTGTTGGAGAAGACTCTTGAGAGTCCCTTGGACTGCAAGGAGATCCAACCAGTCCATCCTAAAGGAGATCAGTCCTGAGTGTTCACTGGGAGGACTGATGTTGAAGCTGAAATTCCAATACTTTGGCCACCTGATGGGAAGAGCTGACTCATTTGAAAAGACCCTGATGCTGGGAAAGATCGAAGGAGGGAAGAGAAGGGGACGACAGAGGATGAGATGGTTGGATGGCATCACCAACTCAATGGACATGAGTTTGGGTAAACTCTGGGAGTTGGTGATTGACAGGGAGGCCTGGCATGCTGCAGTCCATGGGGTTGCAAAGAATCATACACAACTGAGCGACTGAACTGAACAGACACCAATGTAATGCTACTCATCGATAAAAAGGGACAAACTGCTGATACAGGCAACAATTTCAGGTTAAGGGAAAAAGTCAGACACAAATCTTCATACTGTTTCCATTCACATAAAATCCTAGAAAAAGCAAAAGCACGACAGAAAGCAAGTCTTGGTTGCCTGGACCCAGTAGTGAGATAAGGGACCAACTTCAAAGAGACACACAAGAACTTTTCAGGGTGATGGAAAAGTTCTGTATCTTTATTGCATGGTGGTTATGTAAGTGTACTTGTCAAAACTCAACAAACTGTACACTTGATATAGGTGTATTTTGTTACAGGTAAATTATATCTGAACAAAGCTGATTTTCAAAGTAAAATGACTAAAATAAATACTCAGATATGCTTTTGAAGAATCTAGGAAAAAATCGGCCACATTTCCATTCTTTTTTTCAGGTGGGCTAGGGTTGTGAGGGGCTTCCCTGGTGTCTCAGCTGGGAGGAGAAGGGGATGACAGAGGATGAGATGGTTGGATGGCATCACCAACTCGATGGACATGAGTTTGAGCAAGCTTCGGGAGTTGGTGGTGATGGACAGGGAAGCTGGCGTGCTGCAGTCCATGGGGTTGCAAAGAGTTGGACACAACTGAGCGACTGAACTGAAGGTTGTGAGGGGTTGTGTAATCTGCTAAGAGATGTGAGAGGAGGGAGGTAAAGAGAACCTAGAGAAAGGAATGTTAGTTAGAATCCAGTATAATGAAAAAAAGAAAAAGAGGGAATACAATTATTCTGGGCCACATCTGTGGTGATACGAGCCTGTGGCAGAAAGAATATTGAGAAATAGATGTGGATGGGTGGGAAGGAGGCTCTAGAGGAAGGGGATACATATATATAGTTATGACTAATTCGTGTTGTTGTAAGGCAGAAACCAACACAACATTGTAAAGCAATCATCCTCCAATTAAAAAAACAGATGGATAAGGAGAAAGAAAAATAAGTTAGTAAGGACACCATAAGTCATTGAGTCTATCCTCCACTCTTTGGAAGAACAGCTTTATAAACACCTGGATATATATCAAGTCTCTGCTTGAAAACTCACTACCTTATCAGGGAACCTGTTTTACCTGTGAACAACTCTGATGACTTTTTTTTTTTGTGCCTGAGTAACTGCAAAGAGTAGTGTGTCAAAGACAAAGTAGGAAAAGTCAGAGATGGAAGTTATTTTGGTGGAAAGATGAGTTTGAGTTTTTAAGTTATGCTGCACTTAAGAAAAGTTATATATCCCAAGTGGAAATAGCATTTAGTTAGAAAAGTAAGGCTGATGCTTAAAAGAGGGGTTAGAGATGGCTCTGAAGCTGTACGAGTGACAGAAATTCACTTTAGAAGAAAATGCTGAGAGAAAAGCAGAAAGCTGGGAAGTAAGCCTTGGGATAAGTTCATATTTAGGACATGGAGCATCAAAGGCAATGGACTTCCCAGATGGCGCAATAGTAAAGAATCCGCCTGCCAATGCAGGACACGAAAGAGACAAGGATTTGATTCCTGGGTTGGGAAGATCCCCTGCAGCAGGAAACAGCAACCCGATCCAGTATTCTTGCCTGGAAAATTCCACGGACAGAGGAGCCTGGTGGGCTACAGTCCATGGGGGTCACAAACAGTTGGGTACAACTGAGCGCAACTTCTAAGGCAGGTAGGAAATGGAAACCAAAGGAAAAACTTTAAAGATCCTGCTTCCCCTCGTGGACCACTTACACTTTCCCAATCTATTCATCTTTTGCCTGTCCTGTTGCTACAGGAAGTCCTACCAGACTGCCCCACCCAACCCAGGTTAGATGCTTGGCCTCTGTATTCAATCCTTATACATACCACTCTCTCAACGGCCTATTTATCATTTTCCGTCACTAGAGTCTGTAAAGGCAGGGAATGCATCTTGTTTACTGTTGCATTCCCAGGAGCTACTGTGACCAACACTTAATATGGACACTCTTGTGTCTGTTAAATTAATAATAGTGAAAATAATCAAAGCAGCAGACACTTATGGTGAACTTAGCATGTGCCAGCATCTGTGTTAAATGCTTCATGGAGATCAGCTCACAATAAGTTATTATTGATCCTAGTTTTACAGATGAGGAAATTAGGACTCAGGTTAAATGCCCAAATTACACAGACATGGGACTTCCTTCACAGTCCAGGGGTTAAGACTCCCTGCTTTCACTGCAGGAGGAGCAGGTTCAATCCCTGGTGGGGAACTAAGATCCCACATGCTGTATGACATGGCCAAAAAATTAAAATAAAAAAAACAACAACAACCAATAACCGAAGTTACACAGGCAAGTAATAGAGGACTGATCAGGTCTATTCCAAAGCCTGTGCTCCAGAAGCTGTAAGTGATAACAGAGAAGCTTAGGGAGAAGCCTCAAGACTGAGTGTAAAGATGTAATGACTGAAAAGGCATCATCTGATTTGACAACACTGACCAGATGCTAAATGGTATAGAAAGGAAAATTTATTTACTTTATCAATTTTCCTTTTTCCCCTATTTTTGTCACTGGTTTTCTAAACTTCTTCCATGTCTGGGATTACAACTATAAACACTGCATTTGGGTCACAACACCTTTAAGAAATCTAGTTAAAGGGCAACAGATTTAACCAATTCAACACTTTATCTTACGGCCGAATAGGCTTGAGGCAGATAATCAGAAAAGATTTGGTTTCTTCAACTTTCAGGGATAAGAAACAATGTTGGGGATCTCTAAAGAAAAGCATAGATCAGTCAATGAAAAACTGTCTTAATGCCACAAAAACATACTGGAATTCGGTTCTACCCCAACAAATGTTACAGTAAGAAAAGGATCAATTGGCACGTCTTCTCCTCTTTGGGATGAAGTTAAGTTCGAATATAGTAGGATACCTTAGCAGAAGGCTGGGCAGAAAAGTTGGTTCCCCATTTCCTGAAAACTTGAACAATTTTATTTAACCACTCCCCTCCCTCGCGCTCACTTCCCTACCCCCATCCCGCATCTCCACCCCAAGGTGCTGTGGGCACTTAAGCATTTTGGAAAACACACAATTAGAAGCTCTGTTTAGGCTGATTCAGGGGATACCTGAGCTCTGTCCTTAGGAGGGCTTGACCTACTGCTGCCTGTCCCGCCTGGGAAAAGATGTGGATGAGGGAGGCGCAAATGGGGTGCGGGGAGAGAATATGCCTCCTCTTTGCTACATCAGGACAAACTGTCACCTGGGCCCCAGGTTTCCCACCTGTAAATCAGTGGGGGAAGGGGAGAGAGAAAGCAGGCGCTCGACTCTTCCGCCCGGCAACTCCGCTGCGGTGTCTCCGGGCCAGGCCCGAGCCTATTCTCTTCTCGGGCTACAGCCCCTCATTGTGGGAATCGAGAAGGATTCGTGTGTAAAGGGGGCCCGCGGAGGACGAGGGAGGCGAAGGGTGGCCGCTATGATGAAGGCCCGCCCCTGAGGAGATGGAATCGGCGTCAGGGCGAGGAGGAACTGATCCCCGGAGCGCACCAGGCGGCCCCCGCCAGCCCGGTACCTGGTCCTGGAGTTAGCAAGCAGTCCCGGCCCAGTCTCAGCTCCGCCTCCTTGGTTTAAGGCCGCGCTGCCGCCAGGCCGGTTGCTGGGAGGGAGGGAGGTACGCAGCGTGCCATGCGCAGTAGAGGGACGCGGGGAGGGCTGGTAGAGGAAAGCTCCGCCCCGCCCCGCCCCGGCCGCCTCGGCCCGGGCGCGGCAAGTGGGGAAGCTCCGCCCCACCCAGCGCGGGAGAGGAAGCCCCGCCCCGCCCCGGCCCCCTAGGCTCGGGCGCGGCCATTGGGGAAGCCCCGCCCTGCCCCGGCCCTCTAGGCTCGGGCGTGGCCAGTGGGGAAGCTCCGCCCCGTCCCAGCCCCCTGAACCAGGGCGAGGCTAGTGGAGAAGCAGCCTGGTTCCTGCATCTCCTCGAGTGCGGCGGGGTTTTTCTTAGCAGCTATCTCGCACAGAGCGGTTCTCCAGTTCTGAGTCACCTGATTACGCGCAGCGCAAACCTGAGGGCATTCGGTCTCCAACAGATGAAACCTGTGTCCCCCGCGTGTGGAAGCCAGAGACCTAGCTTGTCCTTGATGTGGTCTTCTTCGGGGTCTGAAAAGGGCTCTGTGAGCCTCGGTCCCGGAAGCAGGAAGGAAGTGGGATGATTTCAATAATGAAGAGTCAAAGGGACTAGAGGAAGGCAAACCAACGCTGGCTGCTGACTTGGCTACTTTTTGGCGGGTTCTTTTTCCCTTCCTGTGGTAGGACTTTAGGAAAAATCAGTCTCGCACTTTCTTTGAAGATGTCTTAAACGCCCCTCACTTTGGCCTCTCGGGCACCAGACTGACAAGCTACAAAGCGGAAACCCACCCTTTCTCTGTTCCGCCTTCTATAAAGGGAGGAAGACTGCTCAACTATCTTTTTTTGTCCCTCTCTGGATCTTTTGTCCTGAATTCTTCCGTATCCACGACTTTGAGACATGTGCCGTTTGCAGAAACCTGTTAAGTTTGCCTTTCTGGGGAGGCTAGCCTCAACCAAGGGATGCAGAGCTTGAGAAAGGATGAAGCAATAAGTGATGGAGCAAGACTTCCGTGAGCCCGCGTTTTTTTCAGTGACTTGCTCCTCTCACGGAGGCGGGGGTGGGGGTGGGCTGGATCCAAAATTGGATCTACACCATCCAGTAATGAACACTGGCCCTTCCTGGCTAAGATCCTTGACAGATTTATATTGGTTTAACTTCCAAGATGGGTGAGTTGAGCTACATTCAAACAGGGACTGATGGAAATTTGATGCCTGAAGTCAATGTGAACTCTTTCCAGTGCGTCTCAGGATCTTACTGAATTTTACACACATCAGTCTGATCTTATCTCTTGCTTTAGCATTCCCAAGCAGTATTCTCACTATTCTCTCATTATCAAATAAGATCCTTACCCAGCAGCGAACTTGGTAAATTGACAAAGCAAGATAGTAGCAGAAAGTGAAGTAAAATCCTTGTGATGTTCTTCGGAAAAGATCATTTTGCCATGTAGACTTTGGAAATAAGACTACTGGAGGAGTCAGTGCCTTGAAAAGATGCCAAATATAATGCAGCCACCAGGATAGGGAATTTAAATACAGAAGTACTTCCCATCTGATACCCAGCCCTGTAGCTACATTTTCTAGCTGGATGTCAGTTGGGTCAAGGGGGCTAAAAGATCTCACCATCTTCATGACTGCCCACTAGTTTGAGAATCGTCGGCCTAGACTGTTTAAAGGAGCAAATTTCCTTGCAGAAAGGCCTCCTAAATCCAGATAACTTAGAAAACTGGTGTAATGAAAGGCCAATGTTTAAAGTTTACAAACTCAATGTCTTCTTGCTTTGCTTTTGACTTATGAGTTCTGGGGTGCACAAGCTCCGTAATGCTTCTCACTTATGTATAATAAGGGCTAGAACTCTTCAAGATTTCTGGAGCCTTCTGAAATTTGCTTGACACCTAGAGGAATGGAGATGGGACTGATAAGCACTGCAATGCCCTCTTCAAGATAGCACATAAATTAACTGTGGGGAACAGTAAAACTAATTGCCTAGAATACTCGAGTGACAGCTGGAAATGCTTACGATGTGTAGTTTAACAAGTTGAGCAGCATTATTTATAGAGCATTTTTTATGTCTAAGCACTTTATGTGTGCTAAGTCGCTTCAGTCGTGTCTTAGACTCTTTTCGACCCTAAGGATTGCAGCCTACTAGGCTCCTCTGTCCCTGGGATTCTCCAGGCAAGAATACTGGAGTGGGTTTCCATGCCTTCCTCCAGACCAAGGGATCAAACCTGCATCTCTTGTGTCTCCTGCACTGGCAGGCGGGTTCGTTACCACTAGTGCCACCTGGGAAGGCCTGAGCACTTTATACCTATGATCTAATATGATCCTCTGAACAGGCATTTCAGAAAGGTCCGAGTAGATGATACCCACTTACAGATGAGGAAAGACACTTGTTACACACTACAACAGCACCTGGGTCGTAACCCACAAACCCAGAGCTCTTTCCTGAAGCAGCAAACTGGCTTCAGTTCTAGCTTTGCTTCAACCTTGGTAAGTAATATAAGTACATGCAAGAAAAAGGCAAAAGAAAGCTATTTAAGCATGTAAGTTGAAAATGTGATAGGAAAGCAAAGTTGATACAGCAAATAACCTAAATACTTATATGGAACTAAATACTTTAAAAGGACTGGGTGTCTTTTAATTTTAAAAGACGAAAATAAAACCTAGTAATATCCATTAAAAGCAATACAGTAACAGACATGAAGTTCTTCCTTTTGGGGGGGGAAAAACAACATAAAACTTTTTTCTGAAATTTGTACCACTTCTCAGGTCACAGCTGAGATGATGACATTCAACTTGCACAAAGATAAAACCATCACACTTATCCAAATGCAAATAAATCTTTGGCCCATCACCAAATTCCAGAAACTAAGAAAAGCAGTATTTTTCACTATTGTTTTAGCAGTCTATAATAGAAGCCACTCTTACGAGTGTAACTCTCTCCTCTCTATCGCTTTTCAAATCATTTAAAATGAATACAGCCCAGAACTTAAAGAAGCTGGAATGATAAAGTACAGTATTTCATCCCTTGCACCGAAACCAATAGGTCCTTGTACAACACTGCTCTAAATAATTTTCCCATTTCCAATTCCTATTGGATGGGTGGAATGAGAATGCCAATTGTCCCATTTAAAGAAAAGTTTCACAATGGTGCCTGACAAGGAAAGGTTCTATCATTAAGGAAACAGAATTGTAAACTGCCCGCCTCCCACCACAATAAACTCTATCATGGTTTGTGTAGACACACATGTTATATCCAGAACTTAGAGAACTCTGAAAGGATCTGCTTGGTTTCCACTGACAGAAAGAAAAGCAAAACAGAATAAAGCAAAAATACACCATTTGGAGAATAAACCTAGATGATATACTTTTATAGTGCTATCATTTATAGGAGAATTTTGCACGTATTACCTTTTGGTGTTGATCTACATGTGAGGCAGGTTGAGAAAATAATTACTATCCTTACTTTGTAGAAGGAAGAACAAGACTCAAAGAGGTTAGTGACTTACCCAAAGTCAAAGGATTAGTAACTGGTTTTGCTGGCACTAAAAACCAAGTCTTTATCTTCCAGTCCAGCACTTGTTGCAGTACTGCTAAATGCCCACGCAATGCAGACAAGATTAGACGGCTTAGTGTTTTTCTAACACGTGACAGTCAACAACATTCTCCTTTCTTTGTCCTCTCAGTCACAGGAGAGACAATGGTGTCTTAACTTTAGTGGGGGACTTCTGGGGAGAAGCCTATTAATAGGGCTCTAAAAATAGAAAACATTCTATAAACAACTGGTGGGAATTAGGAGAGGGGTCCAGTGGTTAGGACTCCACGCTTTTGCTGCCAAGGGCATGGGTCTGATTCTCAGTTGGGGAACTAAGATCCTGCAAACCGTGTAGCAAGGCCAAGAAACAAAAACAAACTCCAAAACCAAAACCTGCTAACAATTACAGGGAAGCCTGGTGTGCTGCAGCCCAGGGAATCACAAAGAGCTGGACACGGTTTAGCAACTAAACAACAAAAGGATTATTGTCAATGCCAACTCTTTTGAGGGAAAAGCATTTCAGTGCTGACTTTTACTGAACAAGAATGACATTCCTATGGGCTTATACTCTTGTAGGGAAACCCCAGAAAAGTAAAGGCGGCACTCTGAGAATTTTGTCAATTAGTTTAATATATGTCCATAGGTAGTTCATATTAATGCTTAAATTACAAAATTAGCTGCCATGGTCCAAATGTGGGGACTTTAAGAAAGCTTTTATTAATCAAAAGATAGCTAAGCATATCAACTTTGATTTCTAAAATGCAGGTTAAAGATTTGTAGAACAAGGCTAATTTGAGAATTATATAGCATTAAAGTAATTCAATCTTATTTTTGTTATCTTTAATAACTTAATTTCATGAATTGTTAAAAAAAATATTACATTTGCATCTCCCAGCTTACACATTTCTGCACTGCCCTAGAGAAAAACCCATGTGGAGAGTTTCCATGCAGTTACAAAGGCAGCAGCACATGCTGTTTTCACAGCAACTTGTTATTGCCTCAGAACACACTGGCACATACAGCATCAACAAAAAATACCCACCCACCCCTCTCCCACAAAAACCCAACCCTTTCCCAGCCCCAGCAAAAATTACCTGGTACAAGCAGTGACTTTAAAAAATGCTTTCTTAGTAGGAAGCATTTATAAAATGCAGAGATCTGAACAAGCTAAATGCTCGTGCAGAACAGATGGGCCTCTCCCCCAAGAGTTCCTTCCTCAAAAGGCAGGAAGAACTCTCTGTAGTTTAGGAAAGCTCATGTTAAAAAGCATATTTATGCATATTCATGGCTACTTCTTTGAAGAAATATACCCAGCCTCAACTGTGGAAGAGATAAAAGCAGAAGGAGAAGCACAGGAACACAGCCATAACAGAGTACAGAGCTTCTCCATGAACATCCGACAGGTTGCAGCAACCAAGGAGGACGTTTGTTGACTTCACACAGACCACTGATCTCACCTAGGCGAAGCAGGTAATTTTCATGCATTTGTTACTCAAGAAAACATACAGCCACTTAAAATACTGCATTCACATTGTCATGAGCTCATTGTATCAGGTAAGGAGAAAACCGTGCTCCTATTCTTCCTATCCCTAGAAGTTTCCATGTACATATAAGTATCCTAAAGCCTACAGATAGCCTATGATACTGTCATAAGGGCCTCCCACCTATAAACATATACTGAACTAGACTGTTGAGTCCCTGAAATTTCAATACCACATACAGTGTTCTAAATTTTATTTTTTTTCACAAGTTTAATGTAGACACAGAAGAGAACACCAAGAAATGTTTATTGTGTAATTCCAATGGTTATTTGTGGAATTGCGGTTTATAGTCAATCTTCATTGCCATTTCAACTGCCTAGCTTAAACAAAAAAGCAACAATCTAATTATATATCTATAAATTTCATGATATTTCTTCAAATATCAAGCACTAAAAGTACTTATGATTCATGTTATAATTTTTAAAATGTTTTAAAACTACACAGATTTCATATATCACTCCTTTTATAAAATAATCAAAATAATTTGATTATCTGGAAGAAAATGACTGAAACAGACTCCTTCCAATGTATCTATAACCTCTGTAAGACTCCAAGCCAAAACAGAACAGGTGATGAAATAAGGACTTCTCAGTCACTGGGAAACTTTAAGATGAGAAACGAACTGGTAGCTTTTGTTTCCTGTGAATTTTGAACTTAAAGGTGGTGTTAGGACTTAGCTCTCTGGGATGGCTATTACATGGCTTTCACTTTGATTTGTTTCATCTTCATTTGCTTCTTCTCCAATTTCTTTTGCTCACGCCTCAAAGCAGCTTCCTAAAGAGAAAGAGGGAATCCAAACTAAGATTTAAGTACTTGTTAAAAAAAAAATCAGAACTGAATACTGCCTATACTGTTTAGACTAACACCACAAATAACATTTCAGAAGATAGTTATAAGAATTGCTAATACGTATGTTGGTTAATGAAAATTAACTTGAAGTAAAGGTAACTAAAATCTTTAGAGCGAAATTAGACAGTACACTTATGCAGACTTTGTTATTTTGATTTTTCCCACATACAAGAAAGAATAGCCCAACTTTCATCATAACATATGTATCTGCAAAGGATTTGTATTTCAGGTCAGAAAACCTTAAGATTTTGTTTGATCAGGTTATTAATTATAAATCTCTTCTTATTAGCATAGCCTTTACACCCAAGCCCAACACCTTTCAATCCATAATGTCTGACTGAGAATTTTTATCATATTTTTATTTAGGAATTAGGAGTATGCTTGAGTGTGTGCTCAGTCACTTCAGTCGTGTCCGATTCTTTGTGACCCTATGGACTGTAGCATGCAAGGCTCCTCTGTCCATGAGATTTCCTAGGCAAGAATACTGGAGTGTGTTGCCATGCCCTTCTTCAGGGGATCGTCCTGACCCAGGGATTGAACCGATGTCTCTTGAGTCTCCTGCACTGGCAGGTAGGCTCTTTACCACTAGCGCCACCTGGGAAGTCCCAATATCTGTGTATATGTTTCTCTATATTTTTCAAATTAAATATGGAACAAAACAAGCAAAGCTCCACCAGCAATGGCAAAAAAGTCAAGATCATATGTATACATGAGCCATTCAAGCCAGAAATTCATTACAGAATTTTTTTTGTTGGAGGGGAGGGGGGTAAGCTCCTTTCCCATTTAATTCATTGGATCTTCTCATAAGATAACTAGGCCTAGATATTACAAAGTGGTGGTTCTAAAAAAAATACATGGTTTATACCTACAAGCAACTTACAATCTGACTTAAGTTCTGGGCCCCTCTTTTTCTTAAGCCTATTATAGTTTCAAACCCTAGAAATATCTGGAGAACTTTTTTTTCCATAGAAAAATGAAAGGCATTATCTATTAATGAGTCCATGTAGATTCTTCCTGTGTGTCTATTAAAAAGCCAATTATATTTATAAAGAAGATTGCACAAACACAGAGCTCTATTTTCAGGGGAAAAATATCCATCAACTAAACCAAACCAAATCAAACAAAAAGTGCTAAGAATAGGTAGGATGAGAGGAGGCCTGTGGTCTTCTGGTCACTTCGCTCGATGGCATGACTCCTCTTGGCAACTAAAGCACCACACGAGGGCTCCCTTTTTCTTAGCAGCTTGCCTCCTGCACTTCCAAGTATTTTCTTCAATCCGTGAGGTTATTCTCATTAAGATTCACATTTCCCAGGACTCAGTTTTTCTCTTTTTTTGACTAGCATTTACAAGGTTTAAAATTTTACAGCTGGACTATGGCATCTTAATTCACAAAATATGAGAACATGCTAATGTTTGAAACACAACATACCACAACCTAAAAACAAACTTTTCTCCAAAGAGGACATACAGATGGCCAACAAACACATGAAAAGATGCTCAACATCACTCATTATTAGAGAAATGCAAATCAAAACTACAGTGAAGTACCACCTCACACTGGTCAAAATGGCCATCATGAAAAAATCTACAAACAATAAATGCTGGAGAGGGTGTGGAGAAAAGGGAACCCTCATGTACTGTTGGTGGGAATGTAGAGTGATACAGTCACTATGGAGAACAGTATGGAGATTCCTTAAAAATCTAGGAATAAAACCACCATATGACCCAGCAATCCCACTACTGGGCATATACCCTGAGAAAACCATAACTGAAAAAAAAACATATGTACCCCAATGTTCATTGCAGCAGTATTTACAATAGCTAGTACATGGAAGCAACCTAGATGTCCATTAATAGATGAATGGATAAAGAAATTACAGTACATATATACAATGGAATATTACTCAGCCATAAAAAGGAAAGCATTCGAGTCAGTTCTAGTGAGGTAGATGAACCTAGAGCCTGTTATACAGACAGAAGTCAGAAAAAAAAGAATTTCATAATTAACACACATATATGGAATCTAGAACTATAGTACTGACAAACCTATTTTCAGGGCTGGAATAGAGACACAGAGAACAGGCTGCGGACACAGCAGGGTAAGGAAAGGGTGGGGCAAATTGAGAGAGTCGCACTGAAGCACACGCATTATCGCATGTAAACCAGACAGCTAGTGGGGAGTCGCTGTATAACACAGGGAGCTGCGGGTGGCACTCTGTGACATCCTGGAGGCGTGCGATGGGGGCGACGGAGGCTCAAGAGGGAAGGGACATACGCATACTTCTGGCTGATTCATGTTGTTGTATGGAAGAAGCCAACATGATATTGTAAAACAATTATCCTCCAATTAAACATAAATTTTTAAAAAATCCTAAAACAAAAGCAATCTCAAGTTTGAGATTCTAACTGTGTACAAAATAAAAAACAAAATACAAAGAAAAAAATTAGAATTCTCTAATCTATAATCAAAATAGAAATTTTATAAAACAAGTTTATTTGGATCGTAGGTGCATGTGTTGGCTTTTATTAAAATTCCTAATTTCTTTCTACCTCAGTACATGTTTGGCCTGAATGATGATAGTGGAACTTTCAGAAAGGGCTTGTGCTGGGAACAGAATAATTCATATCATTCACCAGGATCGAGACTCAATCTAACACGGTTTGAACAGGGAAGATTACTCCTCCTTTTTCTTCTTATAGTGCTAACTGTCCCAAATGCTGAGAAAATGCTAAGCTTTTAGCCTGTGCACATTCCTACAAAGAATTACATTTAACAGCCAAGATGGCGCCAACAGACATCCCCTTATAAATGTTTTACCCCAGCGATAAGAAAAGTCTGTCTTACCTCTAGCCTGCGCTGCTTCTCAGGATCCTCCTCATTCATGATTCGCTCCTTCTCGGCTCTTTTCTTCTCCTCCCGCCGGGACTGGGCTGCTTCCTGCCTCTGCACATGTGTCAGCTTCAAGAAGTTCTCCTCCACTCGAGCTCGGTTCTTGTCTGCTTTTTGTTTGCCCTTTCCCCAGGAAACAAAGCAATTCATCAGAAATCCATTTCAGTCCAGCAGAAACAAAATCCCATTCAGTATTCTTTTATAAAACCACTCCCACCGAGCAGTTTCAAGCCAGCTAGCAAAGATAAAATCACTGAAATAAGCAAAACATGACCCCCTCCTCCCTGCTGCCCCCCAACAGGGGGAGGGGAACAACAAAAAGAGGCTCCAACTTAGAATAAAAATGAAGTCTTACTTCTCTGTTGAGTCGGAACTTTTTGGCTTTATCAATAGAATAAATCACCATGTTCATCAGGGGTAGTAAAGCCTCCATATCCTTTGGGTAAGTGTTACCTGAGCCAGGCACTGGAAAACCAAACCATTTTCTTATTGAGTTAATGGGAGCATTCAGACTTCTGGTATTAACTTTTTCTTTTTATATTAATAGGCTCCTTTCTCCAAGTTTCTTAGACAGCTAAAATGCAGCAGCAAGTAGAAATTAAAATATATACAAGGATCTCTTATTGAAGAAACCTAATAACCAAGATGCTGGCATGGCGTTGGTTTTATTGTAGTTTTTTATTGCTATCTTTTAGAAAGAAGCCATATTCTCCTTAAGATCATATCACAGAAAAAAAAGAACTCAGGAAGCAGAACACTTACCATTAAATGTAAACAATAGTGTCCTCTTAGTGTCAGGCAGCTTTAAGGGCTGACCCTCCCTGTCATAAAAGAAAAGGCTATTTAGAAAGAACATAAGAGAGAGACTTTCCATGCACATAAGTCACACAATTCACTTAGATGAACAGATACCTGCAAATAATCAGCACAGTATTTGTCTTGGTATCCCCAAGTCAAATACAATCTCAGAGACCGAAGGAGCTTTACAGGTCATCTGGTCCTCTCGTCTATCTGATGGATGCATTCCCAAGTGATCTTTATCCTATCCTTGAACACCTCCAGTGATGTCCCCTCTAGGCAAGATATATTTCATCTCACCTGGGGAGCCAGAAATGAGCCTATATTTAAGTATGAGGCCCATATTTTAAAACCTTTTTATTTTGATGGATTTTAACTTTTATTTCCAACTCTTTATCCATCTTCCTATAATGAAGGCTATTGTTTTTTGTCAGGATCAGAATAAATTTAGAAATAATCTACTGTAGCATATAATAATTCATTTCTGACTCACCGAAGATTCCTCTTGTAATCTTTGACTTTCAACCTTTCATACCCCCACCCCATATAAGATGCTCCATGAATCAGCAATGTGATACTTTGCCCACAGTATTATTACTGAGTTGAGCAAGGTAAGGATGATGTAATGCTATCTAGAGGCATAAGCAATTTTGATTATCTTGGTGATTTTGACACAAAACTAAAATCCAAACTGGCTTTTCTAACTGTACTCAACTCCACAGTCCTTAGCCAAAAATTTAGGTCAGAACCAATTCTACACCAAGGGTAAACTTAAATGTGCTCCCCTGAGACCAGGTGTGAAATCAAACAACAAATTTAAGTCCTGAATATGTATGTATCTATATACTAGAAAGAATATATTCACCCAACCGTTAAAGAAGGAAGAAAAGGCCACGAATTACAAAATGCTTACATTTGCAATCAATCAAACACAAGTCAGACACCACAGATTCACATCATAAATTAGACTATAAAAGACAGAGATTACGAGCTGTATTTTCTTAGTACCAGCCAGTCTGTAAGATTCTCCTTTACCTCACTGAGTGGGTGATGCGTACATGCAGTGACACACGCAAACAGAGGAGGGGGCTTATTTGATTGTTTCCCATAGGTTTTCAATTACCTTCACGATGCATGCAGTCAAAGCAAAGGAAAACTCATTTGGGAAGGGTAATTGCAGAAGCACTTTGCAGGTATTTCAACACAGAAAGCTAGTGAAGAAAACTGATCAATATTTTTATCTCATACGTACTCTTGCATAATTTTTGGACCAGAGAACTGGTCTGAAAAATGAATGGATTCAATCTTGTCAGCATAATGTGTAAGAAAGTGAAGCATCTGAAATAAAGAAAAGAAAATTATTATTTTTTTTTAAAGTAGGTTTGATGCAACTCCCTTTTTTCATAAAGATATTCATTCTTTAATCCTCCTTACTTTTGCACAATGTCATGAAGCCTAAAGCTTTACAATGAAACTAGCACCTTTTTTCGGAGAAGGCGATGGCACCCCACTCCAGTACTCTTGCCTGGAAAATCCCATGGACGGAGGAGCCTGGCGGGCTGCGGTCCATGGGGTCGCGAAGAGTCAGACACAACTGAGCGACTTCCCTTTCACTTTTCACTTTCATGCATTTGAGAAGGAAATGGCAACCCACTCCAGTGTTCTTGCCTGGAGAATCCCAGGGACAGGGGAGCCTGGTAGGCTGCTGTCTATGGGGTCACACAGTCAGACACAACTGAAGTGACTTAGCAGCAGCAGCAGCAGCACCTTTTTTAGTCACACCAATGATCAAAAGTCTTCCCACTGAGCAACTGAAAATTCATCCAAAATAACGTTCAAAATACAAATGAAAAAAACAACCATACCCCCCCCCCCCAAAAAAAGAAAAATACGAATGAAAGCATGAACATAAAATCTAAACTATTTTCAGGGATTCTTCACAACCATATTACCCAGAACTTACATTTAGAACTGTCTTTCAGCTATCTTATATTTTTATGATAGTAAGATGTGCTGCTACCATATACGACCAAGAGAAAAAAAAATAGTTTATTTCTTTATTTGGCTGTGTCGAGTCTTAATTGCTGCATGCAGGATCTTTAGTTCTGGCTTGTGGGATCTAGTTCCCTGACCAGGGATTGAAGTCAGGCACTCTGGGGATTGGGAGCACAAAGTCTTAGCCACTGGACCACCAGAAATCCCTATACCCATTTTCTATTCTAACTGAAACTTAAAAAAAAAAAAAAAAAAAGATACTAAATGACATGTTGATAAGGATTAAAGTTGTAGTCCTTTTCCAAAAAGCCTGAATGCCATTAGCAATCCTAGGGACAACTGATTCTTGGTTTAGAGAGAACTTCTTGGCTAATAAAATTGCCTTTTTGACAAGTGAGTCTAGTGTTTTAAGGAAGGTATTTTCATGGTTGTGTGGGAAAGGAAGATACAATGGTGAATTTGTACAGTGTAACTTTCAGGGAGACTGCCCTGTACATGGCCAAGGTCTGCAAATGTATGTTGCTATTGTCTTTACCTTTGTGTCCATCATTCCGTCTGTGACTTCTCCCATCTCTGACAGGATGGCCAAGGAGTCAGGCAGTCCATACTTGGCTCCTGACTTAGGTTTGTCACTACAAAACTCACTCTAGAGGAAAAAGCGGTTGAAAGTAAGACACAATATTTTATTATGCACAGGAACTTCTTTTCTCAAGAAAATAGGTACTGACCTGTTTCAAAGTGATACAACTGGTCAAGTTATATAATTATCTTATGCCCTGAAGTTGAACTTTTATGTAATAGAGAGACACAGTTTCTACATATTATTTGAGTTAGAAGAACCTGACATACCAGATCCTGCATCTCCTTCTGTAGTCGCACCAAGGCTTTCCGAGTACCAACAGCAAACACATAAGTATCCATGTCTTCATCATTCATAGTTACTTTTATTTGCTTAAAAAAAAAAACAAAGAAACCTCACTTATTAGGTTCTATGATAGGCAGATTTCTAAGGCAGCCTCCAAGATTACTGCCGACTGCCACATCCTCCCCTTGAATATGAGCAGGACTTGGGAATGTGGTATTATTGCTCCCATGATATTGTGTTACTTGGAAGATGGTCCCTAATCAGCTGACTGAGTTAATCAAAAGGGACACCACCCCCCACCCAGGTGGACTGATATAATCAAGGGAGTCCTCAGAAGGGACTGGGCCCTACTTAAAGAAAGAGTCAAAGTGTGAAAGGGCAATGGAGCAGGACGGGGAGGTGGAGGGGAGGGAGGGGTGGGGGGGAGGGGTGGGAGTTGGATGGACCACATGGCAAGTGCCTGAGAAAGGCCTCAAGGAGCTAAGAATGGTTCCCAGCAACAACTAGCAGGAAAATGGGAACCTACAACCACAGGGAGCTGAATTCTGCCAAAGCCTGAATGGCCCTGGGAAGAGGGCCTAAGCTCCGGAAGCATGGCAGCTCTGTGCATCACCCCACCCCCATACTTTGCCCCACGCCTCTCTTCCATTTGGCTGTTCCTGAACTTCATCCTCTACAACAAACTGGTTAGTGTAAAATGTTTTCCTGAGCTCTGTGAGCTATTCTAGCAAATTATTGACTCTGAGGGGACGGCTACGGGAACTCTATAGATTTATATCTGGGCAATCAGATGTCTGGTGGCCTGGGACCTGTGAAGTGTGGGCAATCTTGTGGGTCTGAGACCTTTAACTCGTAGGTCTGGCACTAACTCCAGGTAGACAGTATCAGAACTGAACTGAATTGCTGGCCACCCCACTGGCATCCAGAGAGTCAGAGAATTGGTTGCCAGCACTGGGAGCTAGCAACACCCTAGAAGCAAGTTACACGGTTTTTAATGCTCTACACTGGACCAGAGAGATAAAGTTATAAGCCTGAAGAGTCTGGTATGATAAAACATGGTCTTATTTCTTTTATTCACTCTTTAAAAGTTTAGGTAAAAATTTACCAGTATATATAAGGATGAAGGAAATGTTAACAGAGGGAGATACGGCAAAGATCTGACGCCATGGCAGCTGCTCAAGAAAAGGTTTTCTACCCTTTGATCACTGAGGGGAAACTATACAAAGTAACACCGTCAGCAGAACCCTCCTGATAAAAAGGGCTTAAAAATACAAAGAACTTCTTGTTTGCTGAGGTTGTTTATGATTGCAGGGGGAAAAATAAAAAAACAAAAACCAACAAAAAAAGGTAAAAGGCTGCCTGGCTCAGAGGAAAAGCAAAGATTAAATCTACCTCAGGAAAGAACTAAAACTGATTACCACAACACAATAAAGAATAATTTCTATGAAAAAGATGCTAAAGATGCAGCAAAACTTCCTCCTTTGAGTTTTAATTGATGAGGCTCTAAAAATGTGTAGATTAAATCATCTGTGGCCATACTAGAAAAATTATATAAACAAACAGGTTTGCAACAACAAAAAAAGGAGAGCTTTTAAATAACAATTGAGTTTCAATCCAATAAAAATATACAAAATATTGTATATTATTGATACAGCCCTTATTAACCAGATCTTATTTGTAGCTCCTGGGTCACCCCCGCACCCCCAGTTGCAGCTAGCTGCACATTGAGTAGAACATGATCTGTCTAAACAGAAAAGGTTCCATTTTGGAGGGGACAAAGGACACAAGTTGTCACAAAGTCCAAGTATAATCCAGGCAAGAAATGGAATAAGCTCTAAGACGTGAAGAAGCCAATCTGTACAGAGAAAACCTGGGGTCGAATACCTACCACTTGATCACTCACTGGCCTCATCATCCGGGCCAGGACATTCAGTAAGTCCTGCCTCTTGAGGAACTAGAAAACAAGAAAAAAGAAACCCAAGAGAACAATTGCAACTTCTACTTGTTATAAGGAAAAGACCTTAGAAGGGAACTCACATGCTTCATAAAATACACGCTACATTAGCCAGTCAGTAAAAAGACAATACTTAGTTATTTGCTTGCATAGCTTGCACGATCTTAGCTCCCTGACCAGGGATTGAATCCAGGCCCCCTGCAGTGGAAGCACAGAGCCCTAACCACCAGACCACCAGGTAATTCCCCAAAGATGATTTTTAGATCTCATTTTAAGTTCCCCACTTACCCTCAGCTGGATAAGCATCCCCTCACAGCACACCCGGCCAGAACACCACAGGTTGTAAATGTGCTCATTCTCCTGGTTCAGCTTTCCTGTGCTGGTGGCTTCCTTGTTGGTTCCATCATCCCCTGGGGGTAAAACCACTTACCATGATCCGCTGGAAATGGTGGGCCTAATCACCACACTCTCTTCTACTCTGACCCCGACATCATGGTAACTTTAGGTGAGCAATACTTAGCTATCTTATAGAACTCTACTTTACACATAGATTACAAGAGATGCACATTATTCCTTTTACTTCTTATTGTTGCCATTCAAAAATTATGGACTCTAGCATTACTTGCGTGTCCTTATCAGTTAATGACATCCAGCTTGGAGTATAAATATCTCAAGAATAGGTACAAAATAGAACAAAGTCAATTTAGGTGTCTGCCAAAAGTTTTTTAAAAAGAAAGAACTAAAACAAAACCTATGTACTGAATAAAAAATATCATTAGTACTAACTAGTCAGCACTCCCTCATTGTGTCTCCTTTCAGTTAACTTTATCCAAGTTTGCTTTTTCAGCAGCAAAATAAAAGTGGTATTAAGACTTGTATTTTAGAGCTAGTGTGTGTTAAAGTGTTAAGTCACTCAGTTGTGTCCGACTCTTTGTGACCCCATGGACTGTAGCCCACCAGGCTCCTCTGTCCACGGAGTTCTCCAGGCAAGAATACTGGAGTGGGTTGCCATTTCCTTCTCCAATTTTAGAACTAGAAAAAGCTCAAATTCTAGTCATTTCCTCTCTTCATTTAATTCATTAAGTGTACCCAAAAAAAGTGTCCAACCTGACAAGGTAAAGCAGACTGATACACCAACTAAACACATACCAGACGAAGTGAAGACATTAAAGGCTGCTTATATTTTTCCTAATTTCCAGGTCAAAAAGTACTGAAAGAGTATATTATTGTGGAAAGCATGGATTTTGGAAGTAGGTAGACTGCTGCTGCTGCTGCTAAGTCACTTCAGTCGTGTCCGACTCTGTGCGACCCCATAGATGGCAGCCCACCAGGCTCCCCCGTCCCTGGGATTCTCCAGGCAAGAACACTGGAGTGGGTTGCCACTTCCTTCTCCAGTGCATGAAAGTGAAAAGTGAAAGTGAAGTCGCTCAGTCGTGTCCAACCCTCAGCGACCCCATGGACTGCAGCCTTCCAGGCTCCTCCATCCATGGGATTTTCCAGGCAAAGTAGGTAGACTAGGTTCTAATATATCATGGTTGCAACTGAATAGCTTAGACAAGTTTTAACATCTCTGGACTTCAGTTCCCTCTTTAGGAAAACAGAAACTATATCCAACTGACAATTTTGTTCTAAAGATTGAATAAGAAACAATGTATGCGAAGCACTCAGGAAGCATAGCACACAGCCCCACTAGGAGCAGAAGAGAGGGGTACTTGCTTACTATCAAAGGGAAATAGTGTTTAAAGCCAAACAGAGGTGAAGGTGGGTGAGCCCACCTGACCCCTACACTACACAGTGACGGGGCCCCCTCTGAGGTCCTCCAGCGTACACCTCTGCAGTGGATCTCAAACCAAAGTGCCCGAAACCTGAAGGGATTCTGAAGGGCTTCTAAAAGATGAATTGAAAGCCTTTCACAAGCTACCAAAAATGTCAAAACTCTTTGCTGTTGGCTAGATTTTTATCAACCTGTTTTGATAACACTGATTACCTCAATTCTATCGGAAGCTGCATAGCAAATGATGAATAATGAAAGATGAGAAAACTATTTCATAAATGCAATGTATTCATTATGCAAAAGTCTAAAAAGGGATCCTTGAGAGAGGAAAAAAAGCATCCTCTTCACAGTGCAGGAAAGCAGTTAGATGCTGATACTGAGAACAAAAAGCAGTTTTTACCATGTAGTTTTCAAGCAGGTGGCTAGACCTGCATTAGCTTAACTTACCTACTAAGGTAAAGTTGCTCTCCAAAAGCTCCCTGTGAGTGTTAAACCAGGCCTGAGCAAGGCGACTGTTTTTATTCTTCCCGATTATATAATTCATGATGTACGCAAGCAGACCAGTCACCATCAAAATCTCTAGATAATAACTCTCCCAACTGTTCTGGAGGTGTGCAGGAACCTGAGGAAGGACAGTCATTCCATTTAATGTTGCCTGAGGCTTTGAAGGACAAAGCTAACTCAAGGGATGAAGGAGAAGGAGACTATCTATACACGGAAGCGGATACTTTAGATAACTGTCACTGAATATGGTTATGCTTTGAAAATAGGCCCATTTCGGTGTTCTAGGTCATTTTTGTAAAAGATTCTTTAAGGAAATCTGAGGATAATCAAACGGCATGAAAAGCTGGAAACCCCTCTGTATTTATCTTGATTCTGAGCCCCATCTCCCAAATAAACCCAAAGTCTATCTTCTTCATTCCTTGGTAAATAAAACTAGGAAGGCTAAAATAAAAACATAGGGGTTGCTTCTCTATGTGCACAGTGTTATCAGAGAAACTGATGTCAAACTCTTCCATGGCTCCCGGGATTATATCAACATCAGCTGCATGTCACTAATTATATTTCTGAAATTAATGACAGCAAGATATTTTGTTTGTCAGTTTGGGATTCAAAATCTATATACCTACATCAACAATTGTTATTGGGTCTTTACTTTTGCTAGAAGAAGTATCTGGTTTGTCTTCATAACCTTCAAATTCTTCATCATCATATGGTTCACTCTCGGTATCTCCCTCCTACAAAAACGAGGCACAATCTGTTTCCCCCATAAATCTCACGAGCAGTTTTATCTCATTTTTACAGGCACCATTTGTAGAGGAAAACAGAACATGAAAACAGCAAGGGCAGGACACAGAGATATGACATATTTTAAACAAATGACAACTCTCCATGCATTTGAACCCTGGGTTCCAAATGACACAATTTCCACCCACCCACACACCAATACACATCTAGCCCACTCCTTCCCCGCTTTCCATAGAGGAGAAAAATACAATTCATTCTTTGTTGAATATAAAAGGTGGCAACGAACCACAAACATTTAGAAGAGCTCCACCTGCTGAACAAAAAGGAACATACCAGAGAGTAAAGGTCTCCCTAAGTGCTAGTTACACCATGTCCCATCCTTCTAATTTCCCGAGAAATCAGTGGAAAAGCAGCTTTACCTGGGTATCTGCATCTTCAAAGTCTCCTTCTTGGCTTTCATCCTGCCCTTCCAACTCCACGGTGGTCTCATCTTCATCATCTTCAGTGATGATCACCCGTTGAGGAGATTCAGTGACAGAGTCCTCTGCGACATCCTCAAATTCAGCAAAGTCATTATCATCATACTCTACGATGTCTTCCTCATCCTCAAAATCATCAAACTTGGCTTCAGAGACACTCCCAAATATCAAAAGGACAACACAGAAAGCATGGAAGCCTTTCATTGCACCTGAAAAATGAGTCAAAAAAAAAAAAAAAGACAAAACCAAAAAACCCTAAATGGACTGCTTTTCTACATACACTGATTACATTTTGTAAATAGTTAAAAAATAAATCTAAGATTCTCCCACTTTTCTTATTGAATACTACTCATTTCAGATAGTATTATAGAAACAACAATAAGGTGAGGCTCAAGTGGCCTGGGTTCTAGTCTGGGCTCTCTCACCAGTTATCTGTAAAATCTTGGACAAGTCATTTAATTCCTTTAGGTTGGGTTTCCATTTATGCTGTGTATTCAGGAAGCAGTTTTTTTTTGAGTGCCTATAAAAAGTTTTATATAGAAACTGGGAAGAGGAATAATAAAAGAATGCGATGCAACTATTTATTAGTTGTAATAAAAATAATGCATGAATAGAAAAGCTCTTCAGCATTAAATCAACTTTATATGTGCAAATCATCATCACCATCAAAGCAAATGTTTAAGACACAAAGTGCTACACACTGTCCTAAAGGCTTTACAAAGAGCAACTAATTTAATCCTCTAACAACCCTCTGAAGGAAGTAGTTTTATTAACTGGCCCATTTCATATAATGAAATCTGGCAACAAAATGTGCCAAATGATATGAAAATATTAAGGATAATTAAATCATCTTACCAAATGTGTAAGGTTTTACAAAAAAGGGGAGTGCATGTGAGGCAGAGTTTGAACAGTAGCTAGATTTCAATCACCAAATCTATTTAGGCTATATTTCTAGTCCTCCTCTCTTTTTATCTAAACACCAGCCCTACATCACCAAACGTCTAACAGACATGTCCATTTCGATGCCTTACAAACTTTTTCTGTATAGTATAATAAATATCAAGTAGTATGGCAGAAAGTGAAGAGGAACCAACAAGCCTCTTTATGAAAGTTAAAGTGGAGAGTGAAAAAGTTGGCTTAAAGCTCAACATTCAGAAAACGAAGATCATGGCATCCAGTCCCATCACTTCATGGGAAATAGATGGGGAAACAGTGGAAACAGTGTTAGACTTTATTTTTTTGGGCTCCAAAATCACTGCAGATGGTGACTGCAGCCATGAAATTCAAAGACGCTTACTCCTTGGAAGGAAAGTTATGACCAACCTAGATAGCATATTCAAAAGCAGAGACATTACTTTGCCAACAAAGGTGCATCTAGTCAAGGCTATGGTTTTTCCTGTGGTCATGTATGGATGTGAGAGTTGGACTGTGAAGAAGGCTGAGCGCCGAAGAATTGATGCGTTTGAACTGTGGTGTTGGAGAAGACTCTTGAGAGTCCCTTGGACTGCAAGGAGATCCAACCAGTCCATTCTGAAGATCAGCCCTGGGATTTCTTTGGAAGGAATGATGCTAAAGCTGAATCTCCAGTACTTTGCCCACCTCATGCGAAGAGTTGACTCATTGGAAAAGACCCTGATGCTGGGAGGGATTGGGGGCAGGAGGAGAAGGGGACAACAGAGGATGAGATGGCTGGATGGCATCACTGACTCGATGGATGTGAGTCTGGGTGAACTCCGGGAGTTGGTGATGGACAGGGAGGCCTGGCGTGCTGCGATTCCTGGGGTCGCAAAGAGTCGGACACAACTGAGCAACTGAACTGAACTGAACTGAAATATCATAGGCTTTGTGGGCCACATACCTATCTCTGTTGCGTATTCTTTAAAAAAAAAAAAAAAAAAAAAAACCCTTTAAAAATGCAAAAACAATTCTTAATTTGCAGACTGTACAGACAGTCTGCCTCTCAGGCTGCATTCTGACCCTGCCCAAAAGTCACCTCAATCTCAACAGGTACTTGAATTTTTCTATTTTGATATTCGTATCAGTCCCATATTTCTAGTTTTTATTTATTGAAAAGAGCAAGATACCTAATTTCTCATCTTCTTTTCCCTTTGAAATCTAACCAGTCACCAAATTCTGGTGTTTCCTTCTTAGATTCCCAAAGCCACCATAACCCAAGTTATCACCACCTACTCAAGAAGTACAGTATTATCCTAAATGGTCTTCCCTGTCTCAACTCTCTCCCTACTTCTCTCTAAAAACTACCATTATTCTTCTCAGACATGACTCTTGTTTTACAAGGATTCAATAACCAATGAAGGCTAACCAGTTCCTTTAGAATAACCTAAAAACCCCTCTGGCTTTCACTGCTTTTCATAAAATGCTCCTACCAAAGCAAATTAAACATACTGTCAATGAGCACATCACTGTTTCAGATGCTATGCCAAGAGAATCTAGCTTTAAGGATATGTGTTACAGCATGATAGGAAAAATCTAAAACTGGTTAAATCATGCATATATACAAAAACAAGCTTACTTTTTGTTCATTAATGAATGAAGATAGAACCCAACCCATGTTGTTTTAGAAGCAAATACTCAAACAAAAAGGTCTGGAAGGTTATACATATATCTACATACAAAGAGTAGTTATTATGTATGATAGGAGTATGGGCAATCTGCATGATTTTTTTATTTTTCTAATTTTTCTATGATGTTTTTGTAATAAAATGTTCTTTACAAAATAAAAGGATAGTTCTCGCACTCAAGAAAAGGCACTGTAATGTGAGGAACAGCTATAGCACAGAGGCAGGAAGCAGTACATTTTAGAAGTCTGGAATGATAGAACATTGGGTTTGCAGACCCAAATGGGATAAAAGAGGCTAAACAGGCCTGCACAGGCCAGATTGTGATGATGTTGCTGTTTAGTGGCTAAGTTGTGTCTGAGTCTCTTGCAACCCCATGGACTGTAGTCTACCAGGCTTCTCCCTCCATGGGATTTCCCAAGCAAGAATACTGGAAAGAGTTGTCATTCCCTTTTCCAGGGGATCTTCTAACCTGGGGAATGAACCTGAGTCTCTTGTGTTGGCAGGCCAATTCTTTACCACTGAGCCACCAGGAAAGCCCAAGAACATGATGGTTCTTATTTAAACACCACACTAAGATGTGTGGATAATGAGAATCAACTAAAGGATTTAAGTAACAGAGTGCCACAATCAGATCTGCAATTTAACCCTGACAGCTCATACACAGGTGAATCCAAGAAGGACACCTGAGGCGGGAAAAACTGGAAGTGGCTGAGAAAGACAGAAGATAAAACATGACTGAACTGGCAGTGGTATTGGGAATGAACGAGAAAATAGATTTGACAGGTATTTAAAAACTGTATTTGTCATCATAAAGAATGTGGGAAAAGAAGATCCTGGGTGATTCCAAGTTTTGGCTTGAGTAACAGCTGGACAAAGCCGTCCTTGAGATAAAGAACAACAGAGGGGAAAAAAATGGTGGGAAGACAATAAATTAAATTTAGTACCGGCTGAAAGGTTTGGAGTGTTTTCAAACAGTATGTTAGTTGATTAACATTTCTCTCTTAATTTTCACAATTCCAAAAGGTATTATAACTTATTTTATAAAAGAAGAAAAGGAAGCAGTTTGAAATATAACCCTGGAGTTCAGGCTATGAGCCTAAGTTGGAAATAAGATGGTGTGAGAATGGATCAGATCCCCATGGAGTATGAAGAGTTAGATTAAAAAAAAAAAAAGGGCCAAAACATCTTGAAACAAATCATAACAGCTAAAAAGTGGGCATGCTGCTGCTGCTGCTAAGTCGCTTCAGTCATGTCCGACTCTGTGCGACCCCAAGGACGGCAGCCCACCAGGCTCCGCTGTCCTTGGGATTCTCCAGGCAAGAACACTGGAGTGGGTTGCCATTTCCTTCTCCAATGCATGAAAGTGAAAAGTGAAAGTGAAGTCGCTCAGTCTTGTCCGACTCTTCGAGACCCCATGGACTGCAGCCCATCAGGCTCCTCCGTCCATGGGATTTTCCAGGCAAGAGTACTGGAGTGGGGTGCCAAAGGTGGGCGTAGTAGGAAGAATTAGAATGGGAAACTAAGGAATGGATGGAGAAAAAGAGACTTTGGTTCAAGTGCTATCATATTACAGAAGCCAAAGGAGAAACACATCTCTAAGGAAACAGAGGTTCGTTTCAATTGCAGCAGAAAGTTCAAGTAAAATACGGACCAAAAATTTCCAAATGTTAATGAGGAAGTCATGATTGGCAACTGCAAGGAAGTGGTGCAGGATGCAGGGAGCTGAGCACTGAGAGTGAATGGGTGGCAAAAGGGAGTACAGACTAATCTCTCAAGGTGCTCTGGCATCGTGAATATTCTGTATCTCATATTTACAACACCATAAATTCATAAAGGAAATTGGTTCAATATCAAAGACTATTGCCCAATACCCTCCAACTCATGGCAGCTCAAGCAATAGTCTTAGAATCGGACGAAGTTCATAAATTTTGAAAGGCACAAATGATTTGAGAAATGCCTCCAAGGAGAGGTCAATATTCTATCCTTTCAAACATTTGATCTTTGAGATTAGCACCAGGGGACATTTTACACGAAAACACAGATGCCTTCTTGACAACAGTCTCGAAGAGGTTTTTGCTGTGTCTCCACTCACTCTTCAGCTTCATGGGCAAAAGTGGAAAAAGTATGAAAAGGAGCACCTATGTCGGTGGAGTTAGATTTGCTTTGAAACATCAGCTCTGGGCCTCCCTGGTGGCTCAGTGGTAAAGAATCCACCTGCCAATGCAGGAGACATGGGTTCAATCCCTGATCCGGGAAGGTCCAACTTGCCTTGAAGTAACTGAGCCAGTACAGCACCACTATTGAGCCTGTGATCTAGAGCCTGGGAACTGCAACTACTGAAGCCCACAGGTCCTAGAGCCTGTGCTTGGCAACAAGAGAAGCCACCGCAATGAGAAGCCCAAGCACTACAAGCAGAGAAAAGCCCTCCCAGTATCGAAGACCCAGCAAAGCCAAAAATAAATCAATAAAAAAAATTAAAAGCAAAACAAAACATCAGCTCTACCATTTGCCAGCTGTATGATCTTGGGCAAACTACTTAAATCCCTGTTTCCCAGGTACAAAAAAGGGAGGTCCATTCACTCCATGCCTCTCGTAGGGCTACAGTGGATGTGACAGGAGATAGGTGCTTGGCACATGTAAGGCCCGCAATAAATAGCAGTTCCTATTACTTCCTTCCACTGTGCCTTATGAACGCCCTGTAAGATGTAAAAATACTTCACCTTTAGTATTCCCTTTTAGATCCGTGTTTGAAACTTTTTCAAATAGAGAAGCAAATACAGGTTAACCTTGACACAGTCAGCCTGACTGCCTGCCTGCCAAAAGGTCTGTGAATTTCCACTTAGAATGTTTACACCACAGAAGCACTTCTAAGATAACTCAGCATTGTAACAGAGCCCCTTTAAGGGTATTTAGGTTAAAATTATCCAAGCCATCTGTGCCTTGGCCTTCAGTCTCAGAAGTCTCTCTGCAGGCACCTGTCAACTCATTTCTCAAATGCACAAACCCTGCCGGAGGGGCAGACCCAAGACTCCCTGGACAGGCCACACCGGCACCGACAAGTCCTGTCTGATTTCTTCTCCTAGCTTATTCAGCAATCTCAGCGGTTGGTTTAGTCGCTAAGTCGTGTCCGACTCTTTGCAACCCATGGACTGTAGCGCCAGGCCTCTGCCCATTGTATTTCCCAGGCAAGAATACTGGAGTGGGCTGTGGTTGGGTCAGGACTTAAAAACGAAAGATGAGTGTTAAGTGTGGAAATCATTTCTTGTTGGCATTTTAGAGTGGATCTTTCTGACAATGGCCAGACCCTAAAGCTTCTGGAGATCATGGAGACATTCCAGCCTGTCTCCTTCCAAACGCTGGATAAAAGTGTCTTATGTTAGAAACCTGCAGAGAAGATTCACCATCGAGGTTGCTGCTTCTGTCTGTCAAACCAGCTGGGTCTAATCTCTCCCCAGCATGGAGAATCAGTTCTCTGCTCCATTATTCTTGCTGCACGCTCCAACTTTGCTCTGCGGGTTGGCATTTGCTCCGAGTTCTGGAAGTTGCCCAAAACCGTTAAAGTCACCCCGAACAGAACTCCCAACAGAAAACAGGGACTCGGGGTGGACAAAGTTTGATATGTTCTTAAGAAAATCGGGAAAGGCGAGAAGGCGCGGGGATAGAAGCATGTCACCAAAAGGCTGGACTTAGGGGCCGGACTGGGAATAGGGACCCGGGTAGGCCACGCAACTCAGCGTCACCGCTTGGCCGGGCCAGGCCCCACCGACCAGCGCGTCACGGCCCGCGCCCTACCTGCACCGGGGGCTAGAACCCGGCCCACTGCTCCTGCGGCCGCCGCCTCTATCCCGCCTGCCTCTGGTCCCGGCCACCGCCTGCCGGGTCGCCGCGATTTCACTGTCCCGACGCCTCTAGGACACAGCCTGACCAGGCAGCTCAGTCACGCCGCGCCACTCTTCACGTAGCCTCCGCCAGCCGTTACGTAGAATGCGTGAGGCCGGCCCGCGCCTGCGCGCGGCACGGGGCCGAGACACAGCCCTGGGGACTGCGCGAGACCGCCTGCTCCCCCGCCCAGCTGAGACGAGGTAGGGCGGCCGGGAGAATTACATAAGCACCGCCCCTGGGCCGGAGCCGCCGGCGCCTATCCCAGTGCTCTCCGCTAGGGTTCAGTCTAGTTGTCATCACGCTGAACCCGTGCTCCGGAAGTTAAAAGTCACCATGCTCTACAAGACCACGTGTCCAGGGGCACACGGAGAAATGTCGCCCAGGTCGTTTTTGCTAAAGAGCAGAGTTTAGGGAATCGGCAATTTCATGTGCATGTATTTTCCACTCGAGCCCCTTTTGGGGGATTATTTTTTTTGGCGGCTCCCTGCCACTACTACTTTCTTCACTCCCAGACCCACTCCCTATACGGGCCATGAACACTCCTCACTCAGGTCCGAGGCGTCTGTGAGGTTATCCGGGAGCCTTAAGGCCCAGAGCCCGGGGCGCCTTCCGGGAGCCGTAGACCAGGCCCCGCCCTTCGGCCCGCGCTCTCCGCACTGCGCATGTCCGGTTTTGTTCCCCTCCCCCTCCGTCAGCAACGGGCCAAGAGGCGGTGGCGGCGGCGGCGGTAGCGAAGGGGGCGGAGAGGGCGGAGCGCGGCGGGACTGGGCCTGGACCGCGCGTACTTCGGGCCGTGAGGTTCTCTCCGAGTCGGTGGTAGCAGCAGCTGCCTCTGCAGCCGCAGCAGCAGGTTTGCGCGAGGTGGGTCTGGACGCGGGGCCGTAACCCCTTGGGGGCACCACAGGCAACTGCGGGGCCTAGTGAGGGCCAGGGAACCGCGGCCTCTCTTAACAAAGAGTCGGCGGAGCTTCCAGGAAGCCGAGGCGCAGGGGCCCGGGGAGGGGTAGGAGTGCGGGACTGAAGACTCGAGGAGCCTTTCGGAGCCTCGTCGCCCTCCTACGGCTCCCGCTTCTGCCACAACTCTTGATGAGGCCCAGTTGGCGGCTTTCCGGAGGCGGCGCTCGCCCGTCCGGGAAGGGATTTGTAGGGTTCTGGGCTTCGGGAGGCATAGGCACGGGGAGGATTCTGATCCGAGCCAGCAGCAGTTAGCAGATGCTAGTCTCCAGATCGGGGGACCTGCCAGGCCAAAGTTGCCAAATCTGAAGACAGTGAAAGGCATAGTCGGTGATCTTTGTGTAGCTTTGAGTGTATCTGTGACTAGCATCAGCCTCCTCACAAAACTTTTCTACGGCCTGCTAAAGAGCCTTTCTAATGTGGGTAAATAATTTATATGGAGTTGCAAGCTTAGGCACCAATAATACAAGGAAGAACAATCATACTAGTCGAGACTTCGGGGGAATCTTAGCTTTCTTATCACCTTAGCGGAAGCTTTGCCCCCTCACCCCTTTGGGTGGTCATTCAGATTCCTCTGGGTTCCCATACATTTTGTTTTTTTGTGAATGATCTTTGTATATATCTATTTTCTATATGCACACCACCGAACTCCTAAAGAGCAGAGATTGTGTTTTAATTCGCTTTAACTTTCCAGAGCCAAGCCCAGTGGAACGTCTTTGATACCAGAATTCATGTTTAGACTTTAAGTGGTGAAGGAAAAAAAAATGTATGTTGTATTTTCCTGTACCCAGATGGGACATACTATGGCCTAATATGCAGTTCATTCACTCAAGAAATATTTTTGTCGATAACTTCTGTGTGCCTGTTCCCTACCAGTGTGCTTGATTTGTGATCCGGACCTTCATGAAACGTTGTAGTGAGGGAAAGAGAGAAAACAAATATATAAATTATACTGTATGTTAGAAGATGATTAATGCCTTAGGTGAAAAAAAAATAAAGCTGAAGAGAGGAATGGGGAGATGTTGCCTTTTTAAACAGCATGGTCAGGGAAGTGTTTACAGACAAGCTGATGTTTAAGCAGACTAGATAAGGAGGTGAGGGAGTGAGCTCAGCTAAGTTTCTGGAGGAATGATCCCTTCCAGGCAGAGGAACCAGCAAGTATAAAGACCTTGAAGAGGACAATGCTGGCTTGTTAGAGGAACAGTTAGAAGACCAGCATGTTTGGAGTACTGTGAGCAAAAAGGAGGAATTATTAGGAGATAAGGTCAGGGAGGGGAACAAGGCGTTGCAGGGAGCACTGGACAACCAGGACCTTTTAGGCTGTTGTGAAGATTTCATTTTTCTTCTGCCTGAGATGGAAACTGAGAGTTTTGAGCAGGGGAATAGTAAGATCTGACCTACACTGTTAATAATTTAGTGCAATTTGTGGAAGAGTACAGTTCTTTATGTTTTAGTTTTATCACATCTTTATGTAATCAGCTCTTAGTTTCTTTAAGCTGGCAGAGAGAAAAGAGATGCTTCTAAAACAAGTGTAATCTAGCAGTTACTTATTTTGGCTTTAGAAGAATGTGTTGAAATTCTTGGGTTTTGTACAGATTCTTGCTAAATAATCAGATTTATAGTGTGTGAGTTATTCTCAAGGCAGATTATTAGATAGAGTAGATGGTGATCAACTGTCACTAGAAATCTTTCTCCTACTCCAAAAACACAATGTTAATGATAATGAAAAAGTAACTTTATAATCATTTGTTTTTAATCCACTATTTTTAAAGTCATTTATATCTTATTTTCCACAATTTCTCAAAACATAAACTAGCCAAATTATCTTCCTTATGTTCCTACACTTATTGTACTTTCCTAGACTTTGCTGTTTCTAGCTTTCCTCCTTGCATCATACTTCTCTACTCAGCTTATATCTTTCCGTGTAAAATAAAAAACAAAACTCATCTTCTGGGTTCTAGCTCTCTTTTGAAACCTGTCCCCATTTGTCAACTTGTAGTGATCTCTGACATTTTCAGTGTCATATGGCACCAGGGTATGGAATCTCTAAGTTGAAAGAAACTTGAGACATCTTAACTTGATATTCTCCATTAACCAACAGAGAGATTGATTTCTGGAAAAAAAAAAAATAATGATAAACATGACAGCTAATACACATTGTGCACCATTTGCCAGGCTTTGTTCCAGGTGTATTTTTGTATGTGAATTCAGTTTTTCACACCAACCCTATGAAGTAGGTGATAGTCTCACCATCTTATAGATGAGGAAAGTAAGGCCAGAGAAGCTGAATAACTTCAATGAAGTTCAAATCAAGTTAGTTGACAAAGCCAGTGTTTAAACGTAGGCAGCTTGGCTCCATGGTCTGTGCTGCTTTACTGTGCTGTTAAGATTTTCTACTAAATCACATTTTAGTGCCTAAAACAGTACCAAGCAGGTATTGATACTTTATGCTGTCCTTAATTTTTCTCGTTGGCCAAGTTTTGAATCTCCCCAGGTCTCCTATATGTTGAATAAATATGAATGATGAGTGTATTCTCTGGAAAACAGAAGAGAAAAAGAAAATGAATAAGCCATTGAGTTTGTAACATGGAGCTGGAGAGAGAAAAAAAGAACACAGATAGTTTTGAATAGATGTTGGGTGTTTTAAGACTAGAACAGGAGTTGAATGAAGAAAGTAGCTTTTCTCTGGGAAATCATATTCATGTCATAGTTCTAGGAGTTGGTATTTGAGATGGGTGTTGAAGGATAGGCTTTGGCAGATAGATAAAATGAGAGATCTGGTGGGAACAGAACGCAGGTTGAGGGAAGAGCATTCACCAGAGTGCATGTAAAGTAGTTCATTGCCACAACGGAGAGTCTCATTCCAGCCTGATTGAGTAACTAGAGAGCTGTTGAATTGAAGGGAATGACGGGATCAGAAGTGTGTGGCCAGAAGAGGGGTCAGGGTCTGGAGAAACCCCGAAGGAGGTTTGAGTGCTCACCCCCTTTGAGTGTGATTTTCCTTAGTTCCAAAATATTAACAAACACCTGCCAAAGAGGTGGGAATTCTTATTTTCTCTTATTGCTATTTATTTCTGACCCACTGTTACTTCAGTTAATACTTTACCTCATAGGGCTGTTTCCCTCACTTCTTGTAGGTGAAGGAAGGGAGAGATGTTACCTCTCAGTACTGGGCACAAAACAGAAGGTGATTATTGGTCTACATAAAACATGTTTGTGATTTCTAAGACCCAACTCACATTGCTCTCTTTAAAGCAAATGCTGATACATTTTGCTTATGGTTCTATTAGCTAATTCTTTTCAAAGTAAATGTTTTATTTTTAAAAGCACTATTTTTTAAAGAGAAAAAATGTAACTGAAATTTCACAAGTATATTTGCATTTTAGAGTAGAAACAGGTCTGGACAGCGTCATTCTCCCTCATAAACCAGATAAAATAACACTCTAAAAATACATGTGTGGTTGAATTCTGATTCTTTGATTTTCAAGGGTTTTTTTTTTAACTTGTAAAATAACACATGAAAAATCAAAACCATTTTCAAGTGGCCAGTTCACGGACGTTGAGTACGTCCACACTGTTTTGCTACCATCAGCACCGCAGTGTCCATAGAACTTCTTTCATGTTAGAAAACTGAGACTCTGCCCCCATTAAGCAGTAACTCCCCATCCTCTCTCCTCCTAATTCCTGGCAACCACCCTTCTACGTTGCCTCTGAGTTTGACTAAGTACCTCATGTAAGAGGAATCATACCATATTTGTCCTTTTGTGAGTGGCTTATTTCTTTTATTTATTTCTGGCTGGACTAGGTCTTCATTGCTGTGTCCAGGCGTTCTCTAGTTCTGTAATAGCGAGGGCTACTCTCTAGCTGTGGTGTGTGGGTTTCTCATTGCGATGGCTTCTCTTGTTGCAGTTTCCAGGCTCTAGGCACGAGGGCTTAGTTGCCTCAGGGCATGTGGAATCTTCCCGGACCTGGGATCAAACCTGTGTCCCCTGCACTGGCGGGTAGATTCTTATCCTCTGCATGACCAGGGAAGTCCAGCTTATTTCCTTAACTTGACGTCCTTAAGTCTCATCCATGTTGTAGCGTGTGTCAGAATTTTCTTCCCTTTTAAGTCTGAGTACTATTGCTATATATTTATCTTGCCACATTTAGTTTATTCATCCATCTGTAGACACTTGGGTTGCTTCCACCTTTTGTCTTGTGAATAATGCTACTTGGAACATGGGTGTAACAAATGTCTTCCCTGTTTTCAGTTCTTTTGGGTATATACTCAGTCAGGAGAGGAAATGCTGTATCATATAGTTCAATGGTTTTTTAAGAAGCCACTATAAAGGGAGCTTTGAGAAGACCCGTGAATGGTGGACTACATTAATTTTTTAATGTCCTCACTATGTTTTGACTTCCTTATTAACTATTGAGTAGATTTCTCTTCTCCAGTGTTTGCCTAGAGAATGCAAAGTACTTTTCATAGACTTATAACCTAAGCAGAGGAGGGCTTATTAAAAAAAAAAAGATAAAACCAAATAGAGATTAGGTTGGCCATCTTGTGCTTCTTATATCTGCTACAGTCCCTCAGACCTCTGATTGTTGAGGACCTGTAGCCATACACACGGACTAATAGTAGGAAAACTGTTCAAGAAAGTCAAAATCAGTGGTGTCTGAGGATGACCTGGCTTAGATTTCATCAGGACAGCTGGTTGGCTAGATAGTAAGGCTTATAATAATAGGAGCTGATGGATTTCACAGATACTGGGATGAATTTTGAAGAGCCTGATATTTATCCATTCAACGAAAAATTTTTGAGTACTGTGTACACCAGGCACTATAGATACTATGTTGGACAAAACAAGAAAGTCCTTGCCCACGTGGCGCTGACATTCTAGTCAGTGGGTTGTAGAAAGCACAATTGTTTGGCATTGCTGGAGACAGTTAATCGGGGAACATGGGCAGTGTGACCTAGATCACACTAGTGAAAGGTGTGGGGGCACTTAAGGGTTCTCAGTCTTTGGGTTGACCCACATCTTGGAAGAGTTAAAGTATTGCATATTTTTAAGCTATTAAGCAACTCTCACCTGCCCAAGGTCATGCTGCTTGCCTGTCTGTAGAAGTTGAATTTTTAAAACCAAGTATTTGATTTATTTCTCTTGTAATTTGAGCCCTTTGGTTATTTAGTGGGATTAATTTATGCCCATCCTTTTCTCCTGTCCTCAGCCTAGGGGGAAGTGTTATTTACTCCTTGTTAAAGGTTTTGGTCTTTTCTCTTCAGCTCTCGGCAACAGCTTGTTCCTGTGATTTTTCCTGTCATCCTAAATCTTCAGTTTTTCTATTTGTGTTGGCCTTTCCTCTTTAGCATATAAACGTGGTTAGATGTCTTCCTTAAACAAAAAGCAAAATTCCTCTAGTTAACACCTCACACTCTTTTTCACATTGGTAAACGGCCTAGAAAGTAATCTGTACTCCTCTTGGCCTTGTCTTCAGCCTCTACTCTACCCCTTACCAGTCATCACTTAACTTTTTCCCTACTGCTTCAGCAGGGGCTTTTCAGTTCTTACCCCCGCGCCCCATCTCCTCTTTTGTTATTAACATTGGACATTTCTTTCTGCTTCTAAAACTTTGCACCATCTATGTCACTGTTCTCTGCTTCTCTCTCTCTCTCTCTCTGTTCTTTGTCAGGTTTTCACGTGAGCTTCTCTTCCCAATCCTTCCTAAGTATGGACCTCCACTAACACCCGTTTTCTCGCTCTGTCTGCCCTCTCTGCTGGCTTATCTACATTAGTAACCTCAAATGCGGACATCTCGTGTGGGACCTATAACTCCTTCACAGATCTCTCTCTGCACTTACAGACCTTACTTGCCCGCTATCCTGAGTGCTCCCATAGGTACTGTGAACTGATCTCACTTTCTATCTGCTTCTCCACCCGTGACTTTTCTGGGTTTCAATCTCTGTTAATGGCACCATCATTCACCCAATCTGTAAAAGCCAGAACCCTCCAAAATTATTCTAGACTTGTCCTTCCTCCTCAGCTTCACGTCTGATTTGGTCATTCTCCCCAGTTGATTCTTCCTCGTAAATACCTCAGTAAAACATCAGATCGACACCCCACCCTTCCTCATAGCCACTTCCTTAGTTTTGTAGTACCTTGTTGTGGTTTATCTACATTTTTATGATAATGTCCTAACCACTTTCCTTGTGTCCCAACTTTTCATGCCATCTCTCATCTGATCTCTCTAAAATGGTGATCCAAAACATGTCCTCTTTTTTTGCTTAAAATTAATGATTCCTTACAGCTGGCAGAGTATATTTTTGTATGGTGTATTCTTAGCATAGTATAGCAACCCTATATCTGGGCCCTTTGTCTTTCTGAACATGTGCCTGCAACTTTCCCAAAAGTCCTAGAGAACTCTAGCTGCACTGAACTATTTCTAGTCCTTTGTGGTAGCATTTACAGTTCCTTTGGTCTAAAATTTCTCTCTGGCACTTCTTCCCTGGTCTAATGCCTCCTCAGGTTTAAAAAATTAACACGACTGTCATCTCCAGAAAAACTGCCTTGTCCCCCATTCATGGTAGGTTGGGTACTCTTCTACTGGGCCATCAATGAATGCGCTTTCTGTAATACCTCTACACATCATTTCTTTTTGTAAGCTGCCTAAAACTACACTGAATTCCTTGAGTATGGGACTGTATCTTTCATAGATAAATGCCCAGCACCCAATACAATGCCTGAACTTTCTCAACAGGCTTTCAATAAGCCATGAGATTATTCATGTAATTCTTAAAATCTACCAACGTTTGTTTTTTCCATCCTTCCTTTACCTGTCTATTTCAATGGCTTGTTTATTGTTAGCCTTTTATTATGCATTATATACACAAGGAAAAGGGATAAAATTCAGAATCCAAAATTTAATGGATTAATTATTAACAGCCTCTTATTACGCATTATATACACTAGGAAAAAGGTTAAAATTCAAAATCTGTAATTTTTGTTGCTTAGGAACAGCTCTTGGAAGGCCAGGCTCACAGATTGGTTAAACAGTACTCTCAGATGCTAAAATTTTCTGGCTTGTAAATCTTCTAACTAAATATCATCTCACTAGAATTATGTTGATTCCTCTTAAGGGATTCCAGAAGAAGGCAAGAAACGGTCTTAATTATGTTTGAGTAAGCTATTACTTATTAAGTGCTTACTCTAACCGTGAATATTTTCTACGAAAGGTCCAAAATGAGTAAAGACAGTCCCTACCTGGAGTTAAGGGTAGAGATTGACATAGCATAAATCAAATTTAATACTAAACAGACTGAACTAAGTACTGTGTAACAGCAGTAAAACAAAACCGGTGAGCGGGGTATAGAACCAGAAGAGCAGAGCATATTGTTCCTATTCCTAGTCACTTCAACAATGCCATCGTAAAAAGCAGTTTTTGAAACTCTTTTCACGTTGACTTCAGAGTCTTTTATAAAAATATAAACTTTTCTTATTAATGGTAAACTTTAATACCATTATTAAAAGAGAAAAAAAGTAAAATTCAAATGATTGGTATTAACATTTTGATAAATAGCCCTCCAACTATCTTGGTACAGGTACACATATTTTTACATTGAATCATACCACCAACCTTGTTTTATGCCTTTATCATGTTACTCAGTGTATAATGGACACTTCTCCATAAATGTGAAACTTAAAATGCACTTTCCCTTTGATAAGCAGTTGTATTTTTAAAAAATTGAGCCTAAGGAAATAATTAAGAGTATGGACAAAGATATATGATATGTTTCACAACTTAAAAAAAAAAAGAAACAGAAGTAGAGAAGTGTATTTATTCACATAGTCATGTGTATCATAAGGTGAAGAAATCAGTAAAACAATTTGTACAGTATGGTTTCAGTTTTGATCTTAAATTGTGTGTGTGTATACACATGCATAGAAAAAATAGCAAAATATATCAACAAAATTGTGTATCTGGAAGAGGAGTTTCAGGTAGTGTTAAATTTTGTTCTTTTTTGCTTTCTGAGTTTTCCGCTATTCTGTGAAACTTAGGTAACTTGTTTCATTAAAAAATGGTTTTTTGAAACCAAGGCTAATAAGATAAAAAGTTTTATTTTTAAATGAGTTTGATTGATGCTCAGGAAATTTCTTTGTAATCTTTAACATTAGGCTAACTGAATAAGATATTCAACTGGCAATCAAATCTTTTTGAAGGGTATGACATTAAATACTGAATTCCTGTTCCGATTGAGATCTCAGTAAAATAAATTATGGTGTCTTCAGTGTTTCAGGAAATGTGACTGTTTCAAGGAAGGGAGTTCAAGAGGGAGAGGAGTGTATGTGTGTGTAAAAGTATGACTGATTCCTGGAGAGAAAGGGGGCTCAAGATGGAGGGGAGGGTGTGTGTGTGTATGTAAAATTATGATCGATTCCCATTGTTGTACAACAGAAACCAGCAATTTTGTGTACAACTTTACACAAAATTGTAAAGCAGTTATCTCCCAATTTAAAAATGTGTATCAAAAAAAAAGAAAATGTGACTGCTTTATTAAGGTTCAGTTCAGTTCAGTTGCTCAGTCGTGTCTGACTCTTTGCAACCCCATGAATCGCAGCACGCCAGGCCTCCCTGTCCATCACCAACCCCCAGAGTTCATTCAAACTCAAGTCCATTGAGTCGGTGATGCCATCCAGCCATCTCATCCTCTGTCGTCCCCTTCTCCTCCTGCCCCCAATCCCTCCCAGCATCAGAGTCTTTTCCAATGAGTCAACTCTTCGCATGAGGTGGCCAAAGTACTGCAGTTTCAGCTTTAGCATCATTCCTTCCAAAGAACACCCGGGGCTGATCTCCTTCAGAATGGACTGGTTGGATCTCCTTACAGTCCAAGGGACTCAGGAGTCTTCTCCAACACCACAGTTCAAAAGCATCAATTCTTCGGCGCTTAGCTTTCTTCACAGTCCAACTCTCACATCCACACATGACCACAGGAAAGACCATAGCCTTGACTAGACGCACCTTTGTTGGCAAAGTAATGTCTCTGCTTTTGAATATGCTATCTAGGTTGGTCATAACTTTTCTTCCAAGGAGCAAGCGTCTTTTAATTTCATGGCTGCAGTCACCATCTGCAGTGATTTTGGAGCCCAAAAAATAAAGTCTGACACTGTTTCCACTGTTTCCCCATCTATTTCCCATGAAGTGATGGGACTGGATGCCATGATCTTCGTTTTCTGAATGTTGAGCTTTAAGCCAACTTTTTCACTCTCCTCTTTCACTTTCATCAAGAGGCTTTTGAGTTCCTCTTCGCTTTCTGCCATAAGGGTGGTGTCATCTGCGTATCTGAGGTTAGCATATTGAATATCTGAAGTCCAAAGTTAAAATTTTTTTAATTGAAGTATAATTGATTTACAGAGTTGTGCCAATCTTTTTTGTACCAAAATTAAAATTTTAATTGAGAGGCAAATGTTTAAAATTGTAGGTAAAGGTTGGAAGAGACATAAACATCAGTGGGCTGTTCACTTTATATAAAGTTAAATTTGTACGTGTGTCTTGTTCCTAACAGATCAGTCTCTGACGCCATGAACTGGAATAAAGGTGGCCCCGGCACCAAGAGGGGCTTTGGTTTTGGCGGTTTCGCCATCAGTGCTGGCAAGAAGGAGGAGCCCAAGCTCCCGCAGCAGTCCCACAGTGCCTTTGGGGCAGCCAGCTCTGCTTCCGGCTTTGGAAAGTCGGCTCCACCACAGCTCCCTTCTTTCTACAAAATTGGTTCTAAACGGGCCAACTTCGATGAAGAAAATGCGTAAGTGGTAATAATATCTGGTATTTAGCAAGGTTAGTCTTTGAGGTATTCATTCCATCAAAAAAATTGAAGCAAAGAAACCATTTGTTTCTCAAATAATAACATGACTTCTTAAATTGGTTATCTCACTGAATTGCATTGTTTCTAACAAGTTAAATCGTTACGTTCACTCATTCACAAGAAATATAATACTTGTGTGGTCCTTTATTTTTCCTTGTTCCAAAACGGATTTGAGGCCATTGAAACCTAAATATGGCTAAAATGTTTTGTTTAAATTGAATTACTTAATTTACATGGTTTTTGGTGTTCTTCACTGAAGTTTTTTATTTACAGCATAGAAGTTGTTTGGTAAACACAGGCAGTTATCAGAACTGGTAGAGACATAGTTTGACTCAACACCGAAGTCCTTAAAACTGTTAAACTGTTGTGTTGTAACATCTTACAGTGGTAGGAAAACCTCAGATTTTTGCTCACAGTTCTCAGGAACCATATTTACCAGTTACCTTTTGTAGCTTGATTGTCTAATAAAGTGATTGTTGAAAAGCTGGGGTTTGAAAGTTTGAGCTCTAATTCTTTACAGATTTTAAGTTCTTCTTTTTTTTTTTTTGCCAGGTCTAAAGAAATGTTATATTGCTATTATTTCTAGCCTGGTCATTACACTGTTGAGCTTTTTTTTTTTTTTTTAACCTTCAAGATCACAGTTTTTAAAGTATTTAGCAGCATTTTAAAAAATTGGTATATTATTTAGCAATTAAGTTTATAAGTAAGTGTTTAAGATTTAGCAAAGTCCAGGATCATTATTCTAGAGACCAGTTTACCAGCTCAGGGATACATTAAATGAAACTACTGTATAAAGAAATATGCATTTGTGTGTGTGTGTATAGCATATAAGAATGGTTAGAGCTTTTAAAATGAAGACTTGAAATACTTTGAAGTTTAGGCAGTAGTTTTGATCTCTTTAATATTCTGTTGTATTACTCTTTCATTTAATTCTGAGATGAGCTCTAAACAGTATTTTTGTTTTGTTTTAGTGTATAGCTATATCGATATTCTTTTCTGGGATATCTGTTAGAGGGAAAGTGGTACTTTTTCCAGATGTCGAAGTTGTTTTCTGAATACGTAACATAGTATGGTGAGGAAGTGTGGTTCATGTACAGTGTTATATAAGTTTTGAGTGTACAACAGAGTGATTCACAGTTTTTAAAGGTTATTCTCCTTTTATAGTTATAAAATATTGGCTATACTCCTGAGCATTTATTTTCAATTCTAGAAGTTTTTTTGTTGGTTCTTAGAAAATAGCCCAGAACTTCTTAAGAACATCTCTAGCCTTATGAATTTAATATCTAAAAGTTTTTAAAGTGTGGTGAAGAATAAACTAGGCTTTTGATATTTCATACGAAAGTATTTTTCCCATAGCATGTGCTTTAATATTTGCTGTATCTATTCAACAGTGATATGTTGTTGATAATTTTGTATTGAAAACTCATCCCTTTTGACAGAACTAGAAATGTAATTTTTAGCAGACACTACTGAAATGGAGAATCTGCTGTGGTTTTTTTGCTGTATTAGAATTTGGCATATATCAAGTGATACTTAATAATTAAGTCCTAAGCCAAAGGACCAAAATCTCTTTAATGGTAACATATACATACCATAATAAAAATTTTGTTAAATGAAAGAGTCACCCACCCCCAAATTAAACATTCACTTTATCAATCATGAATCTTAATTTTCAGATATTTTGAAGATGAGGAAGAAGATTCTAGTAACGTTGATTTACCTTACATTCCTGCTGAGAACTCACCTACCCGCCAGCAATTCCATTCCAAGCCAGTAGACTCTGACAGTGATGATGATCCCTTAGAGGCATTCATGGCTGAAGTGGAGGCAAGTATCAACTCTGCTACGTTAACATCTTTAGCAATTAGAAACAGGTCAGATTAACCTAGTGCTTTAGTCCTCAGAATTTGTTTATTGGCCCTTTGTTGAGAGAATTTTGCTCTTGTATTCCATAGTTTCTTAAATATACTTCCATGGCCCTGTAGCATTTTCAGAGATGATTGATGCCTAGGAATTTGAACTGTAACCCTTGAACATAGTGGCTCAAGTGTGTGTGTGTGTGTGGTATGTTTTATTTTAATAATTCTTGGTATAGTCTTAAATGGAATGAATACTATCTTACTCAGTCTAGCTTTTATTGAATACATATTTATGTCAGGTAATTAAACTTAAGGAATTTGCTAAAATTACAGATTCTGTATTCCGTACTTTTGGTGTTTATTTCTTTTTATCCATGTTCGTGACCTTGCTGTAGAAAATGAGACTTGTGACCTCTTCCTCCTTAAAACTCTTCTCACTAGGCTTTTTGTGATTTTGTGCTTTTCTCCCATGTCTCTGACTTTTCTATTTAATTACTTTGTATCATGAAGAATTTCAAACACATAAAGTAGAATAATAAGATGAGTTCCCAAATGCCCTTCACCCTGCTTTATCAGGTAACACTTTGGCCAGTCTTTTGTTATCTGACACCTCCCACCCCCTTTTACATTATTTAAAGTAAATCTCCGACATATCATTTCATCTATTGGTATTTCTATGTCTTTAACTCTTAAAAAACAACTACCATGTGATTACACCAAAAAAAAAAGTCCTTACCTAGCCTTGTGACTGTTATCTGTCATTCTGGTGATTCTCTTCCAGTTTCTCATATGATGATTCTGCTACAGTTCTCTTTATTAATGTACTATCTTCAGGTTTTATACATTCCTTAGTGACCTCACCCACTTCCAAAATTAACTTCTGTGTGAATAAATTAATATCTTTAGATCCATAGTCTCTCTTTAGTTTCAGCTCTGCTTTTCTAGAAACATATTGGCTGTTTTTACATGGATGTGTTCCCCTGGTCCCTTTAACTTGTTTTTGTTTTTTTTTTTGGCCCCAGTAAACAGCTTGTGGAATTTTAGTTTCTTAACCTGTGATTAAGCCCTGGCTCTCCACAGTGAAAACACAGTCCTAACCACTGGACTGCCAGAAAATTCCCACAATGGCTTTAATTTCTTCCTTTAAATAGCCCCTCTTTTTTTTTTTTTTTTTTCCAATTTTATTAAGGTATAGTTGATTTACAGTGTTGTGTTAATTTCTTCTGTACAGCAAAAAAGTGACTCAGTAATTGACTGAAAAATTCCATGTACAGAGGAGTCTGGCCGGCTATAGACCGTGGGGCCGTAAAGAGTCAGATGCGACTGAGCATAGCACACAGCACATATACTCATCAAAGATACTGGCCTATACTTTTATTTTTTGGTAGTGTCTTTGTCTGGTTTTGGTTTCAGGGTGATAGTGGCTTCATAGAATGCCTTTGGGAGTGTTCCTTCCTCTGTGGTCTTTTGGAAGAGTTTGGGAAAGATCAGTGTAAGTTCTTTGTATTTTTGGTAGAATTTCCCAGTGAAGCTACCTGGTCCTGGACTTCTGTTTGTAGGGAGTTTTTATTTAATTTCTTATGTTCGATCTGTTCAGTTTACCTGTTTCTCTTCTTCATTTAGTTTTGTTGGGCTGCATGTTTCTAGAAAGCTGTCCATTTCTTCTAGGTTGTTGGATTTGTTGGCATCTAATTGTTCATAGTATTCTCTTACGGCTTTTTTGTTGTTGTTATAGTTGTGATTTCTTCTCTTTCATTTATTATTTGGGTTTTCTCTCTCTCTCTCTCTCTCTTTTTTTTTTTTTTTTTTCTATTTTGCTGTGTGGTATGTGGGATCTTAGTTCCCTGACCAGGGATGGAACCTGTGCCCCCTGTATTGGAAGGCAGAGTCTTAGCTACTGGACTGCTGGGGAAGTCCCCTCTTTTTTTTTTTCCTAGTAACTGATCAAGCATGTTCATGTCTTGCTTCATTTATTTCTCAGAATAACAAAGGTGAATAGGCAGAAAAACTATAATACTTCTTAACTGATAAAAAAAACTCAACCCTAAGATAATTCAGATCACTTCTCCAAACCACATTGGTACTGTGTGGCAGAGCTAGGATGCAAATCTGATTTTTCTTGCTTAGTAGTACTGAGAACTAGCTCTTGTCCAGAACATAGTGCTGCCTTCCTCTCATCATTTGCCAGCTTCTGTCAGTCTTTACAGTATCTCTTATATCTGTTTCTGTTTCCATTATGGTCATCTTCCCCTCTACCTTAACTCTTACCTGTCTAAATTAATTCTCTCCTTTCTTTAGGCTCTCTGCTCTCCTATTCATGTAGTGTACAGCTACAGAGTAATTGGACTGAAGCGTGTTTCTTGTCATATTACTTCTCTTACTCAGAAACTGTCACTTCATTGTTTATGAAGTAAAGTCCTTCTAGATTCCTCAGTTACTTGTTACCTGAAGTCTTCAGCCAGAATTCATCTCTCCTCTGAGGAAGCAGGGGGTAAAAGAATCCAGTAAAGATGTGGTTTTGTTTGGTGTAAACGATGCTTTTTAAAAATAGGAGCCAACATTTTTTAAGATCCGGAGATTTTTGTCTAAAAGATCAGTCTCCTGAAAAGTGAAAAATGTGGCAAGACTGGGACTGCATTCGTGTGTGGCAAAAAACAGGCTGTTGCCGACAAAATAACTGCCTGCTTTGGGCAAGGCAGGCTTTTTCTACTTCACCCATCAGTCCCTATTGTCTTCTTGACACTGAGGCCATCGCTTAGAGCCTTTTACCGTCATATTTGTGTTATAATTTTCTTATAGTGGAGAAGTAGATTTCCTGAGTGTGGGTCTGTTGTCAAATATCCGAAAATAAAACTCAGGACTATGTGTTAAAAGAAAAATTAGACCATGCTTCTTTAGAATATTCGGGGCTTCCTCTGATGCCTCAGTAGTAAGGAATTTATCTGCCAAGCAAGAGATGTGCGTTTGATTCCTGGGTCAGGCAGATCTGCTGGAGAGGGAAATAGCAACCCACTCCAGTATTCTGGTCTGGGAAATCCCATGGACAGAGAAGCCTGGAGGGCTACAGTCCATGGGGTCACAAAGAGTCAGACACAACTTAGCAGCTAAACAAAAACAACTTAGTAAAATGCAAGCAAAACATGTCCGTGTCAGAAGTATAGAACTTTCCTTATCTTGCCTCACTTCATTCATTGTGAAATTGCTACCCATTGAGTATTTTGGGTTTCCCACCTTTGATTTAGAATAAATTACTTTCCAAAGAGTGTATACCTAAAAAGTAGCAGAGCCAGGATTCAACTCCAAAGCCCATGTAAACTCCAAAGCCCATGTTCTTTTTGCTGTATCATTTAGCATCTGAGTTCTTGTGTTGTGTATTTCTGCATAATGCTTACCAGAACTACTCAGAACATACCTGTGCTTTGCAAGATGGTAGCAATTTTGTAAATACAGTGTGTTAAATGATTCTCTCTAGAAGTAAAGGCAATGGATAAATGGTTTGTTTTGTTTGAGATATCATATACATATTGGTTTAGGTTTTTTTTTTTAATCTTCTTGATACATGGACATTTCCCAAAGGGCTGTGTTTCTCATTATTTTTTCAGATCCCTAGTGATGAATTAGAATAAAAATCACCTCTTGATTTTTGAGGTTTAAATTTAGATTTAATTTTTGGTAGTGCAAGCTGGCATAACCCTTTTTGAGTAGGAGTATCCAAGAATGGTCCAGATTCTCTTGCTTGGAATTTCAAGTAGTTGAAGCTGTTTGGAGGTTAAGTCTTTTTGATATAACATCATTCTTGCAGATGTTTTCTGCTGTAGTATCCAAAGGCATTTTGCTGATTTTTGGACAGAGAGATTGGATGTTATCTGATCTTAGGGAGAGTGTTGTTGCCAAGGTATTGCATTAATCCAAATCAAAGAAGTCAGAAAAACTCACATTGCTTTACAACAAAAAACAGTTCGCAGAATGTGTTTTTTTAAAAATGGGAAAACTGCATGTATTTAAGTCCACCCCAAAGGGTTCTGATTTCGTAGATTTATTTGTTGTTTTTCCGTTGCTAAGTCGTGTCTGACTTTGCAACCCCTGGACTACAGCATGCCAGGCTCCCCGTCCTTCACTGTCTCCTGGAGTTTGTTCAAACGCATGTCCATTGTCAGTGATGCTGTCTGTCCAACCACCACATCCTCTGTTGCCCCCTTCTCCTGCCCCCAGCTTTTCCCAGCATTAGGGTCTTTTCCAGTGAGTCAGCTTTTCCCATCAGGTGTCCAAAGTATTGGAGGTTCAGCATCAGTCCTTCCAATAAATATTCAGGGTTGATTTCCAGTAGGATTGATTGGTGGTCTTGCAATCCAAGGGACTCTTAAGAGTCTTCCCCAGCACCACAGTTCAGAACACCAGTTCTTGGGTGCTCAGCCTTCTTCATGGTCCAGCTCTCATATCTGTACATGACTATTGGAAAAGCTGTAGTTTTGACTATACGGACCTTTGTTGGCAAGATGATGTCTCTGCTTTTTAATATGGTCATGGCTTTCTTTCCAGGGAGCAAGCGCCTTTTAATTTCATGGCTGCAGTTTACTTAGTGCTAGGTTTTTCACCCTAAGGGCATTTAGGGCTGGATAGTTCTCTGGTGGGCTGTCCTGTACATTGCCCGATGTTTAGAGGCATCTGTGGCCTTCACCCACTGGATGTTAGTAACAGCTCCCCCCACCCCAAGTTGTGCCAGCCAAAAAATGTCTCCTGATATTGCCAGGTGTCCACGGGGGATAGAATCACCCAAGGCTCAGAACCACCTTTCTAGAGCCAGATACAGAAATCTGCATTTTTTTACTAGCCCCTTTGGTAATTATGGAGAAGGCAATGGCACTCTTTAAAAAAAAAAAAAAGTCAAGCATTTTTGCTAATTTTTCCACACATGGTATATTTGCAGATAAAAACTATGGAATCTGCATATATAGTCAAGTTTTTAGAACATGGGTATTTCTCTCTAAAAAATAATTGTCAAAAAACAATTTGATTGCATCAAAGTGCAGTTGTCAAAATGCATAGCTATAACTGTGATGGTGCTTGTTTGAATCTAAAAATTCTTTATAAAGAAATTTTCCTTTCAGTGTTTTTAGTTGGTGATTCCATACGGCCTTTTGTTTCATTAGGATCAGGCGGCTAGAGACATGAAGAGGCTTGAAGAAAAGGACAAGGAAAGAAAAAACGTAAAGTAAGTTGTTTTCTCCTCCTTCAGAAAGGTTACATGAAAATTGCTACATTATTGCAAAGCCTGTTCCCCCAAAGTTTATAAAGAAAAATTAAACTACACAAATGTCCTGACTTAAAGTTATTACCTTAAATAATATTTTTGTAGGTAATAGAGATGACTGCATTTGCACTCATTAAAAAGCATTCTCTTTGGTATTCAACTGTAAATAGTTTTTAGTAACCACAAGAGTGAATTACACAGGGAAGCAAGAGAGCATCATTACTAGTTTGGGTTCATTTTTCTGAGTTTTGTCCCCATAACTAATATAAATATAGGTTTATGCATATGTGATTGATTTTTAAGATGTAACCATAATTATATACAAAAAACTATGTATATTATTAATAAATAATAAAATCTGATTTGAGGGTGACATGCTTTAGCAACTAGTCAGAGCTTGAAATACTTTATTTTCTAGGAAAGAGAATTCTCCTCTTTCCCTTGCTGAATATACTTTTCCTAAGGCTTTTGCTACCAAGCACAGGCAGGCAGGTTGGACTTTGCCCTCTGCTTGGCAGTCAGTGCTCAGCCCCTCCCAAGGCTCCTGTGCCACACGGAGGGTCTGCCCTCGCTTGGGTGCTTATTGTGTGTTGTGTTCCCTTCCAGCTACCCTCCACTGGTGGTGTTGCTTGCCCTAGGAATAGCAAGTGCTCTAGGGTAGGCAGAAAGTCGGATTAAAAAGCAATGGTTGTGGGAATTAAGCAACTATACTTTCATAGTTCCTGAGAGATGCAAGTGGAGAAGGTCCACTTCTCCACATGAACTGTTTTAGTCCCAGATTTTAAAAAGAGTTGATGTAGTTTTTTTCTCTGGCCCTGAGGATTTTGGCTGAATGCAGTTACTCAGAGCTAAAAACTCTGGGGCACATTAAGGCAGTTGTGACCATCTTTAGTGTATACCAAATGCAGGTGTTCTTCTTGTTTCTGCTTTTAATACAAAATCCTTTTCACAACTGCATTGTGTTTGTTGTGTGGGATATACAAAGCTAGGGCCCTTGGGTATCTCTTCACAAGTTTTTACTCCCTATATGCTTGTTAGTACTGATATATTTGATGTTTCTAGGGGTACCACATCATCCCATTCAAAAGAAATGCAAACTGCAGCTTATAGTGTGAAATCAGACATGCGTGGTGGATGGATGGCTTCCAGTGTGCTTACTGCTACTTTGTTATTGTTAGTGTTGAGAGTTCCTGTCCTGGATGGAATTCAACACTAATGTGCTATAAGTATGGAGCTGGGTATGTGGAACATTTGCAGGGAAGTTTGTTTCTCCGCTTGTTTTTCCAGGGGTATTCGAGATGACATTGAAGAGGAAGATGACCAAGTGAGTTCCTATGCAGTATTTCTATCTTTTACTTTCACCCCACAAAGTCTGTCCTGGGGACAAGCTAGAGCTTGTCTTCACTGAAATGGCCATTCCTGACGTTCAGCAGGGAATGTCATTTGACTTGCTCCTTTTCTACCTGTGTGACCAGTTGGTAATATAAAGATTCATGTGGCTTTCCCCCATGTTGAAGATGGAAATTTTGGTCAAGTACGATATCAAAAACAAAGATGAGCTTTACTCAGCGTGATTTTTTTAAATCCAAAATTAATGTTTATTCTGATAAATCAAGAAGTAGAATAGTGTGGGATCTGCAGACAACCTCTCGTAACACCTAACCTTGACCTGTTTCTAAGGGTTCTGTTTGTGATTCTTGTGTTTCAAGATGGAACATTCGTTAAATGACAGTCCTTTAGTATTTTTTTCCTCATTCAGTTGTGGGATGGAGAGAAGGGACCTAGAATGAGCCCTTTCTAGGTTGGTGACCCTTCTAATCAGTGTCAGCTTCCAAACTTGGATTGGTAAAGCCACAGCATGTGTTCCACAGCTCTCAGCATGGTAGGTAGTAGACACTCCACCCCAGGAAGGCTGTGGAACTGACAGTTTTATAAGTCTTCTGTTAAGCAACCTAAATCACTTTAGGGTAGTAACTGTCTCATTTCCTCTGATTGTCCCTCTGAATACTGCTATTGTTAAAGGAATTGCTAGTAAGAGTCTTATCTTACTGGGTAGGTATGTATACTGTGCAGTCATCTGGTATGCTGTGCGCACTAATTACAGGAGCAAAAATGTTCTGTTATTCTTGGGTATGATTATAATCTTGTGCTTTCCTGCAGGAAGCTTATTTTCGGTATATGGCAGAGAATCCAACTGCTGGTGTGGTTCAAGAGGAGGAGGAAGATAATTTGGAATATGATAGTGATGGAAATCCAATTGCACCTTCCAAAAAAATCATTGATCCTCTTCCTCCCATTGATCATTCAGAGGTACGGTATTGCTGAATTTGACTCTTCTTTCAAGCTGATACAGTTTTCTCTTTCAAGCTGATGCAGTTTTCTTCAGCTTTAATATTTACGTTTTCCCAATATCAGAGTACTCCTCTGATTCGTACTCCTTATTATGTCATGAGAATATTTCTTTGGAATTTTGTCATATTTGCCAAGTGATTGAATCAGAAGGTGACTGAATGGTTGAGACTTTGTAGCCTGTACTATTCAAGGTACAGCTGAGTCTCTTGCTCACATTCAGTTTTAAGTGAAGAATTGTATTCAAGCAATTGTACTTGTTTTCCATACCATCACTTACCATCTTCCTTTCACTGTGGGTCCCTGGACCTGCATTTGCTTTTTAATTGCTGTAAATCTTTACTATTTTTCCCAGATCTGGGGCAGATGAAAGGCTGTTCTTAAATCAGGAAAAGGAAATGAGGATATCAGTGTACTCACTTGGGGGAAACAATCAGTATTTCATCCAGGTTAAATATCAGATTAGAGCTTGCATGCCCTAGTGATTCTAGATCTAGAGCAGTGGTTTTCAGAGTGTGGTCCAAAGACACCTAGAAGGGTCTTTGCACGGAGTCTACAGAGTCAAAAGAGTTTTCGTGGTAATGCTGAGGTGATTTGCCGTCTTCACTCTGTCGGCATCGGCACTGATGGCTGAAGGCAATGCTGATACCTTAGCCTGAATCGGGACAGTGGCGCCCGTTGTCCCAGTGGTCACTGCCTTCTTCCCTGCCTGACTGTCACAGTACCGAAAATAGAAGCCAGCTTCACATCAGTATCCTTGATGAAACAAAAATTATTTAATCTTGACTCTTACATTACTCTTACATTCCATGTGACAAAATGGGAAAGGGCAGGTAAACATTTTTATTGCGTGCCAAGATATGACAGTTGTCTCAAGGAAAGACACTTAGGTGTTCAAGTTGTGAACTGAGCTGCTGCTAAGTCATTTCAGTCATGTCCGACTCTGTGCGACCCCATAGATGTCAGCCCACCAGGCTCCCCCGCCCCTCGGATTCTCCAGGCAAGAACACTGGAGTGGGTTGCTATTTCCTTCTCCAATGCAGGAAAGTGAAAAGTGAAAGTGAAGTCACTCAGTCGTGTCTCTTAGCGACCCCCATGAACTGCAGCCCACCAGGCTCCTCCATCCATGGGACTCTCCAGGCAAGAGTACTGGAGTGGGATGCCATTGCCTTCTCCCGCTAACTGAGCTAGCTGCTTTTTTTTCATGGGACACCATTTTCAATTGAGAAAATGAATGGCATATCAAGGAAAACAAAAGTGTCTCTTGTCAGTGATAGAGACTCAAGTTTTCATGCAGAAATTAGAATTTGGGACACTGTATTCATCACAGTGAGTTTGACAGCTTCCTCCCTTCCAAGTACTAACCAGGCCCGATCCTGCTTAGCTTCCAAGATCAGACGAGATTGGGTGCTTTCAGGGTGGTGGCTATAGGTGACAGCTTTCTAATCCTTAAAGTCTGTTGATAATCAGCCATGAAATGTGTATTTTTTTAATTACGCAGTGAAATGTCTTGGATGATCTTCAAGCCATCTCAGTAAACCAGTATTTTCAGAGAGCAATGCATGATGTTACAGAATCATGCATGAGTAAAGGCCCCATTCAAAGTGCAGGATAGACCCATGAATTATAGTGTGACAAAATGTGAAAGTTCGTCCATATGGTTTTGGATTACACAATGAAAATAACCTTTAAGAAATGTGCACCTGTCAAGGTTGAGTGTAGTGTCAAGAGTAAAAGTCTGCAAGCATCTGAAAAGGTTATTAATAAATATTCTTTTTCCCTTTTCCACCTACATATCTTTGGGAGGCCAGGTTTTCTTCCTTGGCTTTAATCAGAACAACACATTGCAACAATTTGAATGCAATAGAAAATATAAGATTTGGAAAAATGTGAGGTAGTATTATAAAATAAAAGTTATCTTTAATAAAGCATATATGTTAAAGTGTCATGAGGTTTGTTATTTTAACATGAATTATAAATTTAAAAATTTTCTTATTTTTAATACAATAAATAACACTAGATAATAACCATTTTTAAAATGAAATCTCATTGTATTTCTGTTAAGTGTAGAGGGTACCTGAGACCAAAAAGTTTGAGAGCTACTGGTCTAGACTAGAGTGTGGGTTATATTCAGTTTTTTAGATTTTCCTTTTGCGCAGCTGTTAACCACTTAAGCAGTTGGCATTTTACATGTGGCAAATGAAGCTACATAAATGAAATCTATTTGGGAGGCTGCATCCGTGATAAAGAGTGAAAATATAATAAGGAAACAAATACAAGTATTTGAAATAGTTGTCTAATAAGATATTTGAGATACTTGACAGAGTATTCAAACTTCATCCTTGCCTGGGGTTTATCCCATAGTTGTCCTAATGTAATGAGAAGTCTGCCAGGAGAGACCAGAAATGAAGAAAGAATACCCTTTCTTCACATTCTTCTTTTTTTTTCCCCTCTTGCTTGGAAACCAAAGGAGAAAAAGTGTGTGTGTAAAAAAACTTCGATATTTGTAGATTTTTGTTAAGACAAAAATTGTTACCCTCATAGAGCTTCTGTTTTGATAAGAGAACTGAAGAAAAGGGCTTGGTGCAGCATTGTGGGGAGCGTAATAAAAGGTCATGTTAATAATGCTAAAGGAGAACTTAGTTCTTTCTCTTTGTTGATGGTACCATAGAACGATAATTAATTTTAAGCTGTATCTAGAATTATGAAATTTTTGACCACCTATCAAAGGCTTAAGTTCTCCTTAAAAAAAAATAGATTTATTGTAGACATATCATGTCAGAAAGAGAATCATTTAGCCAGATTCATATGTGGTGATATGCTAGTGTTTCATTTTCTTGGTACAGTAAGCTATGAAAGGAGTAGCAGAAACGACTTCTTCCCTCTTTGGAATTGGAAATGCCTGACAGTACATTTTTTTAAAGTTAACAAAAACATTTCCATGTTTTTAAAAAGAATGGAACTCCTTAGAAATATTATCAGAGGCCTAGATCTAGGTGAACAGCTTACCGGAAAGCATATTTAAATGTTACAGGGTGGAATATCTGAGTCCTTTGGCATTAAAGATTCCTTAGTCTGCGTCAAGGCTGTTCAAACAGGAATGGGAAAAAGTTCTGGTTATACTTTGAGGATTTGTGTCATGAATAAGTGAATTCCTTTTTTCTCTCTAGCTGGTTATGGCTTTACTTGTATAGTATTTGTGAAAGGTGATTTTGCAGTAAAATCAAACTTACAGGATCGAATCTTGAATTCTAGACTAACTTTGAATAATTGGACCTGCAGATTGACTATCCACCATTTGAGAAAAATTTTTACAATGAACATGAAGAGATAACCAACCTCACCCCACAGCAGCTAATAGATCTCCGGCATAAGCTCAACCTTCGGGTAAGTCAGCTAGTAAGGCAGAGATTCATATTAATGTTAATTAGTTCAGGGTTAGTATTATTGCTTATCCATACTGAAATAATCTTAAATTTCTTCTCCCAAAGTCCCTGAACTGTCTTTGATAGAGTAATAATTAGACCCCTTGGACTCTGTCTTGATTTTACTGTTTTAGTTTTACAGCTGTTTTAGGATAGGATTTTTTTTATTTGATGTATACACATGAGTTGCTATATGTATGTGTTCAGTCAACTTTGTGTAGTTTTTTTTTTTAACTGTGTGTTGTGTTGGAACAATAGGTCATATGACCTTAAAACTAATCAGTAAGTGTTTCTGATTGCCATGAGAGCAATGTGCTAATTAAGAACTGTTTTGGGTGGGCTAAAGGCAAGTGGTCCCCATCTTTAGAAAGAGGAGACAAGATTAACTAATGTGAACAATATGGGAAGTCTTAAAATATTTCAAGATTAAGATGCACTTGCTTTTCACATTATATACAGCCGAATTTTCTAATTAGATGAAGAAATTAACAACTTTACAAAATATGCATGCACTAATATCAGAATAATAGTTTTAGACTGTCCACTAAAAAGCTTTGGGTTGTACCTTGACCACATTTGTTTAAGGTGCTGCTAGAGATTAAGTGAAACGTACGGATAGTACAATGATGTCTGCTCTGGTGTGGACAACTTTTTGGCCATACCAGTTGCTACGTGATGTTTGAACTTGTTTCCTGAGGGGTAGGTGGTTGAGTGGTTTTGTGTGTGTGTGTACATAACTTGTCTGTTTTCAAAGAAGTACCCCTTAAAAAAAACTTTTAAGTGAAACGCTGATTGGAAATAGCAGCATTGCCCCAGAAGCATTGAAAGCTTAGCACTGTTGGAGTCAGCATGGAGGTGGAGCCCCATTCCTCACCTGGGTACAGTTCAGACACTCAGACATTTGGCAGTGTCTGCATCTGCGCTAAGCAGGACACTGTCTCTCCAGGCATGACTGAGATTGGAGCCAGTAGATAGTATCTGTATAACCAGTGGGTTATAGGTGTGTCTGCATTTGGAGCTCATTTGCACTCTATTTCTAGGGTAAATTTTATTTTTTCTACCACTTGGTTAATAGTTATACACATGGAAAAAATAGATTGACTTTTTCCAGTTTTTTTGAACCTGACTTCTTTTTATTTTTTATGAGAAAATTAATTGTGATTGAAGAGATTTCAAGGCCCGTAATCATTTAAAATAACATGACCATTATCTCAGAAATATTTATTTTGGAGTTTTTTTAATGCGAGATTTAGGTCTGTTATTATTTGAATTTTACCTTTTCACACATTGTAAGCTATTAGATATAGACTTAGGTTTTCACTTCTTCATATTCCAACTAAACACTGGAGAGCTACAGGTAAATATTGTTGACCTTCTAGTGCTATTTATATTGAAGTACAAGTCATTCCTGCAAGTCATCTTTGTCTCTAGGTTTCTGGTGCTGCACCTCCTAGACCAGGAAGTAGTTTTGCTCATTTTGGGTTTGATGAACAACTTATGCACCAGATTCGGAAGTCTGAGTACACACAGCCCACTCCAATACAGTGCCAGGTGAGTAAACATGGTCACAAAGAGTCGGGCAGGGCTGAACAACTGAACCAAACCGAAGTAAATACAGCAAAAGAAAAATGAAGTGGAATGACATTGTGATCTTTTTTTTTTTTAAACTGACAAAGCAATAAAACACTTTAATACAGGACTGTATTGACATGGATAGAACTTTTGAAACCTTTAAAAATTAAAAAAAAAAAAAGAGCAAAAGTGAATATTTTACCACTCTTTAAGTTACTGATTGCTGTCACCTTCTGAGATGGACCACATTCTGTCCGTGGAATGTGAATCTCCAAATAAACTGCTTTCACTTCACTATGGCTCGCTTTTGAATTCTTCCCTGTGCAAAAGCCAGGGGCCCTCATTTGGTGACCTGTCTTAGGAACTCAACTGAGACCTAGGACATGAGGTGTTCTTCTCCCCTTCATCACTTTTCTTTGATTATAAAAATGTAGCCCACTCTGTCCTCAGGTCAGAGCCCTGTTATCTGGCCACTTGTATCTTTCACTAGTGTGCTGTATTAATAATTCTACTTTTTACCTGTTTTAAAAAGTTGCTAAAGGACTAAGAAGTATTCTTTTGTTTCTGATAAATGTCTTGAAAATATGATCTGAAGAAAACTGTTCATTAAGCCTAAACTGAATAGAAGTTTGTGTGTGGAGAAATTTAGCACCGTCAATTAAGAGGATTCCTTTGTCCATGGCCTGAAACTTCTCATTTATAACTGAAAGTAATAGCTTCTGTTTGCCATTTATAAATGGACTTTATTCTTTTCCACACAGTTCAGTATGTGAATGAGACATTCTGTACCTTCATGGTGAGGGGGGACAATTTTTTTTTTTTAATTTTAGCAATGATAATGTTTCCTACAAATCAAGTTTATGGGAATCCAGATGTTTCATTCTTTTTTTCCCCCCCCAGGTATTTCTTGTTATTCCATAACCAGTGTGCATAGCCTAGGACATTTTTGTCCCATTGGAAATAAATGTCATTATTAGTCATTTGCCCTTTCTCAGGGTTGCCTTCAGTTCATCTTTAAAATTGAAAGTTTAGAGTGGGTACTACTTCTCTTTTTCCTCTAGGGTGTACCTGTGGCATTAAGTGGTAGAGACATGATTGGTATTGCCAAAACAGGCAGTGGGAAAACCGCTGCCTTCATCTGGCCCATGTTGATTCATATAATGGACCAGAAAGAACTGGAACCAGGTGATGGACCAATTGCAGTGATTGTGTGTCCCACTAGGGAGCTCTGCCAGCAGGTATGTGGTTTATGTAGAGTGCCCCCTTCCATATGTCAACTAATGAGGACTCATCAGCTGGGTAGAATCACCAGGAAACTGTGTTGTTTTTTTTTTTAATAATTGTGTGAAATACACAAAATTTACTATTTTAACCATTTCTAATTAGGTGTACAGTTCAGTGACATTAAGTAGATTCACATTGTGCTCTCAGGAAACTTCTGGAAAATATTGCATATTATGTATTTTCTATATAACCAAGTGATTTGGGAACCAAGTTATTTGGGAACCAATTGATTTGCCTTTTGTTCGGTGAAAGGCAGTAACAGGATCAGGAAGAGAAGTGAAAAAGAATAATCACAACAAGATTTTAGATAGCCTCTTAAGATGTGATAATGGTAGCCTGTTTATTTTCTTTATGAATAAAATTGTGTTTGTATTTTCTACCTTTTGATTTTCTATTGACATCACATTTTGTGTGTTTTTCATAACTCCTTTTTGGACTGTGACAGAGGTTAGTGTCACAGTGTTTGTTCATATGCCGTTATGTTACCTTTGTAGATCCATGCAGAGTGTAAGCGGTTTGGGAAGGCATACAATCTTCGATCAGTGGCTGTGTATGGAGGAGGGAGCATGTGGGAACAGGCCAAGGCCCTTCAGGAAGGGGCAGAGATTGTTGTTTGTACACCAGTAAGTATGTCTTGGGTTTAAATAGCTTATCAGCCTCTCTCGGTATGGAAAAAAGGTCAGTTGTTGGAGGGCATTTCCCCTGAAATGTAGTGAAGCAGGGTTGAGAATACTCTGAGGCAGTGATAGCTTGTGGCTTTGGTTTAATTTTGGTTGCTGGACTAAAATAGCAGTCTAGTAAGATTCTTTATATGCTACAAATTTCTGTCTGCATCAAATAGTTTTTCTTAACACTGTCCTGGAAAATGGATCCATGCTTATGGAGAGCCTAAGTTCAGAATATGGTCAAAACTGCCTTGAAGATTGTAGTTTAAACATTAAGACCCATCAGTAAGGCTTTAACTTTGGTCATTTCACAAAGCCTCACACAAAATAGTTTTCACCTTTTTTCTACAGTTTAAATCACAATTAATGTAAAGGAGGAAGCCAGTGAAGTTTCAGATTTTCTGTTCTTTTGAGCACAGTAGTGCATAAATTCCAAGGCTGTCAGACTAGTTGTATATTGCAGTCTGAAACTGGAGTGTTATTTTTTTTTCCAGGAGCAGAAGTCTAGAAAGTTCTTGTAAATACATTTAATTAAACAGCCCTCAACATTGGCAGGTTTCCCTGTGGGATTCACCAGCCAAGGATTGAAAATATTCAGGGGAAAAAAAGTCAAGAAAGCAAACTTGCATTTTCCATATGTTGGCAACTTTTTGTGTAGCATTTACACTGTGTGTTATAAGTAATGTAGAGATTATTTAAAATATACAGGAGGATATGCATAGGTTGTATGTGCAAATACTGCTTAATTTTGTTTAAGGGACTTGAGCTTCCTCATAGGGAATGAGGCTGGAACCAGTGTCCAGCAGATACTGTGATGACTTGACTTCCTGTTCATTTTCTGGCTCTCGTAGGGTCGACTGATTGATCATGTGAAGAAGAAAGCTACCAACCTTCAGAGAGTCTCCTACCTTGTGTTTGATGAAGCAGATCGAATGTTTGACATGGGATTTGGTATGCTTTGAATACCAGATTCTTCTGTCTCTGTCTTAATGACACTAGTTTTTTCCATGTCTTTCTAGACTTAATTTTTTCTCTGTGTGAGAAGCTAAAAATACTCCTGGGTAGGGTTGGACCGTAGAGATAGAGCTAAGACATTAGTTATTTTTAGGAGTTCTTTCAGGAAAAGTATGTTAGGCTTAACTGGGTTGAGGACATTTGAAAGTGTCTGTGAATATAGGGAGAATATTCTAGGCTTTATTTTTATTCACCTGCCTTTGATTGTGGAGGTCAAGGTCTGTGTTACTCGGGAGGTAGGTGCCATATCCTTCAAGGCCTTTGCTTTCCTGTCTTCCTTGACTTAACCAGCTGTGTGAAAATTCTGAATAACTGTCTTTGTTGAGTGGAACACCACTGAGCCTAACCCAGCTAGGTGTTGGGCTAAGTGTTTCTGAGTTTCACACTGAGTGACAGGTCTGGGAGTTCAGAACTTCCTTAGTTCTTATAATGTCTTTATAGAAAGATTTTTGCTGTTAATAAAATGATTTTCCAGGTATCCCAAACTGTCACACAGAGTTATAATACTGATTTTATTCTTCTACTTCTTCCAGAGTACCAGGTGCGATCCATAGCAAGTCATGTCCGTCCTGACAGACAGAGTACGTATGAAGCAGTTTCCTTAAGCCACATTTGTACTCAGAATAAACACCTATTTATTTTATTTTATAACTCTCAGTTATGGCAGTAAAAATAATCATGTTTGTACTGGTAAGGAACCATAAAGGGGAAGATAATGACAGTTTATCTGAGCTAGACAGGACCTTAGAGATCACCAGATAGAACTCACTCATTTTTACACATGATAGTCCCGAGACTGAGAATTAAACGACGTGCCGCAGTTCATAACATTTTATCACTGGCTAGAGGCGATACACAGTGCAGATCTGCTGACTTGAAATCAAGAGCCTTTTTCTGAACCGTACTGACAGCAACATCTGCCTTAACTGAAAATGTGTAAAATTAAAACAATGGTAATTTTTTTTCCTTCTTGAATTAATTTGTAAACTTCACTGGGCTTTCGTTTTTCAAAAACTGAGCAGTGAATGTCAGTAGGAGCTTAGTGAGTATTCAAAAAAGAAGTGATACTGTTTCTTTAACATGGTTTACTTTTTAGCTCTCTTATTCAGTGCAACTTTTCGGAAAAAGATCGAAAAACTGGCCAGAGACATCCTGATTGACCCCATTCGTGTGGTACAGGGAGATATTGGAGAGGTAAGCCTGAGCAGGGCAGATGGAGTCCCAGTGGGTTATTTTTCACACTGGTGACATGGATTTCATTTCTCACTATTGAGAGAAAAAATGTTACGCACTTACGGATGAGGCATCGTGTTTCAAATTTGCTTTAAAAGCACAAGGGTTGGGGGCAATAGGTGAAATATGTTTGGCAAAATGTTAATAATTGTTGAAGTCTGGTGATGGTTACATGGGAGTTGATTTTGTTCATTTTATTCATTTTGAATGTTAAAATTTTTTCCACAATAAAAGGTTTCTTTTTTAAAAAACTTATTTTGGGGAAAAAAAGAGCAAGTCTTGTCTGAAAGATGCTGGTCGGTTTGCATGGAAGTAACATCTTCAGTGATGGTGGGAGGCGGCCATGCACAGTGTGGAGCGGGGAGATTTGAAAGGCCTGTGGAATTAAGTTTTTGTTTTCCTCACCTATACATATGCCCTATGTGGAAAATTTCTCTGAATTGTGATTAGGAAATCAAATAAGGCCACCTTGAGAATTCCTTAATATGCTTAGTATGCTAGTAAAGTTCTGTGCTGCTTCTGCTAAGTCACTTCAGTCGTGTCTGACTCTGTGCGACCCCATAGACGGCAGCCCACTAGGCTCCCCTGTCCCTGGGATTCTCCAGGCAAGAATACTGGAGTGGGTCGCCATTTCCTTCTCCAATGCATGAAAGTGAAAAGTGAAAGTGAAGTTGCTCAGTCATGTCCGACTCCTAGCAACCCCATGGACTGCAGCCTACCAGGCTCCTCTGTCCATGGGAATTTCCAGGCAAGAGTACTGGAGTGGGTTGCCATTGCCTTCTCCAAAAGTTCTGTGTAGTTAGCTTTTAAACATTGTCCACTTTGATTGCTGAGTGCCTTCTATGTGTGGGTATGAATTGTACTAGGACCTCTTACTCTATTGGGAATAATCTGAATAGGCATGTCGAAAAGTATTGCAGAGCATTGGGGCTTAGAGATTATTTAGGTATATGTACACATGTCAGCGGAGGGCTTCCCAGGTGGCACACTGGTAAAGAAACTCGCCTGCCAATGCAGGAGGTGCATCAGGAGAGGTGGAGAGCACTGTGATTTGAGAAGGGATGTAAAATTTGAGTTGCACTTGACTTGCTGAAGGAAAGCCCAAGGATACGGGGATTGTTCATGGTTCTTCTAGATGCAGGTGGAAAGTGTGGTGTCGGGTTCTTACTCAGGAGCCCTGTGGCACAAATGTTGCCGTCATCTTTTTCATTTCTTTTCAGGCAAATGAAGATGTGACTCAGATTGTGGAGATTCTCCATTCTGGACCTAGTAAATGGAACTGGCTCACCCGGCGTCTAGTGGAGTTTACCTCTTCAGGGAGTGTCCTCCTGTTTGTTACTAAGAAAGCCAATGCTGAAGAGCTGGCCAATAACCTTAAGCAGGAGGGTCATAATCTTGGCCTGCTCCATGGTGACATGGATCAGAGCGAAAGAAACAAGGTTATTTCAGACTTTAAGAAAAAGGACATCCCCGTCCTAGTGGCCACAGACGTTGCAGGTAGGGTATGCGTTTCCCCAGTAACCTTCGGGTCCTGTGTTGTATGGGTTGCTCTGTCTAGCTATGTAGACCTGTAACATCTGAAGAGGCCAGTTGAAGGCACTCTGCTGGCCTGGCTGTCCACGCCCCATGAGGCAGCAGCTCAGAGCACGGTGATCACAGTCTGGAACTCTGAGTAGCACTTCCCACTTAATATTCCTCTCTGAAAAAAAAGAATCCCTGCAATTGGAAGACACTTGAGGATGAAACTGTTAACACAGTTACATCGTAGGCTGTGTCCCTGAATGTAGTAGATATCTTAGTTTGATTATGTAGTTTGACATATTTCACTCAAGATCAGAAAAAAATTTTGAAGTGTGATTTTTGAGTTTGTTCCAATGAGTTTTAATAGCTAGACTTAAAAACTTGGTATTTTCTCCCAGAAAGGTGATCACTTCTCAGCCTCAAGACACATTTGATGTTGGTTGTAAATTTTTTTTTTTTCCCCCAACGTATTTCTGGTCAAGAGAGAGGCCATGGCAGGTTACCGGTAGTAGAAAATAGGTGTCCCTACACACTAAGTTTACCTAGCGTTGTAGAATCTATAATAGTAGCGTTCCTTTTAGAAGGGTGGCTCACGTACCTATATCTCAGCACATCAAACCATGTGCTTTGCTTAGATAAGAGGAATGTGGCTTCTTAGGAGGTAAGCATTTTGAGTGACTTTGGTGTTTTGACTTCTGATAAAGAGTAAAAGAATTTGGTATTTTATTTCAGCCCGTGGTCTGGACATCCCTTCAATTAAGACTGTCATTAACTATGATGTGGCACGAGATATTGACACCCATACTCATAGGATTGGCCGCACAGGACGAGCGGGTGAGAAGGGCGTGGCCTATACCTTGCTGACACCCAAGGACAGCAATTTTGCTGGTGACCTTGTTCGGAACTTGGAAGGAGCCAATCAGCATGTTTCCAAGGAGCTCCTAGATCTGGCCATGCAGGTGAGTGGCTGGACGCACTTCAGGGAAAAGCTTCAGTATGCCAGAGGCAGGTAACCTAGAAACATAACAATCAAGTCGGGCAGGCAGCACTTACAAAGCATAGATTGGTATTGTAGGACATTAAAACTCATCTGATTTGCCTTCTCATTCTCTCAGCAACATACATGTTGAAAAGCTATTCCTTTCTTGTGCTAAAATCTGTCCCTCAAATTTCTGCCTTCTTGCCGCATATCACACTTGTGAGCAATTTTACTGTCAAAGTTACTATTCTCCTCACTGCCCTTTACCCCAGTTTTTTCTGATGGTGGCTAAAAATGTATGATGTATTTTTTAAAAAAGCATTTCACTACTTCTCAGACCTTTGACTACACTGGTTGTTTAACCAAAACTGAGTGAGGCATTCTACTGAATTAAATCTTGAGTCATCTTGATACATACAGTTCCCAAATTGCCAATGTATTTGGGATACATGTTCTGATAGTAGAGACTTCCGTGTTTTTCAGATTCATAGGTCAGCCTGCAGGGCTGTTCACCTGTAATGCAGTTGTACCGTGGAACTACTGCCCATGCTTCCCACCCTGGGAGTAGAGGACCGGCATTTCAGGGGAGAGTAGAGTGATGGTTCCTTCCCTGTCCTGGAGAGCCAGTCCTAAACTATATTGTCTTTGGTGTTTTCCTACATCTCATTGTGTTTCAGGCTTCCTATGTTGTCAGACTGATCAGCTTCTCTGACCATCACCTTGCCACCTTTCCCTCTCCTGGGGAGCCAATCCTAACTAAGTTTCTGAACCAGATATATTTTGTTTTTGGCGTTTTCCTACATCTCATTGTGCTTCAGGCTTCCTGTGCTCTCAGATTGATCAGCGTCTCTGATCAGCACCTTGCCACCTTTCAAGTACTTTTGACTGTAACTTGTGATAGTCAGATAAAGCTCTAAGCTCCCCCAGAGATTTTACGTATAGATTGTCTGAGAAATAGAAAATAAATTCATTTTCCACAAGGAAGTTAGAAATGGCCCAGAGGAACTGCTCTGCATTTGAAGTGTGTTGTAATCATTTCCCTTCCTGGAAGCTCTGAAGGAAGAAAGGAGCAGTGAAAGGAAGCCTTAGCTAAAGGCTCCTGGCAAATCTGACGGATTAAGCTACCAAAAAGAAGCTAACCTGTGGTTCCTGTGAACAGTTCCTCCTTTGCTGCAGATACATTGGCTAAAGATTCTCCCTCCCCTTTAGTTTCCTCTTTGACTTTGTTCTCTTTCTCTGGGTGCCTCTTCCTCCCGTGACTTAACCTTGAATTGTGTTTGCTTCAGAATGCCTGGTTTCGGAAATCCCGCTTCAAAGGAGGGAAGGGGAAAAAGCTGAACATTGGTGGAGGAGGCCTGGGCTACCGGGAGCGGCCTGGCCTTGGCTCTGAGAACTCGGTGAGTGCAGACTAGAGCAATGTCCTTCAGACTGGTCCTGCGTCTTTCATGACGTTAGGACTGTTCTTATTTACCTGAGTCTCAGTGAGTTCAAAACGCTGTTATCTGCTGACTTGAGTCAGTACAGTGCTGGTTCTTAATGTGACTTTATATTAAAGAAGTAACTGTGTCCTTGACTGACTAGATGTGCTCAGGAAATCAGCATAGATTAGCATTGGTTCTCCAAGTGTGGTCCCTGGACCTGGAGCAAATGCAGTCTCATGGCCTACCCTAGACCTGGTGAATCAGACTCTGGAGGTGGGGCCCAGTGGTCTTTCTACACGCCCTCCAGCATTGGCCTGAAGCCAGAGGGTCCCTCTGTAATTCAGCTGTATCTTGTAACTAAACGCACAAACGATACTACACCCTGGGAAATTGGTTCAGATACGAGAGCTAGCTTTTCTCACAAACCAAATAACAAAAGCTCCCCCTGCCTGGCTCTCATAACTTTCTTGTCACTCTGATTCTTAAGCCAAGGAAGAAAGATGTCAGAATACGTGTCTGGATCACTGTAGTTAACTTGGTGCCTTGGTGAAGTGGTCTGTCCCCGTGTCACAGTGATGCTGCTGCTATGGGTCATGCAGGTGATGGTGGTAATACCGAGCACGTAGTATGTGCCCGGCCAGTTCAAGCAGCCACACATTAACTCAGGCTTCACAGTCACTCAGAGTAATACAGCTGGCACACTGAGGCACCCAGGGTTACACTGTGGGAAGCATTGAAGCTGAGGTTCAGACTCCTCAGGGTTTGGATGTAGAGCCTGAGCAGTTATGTATGTGCTGCACTGCCTTGTGATCAGCTTTGGGCATAATCTGACCTCATTTCTTATTGTTAGGGTGGGTTCTCAGAAATAGATTTAATGGGTTGAAAGGCATAAAATCCCACACCTATTTCAGCTCCCTCATGAGTTTCCAGCACATTGAGGCCCTTCTGTGGCAGTGGGCTTCCCTGCTTACTCTTCCTTTCTCATGCGTGTGTTTATTTTTTAGGACCGAGGAAGTAACAACAATGTAATGAGCAATTATGAGGCCTACAAGCCCTCCACGGGAGCCATGGGAGACCGGCTGACGGCGATGAAAGCGGCTTTCCAGGTGTGAAATCAAACACTGGGGGCAGTGGTGAGGGGCCCTGATCTTCCCGAGATGGTAGCTGGCCTTGTAGACTAGATGCTGGATTTCCCGAGGGCCTTCCCCCATTTTCAGTTCTGAATATCTAGAGCTTACCTAGAGCTGCAGGTATAGAGGCTGGACAAACCCCTGTTGCTGGTCATCCCCTTTAGGCACGCTCAGGGCCCTCGACCTACAACAGTATCAGTGTTCCCTCTCTGCTCTAAGAAACATCAAGGTGCCAAGGCTCTTGTAATCTGGTTGAGAGTGATTGCCATTTTTTAGCTGAGACAAGTTTGGTTCTGTGTCTCTTATGCCCTGAACCACCTCTCATCCTTCTGTACCTCCAGTTAGCTAGCTGGGCCATTAGGTTTCTTAAACTTACTGTCTCACCCGCTGCTGTTGTCTCTCTCTTAGTCACAGTACAAGAGTCACTTTGTTGCTGCCAGTTTAAGCAACCAGAAGGCTGGAAGCTCTGCGGCTGGGGCAAGCGGATGGACTAGTGCAGGGAGCTTGAATTCAGTTCCAACTAATTCAGCCCAGCAGGGCCACAGCAGTCCTGACAGCCCCATTGCCAGTGCCACGAAGGGTATCCCAGGCTTTGGCAGTCCTGGGAACCTCAGCAGTGCCCCGGTGACCTACCCTTCTGCTGGAGCTCCGGGGGTCAACAACACAGCTTCAGGGAGTAACAGCCGAGAAGGGACTGGGGGTGGCAATGGGAAAAGAGAGCGATATACTGAGAACCGGGGTGGAAGTCGTCACAGTCATGGAGAGAGTGGCAATCGGCATGGCGATAGCCCACGGCATGGAGATGGGGGTCGCCATGGAGACGGGGGTCGCCACGGAGATGGATACCGCTACCCAGAGAGCAGCAGCCGTCACACCGATAGCCGCCGTCATGCTGATGGTCATCCTCACGGAGAGAACAGGCATGGAGGGGGCGGAGGCCGACACGGGGAGAGCCGGGGTGCCAATGACGGTCGGAATGGTGAAAGCAGGAAGGAAAGTTGTAATCGTGAAAGCAAGATGGACCCCAAGGTGGACAGCCCCAAGGTGGACAAGATGGACAGCAAGACAGATAAGACTCCTGATGGTTTTGCTGTCCCCGAGCCGCCCAAGCGCAAGAAAAGTCGGTGGGACAGTTAGAGGGTATGTGCTGAAGTGTGAAATCAGTTGTCTTTAATTTTATTTTTAGATTTGGTAACTAGGTGTCTCAGGGCTGGGTTGGGGCCCAAGGTATAAGGACCCTGGGCCCTTAGTGGACAGCTGGAGTTTGGAGACGTGACCCATTCACCTAGGGAACGTTTCAGGTATTTTCTTGGGAAGCTGCTTTCGTCTTAGAAGCAGCCAGAGTCGGCAGCTTCTTTTGGCTCTTGGTGTCACGAGGGTCAGTTGAGGATACCTTGGGAGAAGGGGCCTTACAGGGCACAAAACTCACTCTAGGTTTATATTGTATGTAGTGCATATTTTTTACTAAAGTGTCACCTTAAAAACATCAACAAGTTTTTCTGTGGCCAGGCAGTCCTCATTTGAGGCTGGATTGATGGTATAGATCAGTCCTTGGAGGTGTTGGGATGTGCACGGAAGCGCTTCCAATCCTCTGCAGGGGAGGTGGGGGGAGGGGAGGAGCCTGATGCTACATGAGAGTTGATGCTCAGGTTTCCCAGCCAGCTTAGTGTCCAGCCCTGAGGCAGGAAGCAGCAGCCTGCCAGACCCAGAGTCCCTGCAGCTGAGGGGTAAAGACGATCCTGGAAACAGGACTGCTCTGGGCCTAAACTGTTGCTAAATTTAAAATGAAAAACAAAAACAAAAACAAAAAACCAACAACAGCTTTTAAAGTGTCTTCTATTTCATTGTATTTTTTTTAACTTGCCACAATGGTAGAAAAATCTTTTGCTGAAATGATTTTGATGATTTTTGTTCTATCTTGTTTATAAAAGGAAAAGAAATATACATACTTCAAATTTTGTGACTTTGTGAAGGTTTCTTTAAGATGTGCATTCCTTTCTGCTTGCTCTAGTAAATGTTTTACTACTGGGACCTGTGAATTGCTTGTCATTTCTACTTCACCATGAGTTGGAACATAGAAATATGATTTAGCACAGCGCACAGGGGTGTGAACACCCAAGTGTTTTGGATCTATCAAGTTCCCAGGAACTGAACTGTCAGACATTTATCCTGGTTTTATTCAGAAGATAACGGGGGAAGACTCGAGAGAACCACTTGCCCAGGCACAGGCTGCAGTGGCCGCCACTGTGGTATGGAGCTTCCCTTGTGATTTAACAGTGGTGAGACTTCTTGCCCAGTGCCCCACGTCCTTCACAGAAGGGTTGTGGGCTCTGATAGTGCCAACAGCATTTTTAGTGGGGCTTTGATGGGAGCGCTTTCTTCCAGTCCGTATGATGCCCCCCTCACTGCCCAGGACCACTAGAGTGCAGGTAGCTGGAACCTGTCTTTTCAAAGACTGAGGCAGGCAAGGGCAGGGCTGGCACCAAGGAGGCCGGAAGGGGCACTGAACCCCTCCTCATCCTCACAGTCCCTCAGAGGCCCTAGTGGCCCCGCTCACTTCCGCTTGTGCTTTTTCTTCTGCTCCTTCCTCTGCTGTGCTCTTTGGTCCTTCTTCATCCTCGAATCCACCACCTTGAAGTGACCTCTGATCCCAGCTGGCCGGCGCACTTTGCGGCCCACACCTTTTTTGGCTACAACATAGGTGACCTGGCGTTTCTCTTTTCCAAGCCCGGCTTTCTTGTAGAGACTGTAAGCGGAATACACAGGTTAGAGGCTTCCTGCTGCTCCCTGATTCCGTGTACCTTTGTGGGTGACCCCTGGCCCCTCACCTTCGAAGCTGTGCCACTTTCTCCCGTTCTGAGATGTCCACCGTGTTAACCACAGCTTCTGCCTTCTTCTTAGTCTGCTCCAGCTTCTTGAGCATCTGTTGGGGGACCTCACAGTCAGGCCAGCCTCTTCTCCTACCCCTGCCCAGCCCAGCCCACCCAGCATCTCAGGTAGCCCCAAGCTCACCCTCCGTTTCTTTCTGGCCTTGGCCTCAGCCACTTTCTTGATGGGCCGTGCATTGATTTCCCGCCAGCGTTTCCGGTAGTGTTCCACTTCCTTCTTATCGACAGGCAACTGTCGTATCCTGTGCTGCTTTTCCTCCTGCACAAACCAGTCTGGAAGCTCCCCCTCATCCTCATTGAACGTGTACCTAGGTGGAAAGAACACCAGATCAGGCTTTCACAGAAACCATCCCTGCCACGCCCTGCCCAGGTTGATTCTCATGACTTCTGGCCCCTCACCGGCTGAAGGAGTCGTCTATGAGGTCCCTCTTGGCTTTTTTGGAAGAAGCAATAAGTGCACCTAGAGCAAGGCCTTCAGGGTCCAGGATCCGACGCTTCACTAGGGAGGGAAGCAGAGATCACAGCTCCGCCCCAACACCCACACCTCCGGTGGCCTTCCCTCCCACTCAGTGCCGAGCTCTCACCGGGGTCCTCGATAGGCACCACCTCAAACCCATCGTCGTCCTCTGACTTAGGCCCACGGCCTCGCTTCTGCCCACGCTGTGATTTCCAGCTGTGCAAGAGGGGAAGGACATGCACCCATGTCCCACTGTACCCCACGCCACCCAGACCCAACCCTAGTTCTTAATTAAAACTGCCTGGGGAACTTCCAGAAACCTTGCCCTCAGGCTGCACTGCAGATCACTTAAACCAGAACCATCTGTATTTAGCTCTCCATCTCCAGCTCTCAGACGATGGGCCAGAACCACTGCTGCTCCTTGAGCCCTCCCGTCAGCCGCCACCACTCACCTCTCCTCGTCCTCGCTGCTGCTCTCGCTGTCGGAGCTGCCATCGCGCTCCTCCTCTCCAGGCCCAGGGGCGACCTCTGACCCCTTAGGAGCCCCCACCTCCTTAGCGGCCTCACCCTGGCACGGGGGAGGCCTGCTTTTGGTCTCCTCATTGGAAGGCGGTGGCGGCGGCTGCTGCCCCTTGCGACGGCTCTCAAACAACAGCTGGGCCTGACTGATCTCCAGGGCCTCGTCGGCGTCGTCCTCAATCCCACTGAAGCCGTCCTGCGATGGGGGAATCGTCAGGCACCCCCTCTCTCCCAGGGAACGCCAGCCCTGGTCTGTCTCGGCCCCTAGCCTCTGCTTACCTTGGAGAACCACAGGCTGGCCTGTTCTTCCTGCAGCACCGCCTTTTCCTCCAATGGTACCAACAGTGGATTCTCTTCTTCCTCCTCTTTATCGTCTTCCGCTTCAGCAAATCGTACACTGTAGCCCCAAGGTCAGCGGGTGTGTCAATGCCCTGGAGGGCTTGCTGCCCCCCACTCCCACTGGGGACTTGAGCTGAGGGTGCCCTGTAGACACCTCCGCAGACACACACACACACACACACCCCACACACACACACCCCACACACACACACACACTCCACACACACACACACACACACACACACACACTCCACACACACACACACTCCACACACACACACACACACACACACACACACACTCCTTACCACTTTCGGTCCTTTAGACTCTGAGGTTCTTTGACTCCTGCCAGCTCCTCTGGATCCAGGTCACTATCCAGAGATGCGTCGTCGTCATCCTCACCATCTGATATATAGATGTCATCTCGTGGCAGGTCAGACAAAAACGTGTCTGCAGCACTCATGTCCCCCTGTGTTACCTCCTCTAACAACTGAGGAGCGACAGAAACAGAGGTCAAGGGCATGACAAGGAACACACTGCTGTAGCCCTCCCAGTTCACCATCTTAGTCTCAGCAACGTTAGAAAAAACACTGTGGCAAGTACATTACCTCCTTTTATAGACAGGGAGGTGACGGGGCTAACTTTAAAACACCCCATCCTAGGCCACGTCACTCAGCGTTCTCTTCTTCAGTTACTGGAAGGAACAGGTTTATGGAAAAGCACCCCATGGCCTAACTGGTGTCAAACTTTAAAATGTTTTAAAATCACTGGTTTTCAAAATACTCAGAAGGCACCTTATCACTGGAGAATATCTACAACTGTTGTTTCCATTGAATAAAGGAGTCCAGCAACATACATCTAACGGTAAGAACTGTTTCACTTATAAACCACTTGTCAACTCCAAAATCTGTTCTCATGGCAAAGACAGCTACTGTTTCCTGACTTACACACCAGGAATCACACCTAACCATCTTTGTTTATTCCTTCCTAGCACCCTAGTAGGTGGTTTCTGTTAATATCTTTTACAGATGAGGAGAGAGGCAAAGCATGCGAAAAGCGTGGTCTGCTCCAGGACCAGCATGCTCTCTGGCTCCGGTACGATGTGACCCAGCTGTTACCTTTCCACACAAGAGCCACAGAAGCTCATTTTATTTGTGATGCTGCTTTTACCAGGAAAAGCAGGCTCTCTAGCATTCAGCAGAAAGCACCGTCCAACAGCCCAGTGCAGCCAGGTGCTGACTTGGTCTCAATGAACTGAGCAACACTGTGCCCGCCTCCCCGAGGCACACCCCCCAGCATATGCACTGGAAACCCAGGAACCCTGGCTGCATCACCTATCACCTAATCTGGCAACGAAAGCCTTGTGGTTCTGATACTCTAGTTCTACAAGGATAAATAAATCTACATCACACTCAAAAAGCTTCCTCAGTTCAGTTCAGTCGCTCAGTCGTGTCCAACTCTTTGCGACCCCACGAATTGCAGCACACCAAGCCTCCCTGTCCATCACCAACTCCTGGAGTTCACTCAGACTCACGTCCATTGAGTCAGTGATGCCATCCAGCCATCTCATCTTCTGTCGTCCCCTTCTCCTCCTGCCCCCAATCCCTCCCAGCATCAGAGTCTTTTCCAATGAGTCAACTCTTCGCATGAGGTGACCAAAGTATTGAGTTTCAGCTTTAGCATCACAAAGCTTCCTACTCTACCATTATTTTAGGTTTACGTCTCCTCCTGGTCTTTGAAATACAAGGCTCTTGTTTTTTCCCAGCCTCCCCTCACCAAGTCATTTATGGGCGAAGACAGCAGCCACGAGCCATTCAGCATACCGAACCAAAGGCCTCCAGGGCGCCCACCTCTCAACACCCACGCAGGTCCTGCCATCTCCTGCGTGGGCCCCACCCCACCTCACCTGGTGACCCCGGATGGTACGCAGGGAGAACATGCCAGTCTCCCCCTCGTCTGCGATGGAAACCCCGGGAAGATCCATCTTCAGCTCCACGCGCTCCCGCTGCTTCCTCTGCTCACGCAGCAGCTTCTTCTTCTTCCTGAGGGGCCGGGTTGAAGAGTTACAGCTGCCCAGCTCTGGAGATTCCCCAGCCAGGCCTTCACACTCTCCCGGATCTTCACCCACCAAGGGACTCAGGCGTGGTGGTCCCCCAGCTCCCCTCACCTCTTTAATTCTGCCACCTCCTGGGCCTTCATCTCTGCCAGAGTCCGGTTCAGCTGCTCCTCCTCCTCCTCCTCCTGAGATGGCTGCGGCCCAGTCCCGGCTGCGGCCTCCTCCTCCTCTCCTTCCTCTTCCTCCCCGGAGCTGAGGCTGACACAAGTGTCCCAGGAGCTGATTATCTCCACAGATGCCTCCCGCCAACACCTGCTCAGCACCTGCCCTGGCTTAACTCCCTCCTCACCTGATGTCCAGTGCCTTTGCTTGCTCCTTCAGCTTCTTGGCCACGTATCGCCGAAGCTTCGTTCTCCAGTTCAGTAGCGACCTGCCCCAGAAATACCATTCCTGACCCTACTGTCGCCGTCCCAACCTCCTCCTGGTTTAGGTCCATACCCCAAACCTCACGTGTGAGCCACATAAGTCCGAGGACTCAGGCCCCAACCCCGCATCTCCAGCACAGCAGCATCCTGTTCCCCAAGATCCAGCGTCATGTCCCTCCCAGGCCTCCCCGCTGCCCTCGGGGCTCCCAGAACTTCCGCCCATCCCCAGCACGAACCTGAGCTCCTTGCGCCCCAGCACTTTGATGTCCTGACAGCACACCCGAATGTCCTCAGTGGTGGCTGGATGCTGTGCCAGCTCTTCATCGTCTAGTGAGATCTGTTTTGGGGGGAGAGGAATAGGGAGATGCTCAGGCTCTGTTTCTGGGGCTCCCCCACAGCCCTCAAGTCTGGGGACTCACTTCACTGGCTTTGGAGAGGAAGTCAACAGGGTTGGCAGCTCGGAGGAAGTCAGTGACGGAGGTTCGGTGATAGAGAGTAAGGTCGCCCTCAGCGTAGCCTTCAGCCTTAAGAAGGGAAATAATGAAGGTTGAGCAGTCAGTCCCTTCTGGGCTGTCTGTAGGACCCACCAGGCCCAGCCTCCTCCAAGTTCCATGACCTGAGAGTGGGCCCACTCCCTTAACACACCTTTGGCTTCTTCTTAGTCACCAATTCTGTAACAGTCTTGGCCTGAACTTCAACTTCCTTGAATGCAAACTTGGGGTCAAAGAATTTACTGTCAACCTTGTCAGGAGCCAGGAAACCTAAGATAATAGGATTCATGAGCAAGTGTGCTTTGGTAGGTAGGAGACCGAATCAAGAGAACAAATGAAGTTACACCCACCTTGGCAGACTACAAAGATCTCCGCAGATTCATGACGAGAGGCTTGGGGCTTGGTGGCCTGGACACGGCGGAAGAGCTGCTGGAAGATCCACAGTAAGGGCTGATAGTCACGGGAACGGAAAACCTTTGTGATGAAGCAGCCACCACGGCCCAGAAAGTCACAAGCCAAACGCAGAGCCATCAGCGTCAAATGGGCTGTGGGACAGAGATGGTAAGCTGAGGACCTCTGCAGCCTGAGAGGGCATGCCCGCCTCCACCCTTATCTCCACGTCCTCTGACCCCGGCACCTTGTGAGTAAGCATCATGGGCCCAGCTAGCTCCAACGTTGGGGGCCCCATCATTGAGCACAACATCAACCTTCCAGGTTTTCAGCTCCTTCCTCAGGGCCTACAGAGAAGGAAGAGATTATTGTAACTGAAATACAGACATGGCTGTGAACAGAATCACTGGTTCAGCCATCTGTCCACCCAATCATTTGTTGAGTGCCCACCACAGGCCAATTCCTGTGCCGTGGACAGGGGATACAACGATAAGCAAACCTATCTGTCCTCGTGGAGCTTAGTCTATACAAAACCCGCTGGAAAGGATTTCATGGAAATCTCTGCACTTCCTCTAACTCCAAAGACTTCTTTCGTGAATAAAGATGCTGGATGGACACAGTGTCTTTCGGGCCTTGTCACAGAGATAATGTGTGGGCACTGCTTAGGGCATGGTAAACAGGAAAAACGTGCCTTCAGGGGATCAGGGTGGGAAGAGGGATGGATGCAAATGTCTACTTATAAAAAGGATGGGACAAAGAAGGTTCCTATTACCTGCCTACAGCGTTCTGTTGTGATGTCCTCCTGGAGGGTCACCACATTGGGAAGAGGCTTGATTGGGACCAGATCCACTCCTGGAAGAAAAGAGGGCAGAGGATTCCAAAAGGCTGCCTCAAGCAGGGAGGAAGGAAATGCAGAACCATAGTGTCTCACTCTCCCACCCCCTGGAACACCTAAGAGAGCCACCGGTTACTCACCCACAATAAGGCTGGATACAGGCATAAACTTGGCAGCCACTTGCAGCCTATAAAAGAGATGTAAAGATTAAAATACCCTCGACCACCTCTCTCTCTCCCTTGACAATCTGATCTCCCACCCCTAGTGTTGGGAAGTCTCTGGGACCTGGGACCTTTTGCTGCAGTGTTTGCAGTTGAACAAACAACTCCTCAAGTAATAAAATACAAACCACAAGTGACTAAAAATAACTGTATGCATGCCCAGCTGGGGTAAATTTTGGACAAGATACAAAAGACAAAAAACAAACAAATCCACTGCCACTTATGAAGAGCTAGGAGCAAAAGCAGGGTCCTGCACTTGCCCCCGACACTCACCATCACCAAAGGGGTGAGCTAAACCACCTAAGCCACTCTCCTAAGGCTGGGCTCCTAGATACACAGCAACCCTCACCCCATATAGAGAATCAGCTCATACCCCTCAGGGAGCTAGCAACCAAGGGAACGTGTTACTCGTTCTCATGCCCTCCTGCTGCAGCAGGGGCCCCAATAAAGCTTTGCCTGAATTTCCTGTCTGGCCCCTAATCAATTTCTACTGATTGGGGAAGGCAAAGAACCCTGGTCTGGGAAAGATTGAAGGCAGAAGGGGATGACAGAAGATGAGATAGTTGGACGGCATCACCAACTCGATGGACATGAGTCTGAGCAAGCTCCAGGAGGTGGTGATGGACAGGGAGGCCAGGGAGGCCAGGTGTGCAGAAGTCCATGGGGTCGCAAAGAGTTGGACACGACTGAGCAACTGAATGGAACTGAAGAACCCTGGTCAGTACCAGTCAAACGTATGTACACGTTCTAAATCTTCCCTCCTGAAGCTTACAGTTCTGGGGTGTACAGAAATTTGAGGCTGGTATTACTGTATCCCTCCCGCCCCTCAACGCAATTCTCAGTCATCCAAGGCTGGAACCCAGAAAGTTTCCATAAGGAGCGTCAGGTGCCAGGTGTTACCCACCATCCACCCGGTGCAGCGCACAGGTCCAGCAATGCTCGGGCTTTTTGCAGAAATTGAAAGCGGCGATTCAGCTGGATCAGCTTGAAAGCAGAGCGGGACCGGTAACCTGGAGGCGGCGACAAAATACTGTAACAAGGTCCGCGAAGCGCTTTCCCAACGGGATTTCTGCGGCCTCCCGACCCACTACCCTTTCTGCGGAAAAGAAACTCAATATTCGGAAAGCGGGGCGAACCGACCGAGGTCGGTGGCTCGCCTGCTCTGACAGCACGAACCCTGACTCACCGGTCTCCTTCGCCAAGTGATAGAACTTGTCCCGCCGGCTCTTTCCGACTTTGCTCTTTTTGCCCATGGTGTAACGTGGAGGCACCACTCAATCGAGAGAGAAAGCAGAAGTTGGAACGTCTCTTCCCGGAGCACTAGATTCCGCTTTCCGTTTTCCACTCGCCGTCGCGGAGACACTACTCATCGGCAACCAGCACCGTTTTCTCCACCCTGGAGCGGCACATGTGGGCAGCATACGTACTTCCGCTTCCGCTTGCGTCCCTCGCGTCCCGGCTCCAAGTTTTCCGCCATTTAGAGCGTGGCCACAAATCTTATTCTCTGTAATTCTTCCCCAGGTTTTACATGTTGGAAGCTGGCACCAAGAGAAATGGCGCCAAAACCGAATTTCTAGAGAGTAACTTTAGGAGTTCTGTGCCTTTTACACCAAAGATCCTGACCTCGCGTACCCCCGTCCCTCCCCTCATGGCCCTTGTTATTTGTTACCTTCCGTCCTCACACCCCGCCCATTGACCCGGAACTGTTCTCTTCCCGAGTCTTTGGTACCCCCCACCCTAGCGAGCGCCGGCTTTGCGCCTGCGCGCCAAAGCGGCTCTGATGCCGGCGGTCTCCGCGGACGAGGGAAGATGGCGCTTGACGGACCAGAGCAGGTATGGCGGCGGCGGCCGGGCGGGGACCGGGGCTGGATGCGAAGCAGGTGCGATCCGAGGTGGGCAGCCGGCCGGTGCCAGCGGGTCGGAGGAGCCCGGGGTGGGTGAGCCAATCTAGACTGGGCCTTGCCTGGGACCGGATCTGCTGTGTCAGCGCCGCCCGCGGCGGGTCACGGTGAGGCCGGGAGTGGAAGACCGGGTGGAAGCCGATTGAGTGAGGAGGAGTGGTGAGAGCAGTGGGAGCGGGAACCCACTCTTGCGGGAGTCGGGGGCCCCGTGCTTCCTGCTGGCTGCGCCTGTACAAATAACATCTCGGGATTGTGTAGCGTTCCGGGTGCGCTGTTTCTTGATTCTCCTGAAAGTCTTAAGAGGTAGGCGGCATTCTTCTTCTGTTTTAGTTTAGTCTTAAGGAAATGGTTGTGAAGAGATGGAGTGAGGGACGAGAACACAAACCTTAAATCTCCGAAATCAACGTGGAAGTAGCTTTATCCCCTGGATGTTTAGCCTTTTGGTTAATAATTACCCTGTGTTCTCAGATGGAGCTGGAAGAGGGGAAAGCAGGCAGTGGACTCCGCCAATATTATCTGTCCAAGATTGAAGAACTCCAGGTGAGAACTGACTTCAAAGGTCCAGAGGGAGCTAGAAGGGGGATGAGCGGATCTCTACAAATCCATGTAATTCTACTGCGGCGCAGTGGAAAAAGTAGTATTGATAACAAGTTAATAGTATAAAATATATGAAATTAACTGTCTCGTGTTCCCCTCAAATCCCACCTTTTTGAATATAATTAATATTCACAGTTTTTTACACATCTTCAAGAGTCAAATTTTAACATAAAAGTACCCCTTAGCCAAAAGTCGTTCCTTTTAAAACCCGAATGAAACGGTTTCTTGTGAAGAGAAGACATAAAGTCAGGAAATGACATTTATCAGAGAAGGGTTGGGGCAGAGAGAAGAAAGAATTGAGGAGTCTGGAAAATGCTGATTCCATGGGACTGAATGAAATGAAACTGAAGAGCCCAGTGCTCTAGCCTAGAGAAGCAGCAAGGACCACAGGAATAAGAAAAATAACGTAAATTGGATGGAGGCGCGCCGCAAGGGAAAATTCTGAACTTCAGGTACATTTGTGGGTATCATATTTGGTTTGTCATTTTTGAAATGCTTTACCTGTGTGACAAAGGTCCATATAGTCAAAGCTGTAGTTTTTCCAGTAGTTATGTACGGATTTGAGAGTTGAACCATAAAGCTGAGCACTGAAGAATTCATGCTGTTGAATTGTGGTGCTGGGGAAAACTTGAGAGTCCCTTGGACTGCACGGAGATCAAACCAGTCAATCCTAAAGGAAATCAACCCTGAATATTCACTGGAAGGACTGATGCTGAAGCTCTAATACTTTGGTGACCCAACGTGAAGAGTCAACTCATCGGAAAAGACCCTGATGTTGGGAAAGACTGAGGGCAAGAGAAGGAGGCGACAGAGGATGAGATGGTTGGATAGTATCACTGACTCAGTAGACATGAATTTGAGGAAACTCCAGGAGATAGTGAAGGACAGGAAAGTCTGGTGTGCTACAGTCGATGGGGTCACAAAGAGTCAGACACGAGTTAGCGACTGAACAACAATGTGTGTTTTCTTTTGTTCCTTATGTTAATCCTAAAAAGAGCCAGGATAGGGGTGCTATACCCACTTGAGGTTTGGTAACAGATCTAGACCTTTCTCATGGTTTTCATTGGCTTTCACTCAGCTGATGATTGCCAGCAGTGGGGCTGGAACTTAGCATTCTGACTCAGAAATCTTCCCTCAATACCCAAGTTCCCACTCTGAGAAACTATGTTAATCAGCTGTTACCTTGTCTCCATTAGGGTTTGTTATTCCTAGACCAGTATTAGACAAGCAGCTCTCCCCGCCCTGCCCCCATGGTTGTCCTGCGCTCCAGAGGCCCTTTTGGAGGACAGGGTCAAGGTTGAAGTCATATTGGAGAATCTGAATGGGGAATGCAGGTGCCCTGTGCTTTCCTCACTCAGCTCATATCAGCCTATGAGGGTCTTGGCCAAGATTTTAACCTCCTCCTGTTTTCCACCCTTTGCTTCTTGTTCTCCAATAGCTGATTGTGAATGATAAGAGCCAAAATCTCCGGAGGCTACAGGCACAGAGGAATGAGCTTAATGCAAAAGGTGAGGAGGGAAAGATGGGAGGGCTGCATGGAGGCAACTGGTGTGAGGTCTGAGTGTTCAGTCTTCTTGAAGCGAGTCTTCACCTAAGTGCCCACTACTTCATCTCTCTCTTGAGTTGCATTGTAATCTCCTTAAACTCGTGAATTCTAGACTTTCTTTTTGAGTCCTTCCTTCAAAACTTCTGATTAATCATGGTGTCTGCTTCCCATCTAGTTCGCCTGCTGCGGGAGGAGCTACAGCTGCTGCAGGAACAGGGCTCCTACGTGGGGGAAGTAGTCCGGGCCATGGATAAGAAAAAAGTGCTAGTCAAGGTAAAGGCAGCAGGACCCGGCACCAGCCACCTGCCTCTGCATTCCAGTACCTTTGTGCGCCGTGAGGACATTGTTCTCCCCTTAGTGTAAGACTCATGGGTCTTCTGGGTGAGGTTAGTGATTTGGTAACTGTTAGGGACGGTCATGCGCCCTTGTTTCTGTAGGTACATCCGGAGGGCAAGTTTGTCGTCGACGTGGACAAGAACATCGACATCAATGATGTGAGTGCAGCCCGGGAGGTGGGAGGTGGGGGTCAGCTCTCACCACACCACTTCCTGAACCTTTGTCCCTTGCCCAGGTGACACCCAATTGCCGGGTGGCCCTCAGAAATGATAGCTACACTCTGCACAAGATCCTGCCTAACAAGGTGGACCCGCTGGTGTCCCTGATGATGGTGGAGAAGGTGCCAGACTCAACTTACGAGATGATTGGTGGACTGGACAAACAGATCAAGGAGATCAAAGAAGTGATTGAGCTGCCTGTGAAGCATCCTGAGCTGTTTGAAGCGCTGGGCATCGCACAGCCCAAGGTGAGCAGGGCTTCTGTGCGAGGGCCATACTGCTACTGTATACCTGCCCCACCCAGGTAGACTGGAGCTTGCTTCCACTGGTCCTGCTCAGCCAGGGGCTGGGGGAAGAGACGCTACCAGGCCATCGAATGGTTTGGGTTTAAGCTCCAGAAAGGACTTTGATGTTCACTTCTTTATCTCTAGCGTCTAACGTGGAATCTGGCACAGTGCAAACACTCAATAAATGTTCCTTGAATGAAACATGGGGGCCAGCTTCCTTCCCTGAGCCCCACCCTTGCTCTCTAGGGGGTACTGTTGTACGGACCTCCAGGCACGGGGAAGACGCTGCTGGCCCGGGCTGTGGCACATCATACAGACTGCACCTTCATTCGTGTCTCTGGCTCTGAATTGGTACAGAAATTCATCGGGGAAGGTAACTGTGGTCAGAAACATGAAACTAAGGTGGGGAGGGGGCAGAACTTGTTAGCTCGTTGACACTTGACTTGGTCTCCGCACAGGGGCGCGGATGGTGAGGGAGCTGTTTGTCATGGCCCGAGAACACGCTCCATCTATCATCTTCATGGATGAAATTGACTCCATTGGCTCCTCGAGGCTGGAGGGGGGCTCTGGAGGGGACAGTGAAGTCCAGCGCACTATGCTGGAGCTGCTCAACCAGCTGGATGGCTTTGAGGCCACCAAGAATATCAAGGTACGGTGGGGTCGGCTGGGGGAAGGACCAAGGGAAGGCCCTGGGTGAGGTGCAGCCTGCCTTAGGAAGGGCTTAGCTGACGCCACCTGCTTTGTCCACTCAGGTTATCATGGCAACCAATAGGATTGACATCCTAGACTCGGCGCTGCTCCGCCCAGGGCGCATAGACAGAAAAATTGAATTCCCACCCCCCAACGAGGAGGTTTGTAATAAGCAGCATTGGCAGCGGCCCCAGCTGTGGTGGTAGGCCCTGGGCTCAGGCTTTTCCCCTCCCATCGCTAGGCCCGGCTGGACATTTTGAAGATCCATTCTCGGAAAATGAACCTGACCCGGGGGATCAACCTGAGAAAAATTGCTGAGCTCATGCCAGGAGCGTCAGGGGCTGAAGTGAAGGTAACAGGAGTGCCCAAGGGAAAGGGGGCAGAGGCAGGAAGCACTGGGTTCAGGGCACAATGGCAGCGCCGCCTTCTTCCCTGCTCAGGGTGTGTGCACCGAGGCTGGCATGTACGCGCTGCGGGAGCGCCGCGTCCACGTCACGCAGGAGGACTTTGAGATGGCAGTGGCTAAGGTACAGGGCCACACCTTTCTGCCTTTGCTGGTGGTGGCTCTGGAGCAGTGGGGTTGGGCACGTGTTCACTGGGTCTCTAATTCAAATGCGCTCTCTCTCCAGGTCATGCAAAAGGACAGTGAGAAAAACATGTCCATAAAGAAACTATGGAAGTGAGGCGGACGTCCTTTGTGTGGATCCCTCAAATAAAGCTCTGCCGCTCAAGACCTTGAGGACCTGAGTCTGTTAATCAGTGGCCGCACTGTTCAATCACCAGGTCTGGGTACCACCAATAAACAAAGATTTATTTGGAAATTTCCAAACCTGCCAGAAGTGGCGTTTGCCAAGCCCTCGGCCCACCCTCCTTACCAGGCTCCAAAGAGCAACAACAGTCCTCCCCATCTCCCACTGCCCTCCACCGAGCACACACACACCCACGCCTCGGGCCATGCCAGAGAATTAGGGTGCCCTCTCCCTAGGAGGCATTACCCTCTGGGCCCAAGAGCCGGGGTGGCAGCCCTCTGGCATCGCAGGAGATGATGGCGGCCAGAGCCGCTTGCATAGATTGAGAAAAGAAAATAAGGAGGGACCCCCAAGTAGGGCTCCCTGAAAACCCCCAACACACCCCCATAAAAAAGTGGCTCCCGCATAGAAAATCCTGCTCCACAAATAGTGCAAATAACCCGAAGGAAAGGAAATTACCAGCAGCAAGGCTGGGCTGGTAGGAATGGCAAAGAACTTTGGTTTGGAAAGGCTGGGAAGAAAGGGAGCAGTGCCCCTCTTCCTCGCCCCGCTCCCTGGAGCCAGCATGGACACTTGCCCCAAGGGGGTCTGTAAACAAGCAAAGCCAGGGGCCTTTGGTTCCAAAAGGTCTTGGTTACAATGTCAAAGCAGAGCCTCCAGGTCCTTCTCAGGCCTGCCTGCAGGGGGCATAGGAGGCCTCTCTCGTGAACCCAGTTAAAGCCAATGTGTAAGTAAAAGGCTTTGGAGGACCAAGCAACTAGGAATCCTATCACTACACTTAAGAAACTAAAGCCAGGGAGCCGAGGATGACTGGACATGCCCCTCACCCCCTCATTATCCTACGTGTCTGCGCCCCAGAGGGTGGTCCCCTTCCAGGCTGAGGGTGTGGCTCCAGGCTGGGAAGAAAAGAAGGGATCCCTGAGCAGTTAGGTCAGGCGGATTCCCAGCACCTGTTCCAGTTCCTGCCTTCGCTGCTGCACCTGGAGGAGGGACAGACCGGCGGCTCAGGCCCGGCTGCCCACGCTGCCCTCCGGTGTGCCCTCCAGGCCAGCCGGGGCAGAGCCGCCTCACCTTGGCAAAGATGTGCCTCCCCACTGCTTCCTGGGCCCAGGGCTGGTGGTAGAAAGCTGCTCGTCTCTCCTCCTCCGGGTTCCCAATCACATCAGTGATGATCTGTAGAGCGCCAGGAGGAGAGCTGAACACAATTCCCACCCCTGAGCCAGAAGAAGGGTGCTGGGGACAGAACCCCCAGAGCTTAACATGGGATCACCCTCAGGAAAAAGGGGCACACCTTGAGGTCCCGGCGCTGGGAACGGAGCCACTCCTGGATGAAGTCCTGGGGGTCAGTGCTAAAACTGAGCATGAAATCCCTCTGGGTCTTCAGCTGGTTAATGGACTCAATAGTCTCGTGGATCTGGGCAAAGGGGTATGTATCAGACTGACTCCCACCCCGACAAGATCTGCTTCCAGCCCCAACCCCAAAGGACTCAGGTCTCATCCCCAGATGCTATATAAATGGAAATGCCCGACACCTGCCACGCTCACTGGGGCCCATAGGAGGTTGGGGCCCACCTTGACATCAAGGGAGGCGATCTCCTGCTGATTGGTGGTAGAGGCCAGAAAATTGCTCATCTGGGCCTTGAGCGGGTCATCCACCTCCACATCAATGTCATAACAGGCTGTCTTCTTCTGGTCGTTAGGGTCCACGCTACACGGCACACGGGAGAGGGAGCTAACTTCCCTCGCACCCACCCGGGGCCAAACCACACACCCAGGGAGCAAGAAACCAAACGTGCTGCTTTGCTTTGGCTTTAATTCAAGCCAAAGGTAGACTGCCCTGAGAGCAGCCTTGCTCCCCCTTCCCGTTTACCTGATGACATGGTTGATGACAATGGGGTCTGGATGCTGCAGCAGCCCCGCCAGCTTCATGGGAATCTCAGAGAAACGTAGTCGGCCGCAGCTGAAGATCTGGGGAGGGCGCCAGAGGGTGGGTGACGCCCTAGCGGGCACATGGGGCAGTGGCCTGTCCCGGGGCGGTGTGGCGCGGCAGCAAGGCGGGGGCCGGGGGGGAGGGGGCGGTGTCCCCGCTAACCTGGCGGAAGTAGCGGTTGCAGTTGATGTACTCGCGCTCGTGGCCGTCCTGCAGCTGGTTGTGTTTGATGTAGAGCCACAGGGCCTGCATGATGGCAGCCCTCGTCTGCGTGTGCACCCCCAGCAGCCTCGCCAGGCGGGGGTCCAGCTTGTACTGCGGGGGCTGGCATGGACAGACGGGAGTCAGAGGAGGGAAAAAAAAAACCAAAGCAGACTAGGGCAGGGACAGGAAGGGTTTACGATAGGCACCTGCCCCCAGCCCCAGACGAGAGTACCCACGACCCCAGACGTGGCCTCAGGGCACTTGTCACCTGATGATCCAGCATGAGCAGGAGGGTGCACTTGACGTTCAGGTCTCCGGGCCGTTTCACCTGGAAGCCGTCTGTCTCCTGGGTGGTGGGCATCCGGTGCCACTGGCAGGAGGAAGGGGAGTCAAGCTCATCACCAAAGGCGTGGGCAACATACGCACCCGGCCCTGCGAGGGGACTGAGGCCATTTCTCTGCCCGCCTGGTGCGGCACCCTGTGCTCCCGAGCCCCAGGCCCGCTCTCACCTCCACCAGGTGGTTGTCAGGCCCGTACAGTTCCTTGTCCAGCTCGATGACGAGGCTCTTAAAGAAGGAAGAAAACTTCCGCTTCTGTTTACTAGGCTGGAGATGTAAAGGGGGTGAGACGGGGTGCTGCTGAAGGTTCAAGTCTAAGCCACATACTAAGCCCCGAACAGAGGAATACTGTTTCAGTCCTAAAGCTCAGGGTACTGAGGATTCTCAGGCCCCGAAAGAAGCGGGGAAAAGTGAGACCTGAGGCACGGAAAGGGGCCTGAGGCAGCCCCGCTGTCAGCCAGTAAAGGACCGGAACTAGCAAGGGCACCCCTTCCTCAGGACACTCTATTGCCATCTGCAGGGAAACCACTGTAACAACCATGCAAACCTCCCACCTCTGGACTGGGTGCTGTGCCCTCTCCCTCCGGCAGGGTGACCCCGGAAGTGCCCAAGTGTCTGGCCCAAGTCTGAAACCCAGACACACCACCACCCCTCCAGACACCTCCTTCCCCAACTCACATCGTCCAGCAGTTTTCCCTCTACTCGGAGTTCCCAGGAAGCCACCTTGTCCCCTGCAGGGGTTCCTCCGGGGGTCCCTGTGGTTCCTGCAGTGTCACCTTCTGCCTTGCTGGGACTGAATGTATTGGAAATATAGATCCGCAGCTTTCGTTTTTGCTAAAGAAAGACAACAGGTTAACTAGACAGTGACCAGCTGCTACCCAATCCTCCCATCTGAACTCATTTCACACCCATCCAGAGGGCTGCAGGTCAGGCCCCTAGTGAGGCCCTGGGAATTGGGTGAGGATATCTCATCCCTCACCTTCAAGGGACTCACAGCTTTATGGGGAAACAGATGCAGTACCAACAGGTCCAATACAGGGGAATCGGTGGTGGTATGACAGATACACAGAGGGTGCTATCAGAAGTCGCTGGCTCATAGTTTAAATGAAACTCAAACACTCATCATGGCCACAGAACATCATCTCCTGGAAAGCCTCCACCATTCAAGGAACTGTTCTCTAGATAAAATTTCTCTAGGGACAGGGAAGAAGACAGGAACTATCCTTATCTACCCTCCAGCTTTGCCTTTCAAACTTCTGACCATGATGTACAATATTAATGCTTTAAATTATAATCCAGGATCTGCACATATATGCAAATATATAAAACAAAAATGTCATAATTCCTTTGCTACTGCGAAGAATTATCATTTCTACAACCCTAATGTTCCATTGAAAACAGGCTGGCCTCACCACATTAAAGCAAATTCATGCTAAATGGGCTGTATCCTATAGTGTAAAACATCCTGCTCTAGCCCATTAGAGACCCCCACTTGGCCCCTGGAAAACAAGGCCAGGGAGAGGCAGAGAAGCTTGGCGAAGCCCAGGAGCGGCTGGGGCTGCACACACCGTCAGAGGCTTTTTGATGGCCTCCTGGATCTCCATCCGCTTTCGAGCAATGGTCTGGTCCAGCTTCCGTTCAAAAGCCAAGAGGTCCATGTACGCCTGAGACTCTGGAACAAGCTCCCGAATCTGGAGGTGTGGAGGGAGCAAGGATACATCAGTTCATTTCAGCTGCAGCTCTGGCTCCTTCCTCACTTCCTCCCTCGCCCCAAGGTGAGGGGAGACTGAGTCTACCCTCAGCCAACCAGCCCTTGGGTGGGCCTCGTAGGCCCTCTCCCAACATACTCACTCGCTGAGGTAGAACTTTATCTGCCATCTTCCTCCTCTTTAACCTAAGAGGACAGAAACCCAATGAAGAGGTCCATGGTCCAAAGGACCTCCCCGCCTCCCCACCGCTCCAGTCCCCAGGACCTTCCCAAGACAACCAGGAGTCTTCCTCAGTCATCGCAGCCCTTAGGACATGCAGAAACCCTGTTACTGCCAGAGCTACACTAGACGGGGAAGAAGAAACAGGATGATCTTACCCCCGGCGCTGGGCAGGCATCGGGGGCTGGGCCTGAGGCACAAGCAGGCGTTTTCGGAATGGGTCCATCATGGTGGGTGGCATACCAGGTCGAAGTGGAGCAGCTGTGCCAAAGGGGGAGCCGGCAGGGGGTCCCACCTGCAAGCCAGCCATGGGCATCCGGCTCCCTGGGGACATGCCAGGCCGCTGGGGGAAGTGAGCCAATGGGGGTGCATAGGTCAGGGGTGGGGCCCAACGGTGCCCGTAACCCATTCCTTCCATCCCTCTCCTCAGCAGGGTCCAGTCCTGAGCAGCACACGGCGGGGCCGCCGAGCCCGGGCAGGAGTGCCAGGAACAAAGGGGAGCAGGCGCCTGAGAGCAGGAGTGTAAACCACACCTGCCCCACCCCCTTCAACCGCCCTGGCAGCCGTGCCAGCGAATGAGGCCCGCAGAGCCCAGGGGGTGGGAGGAGAACCCTGCCTGAAGGGAGAAGAAGGGCCTGGGGGAGTTTTTCAGGGCCCATCGCCACTTGCAACCACCTTCTGGCCCCAGCAACACTCTGCCCAGCTCCCTGGACCAGCTGGCCTCAAGGCTCTCAGATGGTCCCACCGAGCACTCCATCCTCTCCTCCCCCAGCTTGAGGCAGAAGCCGGGGGCCATGTTGTAGCCAGGCGGTGGGCTGTGGCTGTGATGCGAGCAGGATGACAGGGCACAGCCCCAGTGCCCGTCCCCGTCACCAGCCTGGTGGTGAGACTGAGCAGGGAATGGCAGTCCAACAGGCTGGCAGGCCCATCGGCAGCAGCACCCCAGGTAAGCAAGCTGCAACAGGATGGCTTGGAGCCTGTCCCGACGGGTGGGGGCAGCCTCAGGCAGAGTACACAGGCCATCTGGTCGCCATATGGCCCCTAATCTACTCACCATCCAGAACTGGACCCTTCTCTCACCTCCCTGCTGCCCAGCCCCCAACCTCTAGGCCTGAAGACTCCAAGGGGAAGCTGTGGCTCCCCAGTGGTCTGCAGAAGGGAGAGCAGCTGGCATCTGGCCTCTGCCTGTGGTCCACACGCCACCTGGTGGCTGGGGCTGCTTGGCAATGCCAAGCTGGAGAATGGAGATAAGATTAGCCTGGGATGCGAGGATCAAAGTCTTAGGATCAGCAGAGGAAGCTGGGTGGGAGGTGGCTTCTTTCAAGGCCTGCAGAAGGGATTTCCCACTGAGGTCCGGCTCCCCAACATTACTGTGGAACCCACTGGGGAGGAGCCCCCACCCCCTTCCTCGTGGCTGCTGCTGCCTGCAAGGCCTGTTTGGCAGCTCTGCCTCGCACACACTGTCCCTGGCAGCTTCTCAGGGCTGGCCCCAGGGCCCAGATTATGCAACCAGCACAACCAGCCAACCAAGCCAGGCTGGGTGGGGATTCACACCAAATCAAAGGACCCCCGCCCCCCCCTACCCCCTTCCCCGCCAGCATCACAGAGATGAGATTCCTGCTCCAACTCTTCATCCAGCACTCATCCCACGTTCTCACCAAGGACGGTCAGATTCTTGACCAGAGGCAAACACAGAGAAAAACATAAGAAACACGACCCAAAGACAGGGGGAGGGGAAAAGGAGTGGGGTGGGAAGGAAGCGTTTGGGAGGATGGGGTTCAGTGTGGGGGGCTCTGTCATGGACCTCTGGAGTCCTGCCACAAGTCTCCTCATCAGGAGGAGGCTCCTCTGAGCTGCTGAGAGGCAAAGACAGCCTGCTTCTCTGCCTTAATGAGCCATAGCTACATAGCTAGAGATGCTAGGAAAAAAAAACTCAGGGTGGCCACAGCTGAGAGCCCGGCCCCCTCGCACCCTAGACTCCAGTGTTTCCCACCAGCGCCTGAGCTGAGGGGGTGGAACGACTGAGGCAGGGAACCTGCAGAGTGGGAGGTCCCGAGCACCACGCAGCCCGCCTAGGCAGGTGCTCCCGGAACAGGAAGTCCCAAAACCAGGCGGCACAGGCCTGGCCTAGAGGAGGCCTGCGAGGCCCCCCAGCTCGCCCAGGGCCCCATGCTTCTCCCGAGGGGGTAAAGGGCCCCTGGAAAGGCGGCTTACAGTTCCTGCAGTCCCAGCTCAGCCTGGCCAAGCTCCACACCTGGGCTCTGAAGCACCAGTAATTCCTCCTCTTCTAAAAAAACAACCCAAGACTTAAAAAAAAAAAAAAAAAGACCAGAGCCCTGATCTCTTAGGCTCCCTGACCCCTTTCCTGCAGCAGGGCTAGGGAGGCCTGGCTCCACGCCCTGAGCCTCAGATGTGAGCAGTAACCTCCTCTCCCTCAGCCTAGCACAGCCCATGTCCTCATCCGGACTCTGGCTCCACGGCCCACGACAGCAGGGGTGGGAAGCCAGGCTGATGCTGCCGCCTCCAGTCTGGCCCCTGGTGCCTCTGAAGGCTGGGCCTAAGGACCAAGAAGAGAACCTACCTCTGCAGACATACAAAATACCTTCAACTCTCTGGCGTGAACCCAGCAATCTGTGTTCTTTGCGGGGGGCGGGGGAGGGGGTGTAGTGGTTTTTTTTTTTTTTTTTTATTATGTTTTTGTTAAGCTCCTTAGTAGACTGTGACCCACAGCTTGAAACACTCTGTAAGCAGGTGGGGTCATCACTTTCCTTCCATCAGTAAGCTCCCCTATTTGCCCCACGTGGGCTTGAGAGCCTCGCTCCTCCAGCTCACCTCACATGCCCCAGCAGAGACACACCCTCTGCTCCTCAGATCTCAAGTCCCTTCTCCCAGAAGTCACATAACTGGACTTGGAAAGAGGCCACACAGGATCCTCCTTGAAGTCAGCAGACGTGAACTGGGCCCTCCCTCCCCCGACATCTATCTTTACTTCTGCACCCCTCCCCCCACACATACACACATGCCCCTTCCCTGGAGGAGGAGGAGGCCATGAGAAGCTGCAGGGGAAGCCCAGGGAGGCAGAGGCTCCGTGCCTTCCTCAAGGTCCCCTCTCCTGGAAGCCTGGGGTACCCAGCCAGTTCGCTCAGCCTTGCCACCGGTCCAAGGCCACTCCCTCCAAATCATTCTGGAATCCGTCCTCTCAGGGATTTCCCCAGGCTTAGGAAATTAGAAAGGCTCCTATCTGGTCCTTGGAGCCTTCCCCGGGGCCAACAGCCCCCAGGGAGGCTCCTCAGCTAACTCACCTAAGAGCTGGAATGACAGACACAGGGATCCCCTCAGTGACACCCTGGGCCCATGAATCCCCTGGAGTGAGAGCAAGATGGGAAAGATGAATCCCAGCTGGAGTCTTGGGGACCAGGTCTGTCTCTGTCAATAGCCAGATCCTTGGTTCAGAGAGAAGAGGGAACATGAAGAGCAAGAAGGAAAAATCACCATCCCAGTGAAGCATCTCTTCACAAAGTGGGGACCCAGGGCTCCTACTCTATGAGGATCCACTTAGGGGACCTCTACCTGGGGGCGAGAGGGAGAGGAGACATGAGAATCTCCCAGCTGCCCTGAGAGATTAGCAAAACGTCAGTGTCAAGTGCTAGGGCACACAGATTGGGATATGTCATTGTTTAGAACCTAAAGGCTAATTAAAAGTGGAGAGGAGGGTGGGGCGAAAAAGGATGAGGGCAATTCCCAAGCATTCTGGGGCAACCAGAAACAATGAACTTGGGGACTGATAAGCCCACCCCCAGTGTCAGGCTGAGTTCCTCACACACTGACCCCGCAGTCTCTCGATGGCCTTTGAAGCTGCAACCCGAGAAGTCCTCTGCAAAGCCAGACCCAGAAGGGGTCAGACAGAACCCTTTGAAGCAACTCTCTGCAGGCTCCTCCAGTCCCAGACCAGCAGTACTCAGTGGTGCCTCTCTGTTCCTCCAGACTAATCAACTCCTGGACACTATGACATCAGGCAGAAAGCCAGAAAGTCTGTCCAGAATGGGCTAGGCTTTCCTCCTTCCTCAGGCCTGTCCACGACCCTCTCTGATCTAACCTAGAGGCATCCCTGTGTGAAGGTGCCAGGGCCTGGCCCAGGAGTAGATTCCCCTTGCACGGAGTGCAATCCCCATGCTCTGCTTTCTGTGCCCCTGGGAAGCCAGGCCCTTCTTCCTCCTCCTTAGCAGCTGGGAGCCATCTCAGACACGCTAAAACTCTGCCAGTTCCCAACTAGGGGGAGAAAAAAAAAACCCAGAGCAGACTTGGAGTAGGACCAAGACCAATGCAGGGTAACCCTGCTTTCTCAATGAGGGCTCTTTCCCAAAACTTTCTCATCACTTCCCAGGACCCTTTACCCGAGAATCTATACTAGATTTCTCATTCTCACTAGCTTCGACTACGCCTCCCATCTCTCACTCAGAATCCCTGTTCCAAGGAAGACCCCCGAGACGCTCCCAAATGCTTCAAACCCTCCACCCGAGTCGTTCTTACCTTCTCCCTCAAATCCTCCACCACCACCTGGCCGAGCTCGAGGGTCCCCAGCCTTGCCCCCCACCGTGCCCCGTGAAATCCGCATGCAGAGCCTCTGTGCCCCCTATTCAGGAGGCTGCCCCAGGGCCCTCACTCGAGGCCCCCTGACCCGGGAGTGCTCGCGGCGCCACCCGCCCATCCGCCCTCCTCACCTGGTACTGCGCCGCCGGGCCCGCGGGGCCCATGGGGCGGAAGGCAGCGGCCCCGGGGGCCCCCACGCCTCCAGCCGGCCCGGGCCCCCTAAGCGCCGGTCCGGGCAGCATGCCGGGTCCCGCCGGCGGAGGCGGCGCTCCCAGGGCCGCGGCAACCGCGCCGCCGCCAGGGCTCAGCGGGGGCAGCGGGAACCCGCCCGCGCCACGGCCCGACATCGCTCCGTCCCGTCCGGCGGTGTCTCGGTCCGGACTCCGGGCTCCGCGCTGAGTTCGCTCCGCGCTGAGTTCGCTCCGCACTCCGTGCTCCGGGACTTTCCGATCTAAATTCCGGGTTCTAGGGCTTGTTGATCCGGATTCCGGGCTTTCCTAATCCAAGTTCGCGAGTTCTTCAGAAACCCACTTTGGGGCAGGGCCGATCTTGATTCCGGTCCTGCCTGGAAAATTCCGGATCCGGGATCTGCTACGGGCCCGCTGCCTCCCCGGGCCTCCGAGGTTTGGCCGCCAGCTTCCAGTTACCCAGAGGCGGTAACTAACTCCCTGCCCCGCCTAACCCACCCCAGCACTAAGCCCCGCCTATACCTAGTCGCCCAATGCGAGGATGTCTCCTCAAATCCCGCCCCTCGTGAGACCCGCCCCCAACAGGCACCGCCCCTAACCGCCGGGACCCGAAGCCCCGCCCACATCCCTTGGGTCGGCCCTCCACCGGAGGGGCGGGAGCGGAAGCTGCACACGGAAATGCGGTGGGGAGGGGGGTCAGAGGTCGAAGGTCAGGAGGTAAGAGTACGGTGTAAGAGTAGTTGCTGATTTCTCATCGGTGCCGCCGAATCCCCGAGGTACCGGGTCACGCTCCCTGAAAAAGTTTTGTCCTCGTTTCTACGTTTTTAGGATTAAAGACAACGAGCTGCTCTCTGCGGCAGGGCAGCTGCCAACTTGACTTTAAAAGCCAGAGCTGCCAACGGACTTGGCTGCTCCGGACCCTATCCACTGTGTGAAGGGTTGAATTGGCCAAGCGCCGAGCTCTTATCGCATATTTTGAATGTGCCTCTGCCTCCCATTAAGGAAGCCTAGTAATAACTTTAATCCACAAGAGATGTTTCTAGGCAAAGGAATTTTGCATTCCGAGAAGCCTCCTCGAGTTAGATAAGGTCTGTCTCCAAGATTTATAGCGACTTTCAAAACTTCAATACCTTTTCAGAAATCAGCCCTATGTCAGAGGTACTCAAAAGTGCTTCAGCCTTGCCAGGTGTTCTGTGACTTTCCATGTTACAGACCAGTGCTCCTCAAACTCTAAGGAGCATAAGAAACACCTGGGCTTTTGTTTAAAATGCAGACTATGATTCTGTAAGCTTGGGTTCTAGGCTAGGGATCAAGATTCTGCATTCCTAACAGGCTCTCAAGCAATGCTGTACACGAAGATAGAATTTTTTCATATAAATTCTCTGTTTTATGTTTTCATCCCCAACCAAGTCTTGCACCAAAGCACCCCAGATCCTGTTCATAGTGCAACCCTTTTTTATTCTGCCCATCTCTACTTCCTGGTAGCTTTATCCTTCAGTGATCGACCCTGCTGTTGCTGCTGCTGCTCTCCTGTCTTCTCAGAGATCCCTCTCCTCTTTCTCCCTAAAAGTGGGTTACCTGCGAGTCAGAACAAACCACTGGAATTGTTCCACCAGGGCCCCTCCCCACCACTGCAGAGTGGGTAAAGAATTCTTGACAATGCAGTTGATGTCCATTTCAGCCCTTTCAAGCTGCTAGAGCAACAGCAGTTCCAGAGGAAGTAGTAGGGGTGAATCCGCTGGGGAGCTATTCCAAACTATCCTTGCCAAGCCGCCCCCCTACACATACACACACACAACCACTGCATCCCTGTGCTGTATTCAGAAAAAGACCTCCCAAATAATTCTGGTACAACCCTCTGTGTATGTGTAAACAAGTGAATGATCTTCAAGTGCAATGAGATAAAATGATAATGTCAGCAATGAGTTAATTGCTATGAAAAAAATATCCTCAAGGTTTTAGGGGGAAAACAGATATCTAAAACATGGTAGAAATTGAGAAAGATTTCCTAGACAGTAGGCAAAGAACAGCTAACATTTATTAAGCATTTACTACACATTACCTCATTTAATCCCTACAATGTATATAATGTAAATACTACTTTTACCTTTGTTTTAGAAATCAAGGCAGAGAGATTCAGATACTTGCCTGTTCTTCCTGTGATGGTGCTGAGATTCAAATCTGGTTCTAATCTGGCCTGAGAATCCACAATCCAGGCACTTACCCACTGTATATGACTTCTTGTTGGTAGTTGTTATTGTTCCATTACCTCTGGTCTGTTATTACCTGCAGAGGAACAGTGCTCCCACATTCGTGTCTGCCATCACCTTCACTAGTGGGTTTTAAACCCACTGGGGTCCTTTGGGTTTCTCAGCGCTCTTGTGGAGAGCTGAAAGTGAGGTTGAGAGGGCTGAGCTAGGAGTTCCTCCCTTGCTCCACCTCCATATCCCTGCTGTAACCAAGGAGCTCTACTTTTATTGCTTTTTTTTATGTTGAGTGACCTTGACAAGATATCTTTGGCAGAAAAGGTTGCTAAAATGTTAAAAGCCAATGGCGTACAGAAGAGTCTATAAACATGGCACAATCGACTCTTTATTCTCTGTCCTCCTCCTATCTCTATAGCTTTATTCCCCAATATCCCATGAATTCTACCATCAAACCACACTGAACCTGCCCTTCCCTGAACATGCCTTTAATGCTGTGGTTCTTCTATGACGTCACTAAAATGTAAGCTCATTTAAGGTGGGGACTTTTTCACTGCTGTGTCCCCACTGCCTGGAACTATACCTAGCATAGAGTAAAGTAATCAATACATATTTATTAAGTGAGTAAGTGTTTTTCCCCAGTTCCCTGCTATGCAAGAGTCTGTTTATTCTTCAAGACCAACTCAAATGTCACTGCCTCTGGAAGTCTCTGTCATTTCCAATCCCCACCCACCAACACTCTGAATCTAAGAGTACTCATCCTATTGTACTGTGACTTTTGTTTGGGGCTGTCTCCATCCACACACTCCTGCAGTGTGAACTCCAGGAGCCTGCAGAAACAATGCCTGCTCAGGAAATAACTCTGATAAAAGTTACCTCTGCTTCCCCATCCCAGAACTCTGTTTCAAGTTGTTTCCAATCAGGAGGTAATCCATCAGGACAGAAGGTTCAGTAAAACCAGCTTAACCATAACAGTTCTGAAGGCAGGAGGAGAAGCGGATGACAGAGGATGAGATAGTTGGATGGCATCACCGATTCAGTGGACATGAGTTTGAGAAAGTTCCAGGAGATGGTGAAGGAAAGGTAAGCCTGGCATGCTCCAGTTCATGGGGTCACAAAGGTTGGACAAGACTGAGTGACTGAACAACAACCATAACAGTTAACTTTGACTCAAATCTTTCTTGAGCTTTACAGTCTCACTCCCGTGAACATAGTGTATTGACTTGTGACCCTCCACCTGAATTCCTGGATTTTTCTTGGTTTACTCCCTACTCAGATCTTATCCTTACCTTGACTCTGATGGGTCGCCAGGGTTGATTCACTTCATACTAACTCCTGATGTTTAACCCTTAATCTATAAGCTCTTCCGATTCTGGTTAAGGCTATATTGATCCTAACTAGCTATTTAGCCTCTATTAACAAGTTGCCCTGAGTCAGGTATTGCCAGTCCCAGGAATAAAAAGCAGGTAAGAGAGAAAGAGGGGGTCTCCCAGGTGGCTCAGTGCTAAAGAATCTGCCAGCAATGCAGGAGACGCGGTTCAATCCCTGGATTGGGAAGATCTCCAAGGAAATGGCAACCTACTCCAGTATTCTTACCTGGAGAATCCCATGGACAGAGAAGCCTGGTGGGCTACAGTCCATTGGGTCACAAAAGAGTCGGACATGACTTAGCAACTAGTCAACACCAAAAGGGGGAGAGAGAGTCTTGAGGGATCAGGGAGGCAGCAGATTTGGAGAACATAAAAATCAAGTAAAAAAGTAGTCAAATGAGAGACACAGGTACAGGAAAGGATAGCTCTCTAGCTGGGGTTTCTTCTGCTTTTGTCAGGTTCAGACCTGCTGCTTCTATAACCCAGTCACGTGACCATGAACCACCTGAACCAAAGCAATTCTACATCTGAAGGAATGACTTCTCCACTTCCCTAGGAAAGCACCATTCATAAAAAGGAAGGGTGGGCTGGAGTGAGCTCACTTGCCAAAATTCAATTCACTAAGTGATCATTTTATAAAATTATCAGAACTTTAAAAACAGCTATATTTACATGACACAGCTATTTTTATTACATGGGATTATATAAACAGCCTTAAACATGTTGAAGCTTAAAATTTTAATTGAAGAAATTAAAGTTAAGGATGATATGCTGCTGAGGAACTGGAAAAAGCATAGTAAAAATATAACCATATGACAATATAGACAATGACATTCAAAAGTACCTGAAAAAAATAAGCTGAAAAAAATTCTGCCAACTATAAGTGCTGAAACTTTTATTTCTCACAAGCAGTGATTAGGATGTTGACTTGGTAGCACTTTGCAGAAAGAGTTAACATAAATGAGCAAAACTATTCAAAGCCACAAAAGAGAAATGAGGGTGGCTTGAAGAGGTTACTGTGATAGAGCTTATGAACTAGCCTTACATTTGATATTCATTAACCAGGAAAATAAATTTGTAAAGGACCAAAAACAAAAAACAGTGAACATGCTAAAAATTAGGTAAAGCAACAGAAGCATCACATCAGAAATACATTTTGCTAGAAATAACATACTAAAGTAATGTGTTATAAAACTGAAACATTCTCACATGAAACTGAAATTTGTTTACTAATACTGAAAAAAAATAAGAGTTTTAATGTAGAATATTAAGTATTTCTATGTGCTAAGTCGCTTCAGTTGTATCCAACTCTTTGTGACCCTATAGACTATAACCAGCCAGGCTCTTCTATCCATGGGATTCTCCAGGCAAGAATACTGGAGTGGGTTGCCATGCCCTCTTCCAGGGGATCCTCCTGACCCAGGGATCAAACCCAAGTCTCTTATGTCTCATGCATTGGCAGGTGGGTTCTTTACCACTAGCACCACCTTGGAAGCCCCAAATATTTCTATAATGACTTTTTAAGAAGTTTTGTTGAATTATGATTGACAATCAACTTCACATATTTAAATTGCAGCTTGATAAATTTTGATATATACTCTATTTTCATAAACTCTTTAAAAATACTTATTTTTTTTAAAAAATTTACTTATTTATTTAGTTGCACCGGGTGTTAATTGCGGCACAGGGGATCTTCGGTCTTTGTTGCCTCATGCAAACTCTTTAGTTGTGGCATGTGAACTCTTAGTTGCAGCACGCGGGATCTAATCCCCAACCAGGGATTGAACCCAGGGCCCCTGCATCAGGAACACAGAGTCTTAGCCACTGGACTACCAAGAAAGTCCCTATTTTCATAAACTCTTTAAGTTACTCTATAACTTCAGACAAACGAAATATTTCTTAAAATATTCCCATGAAAACAAAATAGAAACCTATCAATTAAAACTTCTCAGAAATCTCCAAATGCTTTAAAAACTGCTGCTGCTAAGTCACTTCAGTCGTGTCCGACTCTGTGCGACCCCATAGATGGCAGCCCACCAGGCTCCCCCGTCCCTGGGATTCTCCAGGCAAGAACACTGGAATGGGTTGCCATTTCCTTCTCCAATGCATGAAAGTGAAAAGTGAAAGTGAAGTCGCTCAGTCGTGTCCGACGCTCAGCGACCCCATGGACTGCAGCCTTCCAGGCTCCTCTATCCACGGGATTTTCCAGGCAAGAGTACTGGAGTGGGGTGCCATTGCCTTCTCCAAAAACTAGCCCATACAATAGTAATTGTTGGGAACTTTATGAAGAGGTAAAAGAAATACTTTTTTGAAAAACAGTGTTAGGGGTCATCCCCGTTTTGGCCTTTTGAGTCATCTGGGGTTAGGATAAGTTGAAAGTATGTGTCTGACAAGCACAAATCTTCCACTCTCTCCTACTGATAGAGGACACCAAGGGTGGGGATGATGCACCAAGCTTGTTGCCTAAAAGAGGGTGTTGGTGATATCTTTTCTAGACAGATCCAGATTCTCATCCTCGCCCCTACCTTTGGCAACAATGGATAAAGAAGCAGAGGGAAAACGGAAAGCAGTCCAAGAGGCTGGCATCATAAAACTGGAAGTCTTCTTAAGGAGTTACATCACACCTCCCCACAAAGAAAATTAAGGTATGAAATCACCACTCTTCACAGACTCCTAGCTCACTCGATTACTAAATATTTAGTGCATGCTATGTGCAATCACTGTTCTGAGTGCTAAGGTGACAGCAATAAATAAGATAGATGAAAATCATGCCCTCGTGTTTTGACACAAGATTCTAGAGAGAGGAATTCCTTGGTGGTACAGTGGATAAGAATTCACTTGCCAATGCAGGGGACACGGGTTTGATCCTTGCTCGGGTAAGATCCCACAAAGATTCCACATGCCATGGAGCAACGAAGCCCATGTGCCACAACTACTGAGCCTTCTCTCTAGAGCCCTCAAGTCACAACTACTGAGCCCATGCACCACAACTAATGAAGCCGGTGTGCCTGAGAGCCCATGCTCTGAAACGAGAAGCCCACGCGCAAGGAAGAGTAGCCCCCGCTCATTGCAACTGGAGAAAGCCCTGGTGCAGCAATAAAGACAGAGCACAAACAAATAAAAAATAAATTATAAAAAAAGAGTCTAGAGAGAAAATAATAAACAGGTAAACAAACAGATATATATGGTGGTGTACTAGTGAATGTCTACCAACCATTTCTCAGAAAAATACAATCAAACCCTAATTTGTAACCTCTAACAATTTCAGTGATATATATGTATATATACATATATGTATATATACATATATGAATGATATATATGTCGGAGAAGGCAATGGCAACCCACTCCAGTACTCTTGCCTGGAAAATCCCATGGACGGAGGAGCCTGGTAGGCTGCAGTCCATGGGGTCACTAAGAGTCAGGCACGACTAAGCGACTTCACTTTCACTTTTCACTTTCATGCATTGGAGAAGGAAATGGCAACCCACTCCAGTGTTCTTGCCTGGAGAATCCCAGGGACGGTGGAGCCTGGTGGGCTGCCGTCTATGGGGTCGCACAGAGTCGGACACGACTGAAGCGACTTAGCAGCAGCAGCAGCAGCATGATATATATGTATATATACATATACTTCCATTAAAATAAACCATAATGGAAAAGAATATGAAAAAGAATATACATAGTTTATTCTATATACATGAATATGAATATATCCAGAAACTAACACATTATAACTCAACTATACTTCAATTAAAAAGTTTTTGGTTTTCAGGTAACCAGCCAACATCACTAAATGCAGACTTGGGAAGAGAACAGCTCACCCATTTAAGTTGGTCGCTGGATATTTAGCTCAAAGTCAGGTAGTGGTTAAGTGCTATAAAGAAAAATAAAGCTCGGCAGTTTGAGTAATCAGGAAAAGCCATTCTGAGATTGGAAAAGGAAAAAACTGATGACCATTTATTGCACACCTATGTTTAGTGTCAAAAACAATGGTAGGCACTTTCATATAAACAAACTAAACGCCACTCCTGTTGGCAGAGGAGGACACTGTAAGTTACCTACATTTCCCATAGTCCTAAAGCTAGTAAGATATTCATGGACAAAATTGTTTAACCTCAAAGCTTCTCTTCTATCCAACATTCTCCCTGACACTGTGAGTAGGGAAAGAGAGGAGGTAGTGGTACTAGGTAGTACTAGGGTACTAGAGAAGTAAGCGCTCCAAAAAAACCTTCCAAATCTTCAAATTTCACTCCATCAAGAAACTCAGCCCACGGCTTAGGATCAGACCAGTGGTTACAGGAGAGCCAGAGCCGCAAAAGGATGCCGAAGCAAATGGCCTAATTTCGGCTCAGAGAAAGGGTTTTGAGACACGACCCTCCGGAGACGTTCCACGTGGAAGTTGACAAAAGGGTGTCAGGGTGGACAGAGGCAACAAAGTAAGATTTATAAGCTCACCCCAGTTTTTATGGCTTAGTGATAGGACCTGACTGGGGCAGGGTGGGGAGCAAGGGCGCACGCACATTGGGTAGGAAGTGAAGCCTGAACCAATATTTCTCTCAAGCGTGTTACTTCTATGTGGGGAGTGGGCTACAGAAACGGGAGCAGGTACTGGCAGGGCATCCCTTTCCCAGTCTACCCAGGAAGAACCGGGAAGAGTCCCAGCTGGGCTTCGTGCGAGTCACTAACTTAGACACAACGCCAAGCCCGCGCTGAGGACCAAGGCAGGAACAAAGCTGCGCGCGCAGCCCACTCCCGCGCGGGAGTCCACCTGTTCAGGCCGCACCACCCCTCGAACAGGCAGGGGTGCCTACAATCCCTTGTTTTCCTTATTGGGCCATTACTTGCTACAGCGACCGTTTACCTTTTGTTTTCACGTTGTTTTATGCAGTAAGCATTACCTTGAGTCAAATATGTGCTCTCTGCCAAGCAGGATACAGGCAACCCTACTCTCATCTTCTCCGTAACCCCCTCCGGTCGTCGTAGCTTCCTGCCTCAGCCAACCCTCGCTAAGCTTTTGCGCAAACGTCATGGGTTTCTAGACAGAATAGGCAAATCCTTCGGCTAGGAGCGTCGTCTTGCGCCCCCGCCCGGCAGTGCCTACCAAACGGTCTGAGCGCGTGGCCGGCTCTTGAAGGCGTAGCGGGCGAAGCCGCGGAGCGGACAGAGGAGCGGCTGGAGCAGCGAGGAGCGGCCCTCAGTGAGATTTTAGGTCTTGTTTTCTTCGTTTAGATTCCTGCCGGGGTCTCCTCCCGGCTTTCCTGTCAAATTTGTGGGGGTCTGACCTCTTGGCGGGTTTTGCCTCCTCACACTTGGGAATCGTTGAGGAGCGTTCACTGAGTGTATTTCCCACATAGTTAAATTTTTTAAATACTATATGCTTTTAAAGGCCTTCAGGGCCTGTGGGGCAGTGCACACGCTTCTCAGGAAACTCCATCTGAGGCAGAACTGACCTTTATACTCTCTTATATGAACGATGGGCACAGCCCCTCACTCACATATTTGTCAATATATATTTAGTTCATTCGTTCATTTTATAGTTGTTGAACGTCTGTAACTGTTCTGGGTGGTTGGGATCCATCAGTGAAAAAGGCCTTGCCCTCAGAGGGCCCTTACAGTCCAGGCCGGAAGTAGACCGGACTTCCAGGCCTAACGGATCAGGAGGAGGGTGTTAGAAGGTGGTGCCGCTGAGGGAGAAGATAGCAGCCGAATCGTCCGACGGTGTGCTGGGATACGGCCTTGGAAGCTCGGGCTTGTGGGTCTTGTTGCAAAGATACATTGAGCTGGGTGAAGCAGTGTTCAGGGAAGAAGAAGTGAATTCCAGGCAGAGGCAAGAGAGAGTGATCAAAGAGTAGGATGTGACTCAATCTGTATAAGAAACTGCAAATACCCCTGGGATGTAAATGGATAGTGAGCATCCCAAACTTGGGCGGGAAGTCCCAGTTCAGCTACACAGCCAAAGTCATCCAACATCCCTGTAACCCTGCACTGAAAGGGCGGAGTTCTAACCTCTGGACCGGGGAAGTCCCGCCCACCATTCTCCTTGCAGCCTTTTAGTGGCTGGAGTACCTGTGTACTCCCTCCCAATAGCGCTCAGCAGAGTATATTGTTATTTGTATTTACATTTGTCTTTCCCACTAACTCCCAGGAATTCTTATGTAATAGGATAAATCTTGGTAACTTCAACATCTTACTACAAGCCTGGCTCAATAATTGTGTGCAGAAAGAATGTATGAATATAAATATAAGTAGCCCCAATTGGGGATTTTGTACTTTTTTCACAGAGCTGTTATTACTCAAAACTCTTGTTTTGAGATTTCCTTCACAGTCTGATGTTACTTTATTATCTCTTCCATGATAGGAGATCCTCCTTTGAAAGAGACGTTAAGTCACTCAAAGTTAAGTTTGGGGAATAAGATGAGTGAATAATATCACTTTTGCACAAAGAATAATAGAATAGCTTAATAAAGAGACTGATTTTTCTTATGTAGCTTAAAATCTAGTTCTAGATCACTTTCCAAAAATTTTTTAAATAATGGTGTCATTACTGGATTAAATTTATAGCCTGCAGAAGTGATTGTTTTGGATGTTAGTGTTTACTCAGGAGGGTAGATTTTGATAAGCCTATTGTTTTATGTGTGAATAAAAGAGACCGAAAAAACCCTCTTTCAGACCAACATACAGGTAATGGTAGTCTTGTACAAAACCTAATGTATGAAAAAATGCAGAATTACAGGGCTGTCATTTGTTTATGGAATACACATGATGTGCTAGAAACTGTGCTAGGTGCTGCAGAAGCAAGGTAATAAAATGATCTTTTGTTCTTAAGGAATTCCAGTCCCATGGATGGAGGAGCCTGGTGGGCTGCAGTCCGTCCGGTCACTACAAGTCGGACACGACTGAGCGACTTCACTTTCACTTTTCACTTTCACACAATGGAGAAGGCAATGGCAACCCACTCCAGTGTTCTTGCCTGGAGAATCCCAGGGACGGCAGAGCCTGGTGGGCTGCCGTCTATGGGGTCGCGCGGAGTCGGACAGGACTGAGGCGACTTAGCAGCAGCAGCAGCAGTACAGTTACGATTACATCATTAAAATAACCCACTGAGGTGAATTACATTTTAAGGTAGATAGCTTCAGAAATCACTTTTGGAATCAAGTGTACAGATAATGTGTAAAGGGATTATGAAGAAAATAGCATTAGTCAAGAAATTCCTTTCTTAAAAGAAATTAGCTTGAATTGGATTTTGAAAGAAACTGTTGGTATAGATTGACAGAGAGAAGAAGTGGACTTTTAAGACTTGACTCAGCCAAAGTGTAATCCAAGTGTTGCTTGGTGAGCCTGGAGGCAGATCAGAAAGATGGATTATTTTGAGGGATATTTCATGAAGCCTGATGAAACATTTCTCCCATAAGAGAACAAGGGTCTAGTGAACATGTTTTCTTGATTCAGGGTCACTTTCCACTGGACAGTGCCAGATAAACACTGCCAAATTTCATCTCTCTAAACCTCATTTTTCATATTTCCATGCTGACAGCCGTTTTCTATTGACTCAAATAGAACCAAACATGTAAACAGATAAGTGCAGCACAAACTGATACAGGAGTCTCACTTAACCTAATACCCCTTCATTATTTCCCATATTTTCCTGTTGTCTTTTTGCTGTGCACATAAACCAAACTGAAATGGATAGATGAAAGAATTTCTTTTCTTTTTTTTTTTTTAATTTTATTTTATTTTTAAACTTTACATAACTGTATTAGATTTGCCAAATATCAAAATTAATCCGCCACAGGTATACATGTGTTCCCCATCCTGAACCCTCCTCCCTCCTCCCTCCCCATTCCATCCCTCTGGGTCGTCCCAGTGCACCAGCCCCAAGCATCCAGTATCGTGCATCGAACCTGGACTGGCAACTCATTTCATACATGATATTTTACATGTTTCAATGCCATTCTCCCCAATCTTCCCACCCTCTCCCTCTCCCACAGAGTCCATAAGACTGTTCTAATACAGCCACAGCACTGGTACTCTTGCTGCAGTTTCTCCAGACCCTGTAGGTTGTCAGGAAAGGAGGTAACTTTTAACAGTATCAAAGAAAGAATTTCCTACTTCCTTTTCCTCTTTATTTGGTCACTTTCTCCAGCATTGCTGCTTTCCTTCTTCCTCTCCAGCTTTTGGCCCTTCTCATCAGGATGGAAATGCTACTGTTTGGTGTCTGGGCCCTGCTGGCCTTGATCCCTGACCCAGGTGAGGCTCTTTGGGAAGGTTTCTTTAGCTTCTATGGGCATGATTTTTAGCAACACCATAGTTTCCATAGGAGAAATTGATTTCCATGGAGAAATCAATCCCCAGAAGATGACAAGGCGGGGAATGGTGGTAGAGTCAGGATTCTAACTTGTCCTTTTAGGGCCCTTTTCTTGTCCTGTCCCCTGTTCCTGTTTATTCAGAGTGGGTTTCCTATTCTCTAACCTGTACGTAGGTAGACTAGGCTCTGTATTCTCTTTAAGTCTTGTGGTCCTCACCAGAGACTTTGGCATGTCTGGTTGACCTTTTCAGGAGCCGCAGAAGAGCGATTTGAGGTTTCTGTTTGGCCAGATCAGGCCCTTGTAAAGTATGGACAGTCCCTTACGGTCAACTGCAGCACTACCTGTCCAGACCCAGGACCCGGTGGAATTGAAACCTTATTAAAGAAAACCCAGGTGGGCAAAGGGCCTCAGTGGAAGGAGTTTCTGCTGGAAGATGTCACACAGAATTCCATCCTGCAATGCTTCTTCTCTTGTGCAGGGATTCAAAAGGACATAAACCTTGGCATCACTGTGTACCGTGAGTGGACCCGAGGACTGGGGAGGAAGGGAAGCATGGGGGAACATGACTACTATGCCTTACATAGGGAATAGTTAGAGAATTTCTTTTAGGAGAGAGAATTGGGGCCTTTACTAAAGATTTTTGTCATACTGTAGGGATTCTCTAGCCAATTGTTTCTGTTTCCCTTTGGTGTAGGCTTTTAAATTAGGAGCAGACCACAGAGTGCATCCTGGCATCTGGGCTTGAGAATATGTTCAGATACAGGAGGCATATGCTAATGATGCTAATCTGTAAATTACAAAAAAAAAAGGTGTAAAATTAGTGTTGAATTGTCACAAATTCTTAGAATAAATAGGGATTAGAGAAAAGAGGGTCTTTATAGGCTGTGGTAGTTGGAGAAGTCTCCACAGAAAAGGAGGCTCTTAAACTTCACCCCTGTGTATGATTAGGATTTGAAGTGATGGGAATGGGTAAGGAGAATCTTTCAGGTGAGCAAATAGCATCGGCAAAGATGTAGCCATGAGTGTGGCCTCTGGGGTTGGAGCTTGGTTAGCTATGGTTTTCATGTGATGCTCAGGAGCTTCTCAGATGCTGCTCACACCTCAGAAGCACTTCTGGTATCTGGTAAAAGAGAGAAGCTCTCCAGAATGGCAGCAAAGGGGCCCCTCCAAAGCAAAGGGGCTCTCCAAAATGGCAAAGCAAGGGGCCTCTCAGCAGTCACATGTCTTGGCTCTGACTTTAGCCCCCTTCGATGGGAAGAAGAAGCCTGACTCATCTCATCCAGGGCAGAGAGCTGATGCTGTTCGTCAGATGGTTTAAGAGTAGCAGTTCTACCTTCTATCACAGGCTTCCTGTCCTCTTACTTTCTCTCTGGAGAGGTAAGTATCCTTCTCTCATCAAACCTATCTCTTGGTCTTAAAGAGCCACCAGAGCAGGTGATCGTGGAGCTGCAGCCTGCGTGGGTGGCCGTGGATGAAGCTTTCACGGTGACATGTCATGTGCCCAGTGTCACACCCCTGGAGAACCTCATCCTCACCCTTCTCCAGGATGACCAAGAACTACAGCGGAAGAATTTTAGGAGCTTAGCTATGGCTTCCCAGAGAGCTGAGGTCACCATCAATGTCAAAGCCCAACGGGAGGATGACAGGTGCAATTTCTCCTGCCATGCAGAACTGGACCTGAATTCACATGGTGGGGGGCTCTTTCACAGCAACTCAGCCCTCCAGGTACTCCGAATCTTTGGTGAGTCAGAGCCCAGGTGTGGAGGGAATCCTGGGGCTCATTTTCCTCATCTTACCTTGGCCTTTAGGACTTATTTCCCATAGGATTTAGGATACGGGTGGAAGAGTAATTGAGCTCCTTTACTTGAGTTTTAAACTCACTGTGGGGAACAGAGAGCTTTTAGCCGCACTCCCTACATTGTGGGGTCCTATACAATTTATCATGGCCTTTCTCCTTTCTTCCCTTCTCCTCATTTCTTGGCAGAATTTTCTCAGAGCCCCCAAATCCGGGTCTCTTCACTTCTGGAGGTTGGGATGGCAGAAACGGTGAGCTGCGAGGTGGCTAGGGTGTTCCCAGCCGAAGAGGTAATGATCCACATGTTCCTTGGAGACCAGGAGCTTAGCCCCTTTCTCTTCTGGGAGGGAGACACAATATGGGCCAATGCCACCGTTCGGGCCATGGAGATTGGTGATCAGGAGCTGTCTTGCCTTACATCTCTGGGTCCAGTGGAACAGAAAACAAGCCAGCCAGTGTATGTCTATAGTAAGTGACCTGCCTCTTCCCTTCCCTTGAAGGTTCTCTGCCATTGAAAACTTCCATAGTAAAGGCTTGGTTATTCAGCTGCAGGTGTCCCCATGAACCTTTGCTTGGTATACTCCAAAGTGAACATGGTCTTCATCTTTCTCAGATAAGTGCAGGGATGCATTGAGGCAGCACTTCTATCCAGACTTCACCCTGTTTCTTTAGACCATCCTACTGACAGAGTGATTGTGGACGCTTGAACTTATTCCTAGGTACAGTGATTTGAGGTGAGAAAGAAATCCGTAAGATGAAAAGACATCTTGTTCTCCTTGCCACAGAGGCACAGCCAAATAGGCTCATGTGGCATTTGTTACAGAGAAGCTCTCAAATTTCCAAAACCATCTCATTGCTCCTGCCAGTCAGCATAGAAGCAGTAATGGTATCCAAAGCCTTTCCCTTCTTGTCTGCCTACCCGATGGGTACCACCAGCTGCTGAGTACAGAAGTTGCTGCCAGTTTTGAGAAATATGTTTGATTCTCTTTTTCCTTTCCTTACAGGCTTCCCTCCACCAGTCCTGGAGATAGAAGAAATGTACCCATTGGCAGGGACAGAAATTAACGTGACCTGCTCGGGGCATATTTTAACATCCCCGAGCCCTACTCTGCGGCTTCAGGGAGCCCCACATCTTCCTGCGCCTGGGGAGCCTGCCTGGCTTTCACTTAATGCCAGTGAGGAAGATGATGGCCGGAATTTATCCTGTGAGGCCTCCTTGGAGGTTCAGGGTCAGCAGTTGAGCAAAACCACTGTGATCCAACTCCATGTCTTGTGTGAGTAGAAGCCTGATCTTTCTTGTCAAAACATGGATTGTTAGTCTCACATTTCCAGAGATCTTAGCCAATAGCTGCATTGTTAGAGTTGCCACATTTTTCTCATTAAAAAAGAAAATCAAAGGAAAAAATAAAACGTAAAGCACTGCAAGCTTACCTTACCCATGGGAAAATGAGTAGGGAGAAACCTGGGGGAAACTGAAACAAAAGAGAAAGTGATCAGGCTGAGGGCCAAAGGCTGAGAACATAGGGAGTAAAAACAGCTGGAGCCTATGCTGAGGAGGGTAATTTCTTCATGAAAACTTGTATTTTGAAAAGTAGAAAAATCCTTGTCTCTGGGTTCACCTCTACCTATGATATCCCTCACAGAGAAGCAAAGATGAGGAGCAGGGACCCCAGACCACCACTGAACAAGCTCATTTAGTATTAACCCATTAAAATGCCCTGTTGCATCTCAGATTCATCCAAGGAGGAAAAAGTATAGTTCAAAGCAGGGAACTGATGGTCCTCCCCTTGGGAAAGGAAGCTGTTGGGTGGAGGGGACACATCATTTGTGTTAGGGGACGGAGAGGGAGCTAATGCATGGCGGTCATGAGGAAATGTGGCACACTGAACTGACTCCTCTGGGGACTCTCTTTCCAGACAAGCCACGATTTGAGGAATCTGGTTGCCCTGGCAACCAGACCTGGCTGGAAGGGATGGAGCAGATGCTTGCCTGTGTCCCAAAGGGAAACCCGACACCGGTCTTGATATGTACCTGGAATGGAACAGTCTTTGACCTTGAAGTGCCACAGAAGGCGACGCAGAACCACTCTAGAACCTACTGCTGCACAGCCACCAACCAGCTGGGCTCTGTCAGCAAAGATGTTGCGGTCCTTGTTGAAGGTGACTGTGGCTCCCCTGCTGCCAGGCCCAGGGTGGAAATCCCTCAGGGGGTTGGGATTCTTAGGAGACAAGAAAGAGCTCAGTGGCTGGGGAGGGTGAGGCCGACACTTAAGCCTGGTGGGCTGAGGCAGGGTGATTCTCCTGCCTGCTAACCCTCCCAGTTCTCTTGTCTTCTGTTCTTCGGCAGGACTGGATGAAGGAGTCAGTTCTACCGTCTTGGTGATTATTATTGTCGCCCTTGGAGTGGGTGTGATCACCGTAGCACTGTATCTAAACTATCGGCCCTGCAAAGTGGAGAGGAGGAAATTGCCCTATAGGCAGAAGGAGAAGAACAAAGAAGAGGAAAGCCAGTTTGCTGTTCAACAAGCAGAAAAGCACAATGAACATAATTGTTAATTAGAAAGTTACTTGGTTGAAGGCAACCTCTACCACTGGGGTTTCCTAAGAGAGGGAAGGAGGGGGTGGAAGAGAAAGGGAGACGTTATCTTCTGTTCTGTGATCCCAAAAAGCAATATTTCTGGTCCTCATCCTGAGGATCCAATCCAGCCACAAGCCCAACTCCTGTAAGAATCCAGTCCCACTTTTCAACTAGTGAGTGGGCCTTTTGCTCCTTGTGTGTTCATCAGTCCACTCTCAGATTCAGAAAAGAAGTGCCTTGTCATCCCCATTCCCACTGCCCTTTGCTCCCAAACATCAGATGGAAGAGATAGCCAGAAATATCTCTGAAATACAGTGCATTTCTCATGGTTTCCTCATGACTAAATGGGAACCAATTTCTTAGTCTAGGGACCAGAGTTTGAAGGTAGTCAGTACCTAGCAAAGGGCTAGGAATCAAAAGCCAGTTCCCGCCTATATATTACACATTCTGGGCTCCCCTAATGGGGAATTCAGGAATACTGGCTCCAGAGCTGAGCTTGGTAACATCATTAAGGCTCAGTGGCTAATTAGGCTTCAATTCCCTAACCACCTGCTGTGTGCCCTAGAAGAGTATACAGATCATAAGAAATTCCACATTGGGTCAGACAAGCAGCTTTCCTAGCCCAGTGTTCTGTCCTTGAAGTGGAAGATAAGAGTTCTTCCTTGAAATTGGGCTCTAAACATCTCTGAATTACTCTTTAGAAATCAGTTATAGAGTAAATCATCTGAGTTAATATTAAACATATTTTTTTTTACCTGTACAAGCTCTTAGGGTAGAATCCCAATGTTTATTCTACTTTTCCGTATATAAGTATATATTTTTATATGTCTGCAAACTTTCCTTTAAGCTTCAGGAGAACTCCTCATATGACTGTTCACCATATGATAGAGCTTGCTTTTCTGTTCATTGGAAAGATTATATTCAACCCTTAGAGAAGATATAAATATTTCTAAAACCAGTCTTTTCTCCCAAATCAGTTATATATGGGTCACTGAAGTGTTGGATATGATAAAAATAAAAGTGATTTTACATTATCTGAAAGTAGTTTTCTTCTGTGTGTGAAAGTTTTTATTAAGTCACATAGTTGCATTTTGAGTAAAATTTCTAAGAAAAGAATGTTCATAGCCAGCCCAGGGCAGGTGGTGCAGTAGTTCAGGAAGTAGCATTTTTGGCTTGCCTTCAAAACTAAAGTTCAGACTTCCAGATAGAGGGCAACAGCCTTCCCCAAATTGAAAACACCACCTAGAAAATACAGCAACAGGCATCAAAGTAAAAATAGTTTCATTCTTCCCAGACCTTCCCTGAGTCTGAGTTGTGGATTAGGTATAAAATAATCCTTTGGTTTTTATACACACAAAGCAGTGGGGATATACTAGTGAACAAAGCCCTGTCCCTGCCACTGGAAGCTAGAGCTTGTCAACAGCAAAGCACAGTCCTGGGAATGGGGCTGCACAGACCCTTGGGAGAACACCCAACTCAGGGTCAAGGAAGGCTTCCGGGGGGAGCTGGGAAATACCTTGTTTGAATTTGTACAACAGCAACCCTCCAAATGACCTCCGCTTCCATTTTTCTAATTAGGCACTGCTCTCTCATCGTGTGAGTAATAGCAATTATCCACTTTTCTGAATTGAGCACTTGGGGAAGTAAGAAAACAGATTCGAGAAAGGAGTACAGAGTTACATCATCCAGGAATCTTTACCCACTTCAGTGTCTTGGCATCAGCTGCATCAGGTCTGTAGCTGTCATGTGCGAACCCCACCTCATGAGCCCAGAGCTCCATGGAACAGTGAATCCTAAACAGGAGGGAGGAAGGGGTCTTCCCGGCTCTTTGGTCCACCTTAGAGAGCCTGGAGGCTTAGCCTGCTCCTGCCTTTGCTTCTCACTGCCACGTGGTGTCACTGTTGACAGCGTCCTTCCCAGCCCATACAGATCCAGATTCCCGGTGGGCTGCCGCTGATCCTTCAGGGAGGATGATCTACTGTTCAGGTCCAGCTTAGGGGACACCTTGCGTGGGGTTCTTAGAGCAGGGTACTTTGGATGGCTTGTTCCCTAAGTCTCCTCAGATTTGGGTAGGCTCTTCCCCTTGCAGATTTGGAACTTCTATTTCCTTTCTCTCTCCAGAGGAGGTGGTCCCTCTTAGTCAATTCTTAAAGCACAAAGGATCTTCTTATGTTTCTTTTCCGGAACAATTGAGCTGGTCTCTGCTCACCCTACTAAGGGCAGTGTCTCCAGGAGACCCCACTCCCTGAAAGCTTTTGATCATACTACTTTTCTGAAAATAGAGCAACCAGCTCACACTAAACTGCATTTATCCTGATTTTCTCCAGGTGAAGAGCTACCTTTAATACTCCAAAAGTTTACCCTGTTAGAAAAGTCAAGGTGACTTTCTTTTAGACCTGAGAAAACACAAATCTTCAGTGGGATAATAATAACATTTACGTAGTATACAACTATATTTGGAAAGAGATGACTTAGTGCTTATAAATACACTAGCATGGTGTCATATATGTGTATTTACAAGTATTAGTTTGTGCTATATAATGATGGTGATAATCATAATAAACTGAAAGCAAGAATCAGAAATCCATGACAACCACTGTTTCTGTGTATGAGCAAAAGTCATACACATCATCAATACTTCCTTACTCTTTTTTCCACTGTGTTCTCTCTTCCTCTTTTTCTACTGTTTTCTTTCCTCTACTTTTTCCTTTTTTTTTTTTTTTAAGTTTATGTTCCCTAAGATTTAGAACTACTGGTAGGGTGACCAGTTGTCCCAGTTTGCATAGAGCTGAGAGGGTCCTGCAACATGGGTCTTTTGATGCTAAAATTGGAAAAATCTCATACAAACTGGGAAGAATTGTTCATTCTAATACTGGTATCCCTCAAAATGTTTCTCAGCTTTGCCAGGGCATTCTGACTCAAAGAAGTCACAAAGCAGTATCATTTTGGCTTCTCCCAGAAGCCCAGGGCCTGTAAATCTGAGGAGGACTCAGGAAGAAAGGGGAGAGTGTCGGTTCTCTCAAATGTGTATAAAAGGACAAAGCTCACTGTATGTATTTCAGCAATAATGATGGAAAGAATTCAGAATGGCCATTTCAGGTTAAACTTAAAAGATTAAATGAAGTCAGGAAAACATTATTCCAAAGGGTCTAAGATTACTGGAGCTCTATCTATTGAATTCTTTCTTATGTACATCTCACTAATCATAGGGAAGTTGTTTTCATTAAAAAATATTTAAAAAATTTTAAAACTATGCATTAGGATGTAATATACAACATAGTGACTATATTTAATACTATATTGCTCATTTGAAAGTTGCTAAGAGAATGGATCTTAAAAGTTTTCATCACAGGACTTCCCTGGTGGTCCAGTGGTTAAGAGTTCACCATCCAATGCAGGAAATTTGGGTTTGATCCCTGGTTGGGGAGCTAAGATCCCACATGCCTAGTGGTCAAAATACCAAAACATAAAACGGAAGCAATATTTTTACAAATTTAATTAAGACTTTGAAAATGATCCATATTTTAAAAAAAGTCTTTAAAAACAGTTCTCATCACAAGAAAAAAATTTGTAATCTTGTATGCCGACAGATATTAGCTAGACTTACTGTGGTGATCACAATACATACAAATATGAGATCATTATATGAAACATACATATAGCTTATGTATTTAAAAATATATAAACTAATACATTATATGAAACTAATACAATGTTTTATATCAATTATACCTCAATGTGAAGATTTTAGTTGAGGTAAAATATACATAACATTTACTACACACTCATATTATTGTGTAACCCGTCCCCAGAACTCGTTTTCATTTCACAAAACTAAAATCCTGTTAAGCAGCTCCCTGTTGACCCTCCTCCCAGCCCCTGGTAACCAGCATTCTACTTTCTGTCTCTATGAATTTGACTACTCTAAGTACTTCATAGGCAAGGGCTCATTTAATATTTGTCTTTTTGCTCCTGGCTTATTAGAACTTTTAAAATTGACTGATTATGGACTTCCCTGATGGTCCAGCCTTCCAGTGTAGGGGGTACAAGTTTGATACCTGGTCAGGGAGCCAAGATCCCACATGCCTCGTGGTCTACAAATCAAAGCATGAAACAGAAAGAATATTGTAACAAATTCAATAAAGACTTTAAAAACGATTTTTTAAAAGCCTTAAAAAATTAAATAGAAAATAAAATTAACTGGCTAGAACCAGAAACAGAAAGTGCCGAAACCGGCCCAGGTCTCTCATCTCCTTTTGTTCCTTTTTACCAAGCTCACATGTGGACATGTGCAATTCACCTTCGTGGTTCCAACTCAGTAATTCTCAACCTTCTCACGCAGGGAGCATTTAAAAATTCTCTTGTCCAGGTTCCACTCCCAGATTCATTGAATTTAGAATCTCAGGGAGTGAAGACTACTGCAAACATCCCAGGCATTTCTAATTTACATTCAAGATCGCCATCCAGTGCCCAGCTGGAGAGCTGAAAGGCAGATGTGTGTGTGTGCTGTGTGCTCAGTTGCTTGTTGCTGCTGCTGCTGCTAAGTCGCTTCAGTCGTGTCCGACTCTGTGTGACCCCATAGACGGCAGCCCACCAGGCCCCACCATCCCTGGGATTCTCCAGGCAAGAACACTGGAGTGGGTTGCCATTTCCTTCTCCAATGCGTGAAAGTGAAAAGTGAAAGTGAAGTCACCCAGTCGTGTCCGACTCTTAGCGACCCCATGGACTGCAGCCTTCCAGGCTCCTCCATCCATGGGATTTTCCAGGCAAGAGTACTGGAGTGGGGTGCCATTGCCTTCTCCGGCTTAGTTGCTTAGCTGTTTGCAACTCTGCAACCCCATGGACTTCAGCCCATCAGGTTCCTCTGTCCATGGGGATTCTCCAGGCAAGAATACTGGAGTGGGTTGCCATGCCCTCCTCCAGGGGATCTTCCCAACTGAGGGATCGAGCCCAGGTCTCCCAAATTGCCCTCGGATTCTTCATCATCTGAGTCACCAAGGAAGCAGATGAATAGCTGGCAAATCAGAGAGTTTAGGGAAGATGATCTTCAAGGTCTCTTTTTTTTTAAAAAAATTGTATTTATTTATTTATGGCTGCACTGGGTGTTCCTTGCTGCATGGGCTTTTCTCCAGTTTCAGTGAGCAGGGGCCACTGTTCGTTGTGTTGTTCAGGCTTCTCATTGCAGCGGCTGCACTTGTGGAGCGCAGGCTCTAGGCGTGCAGGCTCAGTGCTTGCAGCTCCCAGGCCCCAGAGTGCAGCGGACTTTAGTAGTTGGAACATGTGGGCTCGTCAAGTTCTTTTTAAATTCAAAAATTTTGCAAAATCAGCTAGCATCTTTGTAATTCTCAACCAGCAGTGGTTGAGTTGCTTCAGCTAGGCTTAGAAGGAGATGAACCAGAGCTGTCTGGAGTGTGGCTCCCCCTGCAGTTTACTGCTGTCTTGGCAAGCCCACTGTCCTGTCCTACTCTTTCCCACCCCATGGATTGTAGCCCACCGGGCTCCTCTGTTCATGGAATTTCCCAGGCAAGAACACCGGAGTGGGGAGCCATTTCCTACTCCAGGGGATCTCCCCAACCCAGGGATCGAACCCAGGTCTCTTGTGTCTACCTGCGTTATCAGGCGGGTTCTTTACCACTAGCGCCACCCAGGAAGCCGCATAGAGGCCTCTTACTGGTGGCTATAACACCCCTCTCCTGCTGCATTCATTCAACGCATACTTCTTAATATGGCTCACTTTCCCTTTAAAACACTTATTCAAGTAATAGATAATAGTATTTGTGCTCAATACATCAACTTCTAAAAGACCTTGAGATTTACAAATAATTCTAAAGTAAATGGGGACATTACAGGGATATTGATTTCAGCTGAATGTAAGAGATACTTTATTGAAACTTGAGGGGTTTAATAGAATAAATTGCCTTATGAATAGTGATTCCCTTGACACCAGTGCTACACAAGCGAGTATGACCTGTGAGAGATACTATAGCGTCAGAATCCTAAATTAGAAGAAATTAGGATGACCTGTGAGGAGGCCCTGTGCATGCGTGCCAAGTCACTTCAGTCATGTCCGACTTTCTGTGACCCCATGAACTTTAGTCTCCCAGGCTCCTCTGTCCATGGGGATTCTCCAGGCAAGAATACTGGACTGGGTTGCCATGCCCTCCTCCAGGGGATCTTCCAGACCCAGGGATCAAATCCATGTCTTTTGTGGCTCCTGCATTGCAAGTGGATTCTTTACCACTGAGCCACCTGGGAAAGCCCCTGTGGGGCTCTCCTAAATCCAAAATTCCATGATTTTTATTTATTTATTTTGGCTGCACTGGGTCTTAGTTGTGGCATGTGGGATGTTTTTAGTTGCAGCATGTGGGATCTAGTTCCCTGACCAGGGATCAAACCCAGGCCCCCTGCATTTGGAGCTTGGGGTCTTAGCCACTGCACCACCAAGGAACTCCCCCAAAGTCCATGATTTTAAAGTCAGACAAAGATTGACCTGAAGCAGAGGGATGGTTTCTGAGCTAAGAAATGGAGCTCCAGGGTTCTGATTATTTCAACTTTCAATCACTCCCCAAGTATATTTACATTAACTACTAAATGTAAGATATCCCAAGTGAATACACATTTGTGCCATTTGGAAGAACATTCATTACAGCATCTAAGAACTTCCTAAAAGCTTTTTAGGAAGATTTGCTGATTATTTTCATTGTAAAAGAATTATTGATTTTGTAACATCATGTTTTACAAATATGGATAGAAATAACAAAACATAAGAGAAAAAAAATGGAGAGATAAATTAATCTGCAATTTTAGTCGGAGATTTTAAAACTCATTTTTCAGTACTTAAGGAAGTAAATAGGCTTCCTCCCCAAAAATCATCTTTGTTGTTAATTTCTTAATTTTCATTAGAGGACATCCTCCATATTAATTCAATATTGTTAAATGCTTTGATACTTGTTTTATGTTCCTGAAATACTTGGAAATTAAGCAACATAATTCTAAATTGCCATAGTTAAAGAAGAAATCCCAAAGAAATTTGGAAAATATTTGAACTCAAGGATAATGAAATCACAAAATATCAAAATTTGTAGCATGTAGCTAAAGCACTGATTAAAAGAAAACTTATACCTTTAAATCTTATATATGAAAAGAATAAAGCTCTAAAGTTAGTAATCTAAAAATCCACTTAAAGAATATAGGCTTTTAAAGACAAAAACTTAAAGTGAGTAGTAAAGTAGAAATAATAAAGTTATGAGCAAAATTTAACAGACAATAGAGTTACTTTGAACATCTAAGCATTGATTTATAGATCACTAGTTACTTAGCCACGGTGCTTGGGTGACTAAAAACAACTTTAAAACTGCCCTTTGAAGTGCATTTAGAAAGAAAAAAGAAAGAAACGTTCAAGCCGCCATTAGGGAAGCAGAGTGTGATTCAATTCCTTTGGAAAAACACAAAGCACCCCACAGTTCCATGCAAAAATAGCTAAAGCTTCTCGCGTGCTATAATGTGTCAATAACTTTAGAAACCTCATTTCATTTACTCCTCACCCAAGCCTTATGAGGCAATATTATTATCTCTATTTTGTAGGTGAGCAAACTGGGTCTCGGGGAGGTTAAGTAATTTCTTCCTGAGCATAAGTTCAAGTCCAGGTCTTTCTGATTCTTTCCCTTATTCCAAGTTATCCCAATCCATTCCTCTAATAACAAATTGCTCACTGACTGCTTGAAAAACAAATGTGTTTGGGTTAAATTTTGCCCTTAAAATGTTTTCACTATGAATTAGTTGCCAATGTGTAAACATTTGATTTTACATGAAAGTCTAGGTACCCTGTCTGTCTCGAAGAAACAGAAGGTCTGGCAGCCCTGCATCTGAGCTTTTTTTTTAAATTTATTTATTTGGCTGAGTCAGGTTGCAGCACTTGGGATCTTTAATTTCAGCATGAGGGATCTAGTTCTCCAACCAGGGGTTGAACCTGGGCCCCCTCCATTGGAAGCACAGAGCCTTACACGCTGAACCACCAGGGAAGTCCCCTGAGGTCTTTTAAAATATATATATATATTTAGTTTTGGCTGTGCCGGGTGTTGGTTGCTGCAAGAGGGCTTTCTCCAGTTGCAGCGAGCAGGGGCTACTGTACTTTCTAGTTGTGGTGAGCAGGCTTCTCACTGAGTGTCTTCTCTTGTTGCAGAGCACAGGCTCTAGGTGCAAGGGCTTTGGTAGTTGTGATGTACGGGCTTAGTTGCCCTGAGGCATGTGGAATCTTCCCAGATCAGGGATTGAACCCATGTCCCCTGCATTGGCATGTGGATTCTCAACCACTGGACCACCAGGAAAGTCTTCCTGCAGTCCTGAATGCAGGATCAGGCAATGTAACAAGGCTGGATGGGCCGCATCCTTAGCTGGGGCCTGAGACTTTAGGCTGCCCTGGTTCCCACCCCTCTGTGCTGTATCCTTCACAAGCAGGCTAAGGGCTGGTTGCTATTTCTCCCTTCACAGGCAGCCCTTGCCACTTATACCTGGCACCTGTTGGCACTGAATTTGCAACCCCTCATTTAGAATTGGGTCTCAGGTGGCACTAGTGGTAAAGAACCTGCCTGTCAATGCAGGAGACATAAGAGACGCTGATTCGATCCCTGGGTCTGGAAGATCCCCTGGAAGAGGAAATGGAAACTCACTCCAGTATTCTTGACTGGAGAATCCCATGGACAGAGGAGCCTGGCGGGCTGCAGTCCATGGGGTTGCAAATAGTCGGACATGACTGAAGCAACTTAGTATGTACACATGCATTTAGAATCTCTCTTCCACATCTCTTGCCCCAGTTCAGATCCCAAATATTCTGGTCCTATTGGTCCCAAGGGACCAATTGTTTGTTTTTTTTTTTGGCATGGTTTTTGCATGATTCCCATTTCCCACAGGGCTTCCCTGATGGCTCAGAGAGTAAAGAATCTGCCTGCAATGCAGGAAACTCGGGTTTGATCCTTGGGTTGGGAAAATCCCCTGGGGAATGGCAACCCACTCCAGTATTCTTGCCTGGAGAATCCCATGGACAGAGGAGCCTGGCAGGCTACAGTCCATGGGGTCACAAAGAGCTGGACACGATTGAGTGACTAACACACACACACATTTCCCAAGGGTAGTTGGGCTAAGCGTGTAGTCACCTTAAAATTTCTGCACAAAACGAATTCTATGATTTCTCTCATTACTTCCTCACATGTTGGAGGCATTTTCTCTCCCTCTGTACTTAATAGCCTATCTTGCTTTAATTTCTTCCCACTCTGGGAGGCTAGGTTTGGTTTGGTGGGCTGATGAGGGAGGGAGAAACCGTTCCAAGTACTTTAGCGGGTGGGATTGAAGGCGGAGCCCTCCTGAGCTATGAGTGTCCTATGAGTGGGGCTGGAACTAAGGACCAGGGGAGTGGACAGGGTGTGTCACAGAGAAGGGGAAGTGCCTGCTTCTTTCTGGCCCAGGAGGAACCGGGTCAATTATTCAGCACCTGGGTACCCATAGAGCCCACAGCATCCCTGCTATTGTCTTCCCAATCCTCCCCCTTGCTGTCCTGCCCCACCCCACCCCCCAGAATAGAATGACACCTACTCAGACAATGCGATGCAATTTCCTCATTTTATTAGGAAAGGACAGTGGGAGTGGCACCTTCCAGGGTCTAGGAAGGCACGGGGGAGGGGCAACAACAGATGGCTGGCAACTAGAAGGCGCAGCTGGCCTCCCCGAAGCGGCGGCACTTCATGACCCGCAGGTACGTCTCCGTTTTGTGCAGGTCCTTCCGGAAGCAGGAGAGCAGACCGTAGTTCTTGAGCAGCGCGTCGTCACTGCGCATGTTTGTGTCAAATTTGTCATAGGTCTGCTTGAGGATCTGCCCAGCCCGGGGGGTGCCGTCTTCCAGCTCCTGCCAAGGGAGGGAGAGACAGAGAGGCCGAAGGGCCCTCAGGAGCAGCTCCCTCCTGCCCGCTCCATTTTCCACCCTCCCCTACAGGCTTGGAGAAGGGCGAGGAAGGAGGTTTCAAAAGGGGAAAAGGTTTCCCCTGGGTCAAGGCTGGACTGCTAGAAAGAGAGAGAGAGCAGGGATCTCTCTCCCCCAGCCCACGTGCGTTCTCCTGGCTAAGCCAGGAGAGGGCGGGCATGGCCCCCAGCATGGAAGGGACCCACAACGCCATCCCCACCCGCATCAGGGCCAGGATGCCTTCCTCCAGGTCCTTCAGCTTCTCATAGACACGGTCCGAGGTGCCAAACACCAAGCTGTTGGTGAAGACTCTGCTGAGGAACTGCAGGGGCCCAAGCCACGACTGGATGAGGAGCAGTGAGATGCGAAGCAGCTCCAAGTCCTGCTGGCAGATGGGTGGTCGGTGGGTGCCGCGGGCTTGGGGCAGCCCTGCAAGGTCGGCCTCTGCCCGAGGACCTCCTGCCACCACCGCCCACCATCATCCTCCACTGCCATCCAACATTCTCGGCCACCTCGGGGAGAAGGCTGCCCCAGGCCCGGTGCGGAGAGCTGGGGCAGCCTACTTAGGATGAAGGAGGTCCCCTGCTCCTCGGTCCGAGGTTGCCACTCACCGATTTCTGCTGGGCCTCGTTCTTGCCTGTGGGGGCCGGGATGGTTTCGGAGAAGCAGAAGGCAACCTGGGTGTTCTGGATGGAGTATCTCTGTCCCTCCGGGATGTAGGTGCGTTCCTGGGGGAAGAATACACCCACCCAGGTCTAAGCTGGTGCGCGGTTCCCCTCCCCGCCTTATTCGGAACCCTCCCCACCCCACACACCCCCGTTTCTGCTCCCCTAACCACATCCCTACTTGGATAAAATACGGCTGAACTCCTCAGTTTCCTCCCACTGTGTGGAGGGGGCGTGGATTCACCCCTTCCGGCCTCCCCACCCCTAGGACGCATCCCTGGGGAGCTTACAAACTCTTTGAAGGTGTCAGCAGCCAGCTGATGCAGGTGCTGAGCCCGGAGCACAGCGTTGGCAAACAGGCTGGACAAGGACATGGCTGGGAAGGCGCCCACCACCTGAGTCCAGGGCAGGCAGAGCAGGGCGAAAGCCAGGAGCAGGGAGGTCCGGGGGCCTAGGGAGAGACCAGGAGGGCCGCGACGGAGGGGCCCAGGGAGCTAGACGCCTGATCTCCTGCCAGCCCCCACCTACCCTTCCCTCCAGGGACTGAGAACATTTCAAACTTGGCCAAATGTCTGAGTGTAGATACCTATGTTCACATTCGGAAGCCCTAAAACCCAAAGCTGTGGACACATCCATCGGCAGGGCCCCCCGCATCACCCCTTTAGGACACACGAATGGAGGGGATTTTAGCGAGCTTACCTGCAGCCATCATAGCTGGTGAGCTGTCCACAGGACCCTGAGTCGTCTGGTGAAGTGGGTCCTGGGATCCTGGAATTGGTCCCTGCTGGGCCCTTTTTATACCCTGGCTTCTCTCTCTCCCTTTCCCCCCACCTGTGTGCTCTATACATTTATGCAAGGACCACTGGCAGCCTGTGCTAATGGATAATTTAGAACCTCCTCTCACTCATCCTGTTCCCGTTCCTTCTCTGGGGTCATGTCCCCCAGGCTTGTCATCATCCCCTCTCCACTGCCACCAGCCTGAGGGCTGTGCACACAGGGTCTCAGCTTGAGAGCCCACCCCATAGGTTTTCTTTATAAGGGGGAGGTAGCAGAAGCGAGGAGAAGGCAATGGCACCCCACTCTGGAAGGCTGCAGTCCATGGGGTCGCTGAGGGTCGGACACAACTGAGCGACTTCACTTTCACTTTTCACTTTCATGCATTGGAGAAGGAAATGGCAACCCACTCCAGTGTTCTTGCCTAGAGAATCCCAGGGACGGGGGAGCCTGGTGGGCTGCCGTCTATGGGGTCGCACAGAGTCTGACACGACTGAAGCAACTTAGCAGCAGCAGCAGCAGCAGCAGTAGAAGCAAATGGGCTTCCCAGGTGGCTCAGCCGTAAAGAATCCAGCTGCAAATGCAGGAGACTCAGGTTCAATCCCTGGGTCAGAAAGATGCCCTGGAGAAGAGAATGGCAACCCACCCCAGTATTCTTGCCTAGAAAATCCCAAGAACAGGGGAGCCTGGTGGTCAACAGTCTCAGTTCAGTTCAGTTCAGTTGCTCAGTCGTGTCCGATTCCTTGCGACCCCAGGAATGTAGCATGCCAGGCCTCCCTGTCCATCACCAACTCCTAGAACTTGCTCAAACTCATGTTCATTGAGTTAGTGATGCCATCCAACCATCTTACCCTTTGTCATCCCCTTCTGCTGCCCTCAATCTTTCCCAGCATCAGGGTCTTTTCCAATGAGTTAGTTCTTCACATCAGGTGGCCAAAGTATTGGAGTTTCAGCTTCAACATCAGTCCTTCCAATGAATATTCAGGACTGATTTCCTTTAGGATGGATTGGTTGGATCTCCTTGCAGTCCAAGAGTCTTCTTCAACACCACAGTTCAAAGGTGTCTCTTTTGAACTTCAGCACTCAGCTTTCTTTATAGTTCAACTCTCACATCCATACATGACTACTGGAAAAACCATAGCCTTGACTACATGGACCTTTGTTGGCAAAGTAATGTCTCTACTTTTTAGTATGCTGTCTAGGTTGGTCATAGCTTTTCTTCCAAGAAGAAAGCATCTTTTAATTTCATGGCTTCAGTCACCATCAGCAGTGATTTTGGAGCCCCCAAAATAAAGTCTCTCACTGTTTCCATTGCTTCCCCATCTATTTGCCATGAAGTGATGGGACCAGATGCCATGATCTTCGTTTTTTGAATGTTGAGCTTTAAGTCAACTTTTTAGCTCTCCTCTTTCACTTTCACTTTTAGTTCTTCTTCACTTTCTGCCATAAGGGTGGTGTCATCTGCATATCTGAGGTTATTGATATTCCTCCCAGCAATCTTGATTCCAGCTTGTGCTTCATCCAGCCTGTCATTTTACACGATGTACTCTGCATATAAGTTAAATAAGCAGGGTGACAATATACAGCCTTGACATACTCCTTTCCTAATTTGGAACCAGTCGGTTGTTCCATGTCTGGTTCTAACTGTTGCTTCTTGACCTGCATACAGATTTCTCAGTAGTCAGGTAAGGTAGTCTGGTATTTCCATCTCTTTAAGAATTTTTGACAATTTGTCAAAGGCTTTTCGACAGTCAAAGGCTTTGGTATAATCAATAAAAAGAAGTAGCTGTTTTTCTGAAACTCTCTTGCTTTTTCTATTATCCAACAGAAGTTGGCAATCTGATCTCTGGTTCCTCTGCCTTTTCTAAATCCAGCTTGAACATCTGGAAGTTTATGGTTCACGTACTGTTGAAGCCTGGCTTGGAGAATTTTGAGCATTACTTTGCAAGCGTGTGAGACGAGTGCAATTGTGCAGTAGTTTGAACATTCTTTGGCATTGTCTTTCTTTAGGATTGGAATGAAAACTGACCTTTTCTAGTCCTGTGCCACTGCTGAGTTTTCCAAATTTGCTGGCATATTGAGTGCAGCACTTTAAAGCATCATCTTTTAGGATTTGAAATTGCTCAACTGGAATTCCATCACCTCCACTAGCTTTGTTCGTAGTGATGCCTTCTAAGGCCCACTTGACTTCACATTCCAGGATGTCTGGCTCTAGGTTATCTTGGTCATGAAGGTTTTTTTTGCATAGTTCTTCTGTGTGTTCTTGCCACCTCTTCTTATTATCGTCTGCTTCTGTTAGGTCCATACCATTTCTGTCCTTTATTGTGCCCATCTTTGCATGAAATGTTCCCTTCATATCTCTAATTTTGTTGAAGAGATCTCTAGTCTTTCCTATTCTATTGTTTTCCCCTATTTCTTTGCACTGATCACTGAGGAAAGTTTTCTTATCTCTCCTTGCTATTCTTTGGAACTCTGCATTCAAATAGGTACCTTTCCTTTTCTCCTTTGCCTTTAGCTTCTCTTCTTTTCTCAGTTAAGGCCTCCTCAGACAACCATTTTGCATTTTTACATTTCTTTTTCTTGGGTATGGTCTTGATCCCTGCCTGCTGTACAATGTCATGAACCTCCGTCCATAGTTCTTCAGGCACTCTGTCTATCAGATCTAATCCCCTGAATCTATTTCTCACTTCCACTGTATAATTGTAAGGGATTTGATTTAGGTCATACCTGAATGGTCTAGTGGTTTTCCCTACTTTCTTCAATTGAAGTCTGAATTTGGCAATAAGGAGTTCATGATCTGAGCCACAGTCAGCTCCCAGTCTTGTTTTTGCTGACTGTATAGAACTTCTCCATCTTTGGCTGCAAAGAATATAATCAATCTGATTTCAGTATTGACCATCTGGTGATGGCCATGTGTGGAGTCTTCTCTTGTGTTGTTGGAAGAGGGTGTTTGCTATGACCAGTGAATTCTCTTGGCAAAACTTTGTTAGCCTTTGCCCTGCTTCATTTTGTATTCCAAGGCCAAATTTACCTGTTACTCCAGGCAACAGCCTTGTCTAACTCATGAACCACAGCCTTGTCTAACTCAGTGAAACTATGAGCCATGCCGTGTAGGGCCACCCAAGACAGATGGGTCATGGTGAAGAGTTCTGACAAAATGTGGTCCACTGGAGAAGGGAATGGCAAACCACTTCTGTATTCTTGCCTTGAGAACCCCATGAACAGTATGAAAATTAAAAAAGATATGACACTGAACAATGAACTCCCCAGGTCGGTAGGTACCCAATATGCTACTGGAGAAGAGTGGAGAAATAACTCCAGAAAGCAGGAAGAGACGGAGCCAAAGTGAAAATGGCACCCAGTTGTAGATGTGATTGGTGATGGAAGTAAAGTCCAATGCTGTAAAGAACAATATTGCATAGGAACCTGGAATGTTAGGTCCATGAATCAAGGTAAATTGGACGTGGTCAAACAGGAGATGGCAACAGTGAACATTGACATTTTAGATATCAGTGAAAAATGGACTGGAATGGGTGAAGTTAATGCAGATGACAATTATGCCCACTACTGTGGGCAAGAATCCCTTAGAAGAAATGCAGTACCCTCCTAGTCAATAAAAGAGTCGGGAATGCAGTACTTGGATGCAATCTCAAAAATGACAGAACGATCTCTGTTCGTTTCCAAGGCAACCCATTCAATGTCACAGTAATCCAGTGTATGCCCCGACCAGGAATGCTGAAGAAGCTGAAATTGTACAGTTCTGTGAAGACCTACAAGACCTTCTAGAACTAACACCAAAAAAGATGTCCTTTCCATCATAGGAGCTACGGTCTATGAGGCCACAAAAGAGTTGGACCCACGACTGAGCTACTAAACAACAACAAGCAGAAAGGAGTATCCAAAGCCCAGGCACCACTCTGGCAGGGTGTCATTGTGGGGGTGTTCCCCAGGGGGAGGGAGGCCCGAGCTGGTCCCCTGAAGGAAGTGCTGTCTCAGGATGGATGTATCTTGAGAGCTATGTGGATGCTTCCTCACTCTCTACCCACTTCCTCCTCCCTGAAATGCTCCTCTCCATCCACCAGAGAGAATGTGTGTTTGGGGAAAGGGAGCCAAGGATAGCAATAGATGCTGAGGTTTCTGGGCACAAGTTCCTCCTTCGCTCCATCACCTTCCTCCTGCCACCTGATCCAAACTGAGGTGGATGCAGTGCTAACCCGTGACCATTAGAGGGCTTCAGCCCCACATGTCCCTTTTCCTGAACGTCCCCTCTCTGGCAGGTGTGTGGGGGCAAAGGATGGACACTTGAGGCATTGCCCCTACTCCTCGGATGTGCTGCAGAAATCCCAGGAACAGAGACTGACCACAAGTGCTTGCTCCCGTAGCCCTGTTACCGTCAGAGACTCTCAGCTGGAAGAGCCCTTGAAGGCTTGAGTCCCACCCCCAGCACTGGAGCATAGCATCCTGGAAAAATTGCTCTCTCCAGTCATTGTAGTCTCCTCCCAGTCTTTCTCCTCCTCCTTTTAGTATCTGTATAGAGCTTATCAGGCTGTGAAAAGCATGCCCATGCAGCCCTACATTAGACCTTCAGGACCATCTTGTGAAGGAGGTATGGTTATCACCCCATTTTACAGAAGGAGAGACTGAGGCTCAAAGAGGCATACTTACAAGAGCTACTTCAACTAAGACAGCAAATCTCCAAATGCTTACTCTTCTCATGTTGCAGCACTCCAGGTCCTTTCTTCAAAGCAGACTGAGTGGGCGCCACTCTGTGTTTTTAGCTTCCTGATCACAAGGATCCTGCCTCTAGTCACAAGAGTTTCTGCCTCATTTTGTCCTCCCTTCAGAGCTTGTCATTTTCCAGGTGAGACCAGGCCAGAGACACGGGATGTGTGGCAGAGACCACACAGCAAGGCAAGGCCTGAGTTAGGAAGGCTAGAACTACAAACTTCCCACCTCTTGGTGCCCAGAGTTGGGGCTATTTCAGCATCCAGAAGTCACCAGCATTGAATTGTCCCCAAGGATAAGAGCAGGAAAGAACATATTCCCCTCCATTTAAACCTTCCACCCCCTGAGTCTAAATACATTTAGCACTTGACCCTGTGGGAAAGCAAGAAGGAAACAAACCTTTTTAGAGGTGGTTGGTGATGGTGTTGCCAACCAGTGTTGGAAAGTTATACCCTTGTGGTCCAGAACTTGAGGGCTTGCACCTTGCGACCTCCCCCTTTTAAGACTGGAAGATAGAGCTCTCTTTTTTACCCCGTCATTCGTGAACCATCACCCAACCATGCCCCTGATTCTTTATCTGCTACCAAGGGCACTGGGACCTGTGGGAACTGTCCCAGGCTCAACTGTAGGAGGACCAGAGGGGAGTGTCATGAAACAGTCTCTGGGACTTCCCTGGTGGTCCAGTGGCTAAGACTCCATGCTCCCAATGCAGGGGTCCTGGGTTCAATCCTTGGTTGGGGAACTCAATCCCACATGCTGCAACTAAAGATTCTGCAAGCCGCAATTAAGATGCCGTGCAGCCAAATAAATAAAAGAAATTTATTTAAAGAAAGAAAGAAACTGGCTCTGGTGAAGGTAGGGCCACAGGAAAGTGTGTGCTCAGTCGCTCAGTCATGTCTGACTCTTTGCAACGCTATGGACTGTAGCCTGCTCACTGTCCTCTGTCCATGGGATTTCCCAGGCAAGAATACTGGAGTGGGTTGCCATTTCCCATTCCAGGGGATCTTCCCGACCCAAGGAGCGAACCCACGTCTCCTGCATTGGCAGGTGGGTTCTTTACCTCTGTGCTGCCTGGGAGCCCACAGGAAAGGAGAGGACGCCCCTTTCCTCTACTTCTGGTGCCACCAAAGGGGAGGAGCCGGGGGGAAAGTGGGGGACGGTCTCCGAGCCCCACACAGCATTTTACCTCTTCTGCCACTTCTTCCTTCTATGTCACCCGGGGGGAGCAGCACTGAGGTGGAAGTGCCCATGACGGGCTTCTAGCTAATACTGGGGGGACTAGTATGTGAGCTGTGGACCACAGAAGAAGCCTCAGGCCTTCCCTAGGAGTGAGGGTACAGGAGCCCGAGTTGGGGATTGCTCGAGAGACACACAAGGTGGGCACATGTGAGGAGTGGTGACTCCAGGCAGGGGACTGCCAAGGACAGGTGGGACCAGTCAGAGTAGGGGAGTATCTCCTCTTACCAGCCCACTTCTGGTTGGCCCACAGGATCCTGGGGGCCCCTGGGACACACTTTTCTCAGAACTGGAAGGTGTAGGGGTGGATACTGGTGATCCTCTTCTCTATAAAGTCTTTTTCAGGATCTTTCGTAATGAAGACACACACACAAGTCATTGCTGCTGCTAAGTCGCTTCAGTCGTGTCCGACTCTGTGAGACCCCATAGACAGCAGCCCACCAGGCTCCCCCATCCCTGGGATTCTCCAGGCAAGAATACTGGAGTGGGTTTCCATTTCCTTCTCCAATGCATGAAACTGAAAAGTCAAAGTAAAGTCACTCAGTCATGTCTGACTCTTTGCAAACCTATGGACTGTAGCCTAGCAGGCTCCTCCATCCATAGGATTTTCCAGGCAAGAGTACTGGAGTGGGGTGCCATTGCCTTCTCCGCAAGTCATGGCTAGTAGAAGATAAACTTTGAATTAGACTTGGGATTTTCCTGCCTGTGCTAGGGAGTCATTCACCCTTTCTTGGGGCATAACCTGGGGCCAGACCCCCAGCTTCTCCGGTTTCAGAGACTGCCGGGCAATGGCCTCTGCATGGTGGCTGGTGGGCAGAGGCTGTGATCAGCATCTCCAGGGCCAGGCCCATAGGGTTAGAGATGAATTCCCCCATCATCTTGGAATCCATGAATTTCAGCGTGTTTGGTAGCCCTTCATATTTTCAGATTCGATCGTCTCTGGGGTTCTCATCACGGATACTCACAGATTTACTCTTGATCTGAGTGTTAGTCGCTCAGTCATGTCTGACTCTTTGCATCCCCATGGACTGTAGCCCACCAGGCTCCTCTGTCTGTGGAATTCTCCAGGCAAGAATACTGGAGTGGGTTGCCATTTCCTCCTCCAGGGGATTTTCCCAACCCAGGGATCAAACCTGGGTCTCTTGCATTGCAGGCAGATTCTTTCTGTCTGAACCGCCAGGAAAGTCCACTCTTGATCTGAAAGTGGCCTCTTTCAGGTTTCAAGAACCCCTCCAAGGTTCAAGTCCACTTGGCTTGGGGCCATCTCATTATTTAGAGTCATACTTGCCCTGGCCTTCGAGAGAGCCGCAAAGGGACTGCAGGTAGCTCTCTCCACTTCCCTCTTGTCACTTGAGGTCCATGCTTCCCATCTCTAGCTCTGTTCTGCCTTCCTTGAATCCAGAGGCTGGGATTGCCCCCAGGATATGCACCACTTCTTTGACTGCAGCACAAGTCTGATGGCTGAGTGGATCACAGCTCATTGGGTCAACGTCTTAAGAATGTTATGTGGGGATTCTCAAAGGCTTCTCTAGGGGACACGCGTAAGGCCAACATTTCCGAGCACTTTCCATGTGCCAGGCACTGTACTGAGTGATGTGGGGAGGATTATATGAGGATATATCCTTCAAACAAGGATACTCAGGCTCAGAGATAAGTAGTTTTCCTAGAGTCTCTCAGCTCCTAAGTGATAGCAGCCCAAGGTCCCAGTCTTTCATGGTGCCAAGCTCTTTAGAAGCCTCACCTAGGAAAGATGGTAGGGCTGCTGGGCATGAACAAACTATCCTTAGCGCAGAGCTGGCAGGGTGGGCTCAAGTCCCCACTCAGAAAATGCTCAATAGGACTTCCCTGGCAATCCAGTGGTTTGGTTCGGTTCAGTTCAGTTGCTCAGTCATGTCCGACTCTTTGTGACCCAGTGGTTAAAACTCCCTGTTTCCAGCGCAGGGGACATGGGTTTGATCCCTGGCCAAGGAAGATCCCACACGCTGTGTGGCATGGCCAAAAAGAAAAAGAAGATGTTCAAGGAGCTTCAGCCCAGAATGAGGTCTGCAGGTACAGGTACCAAGACAAGCAGCAGAGAAAAACAACCTGAGGCAGCCCGATTTAATGAAGCAAGTCACATCATCCTTCACATTTGTGTTGCACGTTTCAGTGTACATCACATTTTCACTTCCTTCATCTCGTCGGACCCTTGGGTTTGCCAGAGGATTCAAGCATGGAGGAAGGGCCCAGGAGGGCTCTGGAGTGGGGGTGGGGAGGATGAGGGCAGGCACCCCTGTGAGCTGATGGGGGTGTTGTTTACAGTGGGTGAGGATCTCTGAACAATCTAGAAGAGCAAAACAACCGACATCACTGGACCTACTGGGTAATTTCACCTTGGGGATGACTCCCCAGGGGGACAAGCCCATTGAGAATGAAGTAGTAAGTACCGGGGTGTGTCCAGCAGCTGTGGGAAGTCTGAGGTGCTTTCCTGATTGGTGCTGTCAACTGGAAATAACCTCTGCCTCCTTCTACCTTATTCTGTGGTTGTTTGTGAACATCTTACCCCCATAGGGGAAGGTAAGCTCTTTGAGGCTGGGTTCATGCCTTTCACCCCTTCATTCGTTCACTCATTCTCTTATTCGTACATCAACCAATTCAATAAGCAGTTGCCATGCCTTCCATGTGCCAGGCATCCGTGTACCGGGCAGATGGGCAGACCTAGATAAACAGAGGACACCACCTTTTCTCTGCTGGAGTTTACAGTCTATGGGAAAGAGAGACAATAGCAGACAAATAAATACCTAACAGTAACATGTATCCAGAAATTTCACATTGTGAAAACTACCATGAAAGAAAGAGCTAAGAGGCGAGAATATAGCTCTGGGGAGAGGGGAGGGACTTGGCAGCTGGAACCATATTCCCAGGCCCAGGAAACTCAACAAGCATCTGCCGAGTGCATTGAATGGATGGAAGGACAGTGTCAAGGAAATAAACTCAAATATCCCCCCGGCCAGGAATGGCCAGGCAGGTCATGCTGCGTCTGTAGAATGAACTTCGCATAACAAGTGTGGAAAAAATGATAACGTGGGATCTTGCAACACATAGCAATACACACCTGAGCAAATTCAAATGTAAAAAGGGGACGGGGTGGCATGCATATGCTGAGGGCAAGCACACAGATGTTCAGTAGACCCACAGCTCACAGAACCTGAGCCCCAAACGGGACCTCACGAGGCGTCTGGCCGCCCACTCCTGCCACGTGAGAAAGTGATCTTAGGGCTGAACAGAACAATGTCTTCTATTATTATTGTTTGAAAAGTACATTATGATCTGTATAAATGTGTTTTAACAAACTAAACTCTGAATTCAGGGTTTCAGGCTTGCTGTTTTGTGTTCTCTGTGGAGTCACCTAAGTTTCCAAGTAAAGGCTCGGGCTGGGAGAGGGCCGGCGAGGTCTCCCCGACGGACTGGCAGGGTTGGTTTTGGTTTTTGTTTGTATCTGAGTCAATAGCGGTTCCCGAGGATGCCGTGCCCAGGTGCAGCAGTGTGGAGAGCAGAGACAAATCCAGAAACTTTACAGTTGTGTGGACTCTGAATCCAGCTGCTGAGGTTGCCTGCGGAGAGCAGAGCACAACGGCGCAGGAGTCCCGAGCCCCCCACCGCCACTCCCCCGGGGCTGAATGGCCTCTGAGGCCTTTCACAGAAGACCCAGCCAGGCTGCACCCCTGCTGGGGGTTGTCCACGGACACCCAGACAGCCTCAGCTTTCCGAGGTTTGTTTTTCTCTCATCTCTGATTCTGCTGGAAAAACACCCAAACCCTCTGGCCAGAGCGCCCCTGACCTAGCAGCACCTGCAGACAGGGGGCCGGAAGTCAAGCTAAAACGGAGGAGGAACCAGCTTGTGCTTCCACCAGGCCCCCGAGGGACTGGGCTGGATTCCCCCAGTGGGCAGCGGGGCATGTGCCCACCAAGGGGGCCTCGGGCTGCATTCTGGGAGGAGGAAGGCTGAGGAGCAGCCTGACATCCGGGCCTCTTAGGAAGGAGCGGGGCCTTCAGGACTCATGAACAAGGGGACACATTTGGAGATGGTTCCCCAGGACAAAGCTGTCCCAGGGTTCTCTCCTGATGGCCCTCCTCCTCTTCCTCTGGCTCAAAGCCTCCGAGCTATAAAGTCCTTCAGGGGAGGCAGCTGTGATGTAGTGGAAAGAATGCCACACTTGGAGTCTGAAGGTCTGTGTGTGACTTGTGGCCAATTACGGTAATCATCTCCCTGGGCCTTGATTTCCTCTTTTGTAAAGTGGGGATGAAGCTGTCCCCTTCCAGGGTTATGCTGGGGAAAGATCATATAAACGAAACGGAGGCGCTCCATAAAATCTTACTGGCAGTGAAGAGAGGCTCCATATATAAAAATCTGGGGGACCCAGTGAGAGAATCTGATTCATGTTTTGTATTTTGGATGTGGTGGTGGTTATTCAAATCTGTACATGTGCTGAAACTCATGACAAGAAAACTTTACTGTACGATAATTTTCTAAAAACCAGCATCTGGTTCAACTCCTTTCCTTTGGAGAAGTTTTATGATTCCCATTTTGTAGAAAAAACAACTGAGATCTGAGATAATTATCACTTCCACCAGCATCACTCAGCTTTGTTTCCACTGCCTGTCAGTTCTGGGGGCCAGGGCCCCACACGACAGACACGCAGACACCCACAGTGTAAAAGCCTGTAAAACAGAAGAACAGGCCATCGAGGGCTTCTACATCGAAACCACGAAATCAAGACACCTTTGGGGGTGTCTGGTGGACAAGGCAGGCCTCCTTGCTCAGATGACTCTCTGTCAACAGTGCCTCAAAGCATTAGGAAAACAGTTATTCAAAGATATTTAATTGTCTTTCAAAAAAAGCCAAGGCCTCCCTAGACTGAGGGCAGCCCCAAGCAGGGGGAGACCCTGCCTGGGGGGAGAAGTGAAGACTCCATCCCACCCCCAGCCGGCTGCCCAGGGTCCCTGGTGGAGGTCGAGGACAGAATTAGCCCCACTATGCAAAGCAGCAGGAGAGGAAGAGCTCCAGTTCAGTGGAGGCAGATGCCAAAACAAGTGCGTTTCCTCTGGCAGCCCAGAGACCAGGGAGGGAGGAGGCCTGGCCAGGCCCAGCCCCGGCCTGGCTCAGTGTGGTCACCGCTGATCAAAGCAGAGATGGACCTTTACCCCAGGCGTGGGGTCCTTGGCCACCTGCCTGCCTCACCTGCAATTCCAGGTGGAGCTGCTCTGACATAGAAGCTGCCCTCCCTATGCTGACCTTGATTCTCCAATTAAACTGGCAGCTCCCTGAGGGCAGGAGTTTCTCCCACCTGAATCCAGAATGAAAGTGGCAAATCCAGAGCATGGTCCCCCCAAGGTCAACAGGAAGTGGAGGTCAGCCCGGCCCTGCACACAGAGGTGCACTGAACTTCAGCTCCTAGCCCTGAGCTGCTCCCAGTCACTCCCGCAGCAGGCGGGCTGGGGATTGTTTTGCTTCTGATTTTATGCTGAAAGTCTGAAGGGGTTATCTGACTAAGAATCCCCAGGCTTCCCCACCACAAGGCCTCTTGATTTGGGAATCTCTTGCATAGCTCTGGGTCAAATGAAAAAAAAATAAAAGAAAAAAAATATATCTCCAGCATCTCATAGTTTAATGTTTGACCAAAATCATATCCATACCTATACATTTATTGGATGACAAAGAACAATTTTTGACTGTGAAAAGTTAAGTCAAAGTTCGTAAGAAAAAATGTATATACATATATCCAGGCTTGGTGGAGGACAGGAGGTGTAGAGTAGAGGCAGGGGAAGCCCTGCCCTCAGGGACCTTCTAGTTTAACTGGAGAACGAGGCCAAGACGGGCAATGCAAAGTTGTAGCTACACCAGAGCTGTGGAGGACGGCGTCCAAACAGGGATCAGGCAGGGGCTGGGGTATTTTGGGAAGGCTTCCTGTAGGTGGAGGACCTTGAAGGACAAGAAGACTGGGGTGGGTACGGGAGGGTGGCTCCTCTAGGGCTGAGACGCTCGAGTCCTGCAGGACTCAAGCGCTGCTTGTCAGCTGAAGAGGAGGCAGGACGCGGGCATCCCCACCAAGAAGAAGGACCAGTCCAGTTAGACCTTCTCTGCTGTTCGGGGTCCCGCCAGAATCAGAGCGGGGAAAGAAAGCAGACACGACCACAGGTCCCAACTGGGCCTCCAGAGAGCCGGACATGAGCTGAGCAGACCTCCCCGCCCCCAGGCTGGTGGGTGCCCGAACATTTGTGCCCAAACAGGTACCCTTATCCACTCCAGAACCACAGACGTCACAAGCCTGTGTGTGTTTTCTCAAGACACACTGTTTATTCCACGGGGGAAAGGGCTCAAGGCCAGCAGCCCCCTGGGGATGGGGAGGGCGGGAGAGAGCAGGAGAGAACGGGAGAGGGACGAAGCTCTTGTGGCCCGTCTGCGGCTACTTGGGGTAGGCTGTGACCCTGCCCCAGCTCTCCAGAGAAGCCAGGCTGCTCTGAGTCCACTTGCAGGTTCCAGACAAGTCTCTGCCTTCCCTGGCCTTCACAGGGCCATGGATCCCCCACATAGGACCCCCAGAAGGTGGGGTCCAGTCTAACCCCCGAGGACCCCCTTGGTCCTAATCACTGCCCTGCAGCCCTTCTGTGCCAGTCCCTTCGGTGAGAGATGGGGACCAAGGGCTGGATGGGCAGGTGGGTCTGGCAGGCCTGCTTTGGAGGCTGACGGGGGTCCAGGGAAAAGTGGGGGATGTCTCTGAAGCAGTCACTGAGGGCCCAGCGGGCTGTGCCCAGGAGCATGGGGAGGGCCGGCCCCTCACTCCTGGCCTGGGTGCTCACCCACCGACCACTTCACCTCCCCTGTCCGCAGAGTCACTATGTCTTCATAAGTGGCTGTCTGGTCAATGTCCAGGCCCTGGAGAGATGAAACAGAGCTCAGGCTTTGAACACTCCCCTGGCCGCACGCCGATGGTGCCTCTGACTGCCCCCCTCGGCCCTCGGAGCTTCCAGAAGTATGGGGGGTCCACCTTGCCCCTTACCTCATAGGTGTGATCTTCCTCCATCCCGGCCTTGCTGTCATCCTGGTGGGGAAGGGATGGAGAGCAGAGTGTTAGCTTCCCCCACCCCATCCACTGCTGGGCCAGGCTGGGGAGGGCCAGGGAGATTGGTCTTGGGTGAAGGGTGAAGGGTCAAGGGTCAGGGTTGAGGGGCACTCTGTGAGAACAGCTGATGAATGAGGGAGTGTTTGAATGGGTGTGTCAGTGGGTGGGCTCTGGGGCTGGGGAGACAGAGACCCTGCCGGTGTCTGGCCGGCCCCCACGGTCACCTTGTCCAGCAGCAGGAAGATGGGCACAATGATAAACAGAATGATAAGCAAGGTCTGGATCATGATGATGCCATCTTTCAGTGTGTTCCGCCGCTTCAGCTGGGCCAAAGTGCTGAACCCTGGGAGGAGGTGGGGCGGACGTGGTGAGGCTTGGTGGGACCTGTCCCTGCTTTGGGCCCAGACCCCTCAGGACCTGCTTCTCCGCGGCTCTCCCAGGTGCCCAGGGTCACAGCCACCCCACACGGTGTGACCCTCCCTCCTCCTGGTGGAGGGCTGGGGTGGGGTGGGTGTTGGTGGGGCTCCAGGAGCACCCCATGCTCTCCCTGGCTGGAGGGGGGCGGAGTGGGGTGAGGGGCGGGCCCCGCACACACCCATGACCCGGAGCTCGGTGCCACAGCCATGCTCTGTCCTCTGGGCTCCCTTGGCGCACTCCTGCTTGCAGAAGTAGATGCCATTGTCCTGAAACTGGATGCCTAGGATGGTGAGAATGGCCTCCGAGTTGTTACGGGTCTGGATGATGCGGCCCTCCTCCGGGTGAAATATCTTGGGCTCTGAGTCCGGCTTCGGCTTCCAGAACCAGCTCACAGTGCCATTATTCTCCACGTGGCACCTGATCTCCACTGTGGAGCCCCGTTTCTTGGCCACGAAACGTGGGTGCTGCCAGATCCGGGAACAAGTGTTTCCTGTGGGTGTCAGGGCTGGGGTCAAAATCCTGCTCCTTGCATTCTGGACCGCTGGCCGACCATGGCCCGCCACCCCCCCAACCATGGCCCCTGTCCCGGGCAGCGCTGACCCCTGGCTTGGTCTCCTGGCTTGCCCTTGCTTCTCAGAGTGTGGGACAGTCATGAGGCAGAGGTGTAGGGGAACTGAGCCATGTGAGGAGCTGCGGGCCACACCGCCGGACCCCGCCCCTTCCTAATGGCACACTCTCCCCATTTGATTTTCCTTTAGAAGGGCCTGGAACCTTCCAACGCATTCCATGCCCATTACAGCAGCCTGATGCAGGCCTCACCTTCTGAGGCCAGAGGGCCCCCAGGACAGCCTCTAACCTGGCCTGGTGTTCTCCCCTCTCCCTGCCCACACCAGCCCCCAGTCCTTAGGGTGACTCCACAAATCCTCAGCCTGGCAATCAAGGCTCCTGCATCAATCTCCTGCCCATGTCTCCCTTGTCACCCCTTCTGCGTGGTCCTGTTCCTCCTTTTATTCCTATGCCTTTCTCAGCTTGCCACACTCCCCACCACCCATCTGCCCCAGGAAACCTCCCTCCTGCTTGGTCCCCAGTCAGGGGTGCCCTAGGAACCCCTAAGCCCCTGCAGCCTGTTGGGGACCCCCAAGGTTGCAGGCTCCTGCTGGGGCTAAGCCCAACTCCCCAGCCAGACAGCCCAGGCCTACATACCCAGTGGGATCCCCCCTTCCCTGATCTTTGGGACTCATGTTTAACGTGGGTGACGTTGGAGAAGTAGGGGTTGGAGGAACTTTAGAGCCAGGTCTTACAGAGGGATACAGACCCTCAGGAGGCCTGGGGATGGGTGGGGAGAACCCAAGGGGGCCAGGACACCGGGACGACCATAGGGCAGCTCGCGAACAGGGACCCCCATGTTGGACACAGACATACTTGCTCCCAGAAGGTTCAGGGGAAATTGCTGACCTTTGGGATCCCGGAGCAGGTCATCTGTTCTGTCCGCCAGCACCTTCTCACCTGCTGGGTGGGAGGAAGTGGGCGGGGCTGGTCCCTCCGAGTTGGCTGCCCCGCCCCTGCATTCCCAGACCCACTTCCTCCCCCCAGGACATCAGCTCCAAGAGCCCTGCCCTGGAGAGTCTAGAGCAGGGTGGGGTCACCAGAGGATCTGATTCCCAGCCCTGCTTCTGCCCTCGGCCTTTGAGTGGGCTCTTGGATGAGAGGGAAGAAGTCACGCCTGGAGGGCTCTACTGCCTTCCAGACCGGAGCGCCGAGTGGGGAGCAGGCCTGTCCCAGGTCTGCTGGGGGGCAGCCTCTCCACCGCTTCCCCCACCCAGGGCCCTGCAGCACCTGGGGCTGAACGACCCTCTCTCCTTTCTTCCTCCCCGGCCTAGCTCTTCTCCGAGGTCAGAGCCACCAGCCCCTCTCCCCCAGCTCAGCCCGACCCCCTCCGGGCTGGAGAAGGGCTGGGGGCTGCAGACTCCAGAGCCCACCAGCCCCTCAGCCTGGCTGATTCCCACAGACCCGGTCCCCAGGGCTGTCAGAGGGAGACAGGAGGCAGCAAAAGTGAGAGACGGAAGGCGGAGGAGGCGAGAGCAGGAGACAGAAGCAGTGGAAAGAGCGAAACCAGGGGGCCTCTGGGCCCCTCGAGCAGTACCTGAAAGGAGCAGCAGCCCCAGCACCAGCCAGTTGTTGAGCCCGGGAATCAACGCCGACCCTGCCATGCTCACCCTGTCTCCAGCCCCAAGCCCGTGACAACGGAGGCTCCTGGGGGAAAACGTGTAACTGCCTGGGCTGCAGTCTGCCTGCTCCCCGCCTCTTCCCCACCAGGCCCCTTCCTGCCATGCAAATTGGGACCCAGGGGAGGCACCAGCTCTCTGGGGACCCTGGGGGAGGGCAGGCTCTCTTGTCAGCTGTGCTGCTAAGACCCAAGGGTCACCCCGGCTTGGGTACTGCAGCTGGGGTCCATGACGGATGCCCCTGGGGTCCGTGACGGATGCCCCTGGGAGGCAGGGACCCCTGAGGCCCCATCCCAACCCCCAAGATCACGTCCTGGGGCCCGGCGGCCTCGCAGTCCGGAGTCCCAGGCACTTAACTGAATCCACATGGGTCCTGTGGATGGATGTGGGCACAGCCCTTCCACCCCAGACCAATTTATACCCTTCAACTTACACATCCAGGAAGGACGGGGTAGGAGTGCTGGGGGGACAGCTAAGGACCCAGAGCCCAGCCTCTTGGCTAGAGCGCAGGTGGCCATGTTGGCAGTTGATGGAGGCTTGACCTTGTGTAGGAAGGGAGCCACAGAGGCTCTTGAGCAAGAACAGGCCAAGAGCGGCAGCCACTTGGGAGAAGATTTGGTCCCAGCTCTGGTGAGAGGCCCCTCCTCGCTCACTTGGTGGGAGAGTTTGCTGGGAGCTGCCAAAGACGGTGGACTTAGGTGTTGATGGCTTACTGAAAATCCACCACTCAGAAATCAGTGGACTCTCAGGGCACAGAAGTATTATCCACAGCTCCAGGGGTCTGGAGTGGAAGACAAGAGGCTGGTCTGGGGGAGCCTGCAAGTTCTGAAACAGAAAGTCTCTCTGGCTTTTTCTCATCTGTCAGCAGAGCAGTGGATGGAACCACAGAGTCTAGGAGCTTGTCTAAGCTGAACTATGTGCCCTGCCCCTGGATCAGACACAGCCCTCATCCCTTGGGGTCTTGGGGGGGAGGTGCCCTTGTGCAGTGCATAGCTTGCACAGCTGCCCATGGCAGGCGCATCCCTCAGCCCCACAGCTGAGTTCTTGAGTTTTATGTATTATGGCACCTTCTTTACTCTATCTTGGCCCCTTGCTCTGTCTGTTCCTTCACCCCCCAGGAGGGGAAAGATGCTGAATCCTGTGTCCTCTGCCCACATCTCACTCTCTTCACCACCCACTAGTTTTCAAGCAGCCTGTGCTGCTGGCAGGTCTGAGTTCTGGGAGACATGGACCCACCACCCAGGCCAGGGTTGCTGGTGAAGCAGGCAGAGGTCTGGGTGCTGGCCCCCTAAGTCCTGGGCATAGGCCTCACCTGGTACAGTGGCATCCCCACCCCCAACCCGAGGAGCACAGGTTGGGGCTGGAGCTGTGGGAAGTGGGGACAGGGGAGTTCAGGTTCCATCCGAGAAACAGCTGTTCCTGGCAGTCCCAGATGTTCTTACTGGTTCCAGATGTTCCAAACAAAGAGAAAAACATTTCTCTGAAAAGGTGTCAGATGTTCCGTTCACAGAACAAACAGCCCAGGAATATAAACATCAGCTAAGGTCAGCATGGGGACCACAGGCCCCTGGTGCTGGTGGGGGTGGTTGGAGACTCCCCCAGAGGAATGCGGGGAAATCCAGGGGTCTCTTCCTTTAGCCAAACACCTCCTGGTGATGGAGGACTTGGTTAGCTTTGGGGCTGGTGGCCCCCAAATTTGGCAGAAAGGTGGAGAAAGGTTGGGGTGCACCCATGTGTGTGTATGTGTGTGTGTGTGCATGTAGCTGCCAACTGGGGTGTACTGCCGAGCTGTAGGGTGTGAGGCTGTTTGGGAGCTGGTCTGCGGCCCAGGGTGCCTCTGGGGGGCCGTGGAGGTTGGGGACGCAGTGGGTACCCTCCAAACATACACACATGTCTGCATCTCCTGTGGGCAGCAATGCAGATGTGTCCTTTGGGCCTCATTCCTATTCATGCCAGGCAGGGATCTATTTTCAGGAGGGGTGGGGGCCCCACCGTCTGCAGGGTTATTTGTCACAGGTGGGGCCGTGCTGTTCCGTCCGCAGTGACAGCACCGAGCTCCTTCCGAGGCTCGTGACGCTTTTTCTTTCCTGGAACAGGAGGCCTCGTTAGCCCACCTCCGCCTCTGCCCCCAGCTGCCCTGGGCCATACACCCCGACATCTGGCAGCTCCCACCCCACCTTTCCAGGAAGGCAGCATCAGAACAAGAGATGAGAGTATAGGGAGAATGGACAAGGAGCTCAGGGTTAGGGAAAGCAAGAGGGCAGGGACCCCCAGGATCCCCGGGAAGTGGGGGGAGGGCAGAGCCTCAGTTTGGAAAGAATGACCTCTGCCCCTGCCCTAGCCCTTCCTTCCTCACTGACTCTGCTTGGCCCCTTGTGACCAGGGCGGGTGGGCTCAGAAGGATGCCGGCTTGAGTAGTTACTGAGCGCGCACGCCTAGAGCCCGGGCTCTGCAACAAGAGGACCTGCTGCAATGAGAAGCCTGTGACCTGTGACGAGGAGTACCCCCTGCTTGCCACAACTAGAGAAAGCTCTTGCACAGCAACGAAGACCCAGCACAGCCCAAAATAAATAGATAAGAGAAACCAAGCCAAGTCACAGAACTTGTATCTGAAAACAAAAAAGAGAATGCTGGTTTGACCCCTAACTCTGCAGTACACCAGCCAGGAAGCCTCCCCCAGGTACCTGGCGATTCTCAACAAAGGGTGGTCCTGCCCCCCACTGACAGCTCTGGAAGTGCTCCAGGGCTGAGGGACTGAGGCGAACCCAGCTCTCCTGTATTGCAGGTGGATTCTTTACCGTCTGAGCTACCAGGGAAGCCCTTCCAGGGCCATGGTGGTTTAGTTGCTAAGTCGTGTCTGATTCTTTCCGACCCCATGTACTATAGCCCGCCACGTTCCTCTGGCCATGGGGTTCTCCAGGCAAGAATACTGGAGTGGGTTGCCATTTCCTTCTCCAGGAGATCTTCCTGACCCAGGAATTGAACCCGGGTCTCCTGCATTTCAGGCAGACTGTTTACTGACTGAGCTATAAGGGAAGCCCCCTCCAGAGCTGTGGCCATGGTCAAATGACTAGTGGAGAGCACTGGTGTTCCTGGGCCAGAGGCAGCGAAGACACAGCAGTGGGAGGGGCAGGTTTTTCCTGCCTTACCTGCCAACAGCACCCCAATTAAGCAACACTCATTCTTAACCTCTCAGGGACCAAGTTGCCTCCTTTAGGCAAAATACAAATAACTGTAATAAAACCTTCTTTGTGTGTGCTCAGGGGCTTAGTTGTGTTGGACTCTTTGAGGGCCCCTGGACTGTAATCTGCCAAGCTTCTCTGTCCATGGGATTTCCCAGGCAAGACTACCGGAGAGGGGGTTGCCATTTCCTCCTCAAGGGGCTCTTCCTGACCCAGGGATCGAACCTGCGTCTCCTGCATTAGCAGGTGGATTCTTTACCACTGAGCCACCTGTCCTTTGCAGGGCAGTCGTGAGCCTTGAAGGGCCTCTTGTATCTGAAGTGCATGGTGACGTAGGTGGGAGCACAGTCCACCCTCAGGAGGCGGTGAGTAGCACTGATATCTGGGGGAAGCACATGGTTCTGCATAGGAACCTCGGTTACGTTTATCACCCAGGATTTTACCTTTTTCTTTCACCATTCAAGGCTCAGGGGCAACATAGTTCGGGGCACTCTCAAGCTCTCCTGTCCTTGAGGACAGAGAGAGCCCCAACCGAGGTTTGGAGAAACTTAAAGTAAAAAGTGAGAAGGAGCCTTCCCCACCTCTGAGAAGGGGTTCAGCACCCCCGTGCGGACTCAGAGAACCCTGCTGGCACCCCACCCCCGCAGGCAAAGACACCCACAGGGTGGGAAGGGGCTCAAGGACACGGCTGAGGGAGGTTGGGGTGGCCTGTGGGTGCCCCTCCCCAGCCGCCAGGGGAGCCATGTAACCTCAGGACTCAGGAAAAGGGGAGAGGGGATACAGAATCTTGAAAGGGACTAAATATTTACTAGTTTAGAGGAATACAGCCCTGGCTGTCGGAAAGCAAAATTAAATCTAAACTTATATTTCACTCACTGGGATTGTGGCCTGAGCTCACCACATATTTCTCTTTGTCATAGGTCCATGGGATGCTGGGTCCTCTGGGGTCAGAGGCAGCATCCTAGGGGGGATTGGGCCTCAGGAAAGGGAAGGGCCACACCGTGGACCCACAGGCCATGGGTGAGGCAGAAAAGTGATGGGGGCTTCCAGAGAGGAGGGTCTGGGCACACAGGTCCCAACGCCTATTTTCTGGGTACTATTGCGGGCAGGGAGGGGCAGTGTGGGTGCTGCCTGTTAGTGGGGTGGGCAGGGGTGAGGGAACGACTCCTGACCTCATCTGGCTTCTTGAGGAGGCTGGGTTCCAGCCAGACTGAGCCAGAGGAGGGAGCTGGGGCCCTCCTTATCCTGCCCTCCCCAATTCCTGGTAGCTCCCCAAGGCTTCTCCACTTGTTTCCAATCCCCCTAGCCCTTCTTGTCACCCTCAGCTCCCGTCCACGTCCGCACACAGAGGCACAGAAGGAAAAAGTGTACTCGTCCGAGGCACCGGGAGGTTTATTATAAGAACTGTACAAAGGAGCCTTCTGCTGGCCTGGCTTGGGCCTGTTCCCACCCGGACGAGGTGCAATGGCTGTGGGTCTGCAGGGGAGGAGGCCTGGACCCTATTCAGCCACGCTGGCTCTGTACCCGGCCCAGTGGAGAGAGTTCAGTCCAACAGAGGCTGAGGCTCTGGGGCCACACTCATCCGGCCCCAAGGAGGAGGAAGGAAAGGACATGGGCAGGGTGCTGGTCAGAGAAGAGGCTGACCCCTGGAGGAACTTCTGAAGAAAGAGCCGGAACTGCTGCAGGAAGAGATGGAAGAAGCAGGGGCCTCCTTCCAGAGAGGACCCAGGCGGGGCCGGGGAGCGGGGCTGGACAGTGGGTGTGAGAAAGAGAAGCAGAGAAGGCAGAAGGGTGCCCTCATGGCCATGAAAGAAAGAAATGCCTGGGCAGAGCGGGCAGACAGAAAGGAAAGCTCCGGCCTGTGGGCGTGCACACAAGCAAACACACACACACATGTTGTTTGGAGGTTTTGCTGCTTCCTGAGTTTTAATCAAACTGTTCACGAGAAACAAGAAGAAAAAGAAGAGGAACTAAGTGCAGCGGGGGTGGGGTGGGGGGGCTCAGTGTGCAAATCTTACCATGTGTGTTCACACTCACATACACACTCACAGCACAGGACACTTCCACGGACTGGCCGACAGAGAAGACACACGCATACCCACTGGTTAGGCACTCCAGGGCACGCTGACACACACAGATATACACATAGACAGATGCATATGCAGGTTCTATGGGACACAGTGGTTCACAGACGCACACGCACACACACACAGGTGAGTAAATCCAGTGACCCCGAGCTGGCGTCTCACCCCCTCCTCCAAGCTCGGCCTCTGTCTATTCACCGGAGCCCAGATCGGTGGTGCCAACAGAAGCACCGCACAGCTTCCAGTGGCTGGAAGTTGGACGCTTGGGCCTGAGCCGGGTGAGCAGTTCCCACCTCAGCATTGAAACCTCGAATGTGAGCTCAGCTAGAACATTCTTAGGACCACTTTGAAGAGGGGGGGAAGGATGACGCAAGAGGAAGAGAAGGGTGTGGCGGGGGGTGAGGAGGGGACCCTGGGGCTGGGGAGGCTGCCAGAAGCCCAAGTGGTGCTGATGGAGGAGGAAGACGGGAATCTTCTTCCCAAGCCCCAGGGTCCCCGACCCCACCCAAGATCTGGGTGCTCAATCCAAGGAAGCCCCCAGTGTAGTGATACACTGGTGGGATCCAACCCCTGCTACCCACCCCATCATGCTTTCTAGAAAAAGATAATTCCCAAGGGGAATCTTCCCTTCTGCTCTTCTCCCAGGGGCCAGCCAGGGAGCCGGAGGGTCTGGGCAATGGATGAATCGGGAAAGGATTCAGGGGCCACAACCCAGCCCAATGTCTCAGCATCCAGTAGCCTCCCCCCCACCCACCCACCACCGGGTATGTGGAGCCATTTCTGAACCAGGGATGTTTTCCTTCTCCTCAGAATTCCTGAGCAGACAGGGTGAGCCGCATCCCAGAGGCCGGACAGGGTGGCAGGCCCTGGGCTCAGGTGTCTGCTCCCATTGAGGTTAAGACTTCCTTGTCCCAGAGGGAGCTGGAGGCCTGAGCCACTGTCTGCAGAGAGGTCAGTACCCCTTAAGACTCTGGGGGCAGGAGGGCAGCCAACCCCTCCATCACAGGCCGGCTCCTCTCAAGTGGGGAGCAGAGACTCTGATGTTCTGACCTCCCCCGGGGCTGTGAGGAGGGCAGCAGGGCCCACGAGGAGGTGAGAGCAACTTGAACGTAAATATCGCGGAGGCAGTGGCCTCAGCCCAGAGTGGAGACTTCAGATACAATTCCCCCTTCCATGGCCTGGGTGACAGCCCAGCATGGACAAAGCCTGTCCCCAGCAGGGAGCTGGGTCAGTCCCGGACGCACAGCCCTAGCTCCCTCAGTGGCAGGCACCAAGGGGGTGCTTCGGGGCTGTGCCACCTCACCACCACTTGCTAGACGAGAGACTCTTTGACCCCTGGGCGCACCATCTGCCCCAGAGGCGGGGCGGGAGGGAGGGGTGCGTTGGAGGGGCTGATGGGCCTGAGCCCCATGGCAGGTCCGGGGTCCCCCGTGGAGCCCCTCTCCTCCTCTTTGCTCGGCACACCGCTGTTCCCGTTGTTGGGGCCGTACATCTTGCTCATGGTGTCGGCGATCAGCCCCTCCTTCTCGGGGGCCCCTTCCCCACCGCCGTCATGGTTGTGGCGGTACATGTAGGAGGCCTGCTTCACGGAGCGCTGCAGGAGATGCCGGCGGTAGGCCCTCTGGATCTTGATGGCGCACACTTCTTCGTGCTTCCTCTTGAGGGTGGTGGTGATGGGCTCATAGGAGACCTTGGAGGGGTTGGCAGCCATGAACTTCTCCTCCATGGTCTCCTTGAGGGCGTCCATCTCCCCGGAGTCGCCCAGGACCTCTTTGGTCAGGGCAAAGAGGATGTCCAGGCAGTGGATCTTGTCCCCCGGCACCATGGGCAGGTCCAGTGTGATGAGCTTGATCTTGTTGGGCTTGGCGATCCTCAGCGGCTCCTGCAGGGTGTCCACGAAGTCGGAGAGGCGGCTGTAGTCGATGAACTGCGTGGCATCGGGGTCGAACTTCTCCCATGTCTCGTAGAACATCTCGAAGTCATCCTCCCCAAGAGGCTCGCTGCTCTCCTCCGTGGCCACGTTGAAGTTCTCCAGGATGATGGCGATGTACATGTTGACCACGATGAGGAAGGAAATGATGATGTAGCTGCAGAAGAAGCAGATGCCGATGGAGGGGTTGCCGCAGTCGCCCCGAATGCTGGTGCCTGGGTTCTCCAGGTTGGGGTCACAGTCGGGGGGCCCGCTGTTGAGGATGGGGTTGAGGAGCCCATCCCAGCCGGCCGACGTGGTGATCTCAAAGAGGCAGATGATGCTATTGCCAAAGGTCTCGAAGTTAAACATGTCATCAATGCCCGACTCCTTCTTGACGTAGGCGAAGTTGGACATGCCAAAGATGGAGTAGATGAACATGACCAGGAAGAGGAGGAGGCCAATGTTGAAGAGGGCGGGCAGTGACATCATGAGCGCAAAGAGCAGCGTCCGGATGCCCTTGGCCCCTCGGATCAGCCGCAGGACCCGCCCGATCCTCGCCAGGCGGATCACACGGAACAGCGTGGGTGACACGAAGTATTTCTGGATCAGGTCTGAGAGTGCCAGGCCTGCAAGGGAGGAAGCCTCGAGGAAGCACTGCTGCCCTGGGGGTGGGCGGCAGGGTCGGGGAGCAGGGGGAAGGCGCAGCTCCTTGGGGCATGGAGTGCTAGGCTCGTCTACCCCAGGAAGGAGCAGTAGAAATTCATCGCTCAGTGCACAGCCTGAGTGCCCTGACCCATTAGACTCTCCCAGGGCTCTTGGGGTCCTGGGCTCCATCTCTGCCCTGATGCAGCCCGGTGGAGGTGGGATGTGCCAAAGTGGATGGGGGGGGGTGGGTAAGGCCCATTGCCAAGGCTGTTCACAGATGCCATGGATGAGAGTGAGGGGGAGAACAGCTCTGGGTGTGTGATGATGGGCATGTTGCCTACCTGGTTTGTGACTCAGTTTCCTCATCTGTAAGATGGAGGTGACAACAGTCCCAGTCTCAGGACATTTGTTAGGAACAGTTACTAATCACACAGCTAATACTGTGAAGTGCATGGCCTAGTTCAGGCAAACTGTAAGTGATGGATAAATGACAGCTAGTTACTGTCATAATTACACACACCTCTCCTGTGCGTAAGGCTGCTAGATCCATCTTCTTTTTTTAAAGTTTCTTTATTTGGCTGTGATGGGTCTTCGTTGCAATATGTGGGATCTTTAGTTGTGGTATGTGGGATCTTTAGTTGTGGCATGCGGGATCTAGTTCCCTGACCAGGGATCGAACCTGGGGCCCCTGCATCAGGAGTGCAGAGTCTTAGCCACAGGGCCACCAGGGAAGTCCTGGAACCATCTTCTTATGTCTTTCCCAAAGCACATTGGGACCTGAACGTGCATCTTCGGGTCAGGTGAATGCTTCTGGAGCTGTACTCGTGTGTACACAGGTAATAGGCTGCCTGGGAACCCACCGTCTGTGCTTCTGTGCATTTAGTGCAGACACCGGGTGCAAATGCATGTGTGTGTGTGTCTGTGTGTGTGTAAAAGCATACCAAGTGCATGAGCAGGTGCGCGTGTGGACACGAGGAGGGGGACCCCGGGCCTTCCCGAACAACTCAGCCCAGCCTGGCCCTGCTCACCCACAATGGACAGGATGACGACCACGAAGTCGAAGATATTCCAGCCGACGGTGAAGTAGTACTGGCGCAGGGCCAGCATCTTGAGCACACACTCGCCCGTGAAGATGATGATGAAGACCATGTTGATGTTGTACAGGATGTCCACCTTGAGCTGGCTCTGGTCGTCCGTCTCCACCATCATGGTGACCATGTTGAGGCAAATGAGGATCATGATGGTGATATCGAACGCCTGCTGGGTCACCAGGTCGTACACCATGCCCTGGACCTTGTTCTGCAGCAGGGGTGGTGGTGCGGGCAGCGGTCAGAGCAGGACGTGCACCGGCAGGAGAGGCGAGAGGACAGGACACAAGAGTGGGGGGGTGGGGAGGTGAGAGAGAGAGAACGAAGGCGTCAGGGCTGGGGCCGCAGGAGGCGGGGGGACCCGTGGAGACGGGCCACTCTGTGGGGTCTGTGGGCCTCCTTCCTCTCTCTGGAAACTTCTTCCCGAATTAAGGGCCCTCAGCAACCCCTCCTCCTTCTCCCGAAGTGGCTGCTCACTGGGGGAGCTGTCTGGACATCCTCTTCCTCCCCTCTCCAGGGGCCCTTGCCCCCAGAGGCCACCAGCTAAGGAGCTGAATGGACGCTGGGGGCGCTGGGCAGGGTTAGGCAAGGGGTAAATCAGTGACTGGAGTTTATCAGGCTGCTGCTTGCTTGTACATGAAGTGTGGCGTTATGGAGAGGTGCCCCTCCCAGCAGGTGGGCACAACCTTCCTGCAGGGGGCCCCAGCCTCACACCAGGGACACAGCCTGGTGGGCAGAGAGCAGGTTGCCTTTTGCACCCCCCGCACAGGGCCCCCTTGGGCAGGAGCCTCATATGGGCTGTAGCGGGAGGGGCCCAGAGGGCTGGTACCTGGGGCCGGGGAATTGGCTTCTGAGGCTTCTTGGAGCCAAGCTTCTTCATGGCATTATAGTATTTCTTCTGTTCCTCTGTCATGAAGATGTCTTTCCCTCCAAAGTACAATGGGATGGGGCCCATAAGGTTGGAGAGTCCCCCTTCTCAGCTTCCAGGACTTCCCTACCTCAAACATCTGTGTAAAACCCTCCCCCATCCCAGCAGGGGGGCCTGGTGGGAAGAGGGAAGGAGACCTGCTTAGAGGGCCAGAGATGAGGGTTGAAGGAGGCAGGGAAGGGGGACGGAAGGGTCCAGAGAAAGGGGGGGCGGGTGACAGACAGAGGGAAGGGGCCAGCGCAGCCCTCACGGCCCACTTTGGGCCACCTTCCATCAGTATTTCACTGGGTCCTCAGAATGAGCCAGCAAAGGAGGCAGCATGAGCCTCATTTTGTACAGAAGGAAACCAAGGTTCACATTGGCCCCGTCACTAGTTCAAGGTCACCTGGTGGGATCAGAACCCAGGCTCTGCCTCGATCGGATGCTTAGACAGTGTTTGTGAACATACGAAAGGAGGAGTGGACAAAGCGGGTGTGAGGAGGGAGCCCAGCGCGGGGAGGACCCGGGGGGGAAGGCGGGCTAGATACTCATCTTCTTCTTCTGCTGGTTGAAGTTGTCGATGATGACGCCAATGAAGAGGTTGAGGGTGAAGAAGGAGCCGAAGATGATGAAGATGACGAAATAGAGGTACATGTAGAGGTTCACCTCATACTGCGGCTGCTCTTCCTTCTGCAGCGGTCACAGGACAGGGGCGGGTATGCGGGGTAGGCTGGGGGCACACGCTGCCTGCTCCCTGTCCCGCTGTGGGCCCACCCACCCCTGTAGGCAGTGGGGTCTCGGGGGCTCCCGAGGAGGCGGCGTGGGGTGGGGATGGATCTGAGTCCTCTCCCCTGGCTCACTCACCAGCCACATTTCGGGGACCCCCCACTCACCTCCCGGGAGTCCACGGCAGCATACATGATGTCCATCCAGCCCTTGAAGGTGGCCTGCGAGAGTGTGGTTGGGTGTGAGGGGAGGGGCTGCTAGCTGCTTCCACCATCCATGAGTTTCCCTCCCTGCCCACCCCAGAAGCTGCCTGCTCTGAGTCCCACTGGGCAGGCATCAAATACAGACCATCAAAATACAGACAGGTATGGACACGACCTCTGGGTCCTCCAGCCCTGGAGGCAGGTGGGAGGTTCCCTAACGAGGAGTGGCCATGGGCTCAGTCCCAGTGAGATTCCAGGGGCGTCTCCACCCCTGCCTCATGCAGGGGCCGCACGTCACACTCACCACCTGTAGGAGCGAGAGGTAGCCGAGACCCACGTTGTCGTAGTTGACCTTGACGTTGAGCCAGCGGACCTGGCCCGTGTGCATCAGGCTCTCGCATTCGGACTTGTTGTTGACCTCGGTGATGTCGAATCTCTCGGAGGTGGTGGTGTTGATGCAGTAGTAGAACTTGCCGGCAAATAGGTTGACGCCCATGATGCTGAAGATGAGCCAGAAGATGAGGCAGACGAGTAGCACGTTCATGATGGAGGGGATGGCTCCCAGGAGGGCATTCACCACCACCTGGGGGGCCGGGGGTGGGGAGGAGGGAGTCACTGCCAGATCCTCTCCCAGGCAGCAGGGTAGGGGGCATCACCCAGTCTCCTCTGGGAGAGGACTCCCCACCCACACCAACCAAGGGACCAGGCAGGGAAGGCTTCCTGGAGGAGGGCTGATCTGAATGAACCCAGGCCTGCAGGAGAAGTCTACTGGGCTTTTTGTGGGGGTAGGGGATGGTGGGAACAGGGAGCAGGGCTAGGGGGTTGCCGGCCTGCTGGCTGAAGAGGGCTCTCTGCTTCGCTGGAGCCAACAGCCCAGGGTGGGGAGCTGGGCTTCTTTGGAAGCAGCCCGGCCACGGGTCACCAGGCAGGAGACAAACACTCTTTCCTCGGCCCCCATAGGAAACTCAGTCCCCGTGACCTGGCCCCCCGGCTCATCTGCTCACAGGATTAGAGACAAAGACCCAGAAAAGAACGGAGCCTTTGAAGCAGCAGGCACCTTGGGGACTGGAGCTCTGGGCCCAGCCAGCCCTGGCCACACAGGCCAACCTCATTGTTTCCGGCTGAGCTGAATCTGAGAATTAATCTGTTTTCAAGGAGAAGTGGTTTCATGACCTCCAGACAAAGTGAGTGGTGTAAGCCCGGTGATGCCCAGGGCAATTCTATTCCTGGCTGGGGCATCAACCAGGTGTGCGGCCATGGCCAGGTCATTTTCCCCCAGTGGGGAGGGGTCCCTGGCTGGGCCGGGCTCGTGTATGGGAGACCCCAGGCTGAGTGCCCTGCTGATCTGCAACCATCTGCTTCATGGAAGTCTGTCCCCCCCAGAGTAGGCCTTGCTCTTAACAGAACCCCTACTTCCAGCCTTGGCCGGGGAAGTCCCCTTGGTCTTGCCCGAACCCTGTATTTACCTGTCACTTCCGCCCTCAGGGGCCTGAGGGAAGGATGGGCAGGCTCGGAGCCCTGGGGGGCCCCAGTCTGAGGCTGGGGAGAGTCACCTATAAACCCACAGACCTTTCCTTCCTCTCCTGCCTGGGTGCCCTCAGGCCCCTCCTGGGAGTGGCTGCAGCCTCTGCTGCCCCCTAGTGGTGGCAGAGAGGAGTGAAGGAGGGGGCTGCGGGCAGGAACGGGCACCTGGGCTGGTGTGTGGGGGTGCCTTTTGTCGTTGTTGTTGTCGCTCAGTCACTCAGTCGTGTCCGACTCTTTGCGACCTCATGCACGGTAGCCCGCCAGGCTCGTCTGTCCTCCGCCACCTCCCGGAGTTTGCTCAAATTCATGTCCATTGAGTCAGTGATGCTATCTAACCATCTCATCCTCTGCCACCTGCTTCTCCTTTTGCCGTCAGTTGCCTGGGGCCCCCCCAAACCTGGACTCCTGGTGGTGGCCAGAGTACACACACGCCCTCAGCCCCCTTCCAAGCTGTGGCTGCTCCCCCAATCCTTAGCCCTACTCACAGTCCCCCTCGACACCCACCCTCATGCCCTCGAATCGAGACAGTGCCCTCAGGGGGCGCAGGGCCCGCAGCGTCCGCAGGGATTTGATGGGTCCCAGCTCCGAGTAGCCCAGCCAGTTGGCCACCAGGCTGATGATGGAGACCTGCAAACGGGAGGGCGGGTGGTCAGGGAGCGCGGGGCCTTGGCCCCAGTGAGGGCCTCCGGAGCTGGCGGCGGGGCCAGGCGGGAGTGAGGCGGACTCACGTCCACGATGAGGAAGTCGAGCCAGCACCAGGCATTGGTGAAGTACACCTTGAAGCCGTAGGCCACCCACTTGAGTAGCATCTCCAGGATGAAGACGTAGGTGAAGACCTTGTCAGCGTACTCCAGGATGGTGCGGATGACTCGCCGCTGCTCAATGTGGATGTCCTCGAAGGCCTGGGGGCACCAGCAGGTGGGTGGCCAGGGCCCGGAGGCTGGGGCAGCAGCCACGTCCCTACAGCTGCGGGTTCCCAGGGGTCTGGCACTGGGGTTAGATGCGGGGGCAGACTCCCCGCGCCCATCGTGGGGGTGAGCGGGGGAGTTCCTGGTGGGGGGAAGCCCCTCAGCTCCCCTTCCCCAGACCTAATGATAGGAATGTTCACTAACCTGCAGGGGGGTTTGCTGTGACACAGGCTGGCCCCCCCACCCCATATTCCCTTCCCACCTGCTCCCTGGTCGGGACTTGTCAGCCAGGGAGGCATATAGGGTCAGAGCCCATCTGCCTCTTGGTGAAAATGAGCACAGTCTGCCACACACCCTGGAAGCACTGGTGAGTTCTTCAGGGCTCTCTCTCTGGGTTCGGGCCTGTCCAGCAAGTGTCCCTCACATGGTGCAGAAAGGAGGGAGCCCTGAGACAGCCTGCTTCCGGCCTGGCCCCTGCCCCTGCCCATGCCCGGCCCTCAGGGCGGTGCCTACCAAGGCCCCACTGCTGAGCAGGATCATGAAGACAATGAAGGTCTCAAACCAGTTGTGCTCGACGATCTTGAAGCAGGCCCTGCGGAGGGTCCACCACTTCTTCCCTCGACCCTGGGAGATGTCCACGTAGAGGAAGGGAAAGCGCTGCACGCAGGCTGGGGAGGGAGGGCGGCAGGGGCACCCGTCACGGTCAGCCCATTTCCCCCCCTCCCCTTCCCAGGATATGCCCCCTCCCCCCCTCCCCACCCTGACTGCATGCAGAGACACGCCAGAGAACAGGGGTGCGGGCCACCCACGCAGGTTCCATGGCTTTCAGCTGTCCCCATCCTCCCCCATGTCCCCCAGGCAGCCTCCACTCTGCACAACCCAAACTCTCTGGGCAAAGAATGTTCCGGAAGGGCCAGGCAGGCCTCTTTCTGGAAGACGAAGCTGAGAAGGACAGCCTTAGAGAAGCCAGTGCTGAGTGCCTGCTTCGTGCCGGCCATACTCAGGGCTCTATGGGGATTCTGTGCAGTAGCCTGTGGGCTGCTGGGACTGGCACCCACGGCACACACGGCAGGGGGCAGAGGGGGCAGGGGCTCAGAAGCATCTGCTCTGACGCCCCTTCCTGGGGTCGCATTCTCCTGGGTGCGGAAGGGCAGGGCACCATCGGAGGAAGAAGGCCCTGCCGCTTTTGGTGACTCCTCTGTCCCCAAGCCGTCCCCAAGGAGACGGTGAGCTGAGGCTGAGGCTCTCCTCGGGCCCTAGCCTGGCCTGCCCCTTCCGGGGTCTTCTGGGCTGGGGGAGGCACCCCGGCGGGCTGGCCCTCACCCTCGGTGAAGCACTCTTCAGGCTGCTCCCCCTCAGGGCTCTCCTCGGCCTGTTCCTCGGGGTCGTCCTCGGGGGGCTTGTAGTCAGCAGTGCTGCAGACGGAGGAGTTCCCATCCAGGGGCTGCAGCGGCTTCTGCGGAGGCCACAGGGTCACGTGGGGCAGAGGGGGTCCAGATGGGAGCCCCGAGGGGAGGGCCCAGAAGGGAGAAGGGGAAGCGGGGTTGGGGGGTGGAGCAGACTCATTCATTCACAGACTCATTCATTCATTCAGCCCTGGATTGTGGAGCCAGCTCTGGGCTCTGTGCAGAAGGACCCAGGCCTTGGCCCTATCCTCAGGGCACTTGGATTTGAAGAGGCTCAGAGATGCTGGCTAGAAGGGAAGGGGTCAGGATGGAGCAAGGTCCGAGCCCCCTTATGCTCTGTTCAGCTGAGGAATCCAGGAAGGATGGGGGAATTCAGAAAGAGTGGGGGTGGGGGGCTGGTACTCCAGCCTGGCCAGACCTCCCTCACCTCCTCCTAGCCCAGCCTCCACTCCTCAAGGGGCCCCCTTTATGGCTGGGGTGAGGCCCCTGAAAAGGAAAATGGAGAGGGTCATGGGATAGTGACAGGGGGCAGCTGTCAGAATGGTGGCCAGAAAGGGAGGGCCTGGTGCCCAGTTGACAGAAAGGGAAACTGAGGCACAGGGCATTAGGTCGGGCAGGATGCCCACTGAGCCACTGGCCCTGCCTGTGCCCCCCACTTCTCACCGCCCCTCGGGAGCTGTGCCTGCCCCCTTCAGAGTCCCCAGCGCCTTGGCCCGGCTGCTGTCCAGCCCTTCTCCACCCCCACTCCTCATACCGAGGTTGGTGCCACGTTTCCAGGGGTATTTATAGCTTGGCAGGCGCTCGGCTCCCTGGTAACTTAGTATGCCACGTATTTGGGGGGAATAAGGAGTCAAGAGCTTTCAGGGCAAAGTTTATTCAGGCTCTGGTGCCTGCTGGGCCCACGCTGCCAGGGTGGGGGTGGTCAGGGGGCCCTGCCCTAGCTTATGTGCTGATCCTTCCCCTGATGGAGCTGGAGGGTGGGTGAGGGGCTCAGCCTGAGCTTCTGGGGGCAACCACCAGGGCCTCCCCAACCCTCACAGGGGAGGGGCAGGGGCAGGGGGTGGGCATCAGGGCTCCAGCTGAGGCTGGGGCCCAGCTCTCCAGTTCTTCAGCTCCACCCCACTGGATCCCTGACCCCCCCTCCTCAGTGTCTCCAGCCCAGACCTGGCACTCTGGCCCATGCTGGGAAGTTGGGACCGGGTCCCCACCACCACCAGGGGGCGTCTACACAGAAATAGACAATAATAGCAAGAACTTGGTAGGGGCTTCTTAACCCCAGGGCAGGGTTAAGAGAGGCCCCTTGGGTTCCAGCCCTGGATTCAGGCTTCTCAGGTGAGAATATGCTATCTCACAGCGCCACCTGCTGGTGAGAGGGGACCCAGGAGGAGTTGCAGGGCAGGAGTGCAGGGAAAGGCCTGGGGTGTTCAGACAAGTGGAGTGGGTCATAATAATGGTATTTATATGTCACCATTCACAGAGATGCTCTGCACACAGCATCTCATCTAATGCTCACATTAACACCACAAGGTAGGTACCATTACCCCACCTTACAGATGGAGAAACTGAGGCTTGGAGAGGCTTTGTGCCATGTTCAAGGTCATACACAAATGTAGAGTCATCTCTGTCTGACTCCTGAGCCCTGAATCTGGACCTTGCTACAGGCTTACCTTGACATCCTCAGGCTCAGAGAAGGTGTCAGTTTCCTCCTCTGTGGGCATCTCCAGGTCAGACTCCTCGGAGGCGATGGGCACGTGGATGGTCAGGTAGGGGTTGTTGATGAAGTTGAGGTGGTCCAACTCGATGCTGGGGGGAGGACCGTCAGCCAGGCCCATGTGGTTCAGGATGTGGTTGTCCTTCTTGAGGTCCTTGCCATCCTCCTCGGGCGGAGGCTCCTTCTTCTCATCCTCGGGGGCACTTTCTGGAGCCTCGCCAGCCTCCCCAGCCTCGCCGATGCTTCCAAGGCTGAGCATGATAACCTTGGGGCTCAGGACCTTGCCATGCAGCAGCCCCACGAGGAAGGCTTTGGCGAAGCCGATGCCCCACGTGATGCGAGCGATGGCAATCTGCAGGTTGTTCATCTCGCCATCCTCGTCCGAGGCCGCCAGGCTGTCGGCACTGAAGGAGCTGAGCAGCAGGGCCAAGAACAGGTTCAAGACCTGGAGAGCAGGAGGTGAGTGGGAGCCTGAGCTTAGCTGCGGGGCCCCGAGGGTGCCACCTTCAGTCCACATGAGGGTCCTCGGGCCTCCAAGTCAGACCTACCACTTGGTGGGCATTAAAGAGGGGCATCATCTAAGAGAGGGCTTCCCTGGTAGCTCAGATGGTAAAGAATCTGCCTGCAATGCAGTAGACCTGGGTTTGATCCCTGGGTTGGGAAGATTCCCTGGAGAAGGGAATGGCTACCCACTCCAGTATTCTTGTCTGGAGAATTCCACGGACAGAGGAGCAGTGGGCTTCAGTCCTTGGGGTTGCAAATGGTTGGACACGACTGAGTGACTAAACATCAGCAGCAGCACCTAACAGAACCCTCAAAACTGCTCCTGGAGCTGAGAAGTGCTACAGTCATGCCCACTTTACAGATAAGGAAACTGAGGCTTGGGCACAAGAGGACTCTGCTGACCAAGGCGGAGGCAGGGTTTGAGGAGGCCCACTGGGGGACAGGGACTCTTCCACGACTCTGTCCTCCACTTCCACTGCTAGAGGATGCAGATCAAAAACTAGGTCTCCCGTCTCCAAGCTTCGAGGACTCATTGGGAGCCTGACTATTTTGAGCCTTCTCTTTTTTTTTTTTTTCCCAACCAGGCACTGCACCTTGAGCTGAGCCTTCTCTTGTCTTGTAAGTGGGACTTCTAATAGTCCATGGGCTCCTGGTACGTGCTTCTGTGTCCTCAGTCGTGTCTGACTCTTTTCAACCCCATGGACTGTAGCCAGCCCGATTCTTCTGGCCGTGGGATTCTCCAGGCAAGAATGCTGGACTGGATTGGGTTGCCATTTCCTCCTCCAGGAGATCTTCCTGACCCAGGGATCGAACCCATGTCTCCTGCGTCTCCTACATTGGCATGTGGATTCTTTACCACTAGTGCCACCTGGAGCTCACAGGACTCAGACATGCATCCCCGGTTGCTGTGGAAGGACGTCTGATCTACCTCGGCTCACTCCCTTTCCTTCCCCCGGGGTTCCCTGCTCTGCTGGTACTCTTCTCTTATCCTCACTGAAAGGGATGTAAGAGGCTACTGGTCTACCTCCCTCGGCTTTATTTTTTTTGGTGGATATTTACTGAGCCCCTCCTACTGTGTGCAGGAATGACTGGCCTCAGTTTGCTCCCAGCCTAGAGACAGACATTTGATCAGACGATTACAATGCAGTGGGTTTGCACAAAGTAGAGACTGGGGTTCATAGGCTTTGAAACCATGCTGCTTGGCCTTGAACCCCAAGTGATGAGCTGTGTGTCCAGAGGCAAGTCCTATCGCTGCCCCGTGCCTCGGTTTCCTTATCTGTACAATGGCGATGATTCCAGTACCTACCTCCTCACGTTGTTGTTGTGAGGACTGAAAGGTCGATACAACTAGAGCGCACAGTAGGCACTCAAAACGTGTGGGCTGTTATGTGTGCAGTGATAGAAGGTTCTACACGGTAGTGGGAGGAGTGCAATGAACTCTGAGGCCAGCTCTGCATTTTATGAATGAGGAGCCTGAGTTCTCCCAGAGAGGTGGAGTGACTTGCCTAAGGACACACAGCACATCCAGAACCAGAATCCAGGTTTCCTGTCATTGCACAACTTTGTGTGTGTGTGTGCTCAGTCATATCCAACTCTTTGCGACCCTGTGGACTGTAGCCCGCCAGGCTCCTTTATCCATGGGATTGGCCGTGCAAAAATACTGGCGTGGGCTGCCATTTCCTACTCCAGGGGATATTCCTGACCTAGAGATCAAACCCAAGTCTCTGGCATCTCCTGCATTGGCAGGTGGGTTCTTTACCACTGATGCTGCCTGGAAAGCCTGGCACAACTTTGGAGGGCATCATTTATTTAGACTACAGTGTGAAAGGCCACCCGTCTTCCATCAACCCACCTCCCAGGACAGAGGAGGACGGTGCAGCCTGACTGAGGAGGGGGAGGTCCTGGCTCCTGTCAACCAGAGGCAGATCTTACTCTGGGGGCCTCAGGGTGGGGCTGAGTGTGCGACTGGACACGAAAGAAGTAGGGTCAACTGCACTACGCTGTTTTCTATCAGATTTGAGTATCCCCAGATTTGGGTATCTGCAAGGGGTCTTGAGGGCTTAGGGAAGCCCCCAAGACGAAAAAGAATCTGCCTGCAATGCAGGAGACCCAGGTTCGATCCCTGAGTTGGGAAGATCTCCTGGAGAAGGGAATGGCTACCCACCCCAGTATTCTTGCCTGGAGAATTCCATGGACAGAGGAGCCTGGTGGGCTACAGTCCAGGGGGTCAACACGACTGAGCAACTAACACACAGGGGGTTTTGGAACCAATTCCCTGAGTGACCAGGGGAGGACCGTACATGTGAATCTGTCTGGCTTTCACCAGTGTCCTCTAAGGTCTTTTTGTCATTGTCTTAACTATCATGTTGACGTATCTTTAAAATAATTATAGGCAGGGAGGTTCGAGAGGGAGGGGATATAGGTATAATTAAAGCTGATTCACATTGTCATATGGAAGAAACCAATGCAATATTGTAAAGCAATTATCCTCCAATTAAAAATAAATAAATATGAACTGGAGCAGAAAAATTAAAAAAATATATATATGTATCTATTATGTATTGTTCATCTTCTCTCTCTGGGGCAATGTGCTGGGGGATTCGCTCCATCACCATGCCTTTTGGCTACTGTCCTGCCTTTGCCCCCCACCACAATGTACTGGTCTGTCTTTCCCTCTCTGGGGGGAGGTGTCCAGTTGCCAGAAACACATCTGAGATGGGAATTAGCTGCTCTCTGGGTCACCAGGGTTTGCACACGGCTCCTGCTTGGGACAGAAATAGCTGCCCCAGGCAAGGCATGGGGGGTGGGTTAAATTAGGGAAGGGGGATGGACATTAGGTTCCCCAGGAGTGGGCTCCGACGGGAGGGTTCCCTATGACCTGGTCATTTCCTCTTCTTCACCCCCAAGGAAGTACCTGAGTGCCATGGACACTGGGGACCTGGGTCCCCACCCTCCCTGGCAGGGTGCCCCATGCCCTCTGGCAGACACTTGCTTCCATGAGGCCTGGGAGGGTGGTAGGCGGGGCCAGTGCCCAAGGAGCTGGCAGCGCGCCTCCCCGGGCTGCTCCGCTCCCTTTGAGCAAAGTGGGAGAGCTGCAGAGCTGGGCCTGAGAAGGATGTCAGGGTGTGTGTGTGTGTGTGTGTGTGTGTGTGTGTGTGTGTGTGTGTGATGGGAGGCGTGGGGGCACATACAGAGGCAGTGCCGTGCAGTGGTTCTGGATTCTGGGACCTGACTCCTTGGGTTCAAATCCTGCACAGGTTACTAAGGAACCCCCCTGAGCCTCTGCTTTCTTGTCTATAAAATAGAGATAAGACAGCACATCCCTGGGGCCTCCCTGGTGGTCTAATGGTTAAGACTCTGAGCTCCCAGTTCAAGGGGTCTGGGTTCGATCCCTGGTCAGGGAACTAGGTCCCACATGATGCAACTAAGAGTTCCCATGCCACAGATCACGCATGCCTCAAGGAAGATGAAAGATCCTGTGTGCCGCAACTGGGGCCCGACACAGACAATTAAAGTTAAATATTATTAAATATTTTAATATGAAAAACAAAACAGAATCCAGCACACACCGCATGGAGGCTGGTGAGCATTAAGAGATCAATACCCAGGGACCACCCTGGTGGCTCAGTGGAAAAGAATCCACCTCCCAGTGCAGGAGACACGGGTTCAATCCCTGATTTGGGAAGATCCCATATGCCTCAGAGGGACTAAGCCCATGCACCACAACTATTGAGCCCAGGCTCTAGAGCCCGGGAGCCGCAACTCCTAAGCCTATGTGCCGCAGCTATCGAAGCCTGAGTGTCCTACAGCCTGAGCTCTGCAACAAGAGAAGCCTCTGCGATGAGAAGCTCACACGCTGCGACGAAGAGCAGACCCTGCTCGCCATAACTAGAGAAAAGCCCTCAGAGCAATGAAGAGCCAGCAAAGCCAAAAGTAAATAAATACAATTTTTAAAAAGAGAGAGAATAATATCCGGAAATGCTCAGAATGCTGTATGAGCATGAACAGAGGTCGGTTGTCACCACTGGTACTCTGATGCTAACTCATCGTTAGTATCACTAATGATGATATTGATGCTCTTGTTGTTGAAAGTACGCAGACTCAGTTTCTAGTCCAGGCTCCGTTTCACACGTGCTGTGTGGTTCTGGGCTGTGCCTCCTGGGAGCACAGAGCCAACATTACCTGCCTCATGGGGTTGTCAGGAGCAGTAGGGATAATACACGTAAAGCCCCTGGCGCAGGAACTGGCACGTGGCAGGAGCCCAGCGCCTGGCGTGTGGCGCCGGTTGGTGGCAGGTGTGGAATCTGCCACTGCTCCCTGAATGCCTGTAACTTTTCAGCTCCCCTGGCCTCGTGGGCCAAGCACTTTGCTGAGCACTTAGGTCGGTTTAATCCTTCCGACCACCAGCAGAGTAGCCACTACCCGCCTCATCCCCATTTTCCAGATGAGAAAAACTGAGGCCAGAGAGAGTGTAAATAACTTGCTCAAAGTTTCCCAGTCAGAAAGTGGCGAAGTAGGGGCCTAAAATGTTTTTGAGTTTACATGTACACAGAAACCACTGCGACCCTTATAGTCACTCCCAGGCCCCTTAAACTTGCCCTCACAAACATCTATTCAGAGCCTGCAACCCCGCCATCAGGAATCCTGTCCCAAAGTCCTGCTGAGGCATTTCCTTTACTCTCCCCGCTCCCTAAGACCCCCTCCTAGGAGCAGTCAGCCTTGGTTCTGCTGTCTGGCTGTCGGAACCCCATCCCACCGTCCCCTCCTCGGCCGTGGTGACTCCCCAGGCCACCGGTCCGCCCCTGCCCCCAGCGGAGCTCAGCGTTATCTGAGAAGCGCTGACAGAGCAGCTCAAGGATTCCACCGGCCTTTGTGGAACGTGGGGAAGTGCGTCTTCCCACCCGCTGTTGCCCGGGGTAGCATCGCCCACACCCGGGGCAGCAGGGCACAGCTCTCCTGGCAGGGGTGACCCCGCCCCGAGGAGTAGGGTCGGCAGGGTGAGGAGAAACGCCTCCCTCCGCCCGGCTGCAGAAATTCTGGTCAGCTGGACCACGACCTCACATCCCATTTCTCCTGGACCCCTGTACCCCCTTCCCTCCTCCAGCGCCCCACCCAGAAAGTGGCAGGATGGATGCAGTTCAGGCCATCTCCACATCCTCCCAAAGCCCGGGGCCTGATTCCCAGGAGCAGAGGGTGAGATGGGAGGAGAACAAAAGGGCCAGGAGTTCCTGGTACCGACCCACACTGTGCTTTCTTCCATCACGGTCAGTTCCCCCGGCCACCTCCTGAGGCAGGGGCCCCCAACCTCTGGGATATGATGCCTGATGACCTGAGGGGGAGCTGATGTAATAATAATAATAATAATAGAAATAAGGTGTTAAGTGTTAGTGGCTCAGTCGTGTCCGACTCTTTTGTGACCCCATAGACTGTAGCCCGCCAGGCTCCTCTGTCCATGGAATTCTCCAGGCAAGGATACTGGAGTGGGTAGCCATTCCCTTCTCCAGGGCATCTTCCTGACCCAGGGATAGAACCTGTGTCTCCTGCGCTGAAGGTGGGTTCATTACCATCTGAACCACCGAAATAAAATGCACAAAAACGGCAGTGTGCTTGAATCCCCCCAAACCATCCCCAACCCCACGCCAGTCCGTGGAAGAATTGTCTTCCATGAAACCAGTCCCTGGTGCCAAAAAGGTTGGGCACCGTTGCCCTGAGGAGTCTACCATTTTTCTCCCATGTGGAGTTAGAGAACCCAGCCAACCAGAGAGCAGTGATTCGTTCAAGGTCACATAGATGGCGAAGGAGCTGGGACTGGAACACAGGCCAGTCTGACTCCGGTTATCATGTTACTTTCCCCAAAACACTAGGTCTTTACTATTTGCATAGGACATCACCCAGAGCTCATTAGAAATGCAGGTTTGGGGGGCCTGGCTCAGAGCTGCCTCACCTGACTCTGGGAGGCTGGGACTGGGAATCTAGGTTTTGAGAAACTCACAAGAGTTTTGAAGCAGGTTAAAATTTGAGAGCCACTGGGTTAAACCATACAAAACTGCCATCTAGGGTCAGGGGAGGAATAAAACAATCACGTGTCAGCGATTTTACACAACACAGTTTCATAGGAAAAGAACCCTTCAACAGTCCGATTTAAGGGAAATAAAGGCATGGATGGGCTTCCCTGGTGGCTCAGTGGTAAAAAATCCACCTGCCAAGGCAGGATTTGATCCCTGGGTCAGGAAGATCCCCTAGACAAGGAAATAGCAACCCACTTCAGTATTCTTGCCTGGGAAATCCCACAAACAGAGGAACCTGGTGGGCTACAGTCCATAGGGTCACAAAAGCGTCAGACACAATTTAGCAAGTAAACAACAACAACAAAGGCACGGACATGCATGGGACACTTGGATTTTCTGGGCAAGGGTGCGGGAGCCACCCAGTCAGATGCACTCACCACCAGGTTGCCGATGACCATGACCATGAGGAAGACAGTGAGGCACATGGGCTGGCCGGCCACCTCCATGCAGTCCCACATGGTCTCGATCCACTCCCCGCACAGGATGCGGAAGACGATGAGAAAGGAGTGGAAGAAGTCGTGCATGTGCCAGCGGGGCAGGTTGCAGTCCGCGGCGATCTTGCACACGCACTCCTTGTAGCTCTTGCCAAACAGCTGCATGCCCACCACGGCGAAGATGAACACAATGATGGCCAGTACCAGCGTCAGGTTGCCCAGCGCCCCCACCGAGTTGCCGATGATCTTGATAAGCATGTTCAGCGTCGGCCATGACTTGGCCAGCTTGAAGACCCTCAGCTGCCGGGCAGGGGGAATGCAGGGGTTGGTGAGACCCAGGGACCCCAGGGATTGAACCCAAACCCTCAGCACTGAGAGTGCAGAGTCCTACCCACTGGATCACCAGGGGCTTCCCAGAAAGAACTCTTTTGAATGGCTCCAGCTCCTACCCTCTGAGGGATATGGGGCCTCAGTTTACCTCTCTGTTAAATGGGAATGCTCGCATTCTACCACCTTATCCTCTTCACATGATCAAAAGAAAGAGTCCTCATCTCTTACATATAAAAGCTAAAACATTTACAAGCGAAATAAAATCTCAGGATTTGCTTTAATATACTCCCCCATAAAAAGTGCGGGGACAGATAAAACAATAACTACAGGATGTTGATGGCCGTTGGAGCCAGGTGAAAGGTACACAGAGGCGTATCTTACTTTCTCTACATTTTTGTGGGTGCATGAAAGGTCCCTACGAGGTGGTGAAAAGGATGCTAATTCAGAGTCCTAATCCCACTACTGATGAACTTCCTGAGCCTCAGTTTTCAGGCCTGCAATATGGGCTGAAGTCCCTGCCCCACTGCCCCCCCCAAGTTCACTTAGGAGTCAAGTCCAAATGGCAGCTCCTGGGCTGTCATTCTGGTCTACCAGCAGCCCTGTGTGATAAGGAGGAGGGCATTTTTCTCCCTTTTGCCAGTGAGAAAGGTTCTGAGAGGCAGAGGGGTGCGCACGAGGGCAGAGGGGCCTCCTTTCCAGTCCTCTGGCTTCTTGGGGGTTTCTGCTTGTGTCCTCCAAGCATCCACACCCCACCCTCCCTCAGCCCGGGTCCCGGGGCCTCATGTACCAGACGGAAGGAGCGGAGCACCGACAGCCCCTGCACATTGGCCAGGCCCAGCTCCACCAGGCTGAGGGTGACGATGATACTGTCAAAGATGTTCCAGCCCTGCTGGAAGTACTCGTAGGGGTCCATGGCAATGAGCTTCAGCACCATCTCGGCTGTGAAGATGCCTGTGAAGACCTGCGGGGGGTGGGGTGTGCAAAGCCTCAGGGGCACAGGGCCTCCAGAGTCTCCCACCCCACTCTTAAACCTCCAGCAGAGCCCTCGAGGCCAGAAGAGAGAGTGACAGAGCCCCGAGGGGGCAGGCATTGTACATGTGTACCCATGGCCCACAGGTGTGTGTGAATGAATGAGGAGCTGAACAGCCATGCCACCGGGCAGAGTGGGTACTGCTCAGAGACCGGGGCCCATCTCTTCCTGACCTTGTGACTGTGGGCCTGTCACTTGACTTCCTGGGGTCTCAACCTGCTCATAATAATATTTGACACTCGTAGAGCATTCTGTGTTTCACGTTATGGCCTCATCAGTATCCTGATCTCCACGAAGCTGGGAGGGATGATCACCACGTCCATCCCAGAGAAGATTGAGGCTCCGAGAAGTCAGCAACAAGCTCTCAATCACGCTGTCCATATGTGGTCAGGTCTCAAACCCAGGTCTTGGGGTGCTTAGTTCAGTTTCCTGTCTCTACACTCTACAGCCTCTCTACCCTAGTTGGCGGGGGTGGGGCGGGGGGAGGTCCCAGGACCCAGAAAATCTTGATGGATTCGGAAATCTGGGGTGGGGGGGGTCAGACAGGAGGTGAAGTTGAGGATCAATGAAAACCAGAGCTGATCCCCCACAATCCTGGACTTGTCTGAGGGCTTCAGAGTCCCTAAAAGCTCCCTGGGCACGGCCTCCGCCCTCCTGCCAGGCACCAGCTGCCCCGGGTCCACAGCCTGCCCAGGCACATGCTGAGCCCCGCCCAGGAGCTGTCCCTAACCATAGCAGGTGCCCAGACGGCAGCAGAGTGTGGGCAGGGGGTGGGCAGGCGGCGGGCTGGGCCCATCACGCACACCCCAGCAGCTGCGTGGCGAGTCCCGAGCCCGCCCTTGCCCCTCCAGCCCAGCCTGGCCATAGCTGCCTCGGGCAGCTCCATGGGGTAGATGTGGCTGCCTCATGGGCTGGGGAGTCCAGGGTCTGATTCCCATGCTGCCCACCCCAGCCTAATCCTGCTCCAGGCCCCACACATTAACTCTCCCTGGGCTCCCCTCACCCTCAGGGTGGGGGGAGCATCTAGCCCATTGGCCACCCTGGACAGATTGAGAAGGGAATCGGGAAGGGTGGGGCCGGGCTGGAGGAGGAGGCAGCGGCTTTTTCCCTTTGTCAGGCTCCACCGGGGCTGGCAACGAGGTGATAATGCTCCTAATGGGCAGGGATAAGCAGGAGGATCAGTGTGTGTCAACAATAGTGGAGCAGAAAGGGCTGAGAGGGGAGCTGGCCTGGTCGTGCTGGAGAAATGGAGTGGGCAGGGGGCCTCAGGGCTGGGGAATGATGCCCTGGGGCCTTCAGGGTGAGCTGGGGCCTCCTGGGCCTGGGTGCCCATGGCTCTACACCCTATCTTCTGGGTCCCTTGGTCTCTCTTGGGCCCCTGGGCTAAGTCACTTCAGTCATGGCCGACGCTTTGCAACCCTGTGGACCATAACCCGCCAGGCTCCGCTGTCCATGGGATTCTCCAGGCAAGAACACTGGAGTGGGTTGCCATGCCCTTCTCCAGGGGCCCACAACAACCTCTGAAAGTGGAGAGACTTGCCATCTAGCACTTCACTCCCCACCCCCAAGCTCCCACTCCCCCATCTCTGCCTCCAGGGCATGACCTGGACTCCAGAACCCCTGGAGTCCTGACCTTAAGAAGCCAGTACTTCATCCCCACTCTCTCTGCCCCCAAATATCCTGAAACCCAAATTCCACGGATCACCCCATGTACCTCCCCTGGTACATCAACTCATGTCCCTGTATTCCCACATGCTAGGAAAATAACCCCAGCCTGTCTCTTTATGCCCCTTAATCGTGCCCCTCATTTCCACACAGCCCGTGGGCCCTGTAGCCCCTCTCCTGTCCTGCCCAGTAAGGACCACCTCTCCCTTGTCCCCTCCGTACCAGGTTGCCCACGTTGAGCACACTGTCAAAGTGTTCTGTCATTGGGTAATGCTCCATGGCCATGAAGAGGGTGTTGAGCACGATGCAGATGGTGATGCCCAGGTCCACGAAGGGGTCCATGACGATCAGGTGGACGATCTTCTTGAACTTCACCCACGGGGTGCAGCAGTTCCATATGAGCACTTTATGGGAACATTTGTACCACCATGGTGGGCACTTCTGGTGGGCCTCTTCCAGCTCTGAAAACAGACGGCAGATGAGGATCCGCCCCCTCACCTGCTCCTTCCTCCACCTCCACCTTTGAGCCCACCTTCCAAGCCCCGCCCCTCAGAGCGCCACACCCAAGCCCCGCCCTCTAAGGGATGCCCACCCCAAGCCCCGCCTCTCAGTGGGTCACCCTCAAAACCCACCCCTAGACCCCGCCCACATAGCTCCACCCTCAGTGCTCCGCGCCCCCAGTGACCAGTCCCTTGAAACTGAAGGTGTTCAGTTCAGTTCAGTTCGGTCACTCAGTCGTGTCCGACTCTTTACGACTCCATGAATTGCAGCACGCCAGGCCTCCCTGTCCATCACCAACTCCCGGAGTTTCTCAGTAGTATCTGACTCTTTGAGAGTCCATGGACTGTAGCCGGCCAGGCTCCTCTGTCCATGGGATTTCCCAGGCAAGAATACTGGAGTGGGTTGCCATTTCCTTCTCCAGGGGATTTTCCCGACCCACGGATCACACGCAGGCAGATTCTTTACTGTCTGAGCCCCCAGGGCAGCCCCATAAAGAGCCATGCCCTCAGAAGCCTTATCCCAGGTCACTTCTCCCAGTGCTCTACTTCAGCTCCACCTTTTCAGCACAAAATCCCCCTATGTCATAGGGTGACTTCCATCCACTACCTATGGCCCAGGGCTGCGATCCCGGCTACGGAGGGGCCCGAGGGCCTCAGGGAGAGGCAGGAGGCCACTGCAGAAGGCTGGGTCTCAGTTCCAACTGTTGCTGGCCAGAGCCTCTGAGGAGCACACCGAGTCCTCCCTGGGGGCTCTGCCTCACACTGCCGCCGGCTCCTCCAGACCGGACCCTGCCAGTCCTTCCCCACCAGGGTAAACTTCCTGGAAACATGCCCTGTTCCTGCCCCTCCAGCTCTAAACCCCTGGGGCTCTGTCAGGCCCATGGATATGCTACATCTCCTCCAGGTTTTCCAGGCCTCTGGTGCCCATGGGAGTTCTCAGCCAGGGCGTGATCTCATTTAATCCATGAAATAATCCATGAGGTAATAATATTTAATGCCCCCATGTCATCGATGAGGAAAGGGAACTGGAGTCAGGGGCTGTCCCATAGACATGTGGGTTTGAGGGCCTGAATGGGACACCCCAGGGAGGGGACGGCTGAGTGTCTCCCCCATCCAGCAATTAGTAAACCGGACCTCCCAAAGGCTGCAGGTTCTGACAGTAACAACCCCACTCCCAACCCAGGTGTTACTGCAGGTGCCTCAAATTGTGTCTGAGGTCCCAAACTTCCCACAGTGGTCCCAGCAAGGGCAGTGTTGAGTGATCTCCTTGGCTGGCTCTGCCCAGCATCCCCTGGGATGTTCTCTGTCAGGGCACAGACACCTAGATGCCCTTCAGGCAAGGTCAGCTGGGATAGAGGTTTGCAAAGTCCTTCAAGTCCTTCCTGCCAAAAGGCAAGACACCTGGGGAGGGGACCCAATCCTTCTGATGTCAGATTTCCCTGCATCTTCCTTTCCTGCATTATTTCCTCCTCCTCCTCCCTCCCTCTCATCCATCCACACACCTGTGTATCTTCCCGTTCATTAATCTTTCAGCCCACCCACCCATCCATCAAACCATCTGTCCATCCATTCACCCATGCATCCATCCACTCACCCATCCATCCACTCACTCATCCATCCACTCACCCATCCATCCACCCACCTACCCACTCACTATCTGTCCATCCTTCCAACCATCCATCCATGTGTATGTCTACCCACCTATCCTTGTTACCTAGTCTCCTGAGGCCTGGGGGGCAGCATGGGGTTTTTTTGGGGGTCTGTGGCTCTATCTGGGCAGAGTTTGACTTTGACCTTTAGCTTTTACTCAGAAGATATTTGTGGAACAGGATCTCCAGTTTCCGGAACATTGGGCCTTCCTGGTTAGTATTCTTATCCTGCCCTTTCCCATTGCCTTGGCAGCCCACAAGGCCTCCCGGAAGCCCCCAGTTCCCGCCGCAGCCTGGCCTTGTGGCTAGAATCGGGCCAGGTTAAGCCAGGACTATATTTATCACGGCCATTTCTTCGATGCCAATATTAAGTTACTGTCCTGAAGCTGGGCCCAGCCAGGCCCTCCCTGCTCCCACCCCGGAAGCCGGAGTGGCCCGATGGGCAGGGTGGGCAGGATGGGTCTGGGGATGCTAGGCACTCACCTTCCATGGCATCGGAAATACCGCTGTCTGTGCCGCAGCTGGGCCTCGGAGGCCCCTTCTCCCCCGCCGATGTGTCCAGGCTGCCGTTGCAGTCTTTGCTGTGTGCTGGATCCCCGTCCACCTCCCCACCTTCCAGAGCCTGGGCAGCCTTGGCCTGTGGATCAGCAAGGGTAATGGACATAAAGTTCGTCACCAAGCCATGGGAATGGACTCTCAGAGCTTCTTCCTGAGTCCTTCAGGCTGGGGACCTCTCTTTTTGGCCTGCACCCAGTCTACTGCAATAGGGGTGGTTGGTGGGGGGATGACAGGATAGGGACCAAAGTGACTGAGGACCCTCATCCCTGAAGACCCTTCCTTCTCTGAAGCCTTAACTGACCCTGCACTTCATGAGGTGGATGGGTGAATGCACAGCTGCTCCCTGGGGCCTCATCAGCACCCACCTTTCCCTCAGCCTGGACCCAGACACTGCCCATTAAAAATCATAAAACCATAGATATTTGAGCTGGAAGGCTACTTCAGGTTTAACTACTCCAGATTCCTGGTTATGTATGGGGAAACTGAGGCACTGAGCTATGAAATACTCTTTCCATTGCCTGGGAGCCTCCCACCCCACCAAACCTCCAGCCTGAGCCTTCTGCTCCCCATCCCCTGTCTCGCAGCCCCCATCCCACACCTCCCCGTGCCCCTCAGCCTGCCCAGGGTACCCGGGCTGAGGGGCAGGGAGACCCCTGGATCTTCCCCTCCCCCCACCTCCCCAAGTCCAGACCTTCTCCAGCTCCTCCTGCTGTTTTTTGAATTTCTCCAGCATCTGCTGAAACTCCTCTTCTTTCTCTTGATCCTCCGCCAGGGTGGCCTCGTTCTGCTCAGCGTAGGCCATGGCTACCACAGCCAGGATCAGGTTGATGAGGTAGAAGGAGCCCAGGAAAATGATGACCACGAAAAAGATCATGTAGGTCTTGCCGGCTGCTCGAAGGGTCTGGGAGTGAGGGAGGGGGAGCAAGTGTCACGTGGTACCCTGCCTGCTTTCACCCAGGGCCCCCCTCCATACAACCATTGCCCAGAGAGGCAGACAGGAAGGATCCCTCACAGAGCCTGGAAGTTTGAGGGCTTTTGAGGCAAGGTATGGCTTCCCACGTGGCACCAGTGGTAAAGAACCTGCCTGCCAATGCAGGAAACACAAGAGATGTGGGTTCAATCCCTGAGTCAGGAAGATCCCTGGAGGAGGAAATGGCAACTCACTCCAGTATTCTTTTCTGGAGAATCCCATGGACAGAGGATCCTGGAGGGCTACAGCCCATGGGGTGGCAAAAAGTCAGACATGATGGAAGTAACTTAGCATGCACGCACATAAATAATTATGTCATCTGCAAATAGAGACAGCTTTCTATCTTCTTCTATGGCCACCCTTGACGGGTTAAACCACATTCTGGGGCATTTCAAAATATGAACTTGGGACTCAGACCTTCCTGGGCTCCTGACTCAGAGAGCCCTGAGGACCCTGGCCAGGCATCTTGAGATCAGAGATCCAGGATAAAAATTGGAGAACGTGGGCTTTGGGATCAGCTTGAATCCTAGTGTCCCTATGATGCCTGGCATCTAGTAAGAGCTCAGCAAATAGAAGCTATTATTGTTATTATCATTACAGTTATTTATTTATTTTTGGCTGTGCTGGGTCTTTGTTGCTGCACACTGGCTTTCTCTAGTTGCGAAGAGCTGGGGTTACTCTCACTGTAGGGCACAGGCTTCTCGTCGTGGTGGCTTCTCTTGTCTGAGTGTGGGCTCTAGAGCATGGGGTCAGTAGTCCTGGTGCATGGGCTTGGTTGCCCCATGGCTTGTGGAATCTTCCTGGACCAGGGATCAAACCCATGTCCCCTGCATGGGCAGGTGGACTCACCTTCTTCTTTTTTTGAATATTTATTTGGCTGTGCCAGGTCTTAGATGTGGCTTTTTTCTTTTACTTTAAAAATTTTATTTATTTTTCATTGAAGGATAATTGCTTTACAATATTATGTTGATTTCTGCCATACATCAACATGAATCAGCCACAGGTGTACATAGCAGGCAGATTCTTAACCACTGGACCACCAGGGAAGTCCTATTACTATTATTACTAACATTGTCAATGTTAAAAACATCACCAGGGACTGGAAGGCATTGTTCTCCAGACTCAACCTGCCCACCTGCAAACTGTGGCAGGTAAATAATTATGGGCAGAACTGGTGTCTAAGCAACCCTACTGGTTACTGTGAGGAGGTCTGGGAGTCTGTGCTCAGCTCAGATCTCAGCTCCTAAGCAAATGAGGAAAAGGAAGAAAAGGCTGAGGCTCAGATCTGGGCAGGAACCGAATGCCAGAGGTGCCAAAAACCCATATATAGGGCCACCGAGGGGGGTCCCATGGAAGGGATGGCTTTGGTAAGGGTCCTACCAAGCCCGGAGGAGGCCGAGGAGATGGAGGGAGGTAGGGCTGTGGGGCTGAGGGGCAGGGCAGGGCAGGGCAGGGGGTCGCTGTACCAGCTGGAAGAGGTTCTCCCAGTAGTCCTGTGTCATGAGGCGGAAGAGAGCCAGGAAGGCCCAGCTGAACGTGTCATAGCTGGTATAGCCGTAGTTGGGGTTCCGCCCGGCCTTGATGCACTCATAACCCTCAGGGCAATGCCTGCAGACAGGATGGGGACTGGTTTTAGGGGGAAAAGAGAGCTCCAACTAGGGGCCACATGGGGGGCACTCCGAGAAAAAAAACATCCTTTTGTCTTGTCTGCATCCTGAAAACACGTGCATGCTCACGAGTTGTCTTTACACCTCCATCCACCCCAGGTTCTCATCCCCAACCATCCCCCATCTTCTGGCAACCCTGGGGCCACTGTTTCCCATTCACCCCCCACCCTCCCGGGTGTCACTCACCCAGCATCGCTGCTGTTCCCACAGAGCAGGGCATCGTTGGAGCCCTCCAGGAAATAGAAGTTCCCTGTGGGAGTCAGAGGTCACAAAGGAAGCATATCAGCGCGTGGACACTGTGGGCAGAGTGCCCATTGCACACCCGTGGACACATCTGTGTGGATCACGGGCACCGCCACATGGATGCTCTGGGGGTGCCCCTTCCCTCTCCTTTTTTTTAAAAAATTAATTTTTGTTGGAGTATAGTTGCTTTAGTTGTGTTAGCTTCCACTGTATAGCAAAATGAATCAGCCACACACACACACACACGCATACATATCCATTGCCACATATATACTCCATATATATGTGGAGTCCCTTTTGGACTTTCCCATTCAGGTCCCCACAGTGCATTAAGTAGCATTCCCTGATGGCTCAGCTGGTAAAAAACCTGCCTGCAATTTGGGAGACCTAGGTTCGATCCCTGGGTTGGGAAGATCCCCTGGAGAAGGGAAAGGCTACCCACTCCAGTATTCTGGCCTGGAGAATTCCAAGGACTGTATAGTCCACGGGGTCGCAAAGAGTCAGACACGACTGAGTGACTTTCACTTTCACCTGAGTGATACAGCACGTTCTCATTAGCTATCTGTTTTCTTCCTTCTCCTTTAAGGGCAGCTCCAAGTCCTAAGCTTTCTGGGTAGATACATTTTACTGTCAGTGCCGTGCCTTCTATGGGGTATAGTGGGGGTACAGAGGGAGATGGGGGGACATGTATGTGTGTGCTGGGGCTACCACATACCTGAGCGGGACCCCCAGTGGAGGAGTGAGTGGGGGGCTAGAATCCAGGATGCCAGGTTGAAGAAGGTGGCGTTTCTAAGCTGGTGACTCCATGTCCGTTTTCTAAGCTGCCAGGAGGCGCCATGTGGACTAGGAGTGGCTTCGTGAGAACGGTGTCTTGTGTGCGTGCGCCTGTGAAGCCTAGGTGCGTGAACAGGATGTGGGTGCCTGCTGCTGGCCCTGCCAGGACGATGGAGGAGAACGAGCCCACACATCGGGACTGTGCTTTTCCTAGCCAAAGCTTTAGGATTTTCCAAACAATTTGGTGTTTGCTGTTACCCTTGTTTGTTGTAAACCCTTTGAGAGGGTAGCTGTTGTTGTTTAGTTGCCAAGTTGGGTTCGACTCTTTTGCAACCCCATAGATTGTAGCCTGCCGGGCTCCTCTGTCCATGGGATTTCCCAGGCAAGAATACTAGAACAGATTGTCATTTCCTTCTCCAGGGGTCTTTCCAACCCAGGGATCAAACCCAGGTTTCCTGCATTGGCAGGTAGATTCTTAACCACTGAGCCACCAGGGAAACTTGAGAGAAGCACTGTGGTCTTTATTTTATAGGTAAAGATTCTGAGGGTCAGGAGGATGAAGCGATTTGTCAGAGGTTGCCCGACCTGTTAAGTGATGGATTTACACTCAGGTCTTCCCCATGATCCTTTTTTTTTTTTTTTTTAATTATTTATGTATTTGGCCATGTGGGGTCTTAGCACATGGGACCTTCATTGCAGCATGCTGGATTTTTAGTTGCAGCATGAGAACTTAGTTGGGGCACGTGGGATCTAGTTCCCCCACCCAGGGATCAAATCCGGGCCCCGCTGCGTTGTGAGCATGGAGTCTTAGCCACTGGACCACCCGGGAAGTCCCTTCCTCATGTTCTTTGTCTCACACAAGGGCTGCCAATGGGGCTAGGAAAGACCCCACTGGCCTCCCGCCCTCCCTTCTTACCTTCATCACTGATGTAAGCATCCCAGTCAAAGGTATAGTTGCCGGCCCAGCTCTCCTGGCTGCCCCAGGTGTCGTTGCCGCCCCAGGTGTCGTTGCCGTACCATGTGTCGTTGCCATACCACGTGGAGTTGGTGTCATTGAAGGGCGGGGGCCAGCGCACACACTTCTGCCGCAGGTTTCCCATGAAGAGCTGCAGCCCCACCAGGGCAAAGACGCTCAGGCAGAAGACGGTGAGGATCATCACGTCCGAGAGTTTTTTTACCGACTGGATCAGGGCCCCCACGATGGTCTTCAGCCCTGATCACAGAGAGCGGGAGACTGTGGCAGGGGGTGACTCACCGACTCAGCCCCTCCGAGCCTCTGCCTGCTCCATCTCCTTCCAGCCTTGGCTTACTTGCGGCGCTACTTCCCTGAAGCCTTCCCAAATCAGCCCCATCCATCTCTGACTACAACCTCCGTCTCAAGCCTTCCAATGGCCACCGAATCTCAGCCACTAGAAGAATGGACTACGAAGACTCCACAGTGTGTTGCCTAACACAGGAGAGCAACAACACTCAGGCACACAGTGTAACTTAATAAATGTCACTAAGTCAGGACTCCCAAAGTGTTCATAGAACACTAATCTCACAAGCTGCGCCCTTCATGAAAGGGGCTCAGTCATGTTTTTGGAAGGCTGAACTCTGTAGCACTTCCACAGTTGCTCAGTAATAAAAAATCTGCCTGCCAATGAACGAGATGTGGGTTTGATCCCTGGGTCAGGAAGATCCCTTGGAGGAGGGCATGGCAGCCACTCCAGTATTCTTGCTCGGAGAATCCCATGGATAGAGGAGTCCGGTAGGCTACATACAGTCCATAGGGTCGCAAAGAGTCAGACACCACTTAGTGATTCAACAACAACAACAACCAACCCTGTGATACCCTTCTGGAGGGTCCTTATGTAGATTATCCTACCAGAGGCTGGGAAAAGTTCTGCAGAAACAAAAACTTTTTAATACCATGTTTCAGCTTATTTGACACAGAACCCTTTCTCTTTTAGCCTGTTAACACCCAAGGAACAGCAGGGTTCACTCTGGGAAGCTCTAGACTGACTTTGCAATATCATTGCATTCTGCCCCTCTGAACTGGCAAAGGCATAGCCAGATTGTGTGGAATTTCAGGCTCAGATTCCATAATTTATGAAAGAACCATAATTCCTTCCTTGGGCCTAATCAGGGTGTCTCTCACTTCAATATTTATTTCCTTTTCTTATCCTGGTATGAAGACAGATGCTCAGCAGCTTCATCATCAAAGCCCTACGGGCTCTGAGGATGCAGAAGTGTGCAGTGAGGGCAGGTATTGTGGCCTCGACTCAGTGGCTAACTCCGTGTTGCCTTCTCTCTGGGGGTCCCTCCTTCCTCAGCTGCAATTCACAAGGGCTTTGGACTAGAGAAAACTAAGGTACTTCCTGGCATTAAGACAACTTCCCTGTCTCCCAGAGCCTGTTCTCCATGCCTTTCAGATCATCTTTCTCTCCTTTTGGAGAAGGAAATGGCAACCCACTCCAGTATTCTTGCCTAGAGAATTCCATGGACAGATGAGCCTGGCTGGCTACAGTCCATGGAGTTGCAAAGAGTTGGACATGGCTAAGTGACTACACTTCTCTCCTTTAATGAACCTTCTCCAGTTTCTTCACATGCTTTTTTGAGGGTCTGGATGATCCAGATTCTATTTATTTCATGCTTTTCTCGACACATTACTTTGGAACTGCCTTGGCCTCATGGCTCAGTGGGTATGTGGTGTGTTCATTGTTGAGCTCTCAGGGTGTGGACTTTCCATCACTGAGTCCCTCTGTGTGTCTCAGCTGGAGTGCTCTGCTCTACCCAGTCTGTTTATTTTATTTACAACATGAACCCTATGCCAGGGCTTCCCTGGTAGCTCAGTTGGTAAAGAATTCCCTACAATGCGGGGGACTCAGGTTCGATCCCTGGGTGGGGAAGATCCCCTGGAGAAGGAGATGGCAACCCACTCCGGTGTTCTTGCCTGGAGAATCCCATGGACAGAGAAACCTGGTGGGCTACAGTCCATGGGGTTGCCAAGAGTCGGACATGACTTAGGGATTAAACCACCACCACCTCCCAGTGCCAGCCATGGCTCTAAGCACCTTATTGCTATCAAGGCTTTGAATTCTCATAATAACTGAGTGAGCAGTACTGTCATTGTTCCCAGTTTGCCGATATGGAAACTGAAGCAGACAGGGTAGCTGTTTAACCAAGGTCAAAGTCAGGAAGTGGTAGAGATGGGAGTTGAACCCAGGCAGTCTGGCTCCAGAGTCTGTGCTCTAATCACCTTACTATGCTGCCTCTCAAAGCCCATCCTCCCACCTGGGGCCTCTTCTTCTCCCTGTAGACACACTGGACCCCCAACTCTGTGTCCAGGCTTTGATGTGGGTGCTATGCCACCTGGGATGGTTATGACCCTGGGTCAGGCTCCCAGAACTTGAGTGCCCCGTTCTAGGCATGGGTGAGGGGGCAGGCCAGCTGGCCCAGGCAGAGGGTCCCTGCTCCTCCCCTGTACCTGGGATGACCGTGATGGTTTTCAGGGCCCGCAGCACCCGGAAGGTTCTCAGCGCTGAGATGTTGCCCAAGTCCACAAATTCCGTCAGGTACCTGGGTGGGGGTTGGGGGCAAGGGCTGTGTCAGAGCCAAGGGGTGGGTAATGGGGCAGAACGAGCCCCAGAACGAGGATTCCCAAGGAATCCTTGTATTTGGGGTTACCGTGGAGATGCAAGGGGACAGGTCAGGGACCACAGGCTCCTACTGGGGCCTGAGAGGTGGGAAAGACACTGCAGGGGCTTTGCTGAGGCGTGGGGGAGTGGCAAGGGTAGCCCAGCTCTCCCAGTGGGTGGGGGCCTGGGGGCCAGGTCGTATGTACTGTGTGGGGGGCACCCGGATGGACAGCCTCCAAGTCAGACCCGGAGAGTGACAGGTCCTGGAAAGGTGCAGCCCACTGTCTGCATGCCCGACCACAGCCCTGCAGCCCAGCCTCGGAGAGTCACCCAGCCCACTCAGCTGCCCTCTCCAAGGCCTGGCCCCCTCCCTTCCCTCACATCAGCCTCCAGACGCCCCCCGGGGGCCCCTGCTCACGCCATCATGATGACGCTGAAGTCCAGCCAGTTCCAGGGATCCCGGAGGAATGTGAAGTCATCGATGCAGAAGCCTCGGGCCAGGATCTTGATGAGGGACTCGAAGGTGTAGATCCCTGTGAAGGTGTACCTAGCGGGGAGAGGGCAGGCCAGGGCCAGGCGTGTCACACCTGGGCCAGGATGTGGGTGGCAGAGGCAGGCCTCCTGGGAGGGAGGGCCCAGGGGGCTGAGGACATCGGTGAGAGTGGCGGTGTGTGCCACTCTGGGGACTTAGGGCTCTGATGGAGTGACAGGGACAGTGTTTGTCCCCCTGGAACACAGAGCAATGGTCACTTGGGGCATCTTCCCAGCGGAGACACTAGGGAACCAGGAGAAGTGGGGGCGGGGCACTTACTCCACGTGCTTGGACCAGGAAGGCGGGTCACTCATGGTCATGAACACGCAGTTGGTCAGGATGGTGATCATAATGAACATGCTGAACAGCGTTGGGGGGAGGGTCAAGGAAAGTGAGGGAGCAGGTGGGGAGGAGAGGAGGACAGAGGGCCTCCTCACCCAGAGCGCCACGTTCTTGCCCATCCCTGACCCCTGCCTGCCTTTCCCCGCCCCTGCGCTCGCCCCACTCCGCCAGGATATGAGTGGATGAGCACCTTGATGGCGCAGCGTCTGACGATGCTGAAGGGGCTCAGGATGTAGAGAGCAGGAGTGGCTGAGAAGCGGAAGATGGACTTGCCCTTGTTGAGCACGATGAAGGTCTGCGGCAGGGAGAGAGCTGTGAGGCCTGGGACAGGCAGACGGATGGATCAGGGACCGATAGGTGGAGGGAGGCCTCCCCGGTGCAGACCTTCTTGTCGCTGTAGTAGGGATCCAGATCCTCCAGGGGGATGCCGATGACCTCCGGTGGGGGGTCCCCATAGATGAGCGGCAGGTTCTTGCCAGCCTCCATGTCGCTGCGCGGCTTCTGCTCGGTTTCCTCGATCTCCATCTGCTTGTTCCGCAGCTGCCGGGCCTCCTCCTCCAACACCCGGCGCTCTATGGCTGCCAGGGACTCCCGGGTGAAGGGGCGTAGGCTCTCAGGGCCCAGAGGCACCACCGTGGGCAGAGACGCCTTGGCCATCTTCGCATCCTGGGCTCAGGGGCCAGCAGGGCGGCGGGCAGCTGGGGCAGCTGTAGCGTGCAGCCCCCTGGGTGCTGGGCGGCCACCCCGCCCTGGGCCTGCGGTCCCGCTACTCACCTCCCGCCTGCCCTGGGGCCAGGGCGGGCAGGTTGGCGCTGTCAGAACTGGAGGGTGTGCCTGCGGGTGCTGCTATTGCACAAATGCTGGACACAGAGCATCACCCCCCGCCCCGAGCCCTGCACCACACTCGCCCCAGCAGGGGGTTGGCTCCCCTCTTGTACTGACAGAAAACCAACCAGGTCCTCTTCTCCCTTGGGAACTTGTGGCCAACGCCCCCGTGCCTTCAACTGCCTCCTGGGCCCGAGTTCTGGAAACTGTGTGGCTTCAGCCTACGGGGAACAGAGAAAACCACAGCTGGCTATAGCCCCGTGACCTCGACCCTGCAGTGAGGCAGAAAGGAATCGGATATGAGGGCAGACCCAGAGGATGGGCCGAGGTGAGGGCCCCGGCGGGGTCAGCCTAAAGCAGGAATGGCAAATGGATTTCATCTTGAGGGCTGATGTGGATCAGCTGCTCTTAGCTGCCTGGAGATGTGGGCAAAGACCATGTGGGCTGGAGACAGACTCGGTGTAAGGAGACTGCTGGGATTGATTAGTGATGTCTGCCTGGGGCATGAAGGAGGAGAGTGCGTGTACCTGCCACTATTCACCATATCTTGCCTGGAGGGAGGAGACAAGGAAGATGTGTGAACATGTAGCGCCTTGTCCTGAGCTTTGGGGAGGTGTGATGCTGGATGGGGAGCAGGAAGAAGGAAGATTCCTAGGCTCTAGAGATAGTCCCAATAGCTTCCTCCTCCACGACCCATGGGATCTAACCTATGGGCAGGGAGGGGGAACTGGAGCAAGAAAATGCAAGGTGTGTGGGGGGGGCCACGTCAGGAGAGCCTGCAGGTGTTAACATGGAAGAGCAGGACACACGGGTAAGGTCCTGGGGAGAAAGAGACGGACAGTTTCAATGGTGGGGGCAGGACCGGAGCTCCCAGGGACTGCTTTTGACTGGTGGTCCCTGTATGAACTGGGCGGATAGAGGGGCCTTGGAGGCCCATAAGAGCTACACACTGTGTCTCCTGGCCAGTCCCTTGGTTGCTACTACTCCCCTCCTCCCCCAAAGCCTTCTTGAGCCTGTTCTTTGTGGAACTTATGGCAAAGGCCCTGGGGAATGACCCACATCAGGAGACGGATGCAGGGACATCCCAGCCACCTGGTCACACACAGCCTTCCCAAGGCCCCCATGGACAGAGGCCCCAAAGATACCCAGGGCTACACCGGAGGGCAGCTCTGTCACAGTGGGCCCAGACGCCCGAGCAGTGCCCAGGCCAGTGCGGGCACTTCCTCAGGCTTGGTCAACAGGTGGGGAGGGTGGCCCGGGGAGCGGCCGGAACCATTGGGCAGAGCAGGCCACACCCCCCTGCCTGACTGCCCAGCTGCTCCCTCCCATCACCCGGGGAGTCGTGTTTCCACGGGGATGACTTTGCTCATTCCTGCCCACCCCATCCCTCAGCTGCTCATCGGCCCTGTCGTGTGCGTGGGAGTGTGTGTGCACGGACACACACGTGTGCACTCGTGCACACACAGAAGTGCGCACACCCAGCTTGAAACCCCTCCTCACACTGACCCCACAATTGTACCCACCACTTGCCACACACCTTCTCTCCTTCATCCCCATCACTGGTCTCACTGTCCGAACAGAAGACATTGACCTGCCAGATGGCTCTGAAGAGGCCATGGCCGATGAGCACCCTCCCGGTTCATGGGCTCCGCTTGGCACAATTCTCTGGTCTGATGCTGCCCCCTCCCTCCTTCACAGGAGCCCAAGTGAAGGAGATCAAACCAATCAATCCTAAAGGGAATCAACCCTGAATATTCATCGGAAGGACTGATGCTGAAGCTGAAGCTCTAGTACTTTTGTCACCTGACGGGAAGAGCGGACTGGAAAAGACCCTGATGCTGGGAAAGGTTAAGGGCAGGAGGAGAAGAGGGCAACAGAGAGTGAGATGGTTGGATGGGCACCAACTCAATGGACATGAGTTTGAGCAAACTCCAGGAGACAGTGAAGGATAGGGAAGCCTGGTGTGCTGTAGTTCATGGGGTCACAAAGAGTCAGACACAACAGAGACTGAACAACAACATCAAAGTGGGATGACAGAAAACCAGAGACAAACTGTCCAACCTGGGCCCCAGCACCGGTGGAAACTGCTGGCCAGAGTCACCAGAGCCCCCAGCAGTCAGACCTAGTGGTCTCTGCGCAGCTGACCCTCCCTCAAGCATCTCCCAGCCATAGCCTCTCCTTCTTTTTAAATATTTATTTATTTTTGCCTGGTGTTTTGAAATATTTGTTTGCGTGGCATGCACAGTCTTTACTTGTGGCATGTGGGATCTAGTTTCCCATGCATGCATGCTCAGTTGCTCAGTCATATCTGACTCATTGCAACCCTATGGACTGTAGCCTGTCAGGCTCCTCTGTCCATGGGATTCTCCAGGCAAGAATATTGGAGTGGGTCGCCATTTCCTCCTTCAGGGGCTCTTCCTGACCCAGGGATCGAACCCATGTCTCCTACGTCTCCTGCATTGGCAGGTGGATTCTTCACCATTGAACCGCCTGGGAAGCCCTGACCAGGGATCGAACCTAGGCCCCCTGCATTGGGAGTGCTGAGCCTTAGCCACTGGACCAGCAGGGAAGTCCCCATAGCCTTTGTTCTTGAGAGAAGAGTGCGGCCTCCCCATCAGGCCGCTCTCTCTACATCTGCTCTGTGAGCTCTTTCTTCCTGCCCCAGGAAGATGCTGCTTCTCCAAGGCCTGGTCTGCAGCCCTGTTTTTGGTTTTGTTTTTCACAGCAGGTACCTCTCCCTGTGCCCTTCTCCTCTGCTCTGGGAACAATCACCATCCCCCTCCTTTCATGGTTTCTGTTCACACTCTCTGCAGTGGCCCCAAGACAGGTCAGGTCACGGCTCCTCTTCTTGTATAGCCTTCACAGCTCTTAGGTCAATGGTGACTCATGCCCTGCTTGTGTGATGGGTGTCTGTCTCCCCTACCAGAATCCTCAGAGACCAGGGCTTGGGGTCACCCTGAACTGGTGCCTGGCACATTGGTACGGGACCCACAGCTGGCACAGCTAGCCTGGCACTTCCTCCTGCTGGCCCCTAGCTGGCCCCCAGTGGACTCCTCATCCCTCCCTTTGGAATTTGCACTTGGTCCTAAATTCCCTGCTTCCTCCTCCCCTCTTCACCAGCCCTGGAGCCACTTAGCATCTGGTTGCTGTGTTATATGAGTGGGTGGATGCCCTCCTTGGCTAGGCCAGTGGAGGCAACGGTTTTGGTTGGTGATGGCCAAAATCATCCCAGTGGCACATCTGGTCAGTTCCCAACCTCGCCAAGGCTCCCTCTAGCACCCACCTGTCTCTCCATCCTGCAGGGGGTGCTTCATCACCCCTCACCTGCTGCATTCAAACAGCCTCCCATCTGCCTCCCTGCCTCCCACCTGGCTCTCCTCCAATCCACCATCCCCATTTCTTTTTTTTTTTTTAATTATTTTTATTTATTTGGCTGCACTGGGTCTTAGTTGCAGTGTGAGGGATCTTTAGCTGTGGCATGTGGGATCTAGTTCCCTGACCAGGGATCGAACCCGGGCCCCCTGCATTGGGAGAGTGGAGTCTTAACCATGGACCACCAGGGAAGTCTCTACCCCCATTTCTAAAGTCATAAATCTGTTCAGGTCACCCTCTGCTTAATCCTTCGCTGGATTAATAACGCATCCATAACCAACAAGGGCCTGCTATAAAGCACAGGGAACTCTGCTTAATGTTATGTGGCAGCCTGGATGGAACAGGAGTTTGGGGAAGAATGGATACATGTACATGTATGGCTGAGTCCATTTCCTGTTCACCTGAAACTATCATAACATTGTTAATCGGCTAGACCCCAATGCATAATAAAAAATTTATTTAAAAAGTGCGTCTGCATTCCTCTATGGCTCCCAGGCCCTCCATGATCCGATTCCTGCCTTGCCACCCAGCCCTTCTCTACACACACCCACCCTCTGGCCATGTTACTTCCATTTTCACAAATGGGCCACACAATTTTTCACTGAAGCCCGTGCCTCCTGAAGCGCTCCTTCTTTTTGTTACCCTGGAAAGCTTTAATTTGTCCTTCCAGGCTCAACCTACACACGAACCACCACCTCCAGGAAGCCTTCCCTGGTAACCCTGGCTGAGTGGATTTCTCCTTTGGATCACCTGTGTGCCTTATGCTGAAGAAGAGTTTATCAAATGAATGAATGAATGAGAGGGCTCTTCCACCTGAGTTATTTCTCCTTTGAGCCCACTCTGAACTAAAATCCAGAACAGAAACTGGATCTCCTCTGATATGGCTGCTTTGAGCACTCCCCTCCACCACCTCCTACTACTCAGCTCAAGTGCCGGGTTGTGTAATCCTTGAGCTTCTCCTTGTTTTCTGCCCTTGACCCTGAGATTCCTCCCTCTCCATCAGCCCCTCAGACTTCACCTCCCTCCTCTTCCAGCCTCAGTTACAAGAGCCATCATAATCCCTCCTTGAAAATACTGTTGGGGGACCAAAGATTCTATGCTTGGAATCCTTCCAGACTTCTCCCTGTGTACCTTTTCATCTGGCTCTTCATTTTTACCCTTTATTATCCTTTATAATAAAATGCTTTTGAATTGTGGCTTTGGAGAAGACTTTTGAGAGTCCCTTGGATGGCAAGAAAATCAAACCAGTCAATCCTAAAGGAAATCAACCCTGAGTATGCACTGGAAGAACTGATGCTGAAGCTGAAACTCAAATACTTTGGCCACTTGATGCGAAGAGCTGACTCATTGGAAAAGATTGAGGGCAGGAGGAGAAGGGGGCAACAGAGGACAAGATGGTTGGATGCCATCATTGCCTCAATGGACATGAGTTTGAGCAAACCGGGAGACAGTGAAGGACAGGGAAGCCTGGTGCACTGCAGTCCATGGGGTTGCAAAGAGCTGGACGTGACTTAGCGACTGAACAATTAAATGCTTACACTATAATAGTAAAAAATATTCCCTTGGGGGCTTCCCTGGCAGTCCAGTTTTTAAAAGGAAGAAAGAAAAGCAAATACCCTTAAGGATAGCCTTCTCTCCACCCCTCACCAGCGGGAACCTTCATCTACCTGGTAGCCCAGCTGTGCTCTGCCGGAGTCAGGGCCCTGAGCTGCTGGGCGCTACTGCTGCCAAGGCAGGACCTGGCTGGGTTCACATTGCCTTTGTGATTATAAGCTCCAGGTTTTCCCTGAGTGCCACCCTCTAAGTATAGGTTTCCCTGTGAGTCTCACTTTTCTTCTTTTTGAGAACCATTTCGTGCTTTCTCTTCTTTCCTCCAACTGTCCCCTCCCCATCCTCCCCACAATGCTCCCAGCTGATGACTTGGTCTCAGTCTTCACACACAGGATCCATGACACACAGTCAAACCGATGGACCTAGCCTCACTGCCCGCCCCTTCCTCCTCCATCCTACCAACAGAAGAAGAGGCAAGACCAGGACTTCCACTTCGGCTTGGGCCCCTCACTCCACTTGTCTTCCAAAGGGCCTCCTCCTTTATGTATCTTCGCCTTCTCCCACCACCAGCCCCTCCCTCTCAGTGACCAGGCTTTCCCATCTTCAAAATAATGGTAGCGGTGACAAAAAGCACCCTCCTGCCTCCACGCCTCCCTTCCTTCTTTTTAAAGAGATATTTTATTTTTATTGATTTATCTGGCTGCACCGGATCTTAGCTGAGGCACAAGGATCTTTGATCTTCGTTGTGGCAGGTGGAATTTTTTTTTTTTTTTAGTCGTGGCATGCAGGATCTTAGAATCATGGCATGTGAGATCTAATTCCCTGACCAGGGATGGAACCAACCCAGGTCCCCTGCATTGGGAGTATGGAGTCTTAGCTGCTGGACCCCAAGGAACTCTCACCTCCCTTCACTCTCGCTCTATTTTTCTGCCTCTCTTCATGGACAAACTTCTTGGAAAGTGTCTACACCAGCTGTCTTTACTTCCTTACCTTTTATTCCCTCTCCAAAACACTCCAACCTGGCGTGTGTCACCTCCCACACTCCACGAAAGTGGCTTTTGTCAAGTCACTAGCAGTCTCGATGCTGCCAAGTCTGCTGCACACGTTTCTGTCTTCACCTCCCTCAACCTCTTAGAAACATTCAACCCAGTTGGCCGTGGCCCGCTTCTGGGCAGGCTCTACCCGCTCAGCCTCCATGACAGCTCACCCATGCTTTACTTCCTGCCTCTCTGGCTGTTCCTTCTCAATGACCTTTGTGTTTGTCCCTCTTCCTCGCCCCAGGGCTCTGTCTGGGTCTGGATGGCATCATTCCTATGACTGTAGATTGTGTTGTTATAGGAGTATGGTAACTCTCTCCTCTGAACTCTAGACTGAAATACTCAACTGGCTACTGGACCCCACCATGTGGATAATAATAGGCAAGCAACCAATAGCATCTGGAATGAAACATTTGCCCAGGGACCTGCTTATAGCACAGACAACTCTGCTCAATAATATGTAACAACCTAATGGGAAAAGAATTTGAAAAAGAAGAGATACATGTATATGTATAACTGAATCACTTTGCTGTACACCCTAAACTAATGTAACATTGAAAATCAAGTGTGTTGTTGCTGTTTAGTCCCCAAGTCCTGTCTGACACTTTTTGCAACTCCATGGACTATAGCTTGCTGGGCTCCTCTGTCCATGGGATTTCCCAGGGAAGAATACTGGAGTGGGTTGCCATTTACTTCTCCAGCAGATCCTCTGACCCAGGGATCGACCCCTCATCTCCTGTATTGGCAGGCGGATTCTTTACCACTGAGCCATTAGGGAAGCCCCGAATCAACTATACTCCAATATAAAATAAAAAGATAACAGAAATATATTCTCAAAACAAACAGATAATCCAATAAAAAATGGGCAGAAGATCTAAATAGACATTTCTCCAAAGAAGATATACAGATGACCAAAATGCACATGAAGAAGTATTCAACATTGCTAAAAAGTCTAGATAATTAATTCTGGAGAGGGTGTGGAGAAAAAGGTACCCTACTACACTGTTGGTGGGAATGTAAACTGGTACAGCCACTATGGAGAACAGGTTTCACTCCCGAAAGGGGTTACAGTCAACTATTAAGCTTCAGGACACAGCCCACAAAAGACCGCCCACATTTCTGATATCAACCGCAAGGTTAGGTTTCTCAAGGTCACTGTCTTTTTCACCCTCTTCCTCAACCCAGGAGATGGTACCACCATCCATCCAAGCCTCAAATTTGCTCAAATCAAAAGCTGAGACGTCTTTGTGAATTCTTCTTCTCCCTCATCTCTATATTCGGCCTGTCCAAAGTTCTATTAATATCATCTCCAAAATACATACAACCTCTGTTTCCCCTCACCCACCCCGGTCCGTATCACAACATTTTTTTGCAATAGCTGCCTGCTTTTGTCCCTGCCCTCTCCAAACCAGTCTAGTAAAGCAGTGGGTGCTGGTTTATGTAAACATTAAAAAAAATATTTTATTTATTTATCTGTGCCAGGTCTTAGTTGCGGCATGCAGGATCTTCTATCTTCGTTGTGGCAGGATCATCAGTGGTGGCCTGTGGGATCTAGCTCCCTGACCAGAAATCAAATCTGGGCCCCCTGCCTTGAGAACATAGGATCTTAGCCAGTGGATCACCAGGGAGGTCCCAGCAGGTACTGTTTTAAAAATAAGAAACTAATCATATTGTTTCTCCTGCTTAAATTTCTCCAGTAATGTCCTATTATGCTTAGAATAAAACCTAAACTTCTTTCAGTGGCCTCCAAGGCCCTGGTGATCCAGCCCCTATCTATACCTCTTCACCTTTGTCTGCTGATCTGTTCTCCCTGCCCACTCTGCCCCCGTCCTTCTGGCCTCCTTCCAGCTTCTTGACCACTGAACTCACATCTGCCTTTGGACCTTTGCTCTCTCTGGAGCTCTTGTCTCCTATCTCTTCACATGGCTCTTCCTGCTCACTTTCCCATCAAGCCTCTAATGTCCCTTCTCCAAGAGGATTTCTCCTCCTCATCTTTCTGTCCTAGTTCCTTGTACTTTCCATGATGATGTATTTTCCTTGACATTATTTATCATAATTCGTAATCACTTGTTTATTGGCCTAATTTATTTGTCTATCTCCTTCACCAGACCAAAATGCCAAGAGAGCAGGAACTCTGTCTGTCCAGATCACCACGGCTGGTCCCAGGCCTGGGCACTTGGCAGACACTCAGTGAGTGGATGAGGCCTTGGATATAGATCTTTCTGGGAATAAGATGGATTCTGAAAGGTTTCATTCATCCATCCACCCACCCATCCATCCATCCACCCACTCTCCATCCATCTACCCATCCATCCATCCATCTACCCACCCATCCATCCATTCATTCTGTTCATAAGTCAGAAGCTGAGCTAGCCCTGAGTAGGACACAAAGATGCACCAGCTATGCATCCCTCCTTCCAAGAGTTGATAGCTGGGGAGACATGGGCACAGAAGCTGTGATATGAGGAGACAGAGATGTCCTCCCTAAAGAAGGGAGCAGAAACTAACACAATATTATAAAGCAATTATATTCCAATAAAGATAAATAAATAAAGAAGGGAGTTGACTGTGCTACGGGAGTTCGGGTGGCTGAGTGGGGACTTCCAGACCAGGGAAAGTAAAGATGTGCCTTTTCAGTTGAGTCACAAAGGATGAAGGAGTTATGGATGCAGGGAAGTGAAAAGGAAGGACACTCTAGGAAGAAGGGACAGCCAGAGCAAATGCAGAAGCAGGACCTAGGGAGCTACCCTGTGTCAGTCTTTGGAGGGTTTGGAATCTGTTTATGGGCTTTTAAAAAAAAATTATTTATTTCTGTTTGCACTGGGTGTTTGTTGCTGTGTGGGCTTTTCTCTAGCTGTTGAGTGGGGCCTACTCTCTAGTTGCAGTGAGCAGGCTTCTCGTTGCGGTGGCTTCTCTTGTTGTGGAACATGGGCTCTAGGGCATGTGGGCTTCAGTAGTTGTAGCTCATGGGCTCAGTAGTTGCAGCTCCTGGGCTCTAGAGCACAGGTTCAGTAGTTGTGGGAGCATGGGCTTAGTTGCCTCGTGGCATGTGGGATCTTCCTAGAGCAGGGATTGAACCCATGTCTCCTGCATTGACTGGGGGATTCTTTACCATTGAGCCACCAGGGAATCCCTGTTAATGGGCCTTGGGGAAGTGGGCTGGGCAGCTAGGCCAGGGCCTTGAAGACCACATCTGGGAGTCTGGATTTCATCCCCCTGGTTTGGAAAGCCCCTCCCAGGGGTGCTGGGTTGCTTACATTGGCCAGTGTCTAGGTGCCCCCTGCTCACCCTAAGGGTATGTCTAGAACAGAATGACAAGCTGTGCTGTTTGCAGTGGCCCCAGTGAAGAATGAAAAGACATCTGGGGTGTACACACGGCGACTTTCTGGCAGGGACAAGCACTGATAATGTCCCATGTCAGTGGGTTGGGTGTCTTGCAGGCAGATCACCACATGGCCCCTCAAGTCCAGCCTGGAGTAAAGGGAGCCATGTGACAGCTCAAACCCTCCTTCCACCAGCCACAGGATCAGTCTCTGGCCTCAGAGATGTGGTGTTTGAGGGCCTGGGGGAACCTCTTCCCATGGAAAATTTTTTAATATTTATTTCAATTTTTTTTTTTTTTTTTTTGGCTGTGCCAGGTCTTAGTTGCAGCACTCGGCCTCTCTGATCTTTGTTGCTGCTTTAGTTGCAACATGTGGGATCTAGTTCCCTGACCAGGGATCGAACCTGTGTCCCCTGCATTGGGAGTGTGGAGTCTTAGCCACTGGACCGTCAGGCAGTGCCCCTCCCCTCCCCCCCACCACTGAATTTAAGAATGTTAGATTTGCAAGGACCAGAGACATGGAGTCCAACTCCCTCATTCTGCAGATGGGGAAACTGAGGCCTTGAAAGGAGCAGTAACTCCATACTCCCCAGACCACACATTTATTCCTTTAACAAACATGTTCTGAGCATCCACTCTATGCAGGGCTCTGTTTGGGGAGCCAGGGATACAGGAGTGGCAAAGTCCCTGTCCTCACTGAGCTTGCATTCCCGAGGGAGAAGGCAGATAATAAATAGGGAAGCAAATAAGATAATTTTAGAGAATGATAAATGAAAGGCTCAGCCAAGACTAAAACCTTGTTCCGTGGGCACCAGAACTCAGTTAGGAAGTGAGAAGCTCCGTCGGAAACTGCGTCAAAACGGAAGTTTGGGCGCAAGTCGGGGTTGAAGTCTTGGGAATCTGGAGGCAAGGGGTGTGAAAGGAAGGGTCGGGAGTCAGGGAGCCAGGCTAGGGCCAGCTGTCCCTGGGCAGGGAGCCGAGGGGGAGGACGCTGGAGGGTGAGGCAGCTCTTATCTGGGGCGTGTCCAGCCCGGCATTGTCTCCCTCTGTGGGGCTGCCAGATCGGAACACCCAATTCCAGATATAGTCTGACCGCAAAGAGACAGGCCTTTTCTCCTTGGCCTGGACACCCATTGTGTTCATTCATCCCAAGATGGCATTTACATTTTCAGCAGCCCACCTACAAGGGGAGTTTACAGACACCCCTGGAGTTTTCATCATGAACTGTGGCCACATCAGAGTTTCACCATCCTGTAATTATGCAACTGACTTTTCTCTTTTAAATCCAGGTGGAGCTCAACAAAATATTAGCAAATCAAATCCAACAGCATATAAAAAGGACTATACTCTACAACCAAAGGGGATTTACCCCAGGTATGCAGCACAGATTCAACACTAGAAAATCAGTTAATTTTTATAATTATTTATTCATTTGGCTCTGCTGGGTTTTAGTTGCAGAGTGCCAGATCATTTTTTTTTTTTTTTTTTTTTAGCTGTGGCATGTGGGTTCTAGTTTCCTGACCAGGGATGGAACTGGGCTGCCTGCATTGGGAGCACAGAGTCTTAGACACTGTGCTAAGAAAATTAGCACAGGAAAGTTCCAAAAATCAATTAATGTTAATCTGTCATATCAACAGGCTGAAGAAAAATCCTATGGTCATATCAATGAATATAGAAAATGAATTTGACAAAATCCAACACCCATTCATGATAAAAGCTCTCAGCAAACTAGGAATAGAAGAGAACTTCCTCAACCTGATAGAGAACATTTTCCTGAAAAATCCTGCAGCTGACATAGTACTTAATGGTGAGAAACTGGAACTTTTCCCACTAAGATCAGGAACAAGGAAAGGATGTCACCTCTCTCCACTCCTTTTCAATAGCATACTGAAGTTCTAGCTAATGTAATAAGACAAGAAAAGGAAATGAAAGTTACACTGATCAGGAAGGAAGGAATAAAATTGTCTTTGTTAACAGATGACATGATTGTCTTTGTACAAAACCCAAAAGAATCAGCTAAAAACAAGCAAACAAACCCCCTCTTGGAACTAATAATGATTATAGCAGAGTTTCAGGATGTAAGGTTAATATAAATTCAGGTGGTGTTCAGTCACTAAGTCACATCTGACTCTTTTGTGACCCCATGGACTGTAGGGCCACCAGGCTCGTCTGTCCATGCGATTTTCCAGGCAAGAATACTGGAATGGGTTGCAATTTCCTTCTCCAAGGGATCTTCCCAACCCAGGGATTGAACCCATGTCTCCTGCATTGGCAGGAAGATTCTTTACCACTCAGCCACCTGGGAAGCCCAAATTTGGGTGTAGGATTTTCCATCTATCTCCACTTAAGTGCACCTCTTGACCTGCAATCTTTTGTAATATCTTGATTCTCCCACTCAAGACCAATCCCTCACAGCTGAGTGCCTATGATCCTAATTGTCCCAAATAATTGGCCAAACAAAACTCATGACAGACATCCCCACCTCCTGCCACTATATGCTTCTAGAACTTTCTCTCTTGGGACACCAAGCTTCCAGTGAGGGTCCTTCAAACCACCTAGCTGCACTGAAATGGCCTGAAACCCCTCAAGGAGCCTCAGCCATGCCCTGCCAGCTTGGTAACAGTTGCTGTGGGAAACCTCCGGAAGACTGAGAATGGATGAGACCTGCCCCTCACAGCCTTCCCGTTCACTCTAGGGCACATTTCCCAGGATGCAGAGATGGTGGATGACTTGCTGGCCTTGGTCAGTCACCATCTCTCTTGCCAACCAAGCATGCCCTTCGTCTCTAGTAAAGCCGCAGTCCAGGCTCAGGCTGTTTCTCTCTGGATTGAGAGCAAAATTACCCTGCTTCTGCTGCTGCTGCTGCTAAGTTGCTTTAGTCATGTCCGTCTCTGTACGACCCCATAGACGGCAGCCCACCAGGCTCCCCTGCCCCTGGGATTCTCCAGGCAAGAACACTGGAGTGGGTTGCCATCTCCTTCTCCAATGCATGAAAGTGAAAGTGAAAGTGAAGTTGCTCAGTTGTGTCCAACTCTTCGCAACCCCATGGACTGTAGCCTACCAGGCTCCTCCGCCCATGGGATTTTCCAGGCAAGAGTACTGGAGTGGGTTGCCATTGCCTTCTCCAAAATTACCCAGAGCTGCAGCCAACCCTCAAGCTTCACCTGCAGTGAGGGCTCAGACTCAGGACTTTCTGGGAGGCTGAAACAGATCAAACTTTCTCTGTCCTGGCCAAAGACAGCACCGGGCATCCTGGTGGCCTGCTTCCCAAATTCCTGCATTTCTGCTGTGGCCCAGCACCAAGAATGCAAAATGGATCTCTACCTCCCATCCCCCTAGTTGTAAATCTCAAATCATAGCTTTTTCTCAGCCGGGGCAGGCTAGGGGTAGGGATAGGAAGGGGGTAGCTGTGTTGTTTCTCTGCCAGCACTTAGAGCCTCGGCCTTGGCAGGCCAGGGGCCTGGAGGAAGTCACTCCAGATGGTCCTCCCCTCTGGTCTGACACTCTCTGTGGAGGAAATCTGCTCCAAGAGGTCTTGGAGGGCAGCCTGGAGCCAAATGCAGAAACCTCTGGACACTCAGGAGCTATGAGAGTTCTGGAAACCTTCAGGGTCACACAGTGGGGGGATGGGGAGGGGTTACCCTGGACAAGGGGTGGGCTAACGCTGATGACACTTTCCAGTTGGGGCTCACTGGGTTGAAATAAGCCTCCCTTTGATTTAACCAGCCTGATGATTTGTCCTGCCTATGGGGAAAGAATGATTGTAATGTGGCCACATTTATTTTCCACTTACTGTTTGCCTCGAGATGGGGCTCCCAGGAATGGGTTTTCCCTCCCAAGTGAAGTGAAAGTTGCTCAGTTGTGTCTGACTCTTTGCGACCCCATGAAGTCCATGGAATTCTCCAGACCAAATTCTGGAGAGGGTCGCCTTTCCCTTCTCCAGGGGACCTTCCCAACCCAGGGATCAAACCCAGGGCTCCAGCATTGCAGGCAGGTTCTTTACCAGCTGAGCCACAAGGGAAGCCCAAGAATACTGGATGGGTAGCCTATCCCTTCTCCAGTGGATCTTCCCAACCTGGGAATCAAACCAGGGTCTCCTGCATATGAGGGAAGCCCCTCCTCTCCCAAGACTGAGCCTTAAATCAAAAGAATTGATCTTATCTCAAGGTGTAAATTCCAGGCCTCATCAGCATCGGCTCGAGGAAGATTCTATTAGGAGTGGGAGTGCATTGGTTCCTCTGACCCCCAAACCTCAGTGCATTCACCTGTTATCCTGACATGTGTGGGCCTGAGAGATGGAGGCCCAATATATTTCATTGAAGTAGAGTTGACTTAGTGTTTCAGATGCCCAGCAAGGTGATTCAGTTATAATATACACCTATCATTTCCCAGATTATTTTCCGTTATAGGTTTTTACAAGATATTGACTATAGTTCCCTGTGCTAGACAGTAAAGCTTTGTTGCTTGTTGTATATCTATTTTTTAAAATTAGAAATCTAGCACTGAGAATTATTTCTTGATCGAGAGCAGCCATCCGTACGTTCATTTGGTGTTTAACGCATGCCAGGCCCTGTTTCAAGTGCTTCACATTCATCATCCCAGCGACTAAGAGGTGCAGCCAGGATTCGAATGTGGCTCTCGGAGGGGCCAAATCCACGTGCCTGCTACCACAAACACAACCTCCTTCTGGCTCGCCCAGCGGGGGATGGTGCTCGGCCGGCTGCCCTCCCCCAGCCCAGGGCACGCCCAGGTTGCAGTCCCCTCCAGTTTCCCCCTGGGCTGGCCTGAGCCTCACCTGTCTGTCCTCTTCAAAGGACAGACCAGAGTCCTCAGGCCAAGCCCCTGAAAGGCGTGGGCTGGGGTGGGCGTCTGGCAAGCCCTGGCAGGCCCCAGGCTCAGGCTTCCTGGGGCCTCGAGTTGGGAGTTGGGAGTGGTGGGGATTAAGGGCCCCCACCTGTAGTTTGGTAAAGAGCCTTTGTCGAGGTCTGGTTTTTCATTTGCACCAATCAACTCTAAAATACCCTCCCAACTTCCTCAGCAGCCAGCTTGCTCCTACACAGACACACCCAACACACACAACACACACACACACACACTCGCTCACTCCCTCGTTGCTTCTATGAGTCATTTCCCAGCTGCTCCAAGGGGTGGGGAGGCTAATTAGTTCCACCCAAGCCTGGGGCTTCCTGCCCTCTGCTAGCTCTCTCAAAGGTGCCCCCAAGCATGGTGATGGGGGCTCCATGGATGGTCCCCCTCCAAATTGTGTGTGCACAGCCTTGTCTACACACATGTCCACAGTCACCTTGCCCATCCTCAGGCAGACTCACCCCTGCACACCGGGCTGCCTCCCCTCACCCTGCGGGCTCCCACCTAGGTCAGCCCCTGGAGCTGCCAGCCTCTGTTCTTCTCTCTGCCACGCACTCTCCCCACTCCCAGACCATGGCTGCCAGGCCTTTTTTCTGCCTTAGGTCTACCCAGAGGGTGAGAAGAGGATGGTTCAAAACTGATTCTGAGCCTGGAGAGTTCCAGGGCCAATCTGTCCCCGCTTCCCTCCATCAACCCCTAACCATCTGGGTAGCATGGGCTTTGACCCCTTTCACCCCACATATGGGCTCTAGGTCCCTGCTGGGCTCAGGGAATTGGACGAAGAGCGCTAGGAAAAGCGGCCCGCAGAACCTGAGCCTATAACCTAAACCCCCAAGGGGTGTCCCCCCCCTTCATCAGCTTGGCTTTAGCCACTCAGAGAATTTGGTTCAACCCCAGAAACTGTTCCAGGGATGTTTTCTCACCAGTGACCCCGTGGAAGATCCTTCTCCCAAATTAGGCCAATCAAGAACTTAACAAGCCTCAAAAAAGATAAGAGTCACCTGCAGCTCTTACTAAAATGGGAGGCTGGGGTAGGGGGAAGCTCAGCTTTGTCCTTTACTCTCACGGCGCTTAAGGCAATACCTGTAAACCACACACTCTCATGAGGGGAGCTCTGCTGTTGGTATGATAAAAGCGTCTCTTGGTAGGAAAAAACCCACCTCCTCCCAGGTATGTAGGGTACCCAGAGCTGAACAGGTCTAATGCTTCCTACCAGGCACCCCCAACTTGTAGCTTCTTCTCCCCTTCTGTTACTCCCAACCCCCCAACAACGAGACATTTATTTCAGAGTCATAACCTGATAACAAGCGCAATAATGAATTCCTGGTTAACACTTTTATACTTGCCAAGCACTATGCTGGGCATTTCACATGCAGTGAGCTCATGTAATCCTGACATGATCCTATTGTTATTATTCCATTTGGCAGATGAGGAAACGGAGGTACAGAGAGGATAAGGAAGTTGCCAGGTGTTATTTATATAGTAAATTGGGGCTGGAAACCTGACCCCTGGGGCTCTCGGAAGAGACCCTGGCTCTGAACCACTAAGGTATATCATCACCCCAGTGTCTAAACTGGGCCATGACCTTCTAGCCCCTGTAGGGGTGGAGGAGGGGCTGGCACCTGGTTTCACAAACCAGTTCAAAAACAGAGTGGGGTCTGGTGACTCTTGTGGGTTTTGCACTGTGCATTTCTGCTAGGCCTCCCAGCAGAGGGCAGGGAGGCCTGCGGTGGGCAGGGGGCAGCCTGCCCTTTGAGGGGCACCATGGCTCCCCTGCCATCCCTACTGCCCAGTGGGCTCCTTGAGCTCCTCCCACTCCTCTGGCTGTCCCATGCCCTGCCGCCCCTCCCGCCACACACACACACAAGGGCTGTTGACTGAAAACTGCAGGGAATAAAAATAGCTGTGCTGACGAGGCAGAATGGGGGCCAGAGCACATGAAAGGCCTGGGGCTGGGGTGGCGGAGGCGGAGAGACCCTGGGATTCCCCAGCCCCATGAACACCTTCCAATGGCGCCGTGGGGAGCCCGGGCCCGTTCCTGCCTCTGCAGAGTTGGGGACCCCTAGGGATGCAACCGGGGACCCACTGCCCCCAGGGTCTTGGGGGAGAGCTCTGCCCCAGGGAGTAGGGGCCGTGGCTACTGTGGACAGAGCCCTGGCCCCTCACAAGCCGTGTGCCCCAGGTAAGTGACAGGGCCCTCTGAACCTGAGCCTTCCCTCTAAGAGGACTCGAGGGACAGAGGTCTGTGTAATGTGGACTGGGGCTGCTGACACCCCCTCCTCCTCCCCCGCCTTCTCTCTACCTGCTCTCCGAGGCCCCTGGGCTCACATCTTTCATGTCCCTTCTGTGCATCTATCCTATCACCTGGAGAGAGTGAGCCTTCCCACTCTGGTCTGGAGGGTCCAATCCCTTCTCTCCTCTCTGCCTTGCCTCCCCTGGGAGCCTTCTCTAAACCCACCCCTTCCTGCCATCACCCATGCTTTTCTCTGTTCTGGTGGACAGAGTTGCCCCCAAAGGCAGGGACTTTGTCAGGACCACCTCCAGCATCTGGCCAGGAGTTCAATGCCTTCAGCATCAGCTTCAGGGCTTCTCCTCCTTTGGGCCTGGGTGGGTCAGGGCAGGGAAGCTGGCTTGGCAGACTTTGACACTCAGGCCAGTCTAGAGCTGGAGGCGACCCTGAGTCCTGAGCCTCCACCCTATGCGGGTCCCGATGCAAAAATGACAAGGAAGCCAGGCAGGGATGGGACCACCTAGGAAGGATGCTTAAGTACCTTCCTCAAACCCCTCCCATCCCCTGAGAGCTGCCAGGAATGAAGATGGGGGTGGGCCTTGGGTTATGTCTGGGCTCCTGCATCATCCCACACAGGGGACGTGGCTCCAAATCCTAGTGCAGTGGCTATAATCATCCACACCACTGGCCACGAGCAGGGGACTAGGGATGTCCCTGGAAGAAGCTGGAGGGTTCTGGGAGAACCAGCCCTCTGACACCTGCCCCCAACCCCAGCTCTGCACACCTGGGTTCAGTCACTGCCACCACAGACGAGTGACAACACTCACCTCTGGTTCCTCCCCAACTTCTGTCAGCCTCCTCCCCTCTCCAGACTAGACAGACATGGAAACGTCTCTAGCTGCCCTCCCCGAGCTGGCTCATCTTTAGGGGCCGAATTAAATGGCCTTCAAGCCTTCCCAGGTGGCTCAGCGGTAAAGTACCTGCCTCCAATGCAGGAGATACAGGAGACGCAGGTTTGATCCCTGGGTTGGGAAGATCCCCTGGAGGAAGGCATCGCAACCTATTCTAGTATTCTTGCCTGGAGGATCCCATGGACAGAGGAACCTGGTGGGCTACAGTCCATGGGGTCACAAAGAGTCGGACAAGACTGAGCAACAATTACATCATGTCAAGGCTCCCCTGGGCTCTAGCCTTCCTGGGCTCTGGGGCAGACGCCTGCAGCAGGCAGTATAAATCGGAGGCGGACCTGTCTAATCTCCACCTGGAAAGCCATCTCCCCACAGGGGGGTGTCACAAGCTCTCATCAGGACCTGGCCCCCTGCCCTGACCCCATGCCCTGAGCAGGGTGAGGGGCATTGGGACACAGTACTTAACGGGGCGCAGTGGGAAGGGGCTCAGGCCCCCCTGCCCCTACCAGTACATTCTTGGAAGCCTCCCATCCCACCCCCCTCCCCAGGCCTTCTACATGCAGCATCTTCGATCTTTTGAGCAAACTCCTCCAACACACACAAAACAAACCTCCCTTCAGCTCCATGAGCTTCCAAAAACACCTTCTCCCGTCTCTGCTCAGGCCGTCAGGCCTTCTCGGCCAGCCCCTGCCCACGCTCCCTCCCAGGGTCCTGGGTGCCCAGCTCTGCAAGCGAAGGCGGGGGGCTGTGCTCTGCCCTGGCACCATACCCCTGCCTCCCTGACCTCCAACCCCCTCACCCCAGCTCCAGTCTCCTTCTGAGTCCCCCAGAGACCCTTCAGTGCGGCGGACCCATGTGGGATGCCCCTCACCCTGGACTTTCTGGCTCCCTATCCCCACAACCCCTCCACTAAGAGGAGCTGCTCCTCTGCCCACCTCCTCCTCGGTTTCTCCAGGAGAGGAGCCCCAGTGTGCCCCTGGGCAGGGAGAGGCAGGGGCAGTGGGCAGAGCCTGGCTGGCCTCTCAGCCCGAGATGTGTCCTCTGCTGGCATCTCGCAGATTCCTGTTCCAGCAGAGCAAAGGAGCCGCCGCCACCCCCCAGCCGGCCTCCCGCTCTCCTCCCCGCCGCCAGCCCTGCCTTCTGGGCCACTGCGATCAGGCCGAGCCGAGTCACTGCTCTGGGCCCTCCACCCTCCTCCCCTGAGAAACTCAGTCCTGTCTCTGTCCCTTGGGTCACCCCGTCCGGAGCCGAGCCTTAGCCCCTGGGCCGTCTGTGATCAGGACGACGACCCTGGCTGAGGGCAGGGCCGGCTGGCCAGACAGGGGCACAGGCCGACGGGAAGAGGCAAGCACAGGGATCCGGCCGGGGTCATGGCACAAGGACCTCAGGCAGGGTGGCCGCGGAGCGGGGCCCGGCGTGGGCAGGAGGACAGTGGTTCCCGGAGCAAAGTGGTGACTTCCTCGGAGCCAGGCTGGGCTGGGGGCCAGGGCTCCAGGCCCCTGGGGTGGCCTGCCCTCGGGGTGCCCGGCCCAGCGGGGCTCAGGGCGGGGGCGCGGTACTCACTGTTGGACAGGAGCAGACGAGCCCGGAGCGGCGTGCCCACCTCGGGCTGGGGCTGGGACTCTGGGGGACTTGGCCGGGGGGCCGGCCGGCGGGGACAGCTGCTGCCGCTGATGTCACAGGGTCATGAGTGAAACCTGAGGACCCGGCCAATCTTCAGGTGGGAGCCTGGGCCGCGCTTGCCTCACGGGTGCCCGGGGCTCGGCTTGGGACTGCCTGGGCTGGGGGGCCGCTGACCCGGAGCGTGACACACTCAACACGTTCGTCCACTCTCTCTCACACACACACACGCACACACGCCCACTGGGGCATGTGTCTGAGGCCACAGGCTCATTCTCATACAGGACTCTCCTTTCACACTCGTTCCCAGAAGCACTCCCAGGGCACACACTGGCTGGCACAGTCTACACACTCACGGCTGCGTTCCCCGCTGCCCACTGTCACACTCATACATGCTCAGCCGGACATGTAAACTATACCCTTCACACAGTCACACAAATGCTTCCACTGCGTGTCACACTTATTCAAATGCATACCCGCTAGTCCCATAGACACACTCCCATGCTCACAGCAGGTTTGTGCACAAATGTGTATTATTACACGCATGCAGCCACATGCACTCTCCTGCCCAGGTGAGCACAGATGTTGCATATCCTAGACACTACAGTTGTATTAAGTGTGTACACATACCACTGTCATGCTGATGCATTTGGGCATTTCAGGCATGTTATTTATATCCGGGCATTTGTCTGTGCCCACGTAACATGCTTCCATTCCCATGTACATAGGACCACCTATATGTACCTATGGTCATTATATTTTTTTAAAATATTGATTTTATTTATTTATTTGATTGCACAGGATCTTAGCTGTGGCATGTGGGGTCTAGTTTCCTGGCCAGGGATCGAACCTGGGCCCCTTGCATTTCCCAATGTGCAGAGTTTTTTGCCCCTGGACCACCAGGCAAGTCCCTGGTCACTAGGTTTTTATCAAGTGTATGTCTGTCCATATGCCCACACCCACATCTCACACCCATGAACTCCTCCCCACAACACAGCTGTTTAGCTGGACCACACAGCAGTCTTGAGGGTCATTTCTCTACCAACACTCCCCCACCCCACTGACTAGACATCTGTCCCTCCGAAGTTGGGGAGGGGAGGGACGAGGTTAGTTTAGCCCCCCTCCCCCATTTCCACTCTGGGGCTGTGGTGACCTCTAGTGGAGGTGTCTAGAAATGACCCATTTCTTGTTGCTCATTAGCTCCTGCCCCAGGGCAAACAAGAGAATCTCTGAGTGAATCCAGAGTAACTGTCCCCCAAAACATCCCCCATTCTCCCATACCTCTCACTGCCACTGACTTTTCTGGCAGCCAGAGCTCTGTCTAAGCTGAGCCCAGGCCAGAGTGACCTTTGCAAGGGGCATAGGGAAGCCTGGGGAGCTGTCACTCTCGGTCCAGGGGACTGGCCCCATGGCGCCTCTCCTCCCAGGGGCTCTCTGTGGTTCCAGCTTCAGCATAGTCCAGCCCCTCCCTGGGGGCCAGGCCTGGCTGTGGTCTGAGAACTTCCTGCTCTGCCCAGACTTCGAACATCTCCTCCCAGTGAGTCATTCACACCCTCAGAGGGTGGAAGTCTTGGTGTTTTCGCTGCAAGGTTCTTTATCCTGCTTTGCTCACTGACCTAACAACCATTTTCCATGTGGTTGTATTGCTAACGTAGTCCAGCATCTGCTGGCCCCGACTTCTTCTTTGCTTCTTCTGGCATTCAGAGAAAAAATGAGATTTTTATCTCACATCCTTTGCAAGTTGTCTCCCTGAAACTGCTCCTCAGGGGTTTCTCGCATCACTCCCAGTCCTGATGCAGCTCCAATTTGCTTTGCTGCTGGCCACCGTCTGGAATTCCTGGTCAGTGTTCCCTTGATAGCACACTGCTCCCTGTCCGTGGGCACTGAAGGGGAGGTGGTGGGAGGCAGCTGTCATTCCCAATTATGGCTCTGCCCTTTAGGTCTCTGCCTTGCCACTGCCCAAAGCTCTATGGAGTCAGACTTTCTTTAATGAGGAATTGAAGTTATTGAAGGGAATTATAGTACATAAGGCGGCAGGGTTGTATGCATTCGGTTGTATGGGTTGTGCACTGCACAATTCTGGGAACCAATCACATCTATAGTCATTATAGATTAGAATATTTAAGATGACAGTTTTCTAGCAGATGATGGCAAAATATCTCGAGGAAGGGGCTAATTTTTCTGATTTGCACAAGGTTCCATTTGGATTAGGGATGGGGCTCATGGGAAAAAAAAAGCTGTGTGTTAAATATGACTTTTTTTCCACAGCCCGAGGGGAATGCATACCTCTCTATTGATAACAATATTCTTCCTTTCTTTGGGGAACTGCTCCTTCCCTACTCCAAATATGTGATTCTGGCCGAGCTGCTGATTACAGGACAGCCACCTTGCCCTGGCCACACAGATGAACACTGTCACCTAGGACTGGCCAATCCTCTTGGCCACAGTGGTTGGTCCAAAAGCTGGATATGTGACTCAATAGGGTCAGTCAAAGGTCCATATAGTCAAAGCTATGGTTTTTCCAGTAGTCATGTAGGGATGTGTGAGTTGGACCATAAAGAAGGCTGAGCGCCGAAAAATTGATGCTTTTGAACTGTGGTGTTGGAGTAGACTCTTGAGAGTCCCTTGGACTGCAAGGAGATCAAACCAGTCAATCCTAAAGGAAATCAACCCTGAATGTTCATTGAAAGGACTGATGTTGAAGCTGAAGCTCCAATACTTTGGCCACCTGATGAGAAGAGCTGACTCATTGGAAAAGACCCTGATGCTAAGAAAGGCTGAGGACAGAAGAAGGAGATGACAGAGAAAGAGATGGTTGGATGGCATCACCGACTCAATGGTGATGAGCAAGCTCTGGGAGATGGTGAAGGACAGGGAAGCCTGGCGTGCTGCAGTCCATGGGATTGCAAAGAGTCTGACACAGCTGAGTGACTGAACAACAGCAAGAGCCAGTGATAGTCCTTCCTGGGGATTTATATGTATCAATACAAAAGAAAGTTCTTCTCTCTCTGTGTGGGATTCTCTAAGTTTGTCTAGAGTAACTGAAGCACCTCTGAAGGTGCCCAGGGTATGTCTGTCAGAAGTGAAAGAGTCTATTTATAGGAAGGGGGGACACCATACAGACGGGGGGGACAAAGAGGGTGGATTAGAGGAACCTGAAGACACCTGAGTCAATTACACTATGAACCAACTCCATCACTCTCCTGTATCACATGAGCCCCAAAATGTTCCTTTTATTTAAACTGGTTTAGGTTGAATTTCAGTTGCCCACAAGCCAAAGAATTCTGCATACTAGAATCCCCTTTCAGGAAATCTCATCCTGACCCACAGGAATTGGCCCCGGCACATCCTGTCCCATCTCCCACCCCTTGGCCTGAGCAGTCAATTTCTTCCCTGAATCATTCAGTCAAGGGTGACTTCCTGGGAGTTTGGCAAGTGTTCCTCCATGGTTGGGGGCACCCCAGTTCCAGGGAGCCCAGAAGGGGAGGCTTCTGGACTCCATATCATAGCTCTGTTCTGGTGGGGTGAGACCTTGAAACTGTGTCCCCAGCACACAGCATCCCAACCCCACCAGTGTGATCTATGTGTGTGTGCTGTGTGCGTGCTAAGTCGCTTCAGTTGTGTCCGATTGCGACCCTGTGGACTGTAGCCCTCCAGGCTCCTCTGTCCATGGGGATTCTTCAGGCAAGAATACTGGAGTGGGTTGCTGTGCCCTCCTCCAACGGCTCTTCCTGATCCAGGAATCAAACCCGTGTCTCTTATGTCTCCTGCGTTGGCAGGTGGGCTCGTTACCGCTAGCACCACCCAGGAAGCCTGATCTACATGTTTATAAGTCTCCAAAGTACCACCAGGGGCCTTTTGGATAACCTCCCCCCTCCCCGCCCACCACACACACACATCCCACAAGGATAACCACAATTTTTAGAAATAGCAGAGTTGGAGCCTCTAAGAGGAAAAATGGAATTTCTTTACTGTTACAATTTCAAGACTTCTGTCCACAAATCCATTAGTCTTGTAATTCTGCAAACTGGTATTTAACACCTCTCCTTCAACCGTCATATTCTAATTCCTTCCAACTTGTGCCTCTTTAGGAACTGGGCCCTCCCAAAAGAGTCTGCCACTAGGTCAGTCTCTCTCGGCGTGCCACCTCCTCACCTGTACTGAAAAGAAAACACGGACATTTCCAGTTAAATTCTTTTTTTAATTATTATTAATTAATTATTTGGCTGTGTGCCTCTGTAGTTAGGGCCCACGGGCTCAGTTGCTCAGTGCTGTGTCGGATCTTAGTTCCCCGAACAGGGATTGAGCCTATGTCCCCTGCATTGGCAAGTGGATCCTTAACCACCGGACCACCAGGGTAGTCCCTCTGCTTGAATTCTTAAAAGGACCCTTGTCTCTCCATTTCCATCTCAGGAAGAGAGGAGGGAGTCACGTTTTCCCATCCCAAGGTTTTTAATGGCTGCACACTTTTCCGGAGTGAATTGCCTCCATTTACATGACCACTTCCCTATTACTGGATATTGGGTAACGTTCAACTTTCAGCTCTTAAAAATAACACTGCAATGGACACATTTGAATCGAATCTTTTTTCCATGTCTAGCTTATCGCCAGGAATAGAGACTTTTGGTACATATTGTCTTGGAACATTTAAAAAAAACATCAACACAAAACTGAAGGTGTAAATAAGAGTCCCCACTGAGAAGAAAAGGAAAGGGACTGTGTGGAATGTTCAACACCCCAGACAAAATCATAGTAGGCAGGGTGAAGAGTCAGGAAGTCAACTCCATTGTTGCACATCATAGCGCTGCCAGATAAGTGTGTGGTTTTCCCATTATTCAAAGGGCAAGGGCTTCAGTTTCCTTTGACAATGGACTCTAATTGGATACCAGAACCAGATTGTTTGACTCAGCCCTGTCTTCCAAAATACAAGCAGTCTCACGTAAGGTTAACATACAATCTTACATGTGAGGCATCAAAATGATCACTCTTCCTGCCTCTTTTCCACAGCCCCCTCCAGCCCGCCCTGGGCTTCCTTTACAGGGAAGGAAGGAGGCGTCCTTCCTGGCCTCCCTGCCTCCAGCTTTGCCTCAGTTTAATCTACGACCTTTATATTCCCAGACGAATGTTCTTCAGTGTCTACTTTGGTATTTCTCATCATGGGACACAAATTCATCAGAGAGCTACAAGAATAGATTTCCCCTAGAGTTAGCAGCAGGCTGGGCAGAAGACATGGAAAAGGATGTTTGAATTCCCCCCAAAGCAGAGCCTGAAACAAGGACTTGGGAGCAAGTAGTTCATTTGGAGGGCGATCCCAGGAGGCACTGTGAAGGGGTGGAGAAGTGGGGAGCCTGGCAGGGGTGGGCCGCCCTGACAGCTTCTCTGTAATGGCCCCCCCGCCCCGCTCTCTCTTCTTCTTTCTTTCTCTTTTGTTCTCTCTCCACACACACACACATTTATACATATAATTTTTTTTTTTAATAAGATCTTACGCCGCTTTCTGATTGCCTTGCTCGACTCTGTTGGACATTGTTCCACATCAATTAGATATATTTTGTACCAAAATTGTCAATGGTGGAACAAGTATTCCACTGGGAAGACACATCCCATCAGACATCTATTCTTTCAAATTCTGGTTGACGTAAACAAAGATACGACAAACAAGATAAATCTTCCTAAAACATAGCTATGTACACGTCATCCACTTGTTTCTCTCCTGCAAAACCCACCAAGAATTTCTCATTACCCATATGGCAAAGCCTCATTTCTATAACTTGGCCATGGAGTCTGACCTTGGTCTGCCTGGAACATCCCTTCGCCCAGCTCCCCTCATCCCGCCAGGCAGTTTGAGCCACTGGATCTTTCTAGGTCCTTTCCGTTCCTGCATCTATGCCTTTGCTCTGGCTGTGTCCCCAGCCTGGGCTGCCCTGTCCCATCCATTGGCCCCATTCTAAGGGTCTCGACTTCCTTCAAAACTCCATCCTTCAGTGACTGAGTCCTCTCTTTTTCATGATCCTTTCTCATAGAAGGCTTTGCATAGGTTACTCTGTGCCCTCGTTTTTCACTTCCCAACAATGCTGGAACCAGCAAGGATACACCGCTGTGCCTAGAGTGCTCAGAAGGAGCACACACAGGCACCTCCTGGGCATAAGGCTTGGTTCCCTCTTTCTACCTGGAATGAGGGTGGGCCTGGGACCACAGTGCCCCATCTCAGCTTGGTCACGGCTGTTGAAGCCAGAAGACCCCTGGGGACAGCTAATGCACTGCCCACAGTACCCCATCTCCCAGAGACAGGAAGAAGGTTTACTGACGAGGAGGTGCGAATGGCCTTTCTGGTTCTAGACACCAGGACTGCTGGGAAGGAGAACAGAACAGAAGTGGAGGGTGGGGGAAGGGCAGCTCCAGGGTGCTAATCCCAGCTTCCTGTCTGGATTTTCTTCGACTGCTGCTCAGGGCCTATCTTAGGATGGTCACAGCTGCCGAAATAGATCTCTCCCTTCACCTGTTCTTAAGCAAAGAAGACCTTGACAACTTCCTGTCGAAAGAATGCATGCTTTGGTAATTTTTAAAAGATAAGGGACAATAATGGGGGCACTGATGTTAAACTCCCCACTCTCCACTTTGGAGAAGTGGCTCACCTTGACCAGGGACCAGGGAGCAAACAGGAACCAGCCTTTTCCGCGAACTTGGTCGGTGTTTCCTTCCATGGTCTGCTCCAGAAGCTTCTCTTGGCCTGTAGGCTGGCCCTCTGATTCAGAGTGTGTGTCTGTGCTCAGTCATGTCTGACTCTTTGCAACCCCCATGGACGGCAGCCTGCCAGGCTCCTCTGTCCATGGGATTGTCCAGGCAAGAGTACTGGAGTGGGTTGCCATGCCCTTCTCCAGGGCATCTTCCCAACCCAGGGATCGAACCCTTGTCTCCTCCGTCTCCTGCACTGCAGGAGGATTCTCTACTGCTGAGCCTCAGAGCAAGAGATGTGGAGTAAACCCCCTGCCCTCCTTACTCACCTGCCCCTTGCCCCCAAGCCTGCTGCTGTATAATTCTCTACTCCTAACTCATTATCCTCGGAGAAGGCAATGGCACCCCACTCCGGTACTCTTGCCTGGAAAATCCCATGGATGGAGGAGCCTGGTGGGCTACAGTCCATGGGGTCACTAAGAGTCGGACACGACTGAGGGACTTCACTTTCACTTTCATTGGAGAAGGAAATGGCAACCCACTCGTGTTCTTGCCTTGAGAATCCCAGGGACAGGGGAGCCTGGTGGGCTGCCGTCTATGGGGTCGCACAGAGTCGGACACGACTGAAGCGACTTAGCAGCAGCAGCAGCAGCAACTCATCATCCTAGTCAATTGGGCTCTGGCCCCGAAAACCAAGTGTCCGAGGTGGGGTGGGCCTCCCCAGTCACTCATTTATTCATTCAACAAACACCACCCCCCAACCCTGCCCCGGCTCCCCAGGCCTGGTGCTGGGGATGCCCAAGGGTGTGAGATACAGCGTAGGATGAGACGCGATGTCCACAGAGCCCCAGCGCAGGGGTTTGGATATGGACATCTGGGAGAGAGTCCGGCCTCCGGAGCTGTCGGGTGAGAATCCCTGGGAACTTCTCCGTAGAGTTGGAGACAGCCGAGCAGGAGGCGGGGACTTAGGGCGAAAGCCCCGGGCACCAGAGTAGCGCAGGCAGGACCTGCGCATGCGTGGGAGGAGACTTTGGCGTCCTCCAGTGTCGTCAAGGTAACCGTGATCCCCGCAGCTGGCCATGGCCTCAGGAATTGGAAGGAGCTGGCGTCAACCCCCAGCACAGACTGCAGCCCCGATGGTGAGGGCTGAGTCAGGGAGCGGAGCCTGCCTTTATCTGGACGGCCTTGTGGGCAGGCGAGGGTCTGGGGCTGAGTTGGGGAAATATTCCTGGAGGTTTGAAACCCTGGAGGGGTGGTGAGGAGAGAGACCCCAGCCAGAGAGGAAGAGACTTGACAGAGAACTGGAAGGCCGTGGGGGCGCAGAGAGGAGAAGCTCCTGCAGGTTTAGGGGCTCCCCATCCCTTCCCTGCCTGCCTGCCTGAGCCCCCCTCGCCCCCCCCCCAGCCCTGGGTGACCATTCTGCAGCCCCTCCCGTGGACCATCCCACCTACATCCCCGCAGCCAGGCCACGTGAAGGAAGGTGAGACTCCGGGAGTTCTCCATTTTGTACCCTGCTCTGCCCGGCACATTCTCTGGGCACCCCCCACCCGACCCATCCACTCCCGGGGCAGGACGCTGGGGAAATGACCCTGGCGTCACCAGCAAGGGCAGGGGAAGGGCTGGTGGGGGCCTGCTGAACTCCGGTCCCCTAGACCTGCTGGAGCTGATGCTGCTACAGAACGTTCAGATGAACCAGCTCTTTCTGAGTGGCCAGGTGGCAGCGGTGCTCAACCAGGGGCTTTCCTGGACTAACCCACAGGTGCGTTGCCTGGGAGTGGGGGTGGACTGCCAGAGCTGCCCACCTGCAGGGACAGAGGCGGGCAAACATTTGGGGTTCCCGCTATCTTGAGAGGAAAAAAGAAAATCAGGCAACAGAGGAGCCAAAAGTCAGCCCACATCTATGTGGCTTCTCTGTTTGGCATCTATTATGTGCCAGATAGCCATGCCATCCTCCATGGAGTAGAGGTAGGGGGTCCCAAAATCCAGACCACTCAGGTCTTGTGTTTAAAGATCCCCTGCAGTGCATCCCCCTCTGGACTCCCAGGGACAGAGAGGCTCCACTGTACCCTGGGACTATAGGGTACCTGATAAATTACTAGGGGCTCAATTGCTTTTGTTGAACAAGTGACTGAAGAAATGAATGACTATGAATACAAAGCAACTTTGGCTGTGACTGGTACAAATTGTGAGGGCCACCTGGTTGGGGTTCCTCAGAAGAGCACGTGGCCTTAGAACCAGCCCTTAAGAGCCAGGTAGAGGACCTGGAGAATCCCAGGGATGGGGGAGCCTGGTGGGCTGCTGTCTACTGGGTTGTACAGAGTCAGACACTACCGAAGCGACTTAGCAGCAGCAGCAGCAGCAGCAGCAGCAGCAGAGGAATTCCCTGGTGGTCCAGTGTTAGGACTACGAGCTTCCACTGCTGGAGAGCCCGGGGTTCAATCCCTGGTCAGGGAACTAAGATCCCAGAAGCTTCTTGGTGGGGCCAAAAAGAAAAAAAAAAAGCAGGTAGGATTCTGATGCTTGAAGGAGGTGAGGGGTGTACAGTCCACCATCTAGGTGAACAGTGACAAAGTCAGAGACAGAATGGAGGAAACCTTGGGTACTTGTGTGTGTATGTGTGTCGGGGGTGCGGGGGGGTACATGGGAGGAGCTCTAAGGAGGAGCCTTATTTAGCAGACGATAGGCACCCTGAGAGGTCTGCAGGAGTGACAGCTGGGTGGAGAGAGGATGCCAGTCAGCTTGGAGGGAGCAGAGAGGAGGTTCAAGGAGGGGCTGGTCAGAGGCAGAGGGAGACCCTGAGGAGCTGCTGCCATCCCATCCCTTCACCCCTCCCCTGCCGGCCCTGGAGGTGGGGATGGCCCTGGGATGAGCACCCCACCTCAACAGGGGCATAAGTGGATCAGGGACTGGGGCTTGAGATGGGCTGGGACCCGGAAGTCTTTACAGAAGTGCTTGCACCTGGACTAACCATCAATGGGAAACAAAGAAACTAAAAATAACTGCACGCATGCGCAGCTGGGGCACTTATGAACAAGAAGCTACAAAAAGGTCACAAATCAACTGCCGTTTCTGAGCTTCAGGGAGCAAAACAAGGGTACTGCGCACGATCCCTGCACACGGCACCACCAAGAGAGTGGGCGGACCACCTAAGCCACCCCTCCAGCCCAACCCACGCATCAGCCCGGAGCTTGGGCACCCGACAACTCTCATTCTCATTCTCTGGTGCGGCTTGAGGCCCAGTGAATCATCAGCCTGAATTCCTTGGCTGGCTTATTAAAATCTATTGATTAAAGAGTTGTATCCGACTCTTTGTGACCCCATGGACTATATGTCCATGGAATTCTCCAGGCCAGAATACTGGAGTGGGTAGCCATTCCCTTCTCCAGGGGATCTTCCCAACCCAGGGATCGAATCCAAGTCTCCCACATTGCAGGCGGATTCTTTACCAGCTGAGCCACCAGGGAAGCCCAAGAATACTGGAGTGGGTAGCCTATCCCTTGTCTATTAAAGAGTCCAGTGACCCTGGATCGGTAAGAGGGTGAGGCCAGGGGGACTCCTGGGCCCAGCTCTGGAGCCATATTTGGGTCCCTCCAGTCCCTGCTTGGCCACTTAGGAGCTGGGTAACCTTAGAAAAGCTGCTTAACCTGTGAGCCTCGGTTTTCCCACCTGCAGAGTAAGGAATAAATGTCTCCAAAGTGCTTTGCTTGCTTGTCTTAAATGCTCAAAAAACAGGAGCCATTTTGAGCTGTGTATCTGAAGAAATAATTCAGAGGAATGGAGGACCAGGGGCAGGGAGAATCTGACGCTATATTGTCTCCCCTCCCATCTCGCACAATCCCCAGGTCTCCCTGGAGGTTCAACACCAGGAAGAGACGGAACCCCAGGAGGAGGGGCCTCTGGTTTTCCACCACCACTACCTGCCCTGCACCATGCCTGCCCTGGGCCCCCTGCTGCCCTGGCCAGGCCCTCTCCTTTCCCCTCCCCTACACCAGCCCCGCATGCAGGATTCAGCTGAGATTCAGCATCACCCTCCTGCGCCTGGAAAAAGGGGGGTGTAAGTGAGGCTGGGGGTCTGGGTGCTGCCAAGGCTTTGGTCCGGGGGTGGAAGAACTGACCAGGGTCTGTGGGTGGGGTAGGGAGACTTGCGGGTCAAATTGCAGAGGCCACTCTGAGAACTCTGATGGGGGGTTTCTTTTCCCTTCCCCATCTAAGGAGAGCGGTGCCCCCACCTCCACCGCCCAGTGCCACGGGAACTGTGGGTGCAGATGTACCTCCAGCTTCAGGTAGGGACCAGGTGGGTGGTCAGCAGGGCCCAGGCCGAGGCGTGGATCTGAAGGCTGGGAGGGCCGTGTGCCCTGAGGTGGGGGGCATGTCGAATTGTCATCATTACAGACAGCGGGTCTGTCCCCTTAACTCTTCCTTGGGGCCCACTGAGGATGCTTCTCCCCCCAGACTACTACGATGCTGAGAGCCCATAATGAGGACAGACAGCAGCCCTGGGGCCAGGCCAGCTTCATTGAAGAGTTGGAAACAGCCGCCCTGGACTCCTTGAACCAACCTGATATCTGATCCGTGGTGAGAGCCCCTTAGAGCCCCGTCCAGGAACCAGAAGCCACGTGAGAGGCCAACCCTGTCACATTGATCGCTGCCCCGGCTGGCAGAGGCCTGGGAGACGGAGCCCTCCCTCGAACTCCTCCCCTTCCCCTCTCTCTGGATGACCAGGGCTGCGGGATCTCCATTTGGCCCAATAACAGAACTGGAGGTAAGAGACGAGGACGGCTTAGGTTTCCATGGCTCTCAGAAGGCCCAGAGTGGCAGGGGAGGCCTGGCGGGAGGATCCCGGAGCCAAGCCATTGGGGCCCCCACACTCACCCCTGGATGCTGGCTCTGTTGGCAGAAGACAGAAGTCAGAGCCATGTCCTGGAGGGCCACGTGGGAACAGAGTGTCTCTCTGCCCCTCTGGGCCAGGGTGGGTCTCCCCACCCTCCCTCAGGAGGGAGTCACTCAGGGTCCCTGGGTGAGGTGCCTGGTGCCCCGGCGGGTCGGCCTGGGGGCACACCAGGGCCTGGGTTTGCTGGGGCTCAGGAAGGCCTCTGAAGGAGAGGGTGGAGGGAGGCTGAGGAGACATTTGGAGACAGAAGTTCAGCCAGACCTGGTGGCTCCCCTTCCTGGCCATTCCCAGGAGGCGACATGAAGGCATGGGGTTAAGTCCTGGTGTTTGTATTCAGGCTGCTTCACATGGTCCCTCAGCCAGGCCTGGACCGCAGCCTAAGCAGCCACACTGAGTTCCAAGGCTGGCATGACAGTGGCCACGCTGCTCATAGGGGCTGTGCCCGGTGGCTCCGTCTCAGCCTGCTCCAAGCGGCCTGCACTGGGTAATGACCTGTCCGCCCCCGGCGCCACTTCTCGCTGAAGACAAAGCACACGAAGATGAATGTCACAAACAAGAGCAGCAGCACTATCACGATCGCCATGATCACCGTCTGGTTGTTGGGCTCAGGCTCTGGGGAGAGAAGGGGGAGAGGTCACAGAAGTCCTCCGGTCCCAGGTGCCTGGCTCCAGAGGGGCCGCTGTCTACCCGTCACCCACCCACCCACCCCTGGGCAGCCTGCTGTCACTCCGCATTGCAGGGATGAGTGGCAAATGGTGTTATCACTGGAGGGAAGGAGGACGGGGTCCGGGCCACCAGCCGGCCTCTGTGAGACCGTGAGGGCAGATGGACTCAGATGGTCTGCTTGCCATGCACTGCCAGACCTTATGGTCTGCGCTGTGGCGTGGTCCAGGCCAAGACCCTCCCTGGGCAGAGATGAGGGAGCTTCAGCCAAACTCTCTGAAGACAAAGAAGATCCTGGCCATCTAGGGCCACAGAAGCAGGACTCCAGGGGACCTTAGGGGTCAGTGAGGTCAAACTTATCATTGCAGAGAGGGGTCAAGGCCAGAGAGACGAGCTTGACTTGGTTAAGGTCAGCCAGCTCACTCATGACCAAGCAACTAGTCAGGGTCCAAGCTAGGAACTCGCCAGGAGCTCCAGGGAACCCCAGGGATCAAGTGCCGTTTCCCCGAGTGCCTCACCTGAGCTGGCAGAGATTGGGGCGAAGGCGTTTTCTTCCCCTAAGGGCTGAAAGCGAATGTCCCCCCTCCTGATCTGTGGGCTCCCCCTCACCTTTGACTTCAAGCCTCTGGGGATCTGAGACTCTGTGGACAAGGCCACCGCCACGAGAGCGCAGGTCCATCTGGGCCTCGCACGAGAAGTTATGGTGGCCGTCTTCCCTGTGAGCTGTGGTGTTGTGGGTGACCACGGCATCTTGGGGGAAGGGTGCTGTCCCCACAAAGGTGTGATTGTACAAGACCTCAGTACCACGGAGCAGGGTGACAGTGAGGCCTTCGAGGGGTGCCACGGTGGGGACCAGGCACTCGATGGTGAACAGTGTCCCTACGGCCACTGAGGTGTGCGACAGCGTCAGCAGCACTTGCTTTGGAGGGTCTGCAGGAAAGCGGAAGGGAGGTCTGCTCAGGATGGGGGTGCAGCTCGGGCAGGCCCCACCCAGCCCAGCCCATCCCCTGTGACCACGGTGTTCTCAGGAAGTGGGCTGGGGCTGGACGGAGGAAGCAGTTCAGGGTGAACGATGTCCTGGGTGGTAGTTTCAGGGACCTGATGACTTCTGCAATGGACAAGAATGGAGGTGCCCTGGTGTCTCCAAAGAAGAGGTTCAGAATCAGTTCAGTCAACTAGAAAGATAAAAGTTTTGGCTGTGTCTCTTTCCTCTCCATAAATTCAATAGAAATTTCAAAAATGAAACAGTTGGGTAGTTTTGTTGAGAGAGACTTAGAAGGGAGTACTCACTGGAATGGGGCCATGAATTGTGAGGGTCTTCAGAGGTGGGGGCAAGAGTCAGAGCTGCCTTGGTTTTCAGGATCAGGGTTAAAACATTGCTCTCCCTTAGATATTAAACTCCATGGTTCCCTGAGTTTCCTTTTTTTTTTTTTTTTTTTTAAATCCAAGATTTATTTCTTTGGTTGTGCCAGGTCTTAATTGTGGTATGTGGGATCTAGTTCCCTGACCAGGGACCAAACCTGGGTCCCCTCCATTCGGAGTGCATAATCTTAGCCAATGGACAACCAAGACATCTCCCTGGGTTCATTTTTGAACTAGAATACCTAGCCCGCATTACCCCAGGATAATGTGGTAGATTTAGGACATCTTTCTCCTCATTTGTCCACTGATGTCAGTTCTGAGCGATACCCTGGGTGCTGAGCTTCCAGGAGAACCCTGGTCTCTCCATGGTCTCTGTGGCCTATGGACAGGTGTGTGTGTGTGATGGTCACACATTTGGAAAGGGCCGTCAGGGGAACATAAGACCACGACCCTCTCTCCAGGAGGTGAATGGGTTACTGTAGAGTGTGCCAGCCCTCCTGATGCAGTCCCTGTTGCTTGTCAGGGGATGTGGGGTGTTCTGGTGATGGGGGTGCTCTCCAGCTGGGAGGAGATTCTGGGAAACGAATTTTAGGTTTGTCTAAACCTTGCTTGGATTGCTGCTTCTGAGCAAATCTCAACATCCCAGTTGCTGGCAGGGTTCGAGGAGGCCAGGGGAGGGTGTGAGCAGATTCTGAGCCTGTGCCTGGATCTGAAGCCCAGGGAGGTGCAGGCCATAGGAGAGTGCCCAGGAGCAGTGACAGAGCAGCTCGTTGTGGGTTTGCAGACACAGGCTCCGGCCTCGGGGAGCAGGGCCCCGTGGGCGACACTCACAGAACACGGTGATGTTGAAAACTCTGGTCTCCTGCTTGCCGGCGCAGATGAAACTGCACAGGAGCTGCTCATCCTTGGAGATGTTGTAGACCCTGAACAGCTTCCACTGAGCCTGGCTCTCCAGGACAGTCTTGTTTAGGTCTGTCTCCAGAACAAGTTTCTTGGGGTCCGTACAGCTGGCAGTGCAATTAATCACTTGAACCTCTCCAGACCCCACCATCAGGTGCTCTGGCCCCTCGAACGCCTTCTCACCAGACCCTGGAAGGACACAAAACACTGCTCAGCGGACACCCCCGCTGCCCTGCCCGGCGTGGCTGCCCACATGCGCAGTCTCATCAGTGGGTCCCTTCTGCTCCTCCCTCTGTTCAGACATTACTGCCTCTGGTCTAGACCAAGGGGGATGCTCCCTAGCTGTCTCCCTGCATCTGACTGCTCTTCCAGCTTGTCCCCTCCAGGTGAGTCTTCCTCATGCACATCTTCTATCCCCATGGAGATTATATTCGAACTCGCCCCCCAGCCCAAATCACCCCTCCTCTGAAGGCCTCCCTGACCTGGAGGTGGATGGTGTCCCCTCAGGCCCCATGTGCATGAGTTCAGCTCCTCCCTCACTCCTTGCCTCTCTCCTGCAAATCCTTGTAGAATACCAGCTGTGTAGCAGGCACTGTTCTAGGCTCTGGGGAGCCATCAGAGACTGAAGAAATTCAAAGGTTGTCCTTGTGGAGCTCGCGCTGCTGCAAAGGACGCAGAGTAACCAACAAGCGAACTAGCCAGCCTTTCAATTGGTGGGAAGCGCCCCAGAAAGGAAAGAGGGAGTTGGGTGGGGCTGAGTCATTAAATACTGTGCTCAGGACAGGTTTCATGGAAACAGTGACATTTGAGGAAAGGAGGAAGGAAATGGGGGGAGCTTGGCTGCCAGGTGTCTGCAGAGGGCAGAAAACCAGCAGCGCCAAGACCCTGGGGGAGAAGACACCAGGATGGCTGGAGCCCAGCGAGGAAGAAGGCCAAGAATCGGAACTGATCTCGGCCAACTGGGCCTGTGCTCTGTCCTGTGTTCCCACCACACCCGCACGCCCACATCTAGCCCTCAGCTGGGGAAAGAGAAAGGTTCTCTAGGGAGAGAGAGAGAGCTGCCTTTGAATCCCGAGTTTGCCAGCTCTGTGGCCTTGGGCAAAGTGCTTTCCTTTTCTGAGCCTCAGTTTCTCCATCTGTCAAATGGGCTAGTAATCCCTTTCCTGCATGGTCGTCATGAAGGCACCTGACAGGTTTTCCAAAACAGAGTGCTCACACCTGGAGGCATTCTCCTTCCCCGTCCCCTGGGCCACCCAGAAGGGGCTTCGTTTGCACATTGATGGTCAGCAGAAGACGATGCCGTCCACTGACCTCTGCTGTCCACTGGCCACCTCTGAAGACCCGCTGGGACGTTCCCTGACTTTCCCTTGAGCCCCAGCCTCCTTGGTCTCCCATCAGTCTCCACGACCTGCCACATCCACACACTGAAGTTACGGGGCCTGTTCAACCCAAAGTGTGAAGGCCAGGTCCCCCATCTGCTGCCCCGGGGTCATGGGGTCATGGGGAAATCAGGCTTGCATAGCATCCCACACCCGTGGTGGGCAGTTGCTGTCCTCAAAGCCTCAGCGACTTCTGGACCAGGACCCCCTTCTCCACACGGCACCAGGGGAACAGGCGCCCTAACCTCTGGCGGGAACACACCCAGTCTGGACCCCCAGGCTCACCTTGGCAGCAGAGCAGGACGAGAAAGGCTGTGAGCGCTCCCCAGCCACCAAAAGTGGACATCATGGGTGGTGTCCGCAGGCTCACAGGGAACAGCTGAGGACTGCCTAGAGAGGTGAAGGGCTCTGGTCAGGCAGGCAGCGGGGAGGACTTGTAGCTGCAGTCTTGAACCCCCAGCCTCTGGAAGCTGATGACTACATTTTCTCTCATTATCTGAGTGGTCTTGGGGATGCCACCTGGAAGGCCAACTCCCAGGGCCACAGGTCTGCAAGAAGCTGGGCAGAGGAAGCCAGGAGCCAGCTGATAAGCGGGACATACCTAGTCCTCCTGGCACGCTGCCATCAGGGGTGAGGCGGGCACCCGGGGCTCATGTGTGTGTGATGCCTGTGCACACGGGGCATTGACCGCTACAAGCCCCAAATCTGGAGAGCCCTGAATCCCACAGGACACTTTTTTGGTGTCAACAAGGGAGGGACTTTCCAAGTCGGAAAGAGGGTTTGGGAGGCGATAGCTGGACATTCTCCCCTGTCCTCTGCCCCTTCCCTTTTAGATTTCTGGTGATGCACACGGTCCCCAGGCACTTTCTTGTCTGTTTTCTTAGCTCAATGTGATTTCATGTTACTAATTCAAGGAGGAAGGAAAAGGAAACCAACATTTCACTGATGCCTATTCTCTGTTAGGGACTAAATTAAGGTTTTAATATATTGTCTCATTATCACACCAAATCTAGCCATGTTGATTGTGCATCTGAGGAAGTTCAGGGCTCAGGTGAATTACTAACTTGCCTAAATCACAACGATATTAGGTGATGGAACTGCGGTGAGAATTTAGGAATGAGGAGTGGTTGGTTGGAGAATTGGTGGTTGCCAGGGATTAAAGGGAGGGAGACATGGACTGAAAGAGCAGAGAGGACTTTAGGACGGGGAAGCTGCTCTGTTTGCTACTACAATGGTGCATACATGTCAGCACACACGTGCCCAAACCCACAGAATGTACACACCAAGACTGAACCGTGATGTCCACTATGATCTTTGCGTGATAATGATGTGTCAATGCAGGCTCATCAGTCAGGAGAAATGGACCACTCTGGTGGGGGATGTTGGTAACAGGAGAGGCTGTGCATGTGTGGGGACAGGAGGTATGTGGCAAGTCTCTACTTCCCCTAAGTTTTGCTCTTAGCCTAAAACTGCTCTTCTAAAAAGAAGTCTACTAAAAAAATGGAGGTAGTGGAGGACAGAGGAGCTGGTGTGTTACAGTCCATGGGGTTGAAAGAGTCGCCACGACTTAGAGACTGAACAACGACAGAAAAATAGCTCAAACACACCACCCTGGAGGGCAGCCTTCTGGGTCAGGATGCTTGTCAGCCATGGATGGTTGTTGCAAATGCAGGCTTTTCTGACTTCCCTGGCGGTCCATTCATTAAGACTCTGCTTCCGAGTGTTTGATCCCTGGTCTGGGGAACTAACATTCCATATGGGCGTTCCATATGTGCGTGGCATAGCCAAAAATAAAGAAACTGCAGGTTTTTAAACTCCATTTTTAGCAGGTTTAGAGGAAGTCATTTACTCGGTCATGTCTAAATTTTTATCTCGAATTAATTTTTAAAATATGTATTTACTTGGCTGCACCAAGTCTTAGTTCTGGCATGCGGGATCTAGTTCCCTGACCAGGGATGGAACCCAGACCCCATGCATTGGAAACTCGAAGTCTTAGCCACTGGACCACCAGGGAATTTCCTCCGATTACACTTTAAAAGATATTTAAACACAAAACCCAGTTCTACATTGTTTATGAGACACATCTAATGAGTAAGAGTGTGGAATGGTGGAATGAAAAAAGATATACCAGGCAAAAGCTAACCAAAAGAAAAGCCGGGAAAGGTTTATTCATATCAAAGAAGAAGGAATTTTAAGACAAAAACTATTTATGAGGGATACAATGAGTACCTAGATTAAACGGTCAGTTCATACAGAAATTATAATTGTTGTAAACTTGTAAGCACTTAGCTTGAAGGAACAACAAAGAGATAAAACCATCATCATAGCAAGAAATTTTAATACAACATCTCTCTGTTATGAATAATGAAGCAAATGTGAAAAGATGCTCAGCATCATTCATCATGAGGGAAAGGCACATCAAAGCCACAATGAGACATCACTCTACCACTGTCAGAATGGTTATCATCAAAGACAACAAATAAAAACATTGGCAAGGGTGTGGAGAAAAGGGAGCCCTCGTGTCCTCCTGGTGGGATTGTAAATTGGTGCGAATGCTGTGGAGAAACGTGTGGGAGTGCCTCAAAAATTAAAAATAGAACTGCCGTATGATCCAGCAATTTCACTTTCTGGGTATTCTCCTGAAAAAAACAAAGGCACTAATTCGACAACATATATGCGCACCAATGTCCACTGTGGCGTTATTTCCAATAGCCAACACGTGAAAGCCACCTGAATGTTCATCCATAGATGCATGAATAAAGATGTGTTTGGTATAACTACACAACGGAATATTATTCAGCCATAAAGAATGAAATCTTGCCATTTTCGACAACACGGACAGACCTAGAGGGTATTATCCCAAGTGCAATGACCCAGACAGAGACAGACAAGTACCATATGATCTCACATATATGCAGAATCTGAAAAACAAAACAAACAAAACCAAAACCAGGCTCCTATATATAGAAAACAAATGGGTGGTTGCTGGAGGCGAAGGGGCCGAGCAGGGTCCAAAATAGATGAATGGGATTAAGAGGGGCAAAGCACCAATTACAGAGTAAGCCACAGGGATGTAATACAGCATGAGGAATATGGTCAGTGATATCGGAATAACTTTGTATGGAAGCAGGTGGATACTAGACTTATTGTGATAACTGCATAATGTAGGCAAATACCAAACCACTGTGTAGAACACCTGAAGGTTACATAATACTGTATATTATAAGCCAGTCTAAAATATGAAGTAATGTCTCTTGCAATTCACAAAAGAAGAAGACTATAGATTCATAGAAACAGAAAGCAGAACAGTGGTTGCCAGGGCCTGGGGGCAGGGGGAAATGGTGAGTTGTTTGCTTAATGGGTATAGACTTTCAGTTTTGTGAGATAAAAAAGTTTTGAGATCCATCGTGAAACAATGTGAATGTAACCCAACCTAAATTGACATTTAAAAAGAGTTATGTGGTGTATTTTGTGTTGGGTGTATTTTACCATAATTGAACATTTAATTTACACAACGTTGTAAATCTTCAATAAGCTTAAAAATTCAAAACTTACAAAAATTAAAAACTTATGAATCGTTTATGCCAAGAAATATGAACCCAAGTAGAACAAGTCTTAGAAAAAGTCAGTTCGGTTCAGTGGCTCAGTCGTGTCCGACTCTTTGTGGACACGCAAAAGGTACCTAACTTGATTGAAGAAGAAATAAAAAGCCTGAACAGTTTTACAACTATTATAGAAATTACATCCATAATTTGAAATCTCCCCACAAAGGAAATATCAAGTCTAGATAGCATTACAGAAGTTTAAGTAGGGATCATTTTAATCTTACAAAAACTCTCTCTGAGAATGAAAATAGCAGGAACACGCTGTCTTTCTAAGAGGCCGGTGGAACCTTAATGCCAAAATGAGACAAGAATAGGATGAAATAGAAAAATTAGAAGCCAGTGTCACTCGTGAATACAAATGCAAAATAAAAACACAAACAAACCAAATCTAGCCATGTGTTAAAAACATTAGACATCATATCCAAGTTAGGCTTAGCTATGAAAAGCTGGTCGCACGATAGAAGAGAAAGCTGCAAATGTCATTTATTATTGTCGGGAATAGTAAACTTTGGTGCTTTATGTCACGATACTTCTGCCCTGCTCTGGAATCCTCTCTATTTACAGCAGATAATTTCCTGCAACCTGAGACTCACCTTATGTTCCATGACCCCACCTCAAGTTTATACCATGTTTCCTTTTTGCTTTTTTGCCTCAGGGTCTTCTTCAATGCTTTAGGAGTCACTTAGATACCTGCTAGTGTTTCTTAGAAGCCTAGGAGTGTCAAGTTCCCTAACATGAGACCCTCAACCAAGGAGAGGCCAAGAGCTAGGAGAAACATGGCCCAGCCTCTTTCTTCTGGGGTGGCAGTTCTAGCCAGCATCCTGTAGACCTATCAGAGATTCTGAAAGGCTTCAACTCCCTTTGCTTACACCCGCAACATCAGTTATGCATCTTCTATTGGCTTTCTCTCCCCTGGTTCAGCCTTCTTCCTTCACTCCCTACTTCCTGGCCTCAATCATTAAGTAATCTACCTGAACTGAAGTCCTTGTTGCAGGCTCTACTCTGAAGGAGTCCAAACTAAAATCTTATGTTACAGATTTAGGAAGAAAAAACATATGATCATCTTAACAGATCTAGGAAAAAAAATGATGACATTCAATATTCTTTCATGATAAAACCTCTTAGCAGACTAGAAGGAAATATCCTTAACATAATAAAGGAAACTCAGAAAAAGTTTGCATGTGTACTATTATTTTTTTAACATCTGTATTATCTTTTTAATGAGTAAATCTTCAGAGTAATTCCTTTAAACTCTGGAACCAAACAAGGATGCCCACTATCTTTGCTTCTCTGTTAACATTTTACCAGGTATCCTAGGCAATATAGTAAGACAAGAAAAAGAAATTAAAGGCCTAGGGATGGGAAAAGAGCAAAATCCTCAGTATTTTCATATGATATGGTTGCCTAGATAGAACATTCAAATGAATGATTCAAAATAATCAGAGATTTTAGCAAGACAGCTAGCTGTAAGATGAATATCCAAAAAGAATTGCTTTTGTATAGAACAGTAACACACAAAAATGTAATTTAGGACTTCCCTGGTGGTCCAGTGGTTAAGACTCTGCACTTACACTCCAGGGGCCACAGGTTTGATCCCTGGTCAGGGAAGTTCTGCATGTTGCACAGAGCATCCAGGAAAGAAAAGTAATTTTAAAAGCACACTATGTTATAGCAGCAAAAAGATAGAAGTGATACATATACAGAAACAAAAAGATAGCAGAATATAAGACTTAAAGTCAGAAAGTTCTAAAACACAATTGAAAGACATTGAACACAATTTAAATAAATGTAGAACCCGCCCATGTTCGTGACTAAGGGATTCAATATTATAATGAGGACAATTCTCTTCCTATAGATTTAATGCAATTCTAATAGATCCCAATAAGGGATTTCATGGAAAACAAAAGATGATTCTAAACCTTATTATGGAAAGAACAAAAGGACCAAGACACCCCTAAAGGAGAATAAAATGAGGGGATTTGCCCTACTAGATATGAAGAGTGACTATAAAATATAATTTTAGTGTAGATGAAGGCAAATTAACCAGTGGAACAGTGAAGTGCCCAGAAATAGTCTTGCGTGAAACTCACACCCGACAAACATGGCCCTGGAGATCACTGGGTGGAGAGGGAGATAAAAATGAATGATGCTTGATCAGCTGGTCAACTATGTGGAGAAAAAAGATGGGAAATGTATCCCCACATTGCTCCCTTCACTGGGAGGGATGTATCCCTTCATTCCTCACCTGGAATGAAGAAATCAATTCTATCTAATTTAAAGATTTACATGTAAAAGAACACTTTAAAAACTTTGATAAGAAAATATATATATTTAGTCACTCAGTCGTGTCCAACTCTGTGACCCAGTGGACTGTAGACTGCCAGGCTCCACTGTTCATGGGATTTCCCAGGCGGGAATACTGGAGTGGGTTGCCATTTCCTACTTCAGGAGATCTTCCTGACCCAGGGGTCAAACCCTTGGCTCCTGCAGTGGATCCTGTGTTGCAGACAAATTCTTTACCTGCTGAGCCACCATGGTAATCCATAAAAAAATATAGGAGAGTATGTTTATGTCCTTGGGGCAAGGAAGGATTTCCTAAGCAAGACCTCAAGATCACCACTGCTAGAAAAAACAACTGATAATTTTGAGTATATTAAAGACATGATGAACATTTCAAAGAAAACAAAATGTCTCGGAGCAAGGGAAATTAAAACCACAATGAGGAACCACTTCATATCTACTAGATTGGCAGAAGTTAAGAAAGTCGACAAGACCAATTGTTGGAGAGGCTGTGGGTCGATAGGAACTCGTATGTTGCTGGTGAGAGTGTATTTTGGTTCTCTGAGAAATAATCAGGCATTTTCTTCTAATGCTGAATAGTGCCATTCCGTATAACCCACAATTCCACCCTTAGATATATGCCCTAGAGAAACTCTTGCACTAAGAACCAGAAGACCTGTCCCCTTCTTACTATCTGTATGACCCTGAGCAAGTCGCTTTAATCTCTGTGTGCCTCAGTTTTCTCTTCTGTAAAATGGGATTAACCATAGCACATTCCTTATGGGCATAGTGTGTGGATTAAACTAATTAAATGACAATATTAACAAGTATTCCAAACAGTAGCTGGCACACAGTATATGTTATATAACTATTACATAAAATGAAATAAATGCATGTGTGATAAAGCACGTATATGTGATAAAGCACTAAATTAAAGAAAGAATCAAGAGAAGAATAGAAACAGACTTCGGGAGGGTGGTTACTGATGTCTGGGTGGAGCTGAGTAGCACAGCAGGTAGATGGAAAGTTTAGTGGTAGTTCGTCCTTGGGTTGAGTGTTGGGTTCAGGGCTGATCGTTATATTATCTTACTGTGCAATGCACATGCATGTTACATAGATGTGTTCATTATGTATCACATATTAAATTTTACAAAAAGAATACAAAGGGAAAAGAGAAATTCCTACATATCTAGAAAGAAGAGGCTGCTTGAGACTATGAGCCACAGGGTAGGAAAGTCCCTTCTAACCAGGTAGGACTTCATTGAATGGGATTCATCAGGAACCTTGGGTGTGACCCCAAGAGGCTGGGGACTATACTTGTCCCCTAAGCAGCTCTGAGCTCAGTCCAGATGACCTGGACCCACGTGGGCCATGGCGGGAAGGCAGCTCCACGCTTCTAAGACAGTTGTGTGGTTGATAGAGCAGGAGAGGAAGAGAAAGGACAAAAAGAGAAAATAACCACAAAGCAATAGGCTGTTGGACTCAGAGAGATGGCTGACTGAGCTCCTCATGCAACGACCAACCAGCCGGAGGAAATTTTTAGTAACTGCAGCCCCTGGGCTTATGGGGAGACAGGGAGAGAGAGAGAACAAGAACTCAAATGTTGATTGACAGTCTATCCCAAGCCCTTTCCACTCTGCCAAAAGGGAAGCAGGGAGCATCACCTTACCTTTATCAGCAAACAGGTGATGCCGTGATGGGTAAACAGGGTGGCCGAGGTCCAGCTTCCAGCAGCCGTTGTTCCCTGGGCTGCTGCTGGTTCAACAAGTGTTGCCTGGTTTTTCACTGATTTCCCTTCTCAGAAGTCACGTGCTTCCTGTCTCAGCTCTGACCTCATACTAACATCACTTTCTGTTTATTACTTCTTGTTTTAAATCCCGATAAATATATACCGGGGCTTCCCAGGTGGCTCATTGTTTAAGGATCCGCCTGCCAATGAAGGAGCCGATTCCTGAGTCAGGAAGATCCCCTGGAGAATGAAATGACACCCCACTCCAGTGTTCTTTCCGGGAACCCCCAAGGACAGAGGAGTCTGGTGGGGTATAGTGCATGGAGTCCCAAATAGTCAGACATGACTGAGCATGCACGCATGCATTCAAGGGACCAAGACAGTTGAGGCCACACAAGCTGAAGACTCCCTGGTTGGGGATCTTAGTTCCTCAACCAGGAATTAAGCTCGGGTCAGAGCAGTGAAACTGCTACTCATCACTGGACCAGCAGGAAATTCCCTCTGCACTCTTTTTTTTTGATGTGTGGTTTCTGTGCTCCTGGGAGCCTTGGATGAATGAGACAGATCCGGGATGAGTCACCCTCTGAACCCCTGCAGGAGGCTTGTCAACATCAGGGAGCAGGGTCTTCCCTGTATACGACATCCCCAACCACCAAACTCTTCTACTTACAACTAAGAACGATTGTGTTCTGAGATCTTTTCACATCCGCCACTTCACCTAACAATTGAAAAAAACCCTCCCCTGGCAGAGTAGCTTTGTACCAAGAGGCAGAGTTTCAGAGCTGGAGCTACGCAGCCAGCTGGGCTTACCCACAAGCAGAGGTTTTGCTCTCACAGGCCTGCCCCTCAGCGCCTGCCACTGAAAGTCCTGGCTTAGGAAAGACACAAATGAGTATGCGTCTGGGACTTTGCCGGTGGCCGAGTGGTAAAGAGTCCACCTGCCGATGCAGGAGATGCAAGAGGCTGGAGTTCGATCACTGGGTAGGAATATCCCCCAGAAGAGGGAATGGCAACCCATTCCATATTCTTGCCTGGAGAATCCCTGGACAGATAACCCTGGCGGACTACAGTCCACGGGGTTGCAAAGAGTCGGACACGACTGAAGAGACTGAGCACAGCACAGACAGGAGCAAGGGCAGCTAGAGTCTGACACTGTGTCCCCTTCCATTTGCACAACCCTCAGCTCTCCCTGGAGGGTCAACAGGAGGACGAGATGCAACCCCAGGAGGAGGGCCCTCTGGGTTTCCACCACACTACCTGCCCTGCCCGCTGCCTGCCCTGGGCCCCCTGCTCCCCTGGCCAGGCCCTCTGCTTCTCCCTCGCCTACACCAGCCCTGCTTGTAGGACTCGACTGAGGTTCAGCACCACCATCCAGCATCTGAGAAAAGGGGAGCTTCAGTGAGGCTGGGGATCTGGGTGCTGTCAGGGCCTTGCCCTGGGGTTGAAAGAGGCAGCCAGGGGCCAGGGGTGGTGTGGGGAGACCTGTGGGTGAAATTGCTGAGGCCACCACAGGAACTCTGATGGGGGATCTCTTTTCTCTTCTCCGACTCAGCAAAGCCATGCCCCGACCCCCACCCACCAGTGTCATGGGAACTGTGGGTGCAGATGTATCCCCGGCTTCAGGTAGGGACCGGGTGGGTGGTCAGCAGGGCCTAGGCCAAGGGAGAGATGGAATGCTGGAAGGGCCATGTCCCCTGGGGCAGTGGGGGGTGGTCTTATTATCATCACCACAGACAAGGGTTCTGTCCCCTTAACTTTTCTTCCTTGGGGGTCCATGAGGCAGGGGGTAGTCACGGTGAGGGTGCTTCTCCCCCCAGACTACTGATAGCTTCCAGTGAAAGGTCTCAGACTTGTGATCTCCTAAGAAGAAGATTTAGCTTAAGGACCAGAGACCAGGCGTGATCTCTCAAGCGCTTTTGTGTAGCAGAGTTTTATTAAAGTATGAAAAGCACAGAGAAAGTTCTGACGTAGACATCAGAAGGGAAGGGGGAGTGCCCCCCTCCCTAGTGTTAGCAAGGAAGTTACATACTTTTTAAATTAGTAATTACAATAAATCAAAATATTGTCTTTAGGTTGTAAAGATCTTGCTAGACCCACTGAGTTATATACTTATTAAATTAGTAATTACAATAAATCAAAAGACTGTTTAGGTTGTAAAGATCTTGCTAGACCCCCTCCCATAATTTACATTTTAAGGTAACAGGATTGGCCCAAGGTTTTCAGGAAGGGAAAACTGCCCTCAAGCAGGATACATTGTTGTTATATAACCCTCAGTACAGAGTTTACACAGAGTTGTTTGTTGTAATTATCAATTCCAAGGCTTAAAGAAAAAAGCCTTTTATGTGCCTAACGATTTCCCTTATAGCTCAGTTGTGAAAGAATCTGCCTGCAATACAGGAGACCTGGGTTCAATTCCTGGGTCAGGAAGATCCCCAGGAGAAGGAAATGGCAACCCATTCCAGTATTCTTGCTCCTTGCCTGGAGACTGTCAGGGACAGAGGAGCCTGGCGGGCTACAGTCCATGGGGTCACAAGAGTCGGACACGACTTAGCAACTAAACCACCTATACCATTTGACTAAGGCTAAGGAATGGAGAGAAAAAAAGATGTTTGTTCTTCCCTCCTCCTTGAGATTTCCAGACCCCTATCACCTCCTCCTTGGGGACCCCAGACTTCTTATCGACCTGCCTAGGAATTGACTCTCTCACTACTATGATGCTGAGAGCCTCATGATATGAGAACAGACATCAACCCTGGAGCCCACAGCAGCTTCATCAAGGAGATGCAAACAGCCCTGGAGCCCCTGTGTCCCTCTCATGCCTGCCAACCCCTTTCTACACCTGGCAACCGTTCTTACCCCGCATCCCCAACCAGGCCGTCTCCCCAGGGTGAATGAGTCCCATCTCCACCACATGGAGACCTTGAACCAACCTGATCTCTGATCCGTGGTGAGAGCCCCTTAGAGCCCCGTCCAGGCCCCACAAGCCAGGTGAAAGGCCAACCCTGTCCCATTGATCGCTGCCCCGGCTGGCAGAGGCCTGGGAGACGGAGCCCTCCCTCGACCTCCTCCCCTTCCCCTCTCTCTGGATGACCAGGGCTGTGGGATCTCCATTTGGCCCAATAACAGAACTGGAGGTAAGAGGCAAGGATTGCTTTTGTTTCCATGGCTCTCAGAAGGCCCAGAGTGGCAGGGGAGGCCTGGCGGGAGGATCCCGGAGCCAAGCCATTGGGGCCCCCACACTCACCCCTGGATGCTGGCTCTGTTGGCAGAAGACAGAAGTCAGAGCCATGTCCTGGAGGGCCACGTGGGAACAGAGTGTCTCTCTGCCCCTCTGGGCCAGGGTGGGTCTCCCCACCCTCCCTCAGGAGGGAGTCACTCAGGGTCCCATAGGATGGGTGGCTGGTTCCCCGGGCGGGTCGGCCTGGGGGCACACCAGGGCCTGGGTTTGCTGGGGCTCAGGAAGGCCTCTGAAAGAGAGGGTGGAGGGAGGCTGAGGAGACATTTGGAGACAGAAGTTCAGCCAGGCCTGGTGGCTCCCCCTCCTGGCCATTCCCAGGAAGCGACACGAAGGCATGGGGTTAAGTCCAGGTGTTTGTATTCAGGCTGCATCACATGGTCCCTCAGCCAGGCCTGGACCGCACCCTACGGAGCCACACTGAGCTCCAGTGGCCTCCATGACAATGGCCACGCCGCTCATAGGGGCTGTGCCCGGTGGCTCTGTCTCTGCCTCTTCTAAGTGACTTGCACTCAGGTGTTACTTCTCTGCCGTTGTTTGTACCAGTGCAGGAGGACGAATGTCACAAACAAGAGCAGCAGCACTATCACGATCGCCATGATCACCATCTGGTTGTTGGGCACGGGCTCTGGGGAGAGAAGGGGGAGAGGTCACAGAAGTCTTCCGGTCCCAGGTGCCAGGCTCCAGAGGGGCCGCTGTCTACCCGTCACCCACGCACCCACCCCTGGGCAGCCTGCTGTCAGTCCGCATTGCAGGGATGAGTGGCAAATGGTGTTATCACTGGAGGGAAGGAGGATGGGGTCCGGGCCACCAGCCGGCCTCTGTGAGGCCGTGAGGGCAGATGGACTCAGATGGTCCCCTTGCCATGCACTGCCAGAACTCATGGTCTGCGCTGTGGCGTGGTCCAGGCCAAGCCCCTCCCTGGGCAGAGATGAGGGTGTTTCGGCCAAACTCTCTGAAGACAAAGAAGATCCTGGCCATCTAGGGCCACAGAAGCAGGACTCCAGGGGACCTTAGGGGTCAGACAGGTCAAATTTATCATTGCAGAGAGGGGTCAAGGCCAGAGAGACGAGCTTGACTTGGTTAAGGTCAGCCAGCTCACTCATGACCAAGCAACTAGTCAGGGTCCAAGCTAGGAACTCGCCAGGAGCTCCAGGGAACCCCAGGGATCAAGTGCCGTTTCCCCGAGTGCCTCCCCTGAGCTGGCAGAGAGTGGGGCGAAGGCGTTCTCTTCCCCTGAAGGGCTGAAAGCAAATGTCCCCCCTCCTGATCTGTGGGCTCCCCCTCACCTTTAACTTCAAGCCTCTGGGGATCTGAGACTCTGTGGACAAGGCCACCGCCACGAGAGCGCAGGTCCATCTGGGCCTCGCACGAGAAGTTATGGTGGCCGTCTTCCCTGTGAGCTGTGGTGTTGTGGGTGACCACGGCATCTTGGGGGAAGGGTGCTGTCCCCACAAAGGTGTGATTGTACAAGACCTCAGTACCACGGAGCAGGGTGACAGTGAGGCCTTCGAGGGGTGCCACGGCGGGGACCAGGCACTCGATGGTGAACAGTGTCCCTACGGCCACTGAGGTGTGCGACAGCGTCAGCAGCACTTGCTTTGGAGGGTCTGCAGGAAAGCGGAAGGGAGGTCTGCTCAGGATGGGGGTGCAGCTCGGGCAGGCCCCACCCAGCCCAGCCCATCCCCTGTGACCACGGTGTTCTCAGGAAGTGGGCTGGGGCTGGACGGAGGAAGCAGTTCAGGGTGAACGATGTCCTGGGTGGTAGTTTCAGGGACCTGATGACTTCTGCAATGGACAAGAATGGAGGTGCCCTGGTGTCTCCAAAGAAGAGGTTCAGAATCAGTTCAGTCAACTAGAAAGATAAAAGTTTTGGCTGTGTCTCTTTCCTCTCCATAAATTCAATAGAAATTTCAAAAATGAAACAGTTGGGTAGTTTTGTTGAGAGAGACTTAGAAGGGAGTACTCACTGGAATGGGGCCATGAATTGTGAGGGTCTTCAGAGGTGGGGGCAAGAGTCAGAGCTGCCTTGGTTTTCAGGATCAGGGTTAAAACATTGCTCTCCCTTAAATATTAAACTCCATGGTTCCCTGAGTTTCCTTTTTTTTTAAATCCAAGATTTATTTCTTTGGTTGTGCCAGGTCTTAATTGTGGTATGTGGGATCTAGTTCTCTGACCAGGGACCAAACCTGGGTCCCCTCCATTGGGAGTGCATAGTCTTAGCCAATGGACAACCAAGACATCTCCCTGGGTTCATTTTTGAACTAGAATACCTAGCCCCCATTACCCCAGGATAATGTGGTCGATTTAGGACATCTTTCTCCTCATTTGTCCACTGATGACAGATCTGAGCAATACCCTGGGTGCTGAGCTTCCAGGAGAACCCTGGTCTCTCCATGGTCTCTGTGGCCTATGACAGGTGTGTGTGTGTGATGGTCACACATTTGGAAAGGGCCGTCAGGGGAACATAAGACCACGACCCTCTCTCCAGGAGGTGAATGGGTTACTGTAGAGTGTGCCAGCCCTCCTGATGCAGTCCCTGTTGCTTGTCAGGGGATGTGGGGTGTTCTGGTGATGGGGGTGCTCTCCAGCTGGGAGGAGATTCTGGGAAACGAATTTTAGGTTTGTCTAAACCTTGCTTGGATTGCTGCTTCTGAGCAAATCTCAACATCCCAGTTGCTGGCAGGGTTCGAGGAGGCCAGGGGAGGGTGTGAGCAGATTCTGAGCCTGTGCCTGGATCTGAAGCCCAGGGAGGTGCAGGCCATAGGAGAGTGCCCAGGAGCAGTGACAGAGCAGCTCGTTGTGGGTTTGCAGACACGGGCTCCGGCCTCGGGGAACAGGGCCCCGTGGGCGACACTCACAGAACACGGTGATGTTGAAAACTTTGGTCTCCTGCTTGCCGGCGCAGATGAAACTGCACAGGAGCTGCTCATCCTTGGAGATGTTGTAGACCCTGAACAGCTTCCACTGAGCCTGGCTCTCCAGGACAGTCTTGTTTAGGTCTGTCTCCAGAACAAGTTTCTTGGGGTCCGTACAGCTGGCAGTGCAATTAATCACTTGAACCTCTCCAGACCCCACCATCAGGTGCTCTGGCCCCTCGAACGCCTTCTCACCAGACCCTGGAAGGACACAAAACACTGCTCAGCGGACACCCCCGCTGCCCTGCCCGGCGTGGCTGCCCACATGCGCAGTCTCATCAGTGGGTCCCTTCTGCTCCTCCCTCTGTTCAGACATTACTGCCTCTGGTCTAGACCAAGGGGGATGCTCCCTAGCTGTCTCCCTGCCCCTGACTGCTCTTCCAGCTTGTCCCCTCCAGGTGAGTCTTCCTCATGCACATCTTCTATCCCCATGGAGATTACATTTGAACTCGCCCCCCAGCCCAAATCACCCCTCCTCTGAAGGCCTCCCTGACCTGGAGGTGGATGGTGTCCCCTCAGGCCCCATGTGCATGAGTTCAGCTCCTCCCTCACTCCTTGCCTCTCTCCTGCAAATCCTTGTAGAATACCAGCTGTGTAGCAGGCACTGTTCTAGGCTCTGGGGAGCCATCAGAGACCGAAGAAATTCAAAGGTTGCCCTTGTGGAGCTCTCGCTGCCGCGAAGGACACAAAGTAACCAACAAGCGAACTAACCAGCCTGTCAATTGGTTGGTAGCCCCCAGAGAGGAAATAGGGAGTGGGGTGGGGCTGCTGCGTTAAATACTGTGCTCAGGACAGGTTTCATGGAAACAGTGACATTTGAGGAAAGGAGGAAGGAAATGGGGGGAGCTTGGCCGCCAGTGTGTGCAGAGGGCAGAAAACTAGCAGTGCCAAGACCCTGGGGAGAAGACACCAGGATGGCTGGAACCCAGCGAGGAAGAAGGCCAAGAATCGGAACTGATCTCAGCCAACTGGGCCTGTGCTCTGTCCTGTGTTCCCACCACACCCACACGCCCACATCTAGCCCTCAGCTGGGGAAAGAGAAAGGTTCTCTAGGGAGAGAGAGAGAGCTGCCTTTGAATCCCGAGTTTGCCAGCTCTGTGGCCTTGGGCAAAGTGCTTTCCTTTTCTGTGCCTCAGTTTCTCCATCTGTCAAATGGGCTAGTAATCCCTTTCCTGCATGGTCGTCATGAAGGCACCTGACAGGTTTTCCAAAACAGAGTACTCACACCTGGAGGCATTCTCCTTCCCTGTCCCCTGCACCACCCAGAAAGGGCTTCATTTGCACTTTCATGGTCAGCAGAAGACGATGCCGTCCACTGACCTCTGCTGTCCACTGGCCACCTCTGAAGACCCGCTGGGACGTTCCCTTACTTTCCCTTGAGCCCCAGCCTCCTTGGTCTCCCATCAGTCTCCCCGACCTGCCACATCCACACACCCTGAAGTTATGGGGCCTGTTCAACCCAAAGTGTGAAGGCCAGGTCCCCCATCTGCTGCCCCGGGGTCATGGGGTCATGGGGAAACCAGGCTTGCATAGCATCCCACACCCGTGGTGGGCAGTCGTTCTGCTCAAAGCCTCAGCGACTTTGGGACCAGGACCCCCTTTTCCACACGACACCAGGGGAACAGGCGCCCTATCCTCTGGCAGGAACACACCCAGTCTGGACCCCCAGGCTCACCTCGGCAGCAGAGCAGGGCGAGAAAGGCTGTGAGCGCTCCCCAGCCACCAAAAGGGGACATCTCGGGTGGCGTCCGCAGGCTCACAGGGAAGAGCTGAGGACTGCCTGCAGAGAGGTGAAGGGCTCCGGTCAGGCAGGCAGCGGGGAGGAATTGCAGCTGCAGTCCTGAACCCCCAGCCTTCTGGAAGCTGATGACCATATTTCCTCTCATTATCTGAGTGGTCTTGGGGAGGCCACCTGGAAGGCCAGCTCCCAGGGCCACAGGTCTGCAAGAAGCTGGGCAGAGGAAGCCAGGAGCCAGCTGATAAGCGGGACATACCTAGTCCTCCTGGCACGCTGCCATCAGGGGTGGACAGGCACCCGGGGCCCATGTGTGTGTGACGCCTGTGCACACGGGGCATTGACCGCTACAAGCCCCAAATCTGGAGAGCCCTGAATCCCACAGGACACTTTTTTGGTGTCAACAAGGGAGGGACTTTCCAAGTCGGAAAGAGGGTTTGGGAGGCGATAGCTGGACATTCTCCCCTGTCCTCTGCCCCTTCCCTTTTAGATTTCTGGTGATGCACACGGTCCCCAGGCACTTTCTTGTCTGTTTTCTTAACTCAATGTGATTTCATGTTACTAATTCAAGGAGGAAGGAAAAGGAAACCAACATTTCACTGATGCCTATTCTCTGTTAGGGACTAAATTAAGGTTTTAATATATTGTCTCATTATCACACCAAATCTAGCCATGTTGATTGTGCATCTGAGGAAGTTCAGGGCTCAGGTGAATTACTAACTTGCCTAAATCACAACGATATTAGGTGATGGAACTGCGGTGAGAATTTAGGAATGAGGAGTGGTTGGTTGGAGAATTGGTGGTTGCCAGGGATTAAAGGGAGGGAGACATGGACTGAAAGAGCAGAGAGGACTTTAGGACGGGGAAGCTGCTCTGTTTGCTACTACAATGGTGCATACGTGTCAGCACACACGTGCCCAAACCCACAGAATGTACACACCAAGACTGAACTGTGATGTCCACTATGATCTTTGTGTGATAATGATGTGTCAATGCAGGCTCATCAGTCAGGAGAAATGGACCACTCTGGTGGGGGATGTTGGTAACAGGAGAGGCTGTGCATGTGTGGGGACAGGAGGTATGTGGCAAGTCTCTACTTCCCCTAAGTTTTGCTCTAAGCCTAAAACTGCTCTTCTAAAAAGAAGTCTACTAAAAAAATGGAGGTAGTGGAGGACAGAGGAGCTGGTGTGTTACAGTCCATGGGGTTGAAAGAGTCGCCACGACTTAGACTGAACAACAACAGAAAAATAGCTCAAACACACCACCCTGGAGGGCAGCCTTCTGGGTCAGGATGCTTGTCAGCCATGGATGGTTGTTGCAAATGCAGGCTTTTCTGTCTTCCCTGACGGTCCAGTAGTTAAGACTCTGCTTCCAAGTGTTTGATCCCTGGTCTGGGGAACTAACATTCCATATGGGCGTTCCATATGTGCGTGGCATAGCCAAAAATAAAGAAACTGCAGGTTTTTAAACTCCATTTTTAGCAGGTTTAGAGGAAGTCATTTACTCGGTCATGTCTAAATTTTTATCTCGAATTAATTTTTAAAATATGTATTTACTCGGCTGCACCAAGTCTTAGTTCTGGCATGCGGGATCTAGTTCCCTGACCAGGGATGGAACCCAGACCCCATGCATTGGAAACTCGAAGTCTTAGCCACTGGACCACCAGGGAATTTCCTCCGATTACACTTTAAAAGATATTTAAACACAAAACCCAGTTCTACATTGTTTATGAGACACATCTAATGAGTAAGAGTGTGGAATGGTGGAATGAAAAAAGATATACCAGGCAAAAGCTAACCAAAAGAAAAGCCGGGAAAGGTTTATTCATATCAAAGAAGAAGGAATTTTAAGACAAAAACTATTTATGAGGGATACAATGAGTACCTAGATTAAACGGTCAACTCATACAGAAATTATAATTGTTGTAAACTTGTAAGCACTTAGCTTGAAGGAACAACAAAGAGATAAAACCATCATCATAGCAAGAAATTTTAATACAACATCTCTCTGTTATGAATAATGAAGCAAATGTGAAAAGATGCTCAGCATCATTCATCATGAGGGAAAGGCACATCAAAGCCACAATGAGACATCACCCCACCACTGTCAGAATGGTTATCATCAAAGACAACAAATAAAAACATTGGCAAGGGTGTGGAGAAAAGGGAGCCCTCGTGTCCTCCTGGTGGGATTGTAAATTGGTGCGAATGCTGTGGAGAAACGTGTGGGAGTGCCTCAAAAATTAAAAATAGAACTGCCGTATGATCCAGCAATTTCACTTTCTGGGTATTCTCCTGAAAAAAACAAAAGCACTAATTCGACAACATATATGCGCACCAATGTCCACTGTGGCGTTATTTCCAATAGCCAACATGTGAAAGCCATCTGAATGTTCATCCATAGATGCATGAATAAAGATGTGTTTGGTATAACTACACAACGGAATATTATTCAGCCATAAAGAATGAAATCTTGCCATTTTCGACAACACGGACAGACCTAGAGGGTATTATCCCAAGTGCAATGACCCAGACAGAGACAGACAAGTACCATATGATCTCACATATATGCAGAATCTGAAAAACAAAACAAACAAAACCAAAACCAGGCTCCTATATATAGAAAACAAATGGGTGGTTGCTGGAGGCGAAGGGGCCGAGCAGGGTCCAAAATAGATGAATGGGATTAAGAGGGGCAAAGCACCAATTACAGAGTAAGCCACAGGGATGTAATACAGCATGAGGAATATGGTCAGTGATATCGGAATAACTTTGTATGGAAGCAGGTGGATACTAGACTTATTGTGATAACTGCATAATGTAGGCAAATACCAAACCACTGTGTAGAACACCTGAAGGTTACATAATACTGTATATTATAAGCCAGTCTAAAAATATGAAGTAATGTCTCTTGCAATTCACAAAAGAAGAAGACTATAGATTCATAGAAACAGAAAGCAGAACAGTGGTTGCCAGGGCCTGGGGGCAGGGGGAAATGGTGAGTTGTTTGCTTAATGGGTATAGACTTTCAGTTTTGTGAGATAAAAAAGTTTTGAGATCCATCGTGAAACAATGTGAATGTAACCCAACCAAATTGACATTTAAAAAGAGTTATGTGGTGTATTTTGTGTTGGGTGTATTTTACCATAATTGAACATTTAATTTACACAACGTTGTAAATCTTCAATAAGCTTAAAAATTCAAAATTTACAAAAATTAAAAACTTATGAATCGTTTATGCCAAGAAATATGAACCCAAGTAGAACAAGTCTTAGAAAAAGTCAGTTCGGTTCAGTGGCTCAGTCGTGTCCGACTCTTTGTGGACACGCAAAAGGTACCTAACTTGATTGAAGAAGAAATAAAAAGCCTGAACAGTTTTACAACTATTATAGAAATTACATCCATAATTTGAAATCTCCCCACAAAGGAAATATCAAGTCTAGATAGCATTACAGAAGTTTAAGTAGGGATCATTTTAATCTTACAAAAACTCTCTCTGAGAATGAAAATAGCAGGAACACGCTGTCTTTCTAAGAGGCCGGTGGAACCTTAATGCCAAAATGAGACAAGAATAGGATGAAATAGAAAAATTAGAAGCCAGTGTCACTCGTGAATACAAATGCAAAATAAAAACACAAACAAACCAAATCTAGCCATGTGTTAAAAACATTAGACATCATATCCAAGTTAGGCTTAGCTATGAAAAGCTGGTCGCACGATAGAAGAGAAAGCTGCAAATGTCATTTATTATTGTCGGGAATAGTAAACTTTGGTGCTTTATGTCACGATACTTCTGCCCTGCTCTGGAATCCTCTCTATTTACAGCAGATAATTTCCTGCAACCTGAGACTCACCTTATGTTCCATGACCCCACCTCAAGTTTATACCATGTTTCCTTTTTGCTTTTTTGCCTCAGGGTCTTCTTCAATGCTTTAGGAGTCACTTAGATACCTGCTAGTGTTTCTTAGAAGCCTAGGAGTGTCAAGTTCCCTAACATGAAACCCTCAACCAAGGAGAGGCCAAGAGCTAGGAGAAACATGGCCCAGCCTCTTTCTTTTGGGGTGGCAGTTCTAGCCAGCATCCTGTAGACCTATCAGAGATTCTGAAAGGCTTCAACTCCCTTTGCTTACACCCGCAACCTCAGTTATGCATCTTCTATTGGCTTTCTCTCCCCTGGTTCAGTCTTCTTCCTTCACTCCCTACTTCCTGGCCTCAATCATTAAGTAATCTACCTGAACTGAAGTCCTTGTTGCAGGCTCTACTCTGAAGGAGTCCAAACTAAAATCTTATGTTACAGATTTAGGAAGAAAAAACATATGATCATCTTAACAGATCTAGGGAAAAAAATGATGACATTCAATATTCTTTCATGATAAAACCTCTTAGCAGACTAGAAGGAAATATCCTTAACATGATAAAGGAAACTCAGAAAAAGTTTGCATGTGTACTATTATTTTTTTAACATCCGTATTATCTTTTTAAAGAGTACATCTTCAGAGTAATTCCTTTAAAATCTGGAACCAAACAAGGATGCCCACTATCTTTGCTTGTATGTTAACATTTTACCAGATGTCCTAGACAATATAGTAAGACAAGAAAAAGAAATTAAAGGCTTAGGGATGGGAAAAGAGCAAAATCATAAGTTTTTTCATATGATGTGGTTGCCTAGATAGAACATTCAAATGAATGATTCAAAATAATCAGAGATTTTAGCAAGACAGCTAGCTGTAAGATCAATATCCAAAAAGAAATTGCTTTTGTATAGAACAGTAACATACAAAAATGTAATTTAGGACTTCCCTGTTGGTCCAGTGGTTAAGACTCTGCACTTATACTGCAGGGGCCACAGGTTTGATCCCTGGTCAGGGAAGTTCTGCATGCTGCACAGAGCATCCAGGAAAGAAAAGTAATTTTAAAAGCACACTATGTTATAGCAGCAAAAAGATAGAAGTGATACATATACAGAAACAAAAAGATAGCAGAATATAAGACTTAAAGTCAGAAATTTCTAACACACAATTGAAAGACATTGAACACAATTTAAATAAATGTAGAACCCGCCCATGTTTGTGACTAAGGGATTCAATATTATAATGAGGACAATGTTCTTCCTATAGATTTAATGCAATTCTAATAGATCCCAGTAAGGGATTTCATGGAAAACAAAAGATGATTCTAAACCTTATTATGGAATGAACAAAAGGACCAAGACACCCCTAAAGAAGAATAAAATGAGGGGATTTGCCCTACTAGATATGAAGACTTACTATAAAATATAATTTTATTGTAGATGAAGGCAAATTAACCAGTGGAACAGTAAAGTGCCCAGAAATAGTCTTGTGTGAAACTCACACCTGACAAACATGGCCCTGGAGATCACTGGGTGGAGAAGGAGATAAAAATGAATGATGCTTCATCAACTGGTCAACTATATGGAGAAAAAGGATGGGAAATGTATCCCTACATTGCTCCCTTCATTGGGAGGGATGTATCCCCTCATTCCTCACCTGGAATGAAGAAATCAATTCTATCTAATTTAAAGATTTACATGTAAAAGAACACTTTAAAAAGTTTTATAAGAAAATATATAATTAGTCACTCAGTCGTGTCCAACTCTGTGACCCAGTGGACTGTAGACTGCCAGGATCCATTGTCCATGGGATTTCCCAGGCGAGAATACTGGAGTGGGTTGCCATTTCCTACTTCAGGAGATCTTCCTGACCCAGGGGTCAAGCCCTTGGCTCCTGCAGTGGATCCTGTGTTGCAGGCAAATTCTTTACCTGCTGAGCCACCAGGGAAATCCATAAAAAAATATAGGAGAGTATGTTTACGTCCTTGGGGCAAGGAAGGATTTCCTAAGCAAGACCTCAAGATCACCACTGCTAGAAAAAACAACTGATAATTTTGAGTATATTAAAGACATGATGAACATTTCAAAGAAAACAAAATGTCTCGGAGCAAGGGAAATTAAAACCACAATGAGGAACCACTTTATATCTACTAGATTGGCAGAAGTTAAGAAAGTTGACAAGACCAATTGTTGGAGAGGCTGTGGGTCAATAGGAACTCGTATATTGCTGGTGAGAGTGTTTTTTGGTTCTCTGAGAAATAATCAGGCATTATCTTCTAATGCTGAATAGTGCCATTCCGTATAACCCACAATTCCACCCTTAGATATATGCCCTAGAGAAACTCTTGCGCTAAGAACCAGAAGACCTGTCCCCTTCTTACTATCTGTATGACCCTGGGCAAGTCGCTTTAATCTCTGGGTGCCTCAGTTTTCTCTTCTGTAAAATGGGATTAACCATAGCACATTCCTTATAGACATAGTGTGTGGATTAAACTAATTAAATGACAATATTTAAAAGTATTCAAAACAGTAGCTGGCACACAGTATATGTTATATAACTATTACATAAAATGAAAATAAATGCATGTGTGATAAAGCACTAAACTGCATATGTGATAAAGCACTAAATTAAAGAAAGAATCAAGAGAAGAATAGAAACAGACTTCGGGAGGGTGGTTACTGATGTCTGGGTGGAGCTGAGTAGCACAGCAGGTAGATGGAAAGTTTAGTGGTAGTTCGTCCTTGGGTTGAGTGTTGGGTTCAGGGCTGATCGTTATATTATCTTACTGTGCAATGCACATGCATGTTACATAGATGTGTTCATTATGTGTCACATGGTAAATTTCACAAAAAGAATACAAAGGGAAAAGAGAAATTCCTACATATCTAGAAAGAAGAGGCTGCTTGAGACTATGAGCCACAGGGTAGGAAAGTCCCTTCTAACCAGGTAGGACTTCATTGAATGGGATTCATCAGGAACCTTGGGTGTGACCCCAAGAGGCTGGGGACTATACTTGTCCCTTAAGCATCAGCTCTGAGCTCAGTCCAGATGACTGGACCCATGTGGGCCATGGTGGGAAGGCAGCCCCAGGCTTCTAAGTCAGTTGTGTGGTTGACAGAGCAGGGGAGGAAGAGAAAGGACAAAAACAGGAAATAACCACAAAGCAATAGGCTGTTGGACTCAGAGAGATGGCTGGCTGAGCTCCTCATGCAACGACCAACCAGCCGGAGGAAATTTTGTAGTAACTGCAGCCCCTGGGCTTATGGGAAGACAGGGAGAGAGAGAACAAGAACTCAAATGTTGATTGACAGTCTATCCCAAGCCCTTTCCACTCTGCCAAGAGGGAAGCAGGGAGCATCACCTTACCTGTATCTGCAAACGGGTGATGCCGTGATGGGTAAACAGGGTGGCCGAGGTCCAGCTTCCAGCAGCCGTTGTTCCCTGGGCTGCTGCTGGTTCAACAAGTGTTGCCTGGTTTTTCACTGATTTCCCTTCTCAGAAGTCACGTGCTTCCTGTCTCAGCTCTGACCTCACACTAACATCACTTTCTGTTTATTACTTCTTGTTTTAAATCCCGGTAAATATATACCGGGGCTTCCCAGGTGGCTCATTGTTTAAGGATCCGCCTGCCAATGAAGGAGCCGATTCCTGAGTCAGGAAGATCCCCTGGAGAATGAAATGACACCCCACTCCAGTGTTCTTTCCGGGAACTCCCAAGGACAGAGGAGTCTGGTGGGGTATAGTGCATGGAGTCCCAAATAGTCAGACATGACTGAGCATGCACGCACGCATTCAAGGGACCAAGACAGTTGAGGCCACACAAGCTGAAGACTCCCTGGTTGGGGATCTTAGTTCCTCAACCAGGAATTAAGCTCGGGTCAGAGCAGTGAAACTGCTACTCATCACTGGACCAGCAGGAAATTCCCTCTGCACTCTTTTTTTTTGATGTGTGGTTTCTGTGCTCCTGGGAGCCTTGGATGAATGAGACAGATCTGGGATGAGTCACCCTCTGAACCCCTGCAGGAGGCTTGTCAACATCAGGGAGCAGGGTCTTCCTGTATACGACATCCCCAACCACCAAACTCTTCCACTTACACCTAGGAACGATTGTGTTCTGACATCTTTTCACATCCGCCACTTCACCTAACAATTAAAAAAAACCCTCCCCTGGCAGAGTAGCTTTGTACCAAGAGGCAGAGTTTCAGAGCTGGTGCTAGGCAGCCAGCTGGGCTCACCCACAAGCAGAGGTTTTGCTCTCACAGGCCTGCCCCTGAGCACCTGCCACTGAAAGTCCTGGCTTAGGAAAGACACAAATGAGTATGCGTCTGGGACTTTCCCGGTGGCCGAGTGGTAAAGAGTCCACCTGCCAATGCAGGAGATGCAAGAGGCTGGAGTTCGATCACTGGGTAGGAATATCCCCCAGAAGAGGGAATGGCAACCCGTTCCATATTCTTGCCTGGGGAATCCATTGACAGATAACCCTGGTGGACTACAGTCCACGGGGTTGCAAAGAGTCGGACACGACTGAAGAGACTGAGCACAGCACAGACAGGAGCAAGGGCAGGGAGAGTCTGACACTGTGTCCCCTTCCATTTGCACAACCCTCAGCTCTCCCTGGAGGGTCAACAGGAGGAGAGGACGGAACCCCAGGAGGAGGGCCCTCTGGGTTTCCACCACACTACCTGCCCTGCCCGCTGCCTGCCCTGGGCCCCCTGCTCCCTTGGCCAGGCCCTCTTCTTCCCCCTCGCCAGGCCCTCTCCTTCCCCCTCGCCTACACCAGCCCTGCTTGTAGGACTCGACTAAGGTTCAGCACCACCATCCAGCATCTGAGAAAAGGGGAGCTTCAGTGAGGCTGGCGGTCTGGGTGCTGTCAGGGCCTTGCCCTGGGGTTGAAAGAGGCAGCCAGGGGCCAGGGGTGGTGTGGGGAGACCTGTGGGTGAAATTGCTGAGGCCACCCCAGGATCTCTGATGGGGGATCTCTTTTCTCTTCTCCATCTCAGCAGAGTCGTGCCCCAACCCCCACCCACCAGTGCCATGGGAACTCTGGGTGCAGATGTATCCCCAGCTTCAGGTAGGGACCAGGTGGGTGGTCAGCAGGGCCTAGGCCAAGGGAGAGATCGGAATGCTGGAAGGGCCATGTGCCCTGGGGCGGTGGGGGGTGGTCTTATAATCATCACCACAGACAAGGGTTCTGTCTCCTTAACTTTTCTTCCTTGGGGTCCACTGAGGCAGGGGGTAGTCACGGTGAGGGTGCTTCTCCCCCCAGACTACTGATAGCTTCCAGTGAAAGGTCTCAGACTCGTGATCTCCTAAGAAGAAAATTTAGCTTAGGGACCAGAGACCAGGCGTGATCTCTCAAGTGCTTTTGTGTAGCAGAGTTTTATTAAAGTATGAAAAGCACAGAGAAAGCTTCTGACATAGACATCAGAAGGGAAGGGGGAGTGCCCCCCTCCCTAGTGTTAGCAAGGGAGTTATATACTTTTTAAATTAGTAATTACAATAAATCAAAATATTGTCTTTAGGTTGTAAAGATCTTGCTAGACCCACTGAGTTATATACTTATTAAATTAGTAATTACAATAAATCAAAAGACTGTTTAGGTTGTAAAGATCTTGCTAGACCCCCTCCCATAATTTACATTTTAAGATAACAGGATTGGCCCAAGGTTTTCAGGAAGGGAAAACTGCCCTCAAGCAGGATACATTGTTGTTATATAACCCTCAGTACAGAGTTTAAACAAAGTTGTTTGTTGTAATTATCAATTCCAAGGCTTAAAGAAAAAAGCCTTTTATGTGCCTAAGGACTTCCCTTATAGCTCAGTTGTGAAAGAATCTGCCTGCAATACAGGAGACCTGGGTTCAATTCCTGGGTCAGGAAGATCCCCAGGAGAAAGAAATGGCAACCCATTCCAGTATTCTTGCTCCTTGCCTGGAGACTGTCAGGGACAGAGGAGCCTGGCGGACTACAGTCCATGGGGTCACAAGAGTCGGACACGACTTAGTGACTAAACCACCCATACCATGTGACTAAGGCTAAGGAATGGAGAGAAAAAACGATGTTTGTTCTTCCCTCCTCCTTGAGATTTCCAGACCCCTATCACCTCCTCCTTGGGGAGCCCAGACTTCTTACCGACCTGCCTAGGAATTGACTCTCTCACTACTATGATGCTGAGAGCCTCATGATATGAGAACAGACATCAACCCTGGAGCCCACACCAGCTTCATCACGGAGCTGCAAACAGCCCTGGAGCCCCCGTGTCCCTCTCATGCCTGCCAACCCCTTTCTACACCTGGCAACCGTTCTTACCCCGCATCCCCAACCAGGCCATCTCCCCAGAGTGGATGAGTCCCATCTCCACCACACGGAGACCTTCAACCAACCTGTTCTCTGATCCGGGTGAGGGTCCCTTAGAGCCCCGTCCAGGCCCCGGAAGCCACGTGAAAGGCCAACCCTGTCCCGCTGATCGCTGCCCCAGCTCGCAGAGGCCTGGGAGATGGAGCCCTCCATCGACCTCCTCCCCTTCCCCTCCCTCTGGATGACCAGGGCTGCAGGATCTCCATTTGGCCCAATAACAGAACTGGAGGTAAGAGGCAAGGATTGCTTTTGTTTCCATGGCTCTCAGAAGGCCCTGAGTGGCAGGGGAGGCCTGGCGGGAGGATCCCGGAGCCAAGCCATTGGGGCCCCCACACTCACCCCTGGATGCTGGCTCTGTTGGCAGAAGACAGAAGTCAGAGCCATGTCCTGGAGGGCCACGTGGGAACAGAGTGTCTCTCTGCCCCTCTGGGCCAGGGTGGGTCTCCCCACCCTCCCTCAGGAGGGAGTCACTCAGGGTCCCATAGGATGGGTGGCTGGTTCCCCGGGTGGGTCGGCCTGGGGGCACACCAGGGCCTGGGTTTGCTGGGGCTCAGGAAGGCCTCTGAAAGAGAGGGTGGAGGGAGGCTGAGGAGACATTTGGAGACAGAAGTTCAGCCAGGCCTGGTGGCTCCCCCTGCTGGCCATTACCAGGAGGTGACACGAAGGCATGGGGTTAAGTCCAGGTGTTTGTATTCAGGCTGCATCACATGGTCCCTCAGCCAGGCCTGGACTGCATCCTAAGGACCCACACTGAGTTCCAAGGCTGGCATGACAGTGGCCACTCCGCTCATAGGGGCTGTGCCCGGTGGCTCCGTCTCTGCCTCTTCTAAGTGGCTTGCACTCAGGTGTTACTTCTCTGTTGTTTGTACCAGTGCAGGAGGACGAATGCCACAAACAAGAGCAGCGGCACTATCACGATCGCCATGATCACCATCTGGTTGTTGGGCACGGGCTCTGGGGAGAGAAGGGGGAGAGGTCACAGAAGTCCTCTGGTCCCAGGTGCCAGGCTCCAGAGGGGCCGCTGTCTACCCGTCACCCACCCACCCACCCCTGGGCAGCCTGCTGTCACTCCGCATTGCAGGGATGAGTGGCAAATGGTGTTATCACTGGAGGGAAGGAGGACAGGGTCCAGGCCACCAGCCGGCCTCTGTGACACCATAGGGCACATGGACTCAGATGGTCCCCTTTCCATGCGCTGCCAGAACTCATGGTCTGCGCTGTGGCGTGGTCCAGGCCAAGCCCCTCCCTGGGCAGAGATGAGAGAGTTTCGGCCAAACTCTCTGAAGACAAAGAAGATCCTGGCCATCTAGGGCCAGAGAAGCAGGACTCCAGGGGACCTTAGGGGTCAGACAGGTCAAATTTATCATTGCAGAGAGGGGTCAAGGCCAGAGAGATGAGCTTGACTTGGTTAAGGTCAGCCAGCTCACTCATGACCAAGCAACTAGTCAGCGTCCAAGCTAGGAACTCGCCAGGAGCTCCGGGTAACCCCAGGGATCAAGTGCCATTTCTCCAAGTGCCTCCCCTGAGCTGGCAGAGAGGGGGGCGAAGGCGTTCTCTTCCCCTGAAGGGCTGAAAGCGAATGTCCCCCCTCCTGATCTGTGGGCTCCCCCTCACCTTTAACTTCAAGCCTCTGAGGATCTGAGACTCTGTGGACAAGGCCACCGCCACGAGAGCGCAGGTCCATCTGGGCCTCGCACGAGAAGTTATGGTGGCCGTCTTCCCTGTGAGCTGTGGTGTTGTGGGTGACCACGGCATCTTGGGAGAAGGGTGCTGTCCCCACAAAGGTGTGATTGTACAAGACCTCAGTACCACGGAGCAGGGTGACAGTGAGGCCTTCGAGGGGTGCCACGGTGGGGACCAGGCACTCGATGGTGAACAGTGTCCCTACGGCCACTGAGGTGTGCGACAGCGTCAGCAGCACTTGCTTTGGAGGGTCTGCAGGAAAGCGGAAGGGAGGTCTGCTCAGGATGGGGGTGCAGCTCGGGCAGGCCCCACCCAGCCCAGCCCATCCCCTGTGACCACGGTGTTCTCAGGAAGTGGGCTGGGGCTGGACGGAGGAAGCAGTTCAGGGTGAACGATGTCCTGGGTGGTAGTTTCAGGGACCTGATGACTTCTGCAATGGACAAGAATGGAGGTGCCCTGGTGTCTCCAAAGAAGAGGTTCAGAATCAGTTCAGTCAACTAGAAAGATAAAAGTTTTGGCTGTGTCTCTTTCCTCTCCATAAATTCAATAGAAATTTCAAAAATGAAACAGTTGGGTAGTTTTGTTGAGAGAGACTTAGAAGGGAGTACTCACTGGAATGGGGCCATGAATTGTGAGGGTCTTCAGAGGTGGGGGCAAGAGTCAGAGCTGCCTTGGTTTTCAGGATCAGGGTTAAAACATTGCTCTCCCTTAGATATTAAACTCCATGGTTCCCTGAGTTCCTGTTTTTTTTTTTTTTTTTTTTAAACCCAAGATTTATTTCTCTTGTTGTTCCAGGTCTTAGCTGTGGTATGTGGGATCTAGTTCCCTGACCAGGGATGAAACCTGGGTCCCCTGTCTTGGGAGTGCATAGTCTTAGCCACTGGACCACCAGGACATCTCCCTGGGTTCATTTTTGAACTAGAATACCTAGCCCCCATTACCCCAGGATAATGTGGTAGATTTAGGACATCTTTCTCCTCATTTGTCCACTGATGACAGTTCTGAGCGATACCCTGGGTGCCGAGCTTCCAGGAGAACCCTGGTCTCTCCAGGGTCTCTGTGGCCCATGGGCAGGTGTGTGTGTGTGTGTGATGGTCACACATTTGGAAAGGGCCCTCAGGGGAAGATAAGACCACAACCTTCTCTCCAGGAGGTGAATGGGTTAGTGATGGTTGTGCCAGGCCTCCTGATGGGGTCCCTGCTGCTTGTCATGGGATGCAGGGTATTCTGGTGATGGGGGTGCTCCCCAGTGGGAGGAAACTGTGGAAATGACTTTTAGATTTGTCTAAACCTTGCTTGGATTGTCTGCCTCTGAGCAAATCTCAAAATCCTGGTTGCTGGTAGGGTTCAAGGAGGCCAGGGGAGGGTGTGAGCAGATTCTGAGCCTGTGGCCTGGATCCAGGAGCCCAGGGAGGTGCAGGCCATAGGAGAGTGCCCAGGAGCAGTTACAGAGCAGCTCGTTGTGGGTTTGCAGACACAGGCTCCGGTCCTGGGGAGCAGGGCCCCGTGGGCGACACTCACAGAACACGGTGATGTTGAAAACTTTCATCTCCTCCTTGCCGTCGCAGATGAAACTGCACATGCGCTCCATGTTCTCGGAGATGTTGATGACCTTGAACAACTTCCACTGAGCCTGGCCCTCCAGGAAAGTCTTGTGTAGGGCTGTCTCCAGAACAAGTTTCTTGGGGTCCATACAACTGGCAGTAAGATTAATCACCTGAAACTCTCCAGACCCCACCAACAGGTGCTTTGGCTCCATGGATACCTCGAACTGCTCCTCACCAGAACCTGGAAACCAGAAAACTCTGCTCAGCAGACAGCCCTGCTGCCCTGCCTGGAGGAGCTGCCCATGGTGGGCACTCTGATCAAGGGGTCCCTTCTGCTCCTCTCTCCTTGTGCAGACATTATTGCCTGTGATCTAGACCAAGGGGGCTGCCCTCTAGCTGTCTCCCTGCCCCTGACTGCTCTTCCAGCTTGTCCCCTCCAGGTGAGTCTTCCTCATGCACATCTTCTATCCCCATGGAGATTACATTTGAACTCGCCCCCCAGCCCAAATCACCCCTCCTCTGAAGGCCTCCCTGACCTGGAGGTGGATGGTGTCCCCTCAGGCCCCATGTGCATGAGTTCAGCTCCTCCTGCACTCCTTCACTGTCTTCTGCAAATCCTTGTAGAACACCGGCTGTGTGGCAGGCACCATTCTAGGCTCTGGGGAGCCATCAGAGACGGAAGAAGACCAAGGCTTCCCCTTGTGGAGCTCACACTGCCGCAAGGGACACAGAGTAACAGACAAGGAAACTAACCTGTTTTCAGTTGGTGGGAAGTACCTGGGAAAGGAAATAGGGAGTGGGGTGCAGCTGCCATGTTAATACTGTGCTCAGCACAGGTTTCATGGAAACGGTGACATTTGAGCTAAGGATGAAGGAGATGGGGGGACTTGGCTGGCAGGTGTCTGCTGAGGGCAGAAAACCACCAGCACTAAGACCCTGGGCAGAGAGGAGACCAGGTGGGTCAGAGCCCAGCAAGGAAGAAGGTGAGGAATCTGAACTGATCTCGGCCAGCTAGGCCTGTGCTGTGCCCTGTTTTCCCGCCACACACGCACGCCCCACCTAGCCCTCAGCTGGGGCAAGAGGGAGGCTCCGCAGGGAGAGAGAGAGAGAGCTGCATTTGAATCCCAAGTTTGCCAGCTCTGTGGCCTTGGGCAAAGTGATTGCTCTTTCTGAGCCTCAGTTTGTCCATCTGTCAAATGGGTTAGTAATCCCTTTCCTGCATGGTTGCCATGAAAACACCTGGCAGGTTTTCCAAAACACAGCACTGAGCACATGGAGGCATTCTCCTTCACCATCCCCTGGACTCCCCGGAAGGGGCTTCGTTTGCACTTTGACGGTCAGCAGAAGACAGTGCCCTCCACTGACCTCTGCTGTCCACTGGGCCACCTCTGAAGACCAGCTGGGACGTGCCCTCACCTTCTCTTGAGCCTCAGTCTTCCTTCATTTTCTCATCAGTCTCCACGACCTGCCACATCCACACATCCTGAAGTTATGGGGCCCATTCAACCCAGTGTGTGAAGGCCAGGACCCCAACCTGCTTCTCTGGGGTCATGGGGTCATGGGGAAGCCAGGCTCACACAGCAGCCCACACCCGTGGCGGGTGGCCGCTGTGCTCAAAGCCCTAGCAACTTCAGGACCAGGACCCCCTTCTCCGCATGATACCAGGGGTACAGGTGACATACCCGCTGGCTGGCACGCACCCAGTCTGGACCCCCAGGCTCACCTCGGCAGCAGAGCAGGGCGAGAAAGGCTGCGAGCATTCCCCAGCCACCAAAAGGGGACATCTCGGGTGGCGTCCACAGGTTTGCAGGGAACAGCTGAGGACTGCCTGGAGAGACGTGAAGGGCACTGGTCAGGAAGGGGTGACCTGTAGCGGCAGTCTGGAACTCCAGGCTTTCTATAAGCTGTACTGTATTTCCTCTCATTATATGAGTGGTCTTGGGGAAGCCACATGGAAGGCCAGCTCCCAGGGCCACAGGTCTATAAGAAACTGGGCAGAGGAAGCCAGGAAGCAGCTGATAGGTGGGACATAGCCTAGTCCTCCTAGCACGCTGCCATCGGCGGTGGGGCGAGCACCTGGGGCTCATGTGTGTGTGATGTGTGTGGACGCAGGACAGTCACCGCTACAAGTCCCGAATCTGGGGAGCCCCGAATCCCACAGGATTCATTATTGGGGTCAACCTAGGAGGGAGTTTCCCAGTTGGAAAGAGGGTTTGGGAGGCGAAAGCTGGACATTCTCCTCCTTCCTCTGGCCCCCTCCCCCTTAGATTTCTGGTGAAGCACAGGGTCCCCAGGCACTTGCCTGTCTCTTTTCTTAGCTAAATGTGATTTCATGTTACCAAGACAAGGACGAAGGAAAAGAAAACCAGCATTTCCTGATGCCTACTCTTTGTTAGGGACTAAGTTTAGGTTTTAATACATTGTCTCATTATCACACCAAATCTACCAATTTTGATTGTGCATCTGAGGAAGTTCAGGGCTCAGGTGAATTAAATCACAAAGATATTAGGTGATGGAACTGAGGTGAGAATTTAGGAATGAGGAGTGGTTGGTTGGAGAATTGATGGTTGCCAGGGATTAAAGGGAGGGAGACATGGACTGAAAGAGCAGAGAGGACTTTAGGACGGGGAAGCTGCTCTGTTTGCTACTACAATGGTACATATGTGTCAGCACACAGGTGCCCAAACCCACAGAATGTACACACCAAGACTGAATCGTGATGTCAACCATGGTCTTTGGGTGATAATGACGTGTCAATGCAGGTTCATCAGTCATGAGAAATGGACCACTCTGCTGGGGGATGTTGGTAACAGGAGAGGCTGTGCATGTGTGGGGACAGGAGGTATGTGGCAAGTTTCTACTTCCCCTAAGTTTTGCTGTAAACCTAAAACTGTTTTTTTTTTTTTTTTTTTTTTTTTTTTTAAATGGAGATAGTGGAGGACAGAGGAGCCTGGTATGTTACAGTCCATGGGTTTGAAAAGAGTCGTCACAACTTAGAAACTGAACAACAACAGAAAAATAGCTCAAACACACCGCCTTGGAGGGCAGCCTTCCGGGTCAGGATGCTTGTCAACTATGGATGTTGTTGAAATGCAGGCTTTTAGGATTTTCCTTTTAGGGTTTCCCTGGTGTCCAGTTGTTAAGACTCTTCGCTTCCACACAGAGGGTGAAACTTGGAGCCCTAGTCTTTGATCCCCTAGGAATTAACATTCCATATGTGCATTGCAGAAAATGCAGGCTTTTAAACTCAGTTTTTAGTCGGGTTTATAGGGAGTCATTTGCTCAATCATTCCTAAATTCTCATCTCAGTTTACATTTTTAAAATATTTAAACATAAAACTTGGATCTACATTTTTTATGAGGCACATCTAATGAATAAGAGTGTGGAATGGTTCAAAGTCGAAGAATGGGAAAAGATACACCAGCAAAGCTAACCAAAATAAAACCAGGAAAGGTCTGTTCGTATCAAGCAAAAGGGAATTTTAAGAGAAAAATATTTATTAGGGATAGAGGGAGTACCTAGATTAAAGGATCAGTTCATCTGGAAATTATAAGAGTTCTAAACTTGTAAGCGCTTAGTTTGAAGGAACAACAAAGAGCTAAAACCATCATCATAGCAAGAAATTTTAATACAACATCTCTCTGTTATGAATAATGAAGCAAATGTGAAAAGATGATCAACATCATTAATCATCAGGGAAATGGCAAATCAAAACCACATTGAGATATCACCCACCACTGTCAGAATGGTTATCATCAAAAAAGAGAACAAATAAAAAGCATTGGCAAGGGTGTGGAGAAAAGGGAACACTTTTGTACTGTTGATGGGATTGTAAATTGGTACAACTGCTGTGGAAAAAAGTATGGAGTTGCCTCAAAAATTAAAAATAGAACTGCCGTATGATCTAGCAATTTTACTTCTGGGTATTCTTCTGAAGAAAACAAAAGCACTAATTCGAAGACATATATGCACACAAATGTTCACTATGGCCTCATTTCCAATAGCCAACATGTGGAAGCAAATTAAGTGTTCATCAATGGATGCATAGATAAAGATGTGGTTGTATATCTACACAACAGAATATTATTCAGCCATAAAGAATGAAATCTTGCCATTTTCAACAACTCAGATGGACCTAGAGGGCGTTATACTAATGAATAACAATGAATCAGACAAAGAGAATTACCAAATATGACCTCACGTATATGTGGAATCTGGAAAACAAAACAAACAAAACCAAAACCAGGCTCCTAAATGCAGAGAATGAATGGGTGGTTGCTGGAGACTAAGGGGCTCCAAAATAGATGAATGGGATTAAGAGGTACAAAGCACCAGTTATAAAATAAACCACAGGTATGTAATACAGCATAAGGAATATGGTTAAATAATATTTTGATAACTCTGTATGGAGAGAGGTGGATACTAGACTTACTGTGGCAATAATTTCAAAATGTATGCAAATAACAAACCACTGTGTAGAACATCTGAAGCTTACATAATATTGTACATTATAGGCCAATCTAAAAATTTAAAATAATATATCTAGTAATTCACAAAGAAGAGTATACAGATTCATAGAAACAGAAAGTAGAGCAGTGGATGCCAGGATCTGGGGGCAGGAGGGAATGGTGAGCTGTTTGTTTAATGGGTATAGAGTTTCAGTTTCACAAGCTAAAAATGTTTCAAGATCCACTGTGAAACAATGTGAATGTAAGACAACCAAATATACGTTCAAAAATGGTTAAGTGGTGAAATTTATGTTATGTGTATTTTACCATAATCGAACATTTAATTAATACAATGTTGTAAATCAATTACACTTCAATAAAGTTAAAAATTAAAAGATTATAAATCATTTATGCCAAGAAATATGAAACCAAGTAGATCAAATCTTAGAAAAAGTAGAACTTACCTAACTTAATTGAAGAAGAAATAAAAAGCCTGGATAGTTCTACAACTATTAAAAAAATTACATCCGTAATTTGAAATCTTCCCACAAAGAAAACATCAAATCTAGACAGTGTTACAGAGGTTTAAATAGGGATAATTCTAACTTTACAAAAGCTCTTTCTGAGAATGGAAATAGCAGGAACATGCTCTCTTTCTATGAGGCCTGCTGCTGCTGCTGGGCTGCTAAGTCGCTTCAGTCGTGTCCGACTCTGTGTGACCCCATAGACGGCAGCTCACCAGGCTCCCCCGTCCCTGGGATTCTCCAGGCAAGAACACTGGAGTGGGGTGCCATTTCCTTCTCCAATACATGAAAGTGAAAAGTGAAAGTGAAGTCACTCAGTCGTGTCCGACTCTTAGCGACCCCATGGACTGCAGCCTACCAGGCTCCTCTGTCCATGGGATTTTCCAGGCAAGAGTACTGGAGTGGGGTGCCATTGCCTTCTCCGTCTATGAGGCCAGTTTAACCTAAATACCAAAATGAGACAAATTAGGATGAAACAGAAAAATTAAAATTAAATTATAAAATTATAATTTTATATTTTACATTATATGTTAATTTATATTATAATATACTTTATATATTATATTTATATTATACATATTTTTATATTTATATTTTATATTCACTCATGAATATAAATGAAAAATAAGAAAAATACAAACCTAGCAATGTATTAAAAATATTAGACATCATATCCAAGTTAGGCTTAGCTATGAAAAGTTGGTCGAACAATAGAAGAGAAAGCTATGAATGTCATTTATTATTGTTGGTAATAGTAAACTTTGGTGCTCTATGTCACATTGCTTATGCCCTTCTCTAAAATCAGCTGCATTTGCAATGGATAATTTCCTGCAACCTTAGACTCATCTTATGCTCCAGGGTCCCACCTCAGGTTTATACCATGCTTCTTTTTGCTTTTTTTTCTCAGGCTTCTTCAATGCTTTAGGAGTCACTTAGCTACCTGCTAGTGAAGCCTAGGAGCATCAAGTTTCCTAAACATGAAACCCTCAACCAACAAGAGGCCAAGAACTGGCAAATACAGCTCCAGCCTCGTTCCTTTGGATAGGCGATTCTGGCCAGCATCCTGTAGACCTATCAGAGGTCCCGACAGACTTGAACTTCCTTTGCTTACGCCTGCAGCATCAGTTATGCATCTTCTATTGGCTTTCACTCCTTCCCTGCCCCAGTCTTCCTGTTCCTTATTTCCTGCTTCCTGGCTTCAATAATTAAATAATCTACCTGAACTGAAGTCCTTGTTGCAAGCTCTACTTTTGAAGGAGCCCAGACTAAAAACTTACATTATAGTTTTAAGAAGAAAAAAACATATGATCATCTTAATAGATCTAGGGAAAAAAAAATGATGACATTCAACATTCTTTCATGACAAAAGCTCTCAGCAAGCTAGATGGAAATGTCCTTAATGTGATAAAGGAAAATCAGAGAAAGTTTTCATAGGTACTATTATTTATTTTACATATGTATTATTTTCTTTGATGAGGAAATTTTAGGACATTTCCTTTAAAATCCAGAACCAGACAAGGATGACAACTATCTCTGCTTCTATGTAACATTTTCCCACAGGTCCTAGACAATACAGTAAGACAAGAAAAAGAAATTAAAGGCCTAGGCGTGGGAAAAGAGTAAAACCATCAGTATTTTCATATTATGTGGTTGCCTAAGTAGAAAATCCAAATGAATGATTGATCGGACAAATGATTCAAAATAAGAGATTTTCACAAGAAAATCCAATATCCAAAAAGAAATATCCAAAAACCAACATCCAAAAAGAAATTGCTTTTGTGTATAACAGTAATATACAAAACTGTAATTTAGGACTTTCCTGATGGTCCAGTGGTTAAGACTCTGCACTTCTACTGCAGGGGCCACAGGTTTGATCCTTGGTCAGGGAAGTTCTGCATGCTGCATGGAGTTTCCAGGGGAAAAAAGTAATTTAAAAAGCACACTATGTAGAGTAGCAAAAAGATAGAAATTACATATATATACACAGAAGCAAAAAGATAGCAAAATGTACATAAGACCTATAGTAAGAAAGTTATAAAACACTATTGAAAAACATTAAGTACAATTTAAATAAATGTAGAACCAGCCCATGTTCATGACTAAGAGGTTCAATACTATAATGAGGACAATCCTCTTCCCATAGATTTAATGACATTCCAATGGATCCTAATAAGGGTATCACGGTACACAAAAGATGATTCTGAAAGTTATTATGGAAAGAACAAAAGGACCAAGACACTCCTAGAGAAAAATAAAATGAGGGAATTTGCTGCTAGTTTTAAGACTTACTATAAAATATGATATTAGTATAGATATAGACGGATTAACCAGTGGAACAGCATAAAGTGCCTAGAAATAGATTTGCATGAAACTCACACATCTGATGAAACCAGCCCTGGAGATCACTGAGGGGAAGAAGGGATATAGGTGAATGAAGCTGGATCAAGTGGCTAACTATGCGGAGGAAAAAGATGGGAAACATATCCCTACCTCACGTGGAATGAAGAGATCAATTCTATCTAGTTTAAAGATTCATGTGTAAAAGAACACTTGAAAAACTTTTATAAGAAAATGTGTTTAGTTGCTAAGTCGTGTCCAACTCTGTGACCCTGTGGACTGTAGACCACCAGGCTCCTCTGTCCATGGGATTTCCCAGGCAAGAATACTGGAGTGGGTTGCCATTTCCTACTTCAGGAGACTTTTCTGATCCAGGGGTCAAACCCTCGGCCTCTGCAGCGGCTCTTGCATTGCAGGCAGATTCTTTACTGCTGAGCTACTGGGGAAGCCCATGAGAAAATATAGGACAGTATTTTTATGTCCTTGGGGCAAGGAAAGATTTCCAAAGCAAGACCTCAAGATCACTAATGCTGGAATAAATAACTGATAATTTTGAATATATTAAAGACATGATGAACATTTCAAAGAAAACAAAATGTCTCAACTAATGAAAAGATGCTTTAACTCAATAAGAGCCAGGGAAATTAAAACCACAATGAGGAACCACTTCATATCTACTAGATTGCTGCTGCTGCTGCTAAGTCGCTTCAGTCACGTCCGACTCTGTGCGACCCCATAGACGGCAGCCCACCAGGCTCCCCCGTCCCTGGGATTCTCCAGGCAAGAACACTGGAGTGGGTTGCCACTTCCTTCTCCAGTGCATAAAAGTGAAAAGTGAAAGTGATGTCGCTGAGCCGTGTCCGACTCCTAGCGACCCCATGGACTGCAGCCTACCAGAAGTTAAAAAAGTCGAGAAGACCAATTGTTGGAGAGGCTGTGGGTCAATAGGAACTCGTATATTGCTGGTGAGAGTGTATTTTGGTTCTCTGAGAAATAATCAGGCATTATCTTCTAATGCTAAATAGTGTTATATCCTATAACCCACAATTCCACCCTTAGATACATGCCCTAGACAAATTTTTGTACTAAGAACCAGAAGACCTGGTTTCTGTGTGACCCTGAGTAAGTCACTTTAATCTCTGTGTGCCTCAGTTTTCTCTTCTGTAAAATGGGATTAACCATAGCACATTCCTTATGGGAATGGTGTGTGGATTAAACTAATTAAATGACAATATTTAAAAGTATTTGAAACAGTAGCTGGCACACAAAATATGTTATATAACTATTTCATAAAATGAAAATAAATGGATGTGATGAAGCACTAAATTAAAAGAATCAAGAGAACAATAGAAATAGACTTCGGAAGGGTGGTTATTTATGTCTGGGTGGGAGGTGAGTAGCACAGTAGGTAGATGGAAAATTTAGTGGTAGTTCATCCTTGGGTTGAGTGTTGGGTTCAGGGCTGATCGTTATATTATCTTACTGTACAATGCACATGTATGTTACATATAAGTGTTCATTATGTGTCACATATTAAATTTTACAAAAAGAATACAAAGGGAAAAGAGAAATTCCTACATATCTAGAAAGAAGAGGTTCCTTGAGACTGTGAGCCACAGGATAGGAAAGTCCCTTCTAACCAGGTAAGACTTCATTGAATGGGATTCATCAGGAACCTTGGGTGTGACCCCAAGAGGCTGGGGACTATTCTTGTCTCCTAAACATCAGCTCTGAGCTCAGTCCAGATGACCTGGACCTACGTGGGCCATGGCGGGAAGGCAGCCCCAGGCTTCTAAGTCAGTTGTGTGGTTGACAGAGCAGGGGAGGAAGAGAAAGGACAAAAACAGGAAATAACCACAAAGCAATAGGCTGTTGGACTCAGAGAGATGGCTGGCTGAGCTCCTCATGCAACGACTGACCAGTTGAAGGAAATTCTGCTGCATATCAGCCCCTGTGTTCATGGGGGGCCTGGAAGGGGTGGGTGAGGCCTGGGGAAGGGCAAGAACAAGAACTCAAGTGTTGATTGACAGTCTATCCCAAGCCCTTCCCACTCTGCCAAGAGGGAAGCAGGGAGCATCACCTTACCTGTATCAGCTAACAGGTGCTGCCGTGATGGGGAAAGAGGGTGGCCGGGGTCCACTTCCAGCAGCCGTTGTTCCCTGGGCTGCTGCTGGTTCAACAAGTGTTGCCTGGTTTTTGACTGAATTCCCCTCTCAGAAGTCACGTGCTTTCTGTCCCAAATATGATATCTGACTGTGACTTTCTGTTTATTACCTCTTGTTTTAAACCCCGGTAAATATATACCGGGGCTTCCCAGGTGGCTTATAGGTGAAGAATCCACCTGCCCATGTGGGTGCCAATCCCCGAGTCAGGAAGATCCCCTGGAGAAGGAAATGGCACCCTACTCCAGTATTCTTGCCCGGGAAATCCCATGGACAGAGGAGTCTGGCAAGCTACAGTCCCTTGGCTTGTAAAAGAGTTGGACGTGACTCAGTGACTAAACAACAGCAACAACAAAATATACACTCTGTAAAACTGACCGTTCTAACCATTTTTAGTGTAGGGTTCTGTGGCATTAAACACATTCACATTTTGTGTAACATCCACCACCATTCCTCTCTAGAACCACCATCCCTCACCCTCATCCCAAAGTGAACACCGCCCCTCTCCTTGAAACACTGGCTTTCCCCGCAGCCCTTGGCAACCACTGTTCTCCTTTTGGTTTCTGAGTTTGACGACCTGTGACTGGGCCCTCCTGTGAGTGGAATCAGACGTCATTTGTTCTTTTTCGACTGGTTTATTTCACCTAGCTTGATGACCTCAAGGCTCATTCATGCCATAGCACATTTGTTAGAAGTTCCTTGCTTTTGAAGGCTGAATAGCATCCCCTTGGATGAATACACCCCATTAGGTTTATCTACTTGTTGGTCAGTGGACACTTGGGATGATTCCTCCTGTGGTTCCTGTGAATAACACTTCTGTGGTCATGGGGGTGCAGACAAGTCTTCAAGTTCCCGCTTTCAACTGTTTGAGGCAAATGCCCAGAAGTGGAATTGCTGTAGCCTATGGTAGTTCCATGTTTTCTTTTTTTTTTTTTTTGGCCATGCCTTGGGGCTTGCAAAATATGAATTCCTCAGCCAGGAATTAAACCCGGGTCATGGCGATGGAAGTGCTGAGTATTAACCATTGGACCACCAGGGAATTCCATCTCTGCTATTTCTTTTGATGTGTGTTTTCTGCGCTCCTGGGGCCTTGGATGAATGAGACAGATCCTGGATGAGCCACCCACTGAACCCCTGCAGGAGGCTTGTCAACATCAGGGAACAGGGTCTTCCCTGTATTTGACACGCCCTACTACCCAAAACTACTTACACCTAAGAATGATTATGTTCTCAGATCTTTTCACATCTGCCACTTCACCTAACAATTAAAAAAACCCTCCCCTGGCAGAGTAGCTTTGTACCAAGAGGCAGAGTTTCAGAGCTGGTGCTAGGCAGCCAGCTGGGCTCACCCACAAGCAGAGGTTTTGCTCTCACAGGCCTGCCCCTCAGCGCCTGCCACTGAAAGTCCTGGTTTAGGAAAGACACAAATGAGTATGTGTCTGGGACCAAGACAGGGCTTTCCCGGTGGTTGAGTGGTAGAGAGTCCACCTGCCAATGCAGGAGATGCAGGAGGCTGTGGTTCGATCACTGGGTAGGAAGATCCCCCAGAGGAGGGAATGGCAATCCAGTCCAGTATTCTTGGCTGGAGAACCCCATGGACAGAGGAGCCTGGCAGGCTACAGTCCCTGGGGTTGCAAAGAGTCAGACACGAGTGAGCATGCATGCATGCGTGCAAGAGACCAAGACAGTGGAGGCCACAGTTGCTGAAGTCCTGCTGGCTTTGAAGTGATCTCTCCTGGTACATTTGTGCCTTGATTTCTTCGTAGAAGTTCTTTTGAAACCTTCCTCTCACAATGCTGGTCAAATGTTGGGGTGGGGGCATCAGGATCCAAGGCTTTGAGGGGCCCACGGGATTTTAGTTTTAAACACAAATCAGGGCTCGTGTGTCATTGACCTTTTCCCCTCCTCCACTCCCCCTCTCCTCCTCGACCCATTTTGTGACTTTTGAGCAAATCGCTTTTTGGGTCCGTTTATTTCCTTCTCTTCTCTGCTAAGCTTCTTGTGCCTTCCCCTTTGAACCACCAAGAGCAGGTTCAATAAATGTTAATTAGATTTAAGCTAATGGCTAGGTTTTATGAGACACGTGTGTGCATGCTAAGTCGCTTCAGTCATGTCTGATTCTGCAAGCCAATGAACCGTAGCCTGCCAGGCTTCTCTGTCCATGGGGTTTTCCAGGCAAGAATACTGGAGTGGGGTGCCACTTCCTACTCCAGGGGATCTTCCAACCCAGGAATTGACATGAACTCAGGTCTCCTGCATTGCCAGTGGATTCTTTGTGTGTGTGTGTGTATATATAAAATTCAATGTACTGTACACCTGAAACTAACACAATACTATATAAATTAACTATACTTAAAATTTTTAGAAAAATTTTAAAAAGTCAGTTAGATACTACCGTTTATGGGTTTTAACTATCAGAGTATGTGTCCAGGGTCAGAGGTGACAGTCACAGAGTCTGGGTCCAGGGGCAGCGGTGGGACCTTGTCAGGCGAGTTCTGGGGCTTGACCCTGACCGCCCTTTCTCCAACTTCTGTGCAAGCTTTGTAGCTGTAAGGATGCCACCCAGCCACAATCAGAAATGTGTCACAACAACAGAGAACCGCCTCAGTTCATTTGTCAGTGGATAAAAGGGCCACTGACATGCCCTAACCTAACTTCAAGAGAGGATGGGACTGCTGACTTCCTGGGTTTCCAGAAGAGGGAAACAAAATCTGCTGAAAAGATAACATCATCTCCACCACCGCAAACACCATTCCTTCTTTATTCCCGTTAATGAAAGGCAATAGTTGGGAGATAAGGGCACATCCTCGTTGGGAGAATCTCCTGTGAGTATATGAAAGGCCTCTGAATGGCATTGCAGTGAACGGGGAATCTTTATTTGATTCAGCATTTCCTGAACATATCTGGACGCTGAGCCTGTTTTTCTGAGTTTCACCTCCCTTGGAACTCATATTCTGAGGCGTGAACTTTGGGAAACGGTCCTGTGGCTCTTGGTTCTCTTATCTGTACCAGCTGCCTCTCAGTCCATGGCAAGAGGTGACACTGGGGAATCCTGCAGAATGAACGGCCACTCCACCCCCGCCCCACGGTGAACCCGTGAACCCTTCTTCCTGGTGCCTCCCACCCTGCTTCCTCTGTCACACTCCTTTTTCTAGGAACTCATCACAGGGAGGGGTGGCCCTCAGGCTTGATTTGGAAGGGACCCGAGCCCAAACTCTGACCCAAAGGAGACTTCCCCTTAGTATGATCAGGGTGAGGCCCTTCCCCTCTGTTGGGTTCCTCTGCAGACCGCACCCGCTCCCTTGCAGCCCTCCTCTGGCCCGGCTGGGCGGGTCAAGCTGTTAGCAGTCCTTTTCCCTCCCAGAGCCGGGATCTGCCGTTGGGGACCCTGCACCCCCGCTTCCAGCTTAGACCCTTATTCCGCATCATGTGACAGACATCTCTGCCCCCACCAGCTCCTCCCATGTCTCTCCAGGCCAAACTCCTGTGTCTTCAAATGTCAGTGAGTTTCCAGCCCCTCACGGCCCTGCCCCCCACCTCTGGCCCTGTCATTAATGCCATCATCTTTGTTTGGGCTCAGCATTCCAGTTTCTGGTAACTTTTGGAATCTTGACTGGGTCATGAATCATCTTGGTGACTGGTCACTCTTTCCAGCTCTGCAATGCCTGCAGATACACTTCCCTGGTGGCTCAGGTGGTAAAGAATCCTCTTGCAATGTGGGAGACCTGAGTTTGACCCCTGGGTCAGGAAGATCCCCTGGAGAAGGGCCTGGCAACCCACTCCAGTATTCTTGCCTAGAGAATCTCATGGACAGAGGAGCCCAGTGGGCTGCAGTCCCTGGGGTTGCAAAGAGTTGGACATGACTGGAGTGACTTAGCACGGCAGAGGCAGACAGACTCACAAGCCTGTATTTCTACGGCTTCATCCAAGTCACTGAGCCGGACTGGGGAAGGGAAGGTGGATTTGGAGGTTCAGGGAGGAGGGGGCGGGAAGGGTACTTACTGGGCTTACCTGCCAACCCGCTCAGAGGCCAAGTTTAAATACTCAGCTGCTGTCTTGCCGGCTCTGCCCTTCCTGCGTCTGGAAACGGCGCCCAGGAACCCCTGGTGTTTTCCATACGGTCTCCCAGGGGCTCCCATGTTCTCGCCAGCCCTGTTCGTCTGCTCACAGTTCATTGGCCCAGACACAGGGTCATGATGTGATTTTCTGCCTTGGCAAAGGGTCTGGTTTGTTTCTCACTGAAGAAAGGATGTTAAGTGTTCTTTAATATTTATTTATTTGGCTGCACCTGGTCTGAGTTGTGGCATACAGTATCTTTGGGCTTTGTTGCAGCACGTGGGATCTAATTCCCTGACCAGGGATCAAACCTGGGCCCCCTGTGTTGGGAGCGTAGAGTCTTGTTTGCTGGATCACCAGGCAAGTCCTGTTAAGTGCTCTTAATCTTGAGGAAATACTGGTCTGCCATGGGAGAGAACTGAGGCCAGCCAGCCACCAGGGCACAGATATCCCAGCCCAGTGCCTGCCTGGCCCCGGGAGACAGACAAGCAGGCGGGGTTAACTGTGATTTTTTTTTTTTGTTATTATCTCCTGAAGCTATGGAACAGTGACAGACTTTATTTTCTTGGGCTCCAAAATCACTGCAGATGGTGACTGCAGCCATGAAATTAAAAGATGCTTACTCCTTGGAAGAAAAGCTATGACCAACCTAGACAGCATATTAAAAAGCAGAGACATTACTTTGCTGACAAAGGTCTGTCTAGTCAAGGCTATGGTTTTTCCAGTGGTCATGTATGGATGTGAGAGTTGGACTATAAAGAAAGCTGAGCACTGAAGAACTGATGCGTTTGTACTGTGGTGTTGGAGAAGACTCTTGAGAGTCCCTTGGACTGCAAGGAGATCCAACCAGTCCATTCTAAAGGAAATCAGTCCTGCATATTCATTGGAAGGGCTGATGCTGAAGCTGAAACTCCAATACTCTGACCACCTGATGTGAAGGGCTGACTCACTGGAAAAGACCCTGATGCTGGGAAAGATTGAGGGCAGGAGGAGAAGGGGACGACAGAGGATGAGATGGTTGGGTGGCATCACCGACTCAATGGACATGAATTTGAGCAAGCTCCGGGAGTTGATTATGGGCAGGGAAGTCTGGCATGCTGCAGTCTGTGGGGTCACAGAGTTGGACACGACTGAGCGACTGAACCAAATCTGAAGCTAAGGCATGTGTCTAGCACACAGGACAGATGGGCCTAATACAGAAAGATAGTACAAACAAGTGTGTTCACTGATGGAATACAATTGGGTATATCTGCACATACATCTAATAACTTTGGGGGAAAAAAAGCCCATGGCCCTGGCCTGACCACCTGTTGGCCTCTCCCTGTTCTCAGAGGCGGGTGAGCGTGCTACCAGCCACCTCCCTCCCTGGCCTGGACCAGTCCCAGATATGACCGCAGCCCGGGCTCAACAGCTTCGTGGGGAATCTGAGAGCCGCATCAAGTGACAGACGGCAGCAAGCAGGTGCCAAGTGATGCCATCTAAACATCTCATCCTGTCATCCCCATCTCCTCCTGCCCTGCAGCTCCTCCTGCTCCCTTGGACTTGGCTGCATCCAAGGACCCGTGCTTCAGAGAGAGGGAGCGTCCATGGCTCTCAGGGATGCCCCCTGTGTCCGCTGGGCGGGGGTAGGGGTGGGAAGTGGGAGGATGGGGTGCTGGTTGGCCGAGTGGAAGGAGCCAGTCTCCAGGCAGAGCCCTTGCTAAGCTGTCCAGGGGCTGGCGGGCCCTTGGGATCCTCCAGTGAATGACCCCTTCCTGGTGGTACAAGAGAAAGCAGAGCATCCTCGGATGTCACCAGAGGGGATGTGGCCTGAGGGGTGAAAGCATGTTAGCAGGATCCTAAAGTCCAACCAGGCTGGCCACTGAGCTCATGCCTTGGCATGTGGGCAGATATCTTACGTGCTTCCGACACATGCAGGTCGTGTCTTTCCCACTGCTGTTTTGGCTGAGTTATCTCCCTGACGTTTCTCCCCTGTGGATTTCCTGGACCAACCCTTGCCCCAACCCCTGCCTCACCACAAGGCATGTGGGTCCTAATCTGGCCACCTTCCTGGAATTCAGCCTGAACCAGTACTTTCGGGGAAACTTTCTGCAGTGTTTCAAGGAAGCTCTGCCCACAGAAACTAAGGAGGGGATTTCCCTGGCGGCCCAGTGGTTCAGTTCAGTTCAGTCGCTCAGTCGCATCCGACTCTGCGACCCCATGAATTGCAGCACGCCAGGCCTCCCTGTCCATCACCAACTTCCGGAGTTCACTCAAACTCAGGTCCCTCGAGTCAGTGATGCCATCCAGCCATCTCATCTTCTGTCGTCCCCTTCTCCTCCTGCCCTCAATCCCTCCCAGCATCAGAGTCTTTTTCAATGAGTCAACTCTTCGCATGAGGTGGCCAAAGTACTGGAGTTTCAGCTTTAGCATCATTCCCTCCAAAGAAATCCCAGGACCGATCCCAGTGGTTAGGACTTTCCAATGCAGGGGGTGTGGGTTCAATCCCTGGACGAGGAGGTCCTAGGATTCCCACATGCCTTGCGGCCAAAAAAACCAAAACATAAAACAGAAGCAATACTGTATCAAATTCAATACACGACTTTCTTTAAAAATGGTCCATATTAAAAAATATAAAGAAACTAAGGAGGACTCTCCAGCCCGGGGACCCTGCCATGAACAACATCACGTAAACACACCCCTCCTGCCAGTCTTCCCACCCACTGAGCCCACTGCTCCCTCACCAGCCAGACACCTACCCAGGAAGACGGCTCAGAACGACCCCCTGGTCTGAGAGTGGTGGTCAAGTCTTGAAGGAAATGGAGCTGACTTCCAAATCTAAAACTGCCTTTATTTGTGGTTGGCTCAGCGTAAGGTGCCATCATTGATCAGCAGAGTTATAAAACTGTACAGGAGGTACAAAAATAGGCTGTTTAACTTAGATAATTACCCTCACATCATCAACCTTTAAAAATACACGTAAAAATTGTACAATCTGGCAGTTTATAAAATATAAAGCTAAAAAGAGGATTTTTAGGTTCCACAAAGAGGATTGTATCACACGATTAACACATACCCAGGAAACAATTAACCATCCACAGAGAAGACACAATGGCACAGAATTAAAAAAACAAAACAAAAAACTCACTTAAAAATGAACATTTTTACCCTGACCAAATTATTCACCCTTTAATGACAAAACTGCTGTAAGGCGTCCATCCCGTGGAAGGCCACAGTACGGCTTTTCCAGTTTTAAAATGGTCAGGGGCTCGTCCAAAGCAATCCGACGTGCGTTAAGCAAGTGCAGCTGTCGCTGGACGCACCTCAGCGTGACGATTAAATAAATATAAATAGGTTCAATAAATAGGTCGTTGCAAAAAGAACACTACACAAAGTTAGCATCTGAGAATGTGGCAGAATCGACTGGTAATGCTTTCTAGGTCAGTGGGGACGCCCCCGTCCCAGCTTCCGGGACACTGAAAAGGAATACTGTGCCTGCCGGACACTCGAGAACAGGGGGTGAGGCGAGCGGGTGGGGACTTCGGCTGAAGTGTTGGTTAAGGCTGCTCCAGTGGGGAGGCTCACTGCGGATGCTGTCTTTGCGGTTTTCCAATGAACACAGAGAGGATTTAAGTCCTGATACAAGAATTGGAAGCAGTTACTCGTGGCAAATCACTGATTCACAGAGAAAACCAAATATACAAAGAGTAGACTCTTTGGTTTAAAAGATAATGGTCTAAAAAAAACCCAAAGAATGATAACGGTCCAACCCTGGAAGGTGGAATTCTGGCTCATCTGTACAGGACACCTGGAGACTTACTTCCAGGCAAGCTCAGTGTGCAAGCGATACACAAATGAGAACAGCCCCAGGAAACCCAAGCCTGGCCCCGGGCCAACTTTGGAGAAAGGTGCGTCCAAGAGGAGAAAGCCCTACAACCCAAAGGACCCCCCTCATCTTTGACGTCAGACCAGCCACCAGTTCATCTTTTTCACTGCGGTGATAAACGAATGGCATTCACACAAAACCTCACCCAAAGGATCAGTCAACTGAAGAAACTACTCCAGGATGGTGAAGGGTGGCCAAGGAAAAGAAACACTGGGAAGTATGAAGAAGAGGGATTTCAGAAGGTGAACGATCGGAGAGAAAGCTCAAGAGAAGAGAAAGAGGCTCCTTTCAGGTGTGCTGTGCGCTGTCCCCCAGCCCTTCCACAGAAGGCTGTGGAAACAGAACCAGCCCACCTCCCTGGATGACCTCAAGGCTGAGGATCCGATAAACAGAGACACACAGTGAGAACAGTCCCGGGAAAGCCAAGCCTGGCCATGGTTCAACTTCGGAGAAGAGAGCATCCAAGAGGAGAAAACTCTACGACCCAAAGGCCCCCCTCACATCTTCGATGTCAGACCAGACTCCAGTTCTTCTCTTTCACTGTGGTGATAAATGAATGGCATTCACACAAAACCTCACTCAAAGGATCAGGGTGAGCTCTGATAAGGAACTTTCTTCTCAAGTTGGCAGGAAGGAAGCTCTTAACTGGGCCTGCTAACCGGTGGATCTCCCACTGAAAGATGTGTAAGGGGTGGGAATGATGTCTCCCTGGGGAGAGTCGACAAGGACTACTGCACTGAGAAAGGGGGAGATGGGAGAGGAACTTGGTGCCCAGGTGGCATGCATGAGACATCAGGTGCTTTAGTGACGTCATGTAACACCTGAGATTGCCAAGCGTGCAGATGCTCTGGTGCCCGTGACAGGTGGAGCTCTTTAAAAACTGAAGTTAAGAGGACTCAAGAAGCAGCATGAGGATTCTGGCAGGTGTGCCAAGGACAGATCAACACAAGGTTCAATACAAGATTTAAAGAGACGATGGTGTCCTTGGGATTCCTAACAGATGTGACTAAATTCTGTCTTAAAGATGAGACAGGACTTCCCTGGTAGTCCAGTGGATAAGAACCTGTCTGCCAATGCAGGGGACACGGGTTTGACTCCTGGTCTGAGGAAGTTTCCATATGCCTCGGGGCAACCAACTGAAGCACACTGAAGCCTGTACACCCTACGGCCCATGATCTGCAAGAAGAAAAGCCACCTCGATGAGAAGCTGGTGACCTCAACTAGAGTAGCCCCTGCTTGCCACAAGTACAGAAAGTCCATGTGCAGCAGCGAAGACCCAGCACAGCCAAAAATAAATTAAAAAAAAAAAGATAAAGATGGTGTACTTGTGAAAATTCAGCCTTCCAGGAATTGTACGAAAGATCAGATCAACAGCTCAGCTGTGACAGGACGTGGCCGACTGCAGAACCCTCTTTTCATGAAAGAACATCTTCCTGCCCCAAACAACAGGAAACCAGAATTCTAGAGACGAGGACAAACCAAATAGTGCCCGAGGTGTCATCATGATGGGCACCCACACAAGACCTCTACAGGCCACTTGGGAGGACTGACGGGTGCCTGGGTTCCCAAAGGTGACGGGGAGAACATGAACAGAAGGCGATCTGCTGGGTGCCAACCCCAGACGCACGCCCTTCCCCACCACTCCCTGTCCGGTCTCTACCACTGGCTTGTGTGAAAGCTGAGGTTTGGCCTGTTGTGTTCACCTGTCTCTGGCACCCAATATCCTGTCCAGCACATGTAGAAGCGCTCAAATAAAATACAGTGAATAAACGAGTTTGAGACAGTTGGATGGTTAAAAACTAGTACCACAAGCAGAAAAGGCAGTTTAAAAAAAAAAAAAAAAAGCTGTCCTGGAGGCAAGAGGGGCCAAAACAGAGAGATGACACAAACCCTGGGGTGTTGGGAATGACCTGGCTACTCCCCGGAGAGAGCATTCAGCAGAGACAAAGACGAGGCAGCTGACCCCCCACCCCCGCCCCCAGCAGCGCGGGAAGCTGACAGTCCTTTAAATCACTCGTGGCACTTTCTCCTTCACCTCGAACTGTCTCATCATCTGCCCTGGCGGCAAAGCGACCTGCAGAGCGGCATGAGGACAGCCGGGGAAGCGGCTGGCCCAGGAGCATCAGAGCTGGGAGAAGAAGATGGTGGTTTTCCGTGTTCCTGAAAAACAGACAGCATGGTACAAGACCTGATGCTGACCGAGGATGCCAGGTCCCCAGGTCTAAACGAGGTAACTGATGAGGTTTAAAGATGTAGGATAATTTTAAAAGAAAGACAGACAGAGAGAGAAGATGACTTTAGGCAGACCGAAAGGAAGGGAGTTAAATTCACTGAAGGCAGAATGAGTGTATTGGTGACGCTCTGGTTCAAATCCACTGCCAGAAAACATCTTGCGAGGAGAAGAAACAGCGATTTCTCTCTGTCAGTTAGAGAAACTTGATAGTAACGTTCTTCCTCCTGAGCAGAGTCTCTTGAGTTCACCAGGACCGAACTGCAGTGATCCCTGCACCTGGCTAGAGAAGGTACTCAGAAAATGCTTCCTCACCTGTATCCTGACTGCATTAAACTTCTAAGGGCTTTCGGCAGAGAAAAGACAGAAAATTTTGACTAAAACTAATGTTAAACATTGTATCAATTTTGGGGGGAAAAACCCATGGTACTGACATAATTTAGAGAGCATGATTTTGAGGGTGTGTCATACACGTGCACAGTGTCGCCACGATATTTCACTCTTCCGCATTAGAGAACCAGGGGCTACCCTACAAAATAGAAGGTATATTATTCTGTTTCTTGCATTGCTTCTTCATGAGTAAGCTTCAAGTTCAGTTTAGCTCACACTAATGTAGCATTCTACGGTATGATCAAAATAAAAAGTTATTAAAATCTGCCAAGAGAAACATAAAAGCCTGCCCACAAAGTGTGTGGTGACCCTGGCCTCGGCCCTCAGCCCCCTGGCCCGTCCTGCTGGCCCCAGGGACAGAGTGGCCTCACCGCCTGCCTGCTGGCCAGGACTCCCCTGGTGGGCCCTGAATGTCCCCTCTGGCCTGTCCCTGCCCGGGTCTGAGCTTCTACCCCTCGTGGCCAGGGGACTTATCCCCTCTTGCTTCCAGATGCTCCTAAATAACCCCGAGTGCCCAAGGCACAGACCCACCGAAGGCCACTATTCAGGCCACTGATGCCTGGGGCCACGGCATCCTCTCGGTGTCTGTGAGACCTGCAGACACAGCCTTGCCTTTCAGAGTGTTGGGCTGGCCTGTCCCCTCACCGCACCCCTACGCTCAAGGTTCTCGCTGCCCCAGAGGAAACGCTGGTCACAGTGACCTGGGAGCCTGCGGGTGCATAGAGTCTCTGATCCCCAGGGACAACACGCTCTGAAGGCCCTCCCCCTCCCAGGGACCCTCTCCTCCAGGGCCCTGCTCCTAGCAGAGGCCACACCTAGCAGCTCGGCCTAGATGGTCCAAGAGAGGAGCACTCCTGGACCCATCACGCGGGCAACACGGAGAGGTCCCTTGTCTCTTTTCCTTAAAGGCCTACAGGCTGGCATCAGACAGGGAGTTTTAAAAGAAATGCGAGTCTGAAGCGAGTATATCCAGGAGAAGACGGACGGCACTCCTCTCTGCCTCTGGGACCGGTCCTCCTTTGCAGACATCCCCCAATGGTCCAACTTTCATGACCAGTGTCTTCCCAGCTCCTCCGCAGGTTGGGGGGGTGGGGGGAATCACCTTTCCCTCTGCCCGGGGTTGGCATCCTCCCCTGCTGGCTGCAGAGTGGGCAGCTCAAGGCACTTGGCTTCCGGGCCTGGTCTCCCTGCTCGGCCGGGAGGCACCGGGCTGCGGCTCGTAGAGACCAGGCCCTCAGTCCCAGCGAGGCCACCAGCGTGGAGGCCGCCCGGCTCAGAGGGCGTCTGCAGTCACAGGGGGCTGGGGCTCGGGGGGCTCGTGGTAGTAGGGCTGGAAGGGCCTCTCGTGGCGGCACAGCTCCATGGCGCGGTAGGTGTGCAAGAGGAGGTGGGGGAAGCGGGAGGTAAAGTAGCGCACGAAGTCGTCAGGGAGGGCGCCCAGCGTCTCCTGCACCTCCTCGGGCAGCTCCCGGTAGTGGTGCTTCTGCAGACGGGCGGACACAGACACATGGTCAGCAGAGAGGAGCCCGTGGGACCCGGGCCAGACCCGCTCGAGGAACACAGACTGTGAAGCTTGCTAAAGGGACCACCCATCCACTCCCCAGTCTCTTCCCCTTCTTTGGGGGAGGCCTTTGAGGCTGGTGTGGGGAGACTAGGGAGGGGCAGTCAGGTGCAGAAAGGGCCCCCATAGAGGGACTTCATCAAGTGCTGTCCAGGCAGGGAGAGGGCACCGTGCAAGCCAGTGAAGGATGTGGTGACTGAGCCCGCTTCCCAGAGCACAGCTCCCTGCCCCAGCATCCCTGAAGAGAAGGCTCATCCAGGGGAAGGAACAGCTGCTAATGTGTCCAGTGCAGCCACGGCCGCCCAGCCTCTGTGAGTTCCTCACTCCAGAGTGGCCGGAGCACCCATGGGGAAGGGATACGAGGAGGGGGCTGTGCAGTGGCCCTGCCCAGCCCCACTGTGTGCCCTCGGCCCTCACCTTATTCCTCATGGCTCGGAGGAGATCTCGGACCGAACTGCCTTTATAGGTTCTGAATTTCCGCAGATCTAGAAAAAAAAAGAAGGGAGGCAATGTAACAAACCCACCAGATTCCAAAAGAAAACAGTTTCTGGGGCTCCTGGAGATGAAGCAATCTTAGGACAGAAACACGACCTAACTCCATCCTCATCGCAGATTTTCCCAATCTGAACCCGGTGTGGGGCGGCAGCGTTAGCCTGAATTCTGCCTCCCAGTCACGCCCGCAGTCAGAGACGGCCGCTGAGAGCGCCATGCATGTCACAAACCTGTCACTCTGAGAGACAAAGGGGGACACGCACCAGAGCAGTGGGGTGACCAGCTATCCAGACCACAGGAAGCCTCGGCCCCAGAAGTGGTATTGGAGCCCCAAGCGGCCTGGAGTTGTCGCTCCCACGCCTGCTTCTCAGAAGCGTTCACGAGAACCGCCTCTGCCCACAGGTGCCCGGGGAGCCTCGCGGTCACCTGTCTGCAGGGGAACGGTGATGTTCTCCCGCCAGTCCATCTTCACCACGGCCCGCCCGCCACGCTCCAGCTGCTTCACTATCGGGCCGTCCAGGGCCTCCTTCTCTATCCGGTCACTCACGTCCTGGGAGGGAGACAGGGCACCGGGGGACGGTCAGTGTAGAGGCGCCAAGGGCCAAGGATGGCCCGGCCACCCCTGCTTGAGCCGGGCAGCGAGGGTCCTGCCTGCTCCCCGGGAGCAGCCCCACCTGCCACTTGCTGAGGAGAGAGCCCCCGGCTCCACCACAGACGCGCGCCGTCCACAGACCCGCAGCACCTCGCCTGCCTGTCACCACACTACGTGCCACACAGGGCCACGTGTGCAATCTGTATTCACTGATGAACCAAGAAAAAGGTTCACTTGGATTGACACGCTGTGACTTCTGTGTGCCCACACACACAAAGCCATGACTGATGGGGGGAGGTTTATCATTCTTCAATCAAACAATTAGAAAAAAACAGGAAGCCAAGACTTCTTTCAGAGGAGAAAAGCCAGTGACAAGAGCATCGGGTCTAAAGGCCCCAGCTATGGACCCAAATCCTGCTCTGTGTTTGCGGGGTGCACCTGACCACGGGCCTCTCGGAGTCCGCATCAGTGAGACAGGTCCACCGAGAAGCCTTGTGGGGAGCACAGCCTTCATCTTTGACGAAGATAGAATCAGACCGGCTGACTGTCTAACTTGCAGTTGCAAAAGGAAAGCCTTGGGGGGAACTGATGGTCAACTTGGGTACATGGGGGGCTTCCCTGGTGGCTCAGTGGTAAATAATCCTGTAATGCAGGAGATGCAGGAAACAGGGGTTTGATCCCTGGGTCGGGAAGATCCGCTGGAGGGGGGCATGGCAACCCACTCGCGCATTCTTGCCTAAAGAATCCCATGGAGAGAGGAGCGTGGTGGGCTTCAGTCCATAGGGTCGCAGAGTCGGACACGACCAAAGCAACTAAGCATGCGCTTGAGTACATGGGGGCACCTGGAGCTGAACCTCAGAGATGGCACAGCTTCTGATACGGACGGAAGCCTGTATGTTCACAAGACATGCGACTGGAGATACTAAGAACTTACATCTCAACCCGGGGTGTGGTGAAGTTCCCTTTGCATGAGCTTTATTCCTGCTCTACATCTTATCATCAGCCAAGTGACCTGGCTAATCTGGAGGTCCCTTGAAGACGTCTGCCCTCAGACATAATGTCACTGCATTCTTAGACTACAGTGTGATGTAGACATAAACACTTATGTGCACTGGGAAACCGAAGTGCGACTCGCTTTACTGCAGTATTTGGCTCATCGCCAGGGTCTGGAGCCGGGCCTGCAGTACCCCTAGGTCTGCCTGCACGAAGAAAATATACTGAGGTGCCAACTGTGGTTCTCTTTCGGTTGTGGGATTATGGGTCATTTGTTTCATTCTTCGCTCTTTGCTATAGTTTCTAGAAAGAAACGGGCAAAGTTAAATGAATATTTTTGATGAAGAAAACAAACATCTCCACCTGGAAGAACTGGAGCTGCTTTTCCAGGCTCCAGAAGAAAGGGTGTTTCAGCACATGCTTCGCTGACGGGCGCTTCTGGGGGTCCATGGCGATCATCTTCTCTATTAACTCCCGGGCAATGACGTCCTCTGCAGAGGAGGAAAACAGACACACAGCTCGTTATGACCAGCCTCAAGCTGCAAGCAAATAAATACCCAAACCTTAACAGTCTGCATCCCTGTGACTCAAGGTTCTGCTGACAAGTGAAAATCACTCAGTCGTGTCTGACTCTTTGCAACCCCATGGACTATACAGTCCATGGAATTCTCCAGGCTAGAAAACTGGAGTGGGTAGCCTTTCCCTTCTCCAGGGGATCTTCTCAACCCAGGGAAAGAGCCCAGGTCTCCCGCATTGCAGGCAGATTCTTTACAAGCTGAGCCACAAGGGAAGCCCAAGGATGCTGGAGAAGGTACCCTATCCCTTCTCCAGCAGATTTCTCCAACCCAGGAATCAAACCGGGGTCTCCTGCATTGCAGGCAGATTGTTTACCAACCGAGCTATCAAGGAAGCCCTGATAGCTACTGACAGAAACCCATTCCAGTAACATAAGACTTCGGCTAAAAAGGAGAGACCTCATCACGCAGTTAATGAAAAGGAGTGATCCGAAATACCCGCTACCAGAGTTTGGGTGACACTTCCTGCCTCCACACGCTGGGCTGTGGGCCACCAGGGTGACGCACTGGCTGAATGTGGATGGACGTGGTAGAGAGTCAAGATGAAGGTTAAAAATGGGCGTGCTTTCCCTGGTGGTCCAGTGGTTGAGAATCCGCCTGCCAATGCAGGGGACGTGGGTTTGATCCCTGGTTTGGGAACTAAGAGTCTACACGCCACAAGGTAACTAAACCTGTGCGTCACTGTGCCCTAGAGTCTGTGCTCCACGACAAGAGAAGCCACGGCAACGAGAAGCCTGTACACCACAACTAGAGAAAGCCCATGCGCAACTAAGACCACCCAGTGCAGCCAAAAACAAATCAATAATAAGAAAAGAGCATGCTGCAAAATACTATGTGCTATTTAGCTCCGTTTTTTATAAAAATATGAATATGTGTCTAGAGAGATGATCGGAATACTGTGTACAAAGGTACTGATAGCCGTCATTCATCACTGTGTGACGGATCGATGAGCCTTGATGCTAATCTGTTTTGTCTCCAGGGAATAAGGAAAATTAATCCATGAACAAAATTGTAAGATAGTTTAAATCTTTTTAAAAGGCAGGAGTAGGTGTCACAAGCCAATTACTATGTGGGAAGCCCTTCAGTCAGGCAGAAAAGCTTGTCCTCATGCCTGGAGAGTGAGTACCCAGATCATCTGTTCCTAGACCAGGTGACCCCCTGACTGCCAGCCCACACACAGAGCCCAGTTTATGGAGCATGGCCCTTCTGTCTCCCTGAACATCGGGACAGGAAGGTACCTCAAATTGTTTAGCCCTCAGGAGTCACAAACTGGAAAACAGAGGTCCCCAAACGGGCCTTGCCCAGGTCACAGAGGTTGTCATGTGACCTCAGGAACCTGGGAGTTACTTGGCTTCAGGACACCCCACCCAGCCCTCCACCAGCTCTGGACCGAGTCCTTGGTTCACTGAGGCCCACTGGGCGAGCAGCTGGAAAGAAGGCCCTCTGGGGGCTCAGAGACAGCACCACCCCCGCCCACAGGGGCTGCTCCCGAGCCCCTGACTCTGCCACCTGCTCACCATACTTCTTGGGGTACAGGCAGTCAAGCCCTGCCCACCCCTCCTCAGCTCCAACTCACCATGCTTCTCTGGGTGCAGGCAGTCAAGGCTGTAGGCACCCAGGAGGATGTTGGCCTGGCGTTGCAGGGACTTGCCAAAGGGGTGGCTGCCCTCAGATATCACGTAGTAGAAGACGCAGCCCGCGGAGAAGATGTCCACCGTGTAGGTCTGAAAAGAAACGAGGGGCGTCAGATGCTCTGGAGGGTGAGGGAGTTCTCATTCTCACCTAGCAGCAGAGGTGCAGCTGCTCGGAGCAGTGCTGGGTGTGGAGAACTGGGCTCTGGAGCCAAAGTGTGGGACGCTGGCTCCACCACTGGCCCCCGGAGGCCCCGGGCCGCTCTGCACCTCAGCATTCACGACCCTGAAGTGAGGATGAGCCCACGGGGCTGCTGTGAAGATTAGCTGCGTCCTTGCTGCTAGTCATTCTTTACCCAACCAGCTCGTCACTCCTTGAGGGCCGGGCTGCCTTTGCATCCCTGTAGTACCCCAGGTACGTGCATACAACAGGTCTTAACCTTTGTTAATAAATGAAATACAGCTTTCGGAGGGAATTCCCTGGCAGTCCAGGTTAGGACTGCGTCTCACTGCTAAGAGCATGAGTTCGATTCCTGGTCAGGGAACTAAGATCCTGTGTGCTGTGTGGTTAGGCCAAAAAAAAAAAAAAAAAAAAAAAGTGTTTCATTCAAAAACGGCTCCAGAAAGTGATTATTTGACAAGTTTCCAGTGCATTCACTTTAATGTTATCTATTAACATGTCTTACTTATCCCATGAAACCATTCTGTGTGTAGAGATGAAACCGGTGTGTGTGTGTGACTTCTAGCTTGGTCTACGTGGGGTGTAACACTGGGGTGTAACCCAAGCACGGCATGGGTCCCTCACGCCAGGCCCCACCACTTTGATTTTCCACCAGATGACGTGGGGCTCTAGTGAGAGAGTCAGGAGCTGGTCACCTTCCTCACCGGAGAAAACACACCCTTCACAAGAGCCTCACGAGGTGAGCGGAGCAAACGTCACCATCCCCAGATGAAGATACAGGCAGAGCGGTTCGATGACAAGCCCAGGGTCACTGCTGGGGAGTGACCAACCAGGGCAAGACGCAGGTCTTATTGCCAAGTCCAATAAATAACTCTGTAGTCAGAGCGTTCCTGGTGATACATTCAGTACAGGAGGAACAAGTCCACCAGCCACTTCCCGCCTCCTCAGGGAACAGCCGATGTTCCGTTTTCCGCAGCCTGTGCTGCCGGTGTCCCCAGCATCCCACCCCGATGCTGCCCCGGGGGCTCCTGTCCTGCATGCTGGCCCCTCTGCCTCCAAACTCCAGAGCTCACCTCTAGGCTCAGTTATGCTCTTTCCCAAACTCATTTCTGCCTCTGGTCCTTGTAGTTTAAATCCTCTGTAAGCTGATAAAATACACATGCTGCCAAGTCTGAGGTAAGTTGAGTCTTTGGTAAGACTTGATACGAGAAAGTTACTACAAAAATTGCTGTGGGATTAGATGTGGGAGACTCAGCTGTGAGCTAGACGGGACATAAATAGCTTGAGGCTAGGATTCCTCTCTCAAATCACTCAGGGGGTTTAAAACGTCTGAGTCGCAGTGCAGAAGTCACAGAAGGCATTGTGAGCATGCTTTATGCAAGAGAGGAAATCAGCAACTCCATTCAGTTGGACCCAAAGTCAAAAAAAGATATATGGCAAAACCAATACAATATTGTAAAGTTAAAAAATAAAATTAAAAAAAATAGATTAAAAAAAAAAGGCATTCCCAATTTTACAAAACAATCAATAAAACAAAAAAAAGACCTTGTTTTACAGCAAAGATTTCTCTTACTTAGAGAGCCATGTTACTTAAATTTAAAATTAAATGTTTACAGTGTATATGTATTTTCTTATGATTCTCTATCGTAACTGACTTTTTTGATTAACAGACCAACTGCTGGTCCCCAGTGAAATAAGACGGCTCTGCCGCATCTTATCTATTTTAGGATGGCTGATCCCATCCAAGTCTGCTCAGGGAAGTGTCGGATAATCCTTCAGGGTCTTGGTGAGCTAGAAAGCAAGGTGCTCGGACACGCCTGGGCTCTTAGCAAAAGAACGAAGAACCCAGCTCAAAGAGGCTCCAGTTGGGCAAATCTGGAACAATTTGAGTATCAAAAGGAACGGGAGCTATTTTCACAGACGTTTAAGAAACATCTGATGAAGCTCAACTTTCAGGAACCAAGGACTGCCAGAAAATATTAGCCTCTACATTAAGCATTTAGATGCTTACCTGAAATCTGCCTTGTACAAAGGAATAGTATGGATAAATTGAACTGCACATTTTTTTAAAACTTGATTGCTATTAAAGCAGAAATTATAAGGTTGTTAAAAAAAAAAAGGGAATAGGAACAAAACAATTAAGACTACACCGGGTTATATTACTATTTTTTTTTTTTTAATCCATGAGTCCATAGTGACGTAAAAAAAAAATAGAAAGGGCATAGAAAAATGTCAGCTAATAAATGTAGAATTTCAACTGAATGGAGTGATTCAGGCAAGGGATGCCAACGCATGCTGAATCATTACCTGAGTGACTGTTGGTATCAGGATACTGACATTCTGCCAGGGTGTTGCCCCACACGGTCCTGGCAAAGGGGATATGCCGCTGTTAAACACCTGTGCCAGGTGGGCCAACTCGGCATCACCAGCAGGGGTACAGTAATAGTAATGGTACAACCTGAGTGTGGCTGTTCTTGTCCAAAACACTTAATTTGAATCCAACTGAACCTTTAGACCTACTTCTAGTCCACAAGAAATATAAGGAATAGATGGGCAAATTCAACATCACCAAGAGGAAATGGGTGAGTGAATCCTGAGTGGGGCGTTCTACAGAGAAGCATCTGGACTCCTCAGAGAGCCACTGTCATGGGGCAGAAAAGGTGGGAGAACCGTGTCAATTAAAGGAGAGAAAATCAGGGACTTCCCTGGTAGTCCAGTGGTTAAGACCCCACACTCCCAATGTAGGGGGCCTGGGTCTGACCCCTGGTTGAGGACCTGTTCAAATGCCATGCAACAAACACCCTTGGTTGGGTCCTGGTTGACAAAACCCAGCTCTATAACAGACCTCTGGGGAACAACTAGGGAAACTTGAATATGGATTGAATACTAGGCATTGTGGAAACAGTATTAGTGGTTGAGCTGTAATCGTGGTGAGGTGGTTAGGAGGTAGAATGTACTTGTCTTTGGGAGACAAGTGCTAAAGCATTAAAGGGTAAAGGGCTGGGAGGCCTGCCACTTACATGCAAGTAGTTTCAGGGACAGAGAGAAAGTGAAAAATATTGACAGATGCTGAACTGAGGTAGAGGTGCAGAGGCACCTACTGCTCTCAATTCTCTGTATTCTCAAAACAGAAAGTTGGAAAACCAAAAATTTTAAAAAGAATGAAAACTGGAAGTCTGCTCACCTTATGCTAGCCCTGATTTCCCAGTTTCCCAAAATAGGCGGAAAGTGATTGGAAGAGTAGAAGGGAAGAAAAACAGACCAGGGCCCAGCAGACAATGGTAAGCTGGCAGCACGTGCTGCTGGGAGAGTAGCTCTTTGCTAAAGAAACCTCCCTCTCCAGCAGTGAGCGCTGCAGCCCGTCGGCAACTGGAGCTTCTTACTCCCGAAGGTACAAGAGGCTGGCTCCGCGGTTTTCACAGAGTCGTGCCCTTTACTCACGGGGTTCTCCTTGCAGTCTTCGCTCAGCATCTCTGGGGCGATCCAACCTTCGGTGCCCGGCACCCCCGAGCGGCGGCTGAAGCTGTGCCTGCCCACAGCCAGCTTCTTGCAGAGGCCAAAGTCGGAGATCATGGCCTTGATTCTGCCGTGCGCGTTGGGCATGGAGAGGAGGATGTTGTGGGGCTTCAGGTCTCTGTGAACTAACAGAACAGCCCAGGTTAGTCCACTTCTTCCACCATGGGGATGCGCCCTCCTCAGATTCCCGAGAGACCCGCTGCTGCCTCTAAAGCTTCTAGTCTTCAAATGTGAAAGTCCTCGGGTTTGTAGACAACTGGGACCCCAGGCATGCGGCAAAGAGCTTCAACAGAGGCGAGGCCACCTGGGCAAGTCATCTCCCCGCCTGGCAAGGGGGGGCTTCTCACCGATGTTGAGGGAGTGCAGGTGGGCCAGGCCCGAGGTGGTCTGCTGCAGCAGGGTAATGGGCTCCAGGCCGAGGTGGGCGAAATCCTTCTGTTCCACGTACTGCAAGAGACACAAAGGCGGGGTCACCGCATGGGGCCCCCGGGGCTCAGCTCCTCAGCACACTTCTTTCACTCTCTCTTTTTAAAAGTGATTCAATTTTATTTAGAAACACTCTGCCTGAAGGCTTTTGCTTTAATTAACATCTGGTATTGGGTCAGTTTGTTTTCTTTTATCATATTTTAAGAAAGAAATGAGAATTTTTACTGACAGTGTTTTCTACTTCCATCTTTTCCAGCAGACTTTCTCCTGAAGTTATAAGCTACCTTAAACAAGCAAACAAGGCTCCAGTTTACTAGTTTATAATGAGATGATGAGAGGGTAAAAAACCCGAGTCCATTGCCTCCTACAGTAAACTCGACGATGAGGCCAAATGATACTCAAACAGTTTTACAGCCTTGAAACTGAGCAAAAGGGATTCGATGGATGATCTTAATGATTCCAGTCATCAACTAGCATCCTCCTAGCCCACACCAGCCCTGAACAGCGATGAGAGGAAGGACTAACCATGTTTCCTGGAAGCCAAGAGGGAGAGAGATGCCACCTGCAACCAAAGACTTTACCTGGCAGCTGAGGGGACCACACAATTAAAGTTTGGGTGGGGACTTCCCTGGGTGTCCAGGGGCTAAGACTCCAAGCTCCCAGTGCAGGGGGCCCGGATTGGATCCCTGGTCAGGGAACTAGATCCCACATGTCACAACTACAGATCACACGTACAGCAACTAGGAACTGGTGCAGCCAAGTAACTAAACAAAAAAAGCTGGGGAGATGAAAACATGCTATATTCTACTGCTTGTGGCTAAATGCGTACAAACGGTACATTTAAAATGAACATATGTTAATGTAACCTTAATCAAGCTAATAAAAGTAAATAAAAAACAACACAAAAACAGCAGGCAGTTCCTAAAACCGCGCCAGAGCTGCGGGGAGCGGGACCGGAGCACCCACCTCCTGCAGCGTGGCCGCGCACAGCTCGATGGCGATGTACTGGAACTGCCGGTCCCTCTCAGTGCAGAAGTAGCGGATCACATTCGGGTGTTCGTCCGACTCTCGCAGCAGCTGGACCTCACGGTCCGCGAAACTGAAACACTCGGGCAGGATCCTCTTGACTGCCACGTCACGGTTGTCAAACATGCCCCTGCCGGACGAGGAGGGGAAGGCGGGCTGAGGAAATACCCAGCGAGCACTGGGCCCGCGGGGCTCCTTCCACCGAAGCAGCGGCTGCCTCTGCAGCCTCACGGCCCACGGTGTCCCGACCCACCACCTGGAGACCCCGTGGCCATCACTACCCTCCCAGGGGGAGCTCTTCTGTCTGGTCACCGTGATGACCCCCTGTGCCCCGGGAGCTGATGGGAGCTCCCACGTGAGGCCGTGGGGGTCCGCGGCTCTCCAGGCCACTCACCGGTACACGATTGTGCCCTCAGCTCCATGACCCAGGACATCCTTTGGACAGAAGGAGATTTTCCCAACTATCACCATGCTGGTCTCCTCATCTGGGTCAAAACAGGGAAAAGAACAGACGTGACCTAAAGAACCTTGAGGCCAGAGTGGCTGCGAGCTCCCTGATCTCAGATCGAGGGATGAGAATTCAGAGGTTTTACGGCCCTGGGGCCCTGGTAGGCAGGAGCCCCTGGGCCTGCTCCCCACGCTAGCCCAGGGCCGCCTCCTCCCTCAGTCTCCACCCTTTGTTCCTGCTTTACATTAATCACTGTAAGGACGGGAGCGTGGAGACAGGGCTTCTCTACAGGTCAGCCTAAAGGTCTGTACCTGAAACACTCGGGTAGTGGCGGGGGCGGGGGCATGTGAAGCAGAGAGGCCAGTAGTCGAGTCTCCAGCCTGAGACCCAGGACTCTGGGGTCTCCTGCCCTGGTCCTGCGTCCATCCCCCCAGAACATCAGCCCCGACGGCCAGCCTGAGCCCACCTCCCCGAGGGAAGCGGCTCCACGGCTGCACGTGTATGCATGCTCACTGGCCAGCCTGGGGGATGCTCTCGACCTGGACGCCAGGGCAGCTCGGTCAGCAGCAACTACCAGCCCCAGCAGAGTGAGACGGAGGGAGGGGTGCCACGGTGGCCCCTGGGAAAGAAGCCATCTGAGGGGGAGAGGCTGAGCGATGGGGCAGAAGCTCAGCCCCCAAGTGGGGGGGAGGGTGGGAAGGGGTGAGACCTCAGCAGACCCTTGGGAACGTCATAAACCCGTGGAGACCCCCAGGAGGCGCGGGGGGGCTCTGTGGTCCTCAGGCTGTGTTTCCACGAAAGAGAAGATGGCAGCTCCCTTTACCCTCATCGTCCTGCTCCAGGAAGGGGCTGGTGACAGCCTTGGAGGTGGAGCCGGTGGAGTGGAGCGAGTGGTTGGAGGCTCGGGGGGATGTGTTGGGGCTGCTGGTGGCCGAGCTCTCCGAGTACTGGCCGGATGAGTCCTGGAGCTCGGCGTCCTGTGCCGCATCCCCGGGCGGGTGGAAGGGCAGCTGCTGCTGCTGCAGGAGCTGGATCTTCTCCAGTTCCTTCTGGAACTGCTGGTGCTGGAGCTGCCGCTGCTGGTGGATGCTCTGGGAAGAGAAGCACACGCCCAGGCCAGTGCAGCCGCTCCCCCGGCGGAGAGGCGGGTGTGGGAGGACAGGCTGCCTATGGCAGAGGAGCAGGCAACACGACGTGACCCCGGGGGCGGGACGCGACTGGTAAGAAGGCAGCAGGGGGCAGAATCGGGTCAAGGACTGGATGGAGGTCTTCCTGCCTGTCAGACTTCCTAGGACAGCCCATTCCCCCAACTGGAGGGGCCGGCAGCGGCAGCTGAGGAGGGATTCTGATGTAAGTGGAGGACTCGGCCAGGTGGAGGGGGTTCCATTCAATTCTACAGTTCTGGGACTTTTATGAAATTCTGGGGGAATTCTCTGGTGGTCCAGAGGTTAGGACTCAGCTTTCACTGCCGAGGGTGCAGGTTCAATCCCTGGTTAGGGTGTGTGCTAAGTTGCTTTAGTCGTGTTGGACTCTCTGCGACCCCATGGACTGTAGCCTGCTGTCCATGGGATTCTCTAGGCAAGAATACTGGAGTGGGTTGCTGTACCCTCCTCCAGGGGATCTTCCCAACCCAGGGATTGAACCTGCATCTCTTACGTCTCCTGCATGGGCAGGTGGGTTTTGTTGTTTTTTTTTTTTACCATTAGTGCCACCTGGGAGTGTAGCCAAAAGAATTAAAATCATGAAAGCCTGAAGATTGTTGCAAGAGTGAAACCAAACAGGAAGAATGGGTACCAGGTGTCTGAGAGCACAGCAGGCACGGGGAAGACCTGGCCGTGCTGTCTACCATGGCCATGCACTTGGCGGAGGTTCGTGCAAAGATCGGCAGCAGCGCAGAGGCGAGGACGCTGGGGCTGAGACGTGGGGAGCCTGGCAGAGGTCAGGCTCCCAGTTCATCCCGCCGCCTTCCCCATGCCCACACTCCTCTCATTTAGTCTGAACAACACATTCCATCCTCGTTTGAAGTGGCAGCGACTGTGATTATTAACTGTCTCCATGCGTGGGAAGGTGAGTGTAAGGATGGGTGTGTAGCCAACACTCTCCTGGGAGTTTTCTGTAGAGCTCGCTCTCTCTTTTTCAACTTGGGTTGAAATTCTGGAAATTCCATCTAGTAGCTGGGTTACCTTGGGAGAGTTACTGAACTTCCCAGAGTATAGTTTCTTTCTTTGTGGTTAGGGGATAAATAGGGTTTCCCTGGTGGCGCTAATGGTAAAGAATCCACCTACCAAAGCAGAAGACCCAAGAGATACATGTTTGATCCCTGGGCTAGGAAGATCCCCGGAAAAGGAAATGGCAACCCATTCCAATATTCTTGTCTGGGAAATCTCATGGACAGACCATGTCCCTTGGCTTGTGGGATCTTAGTTCCCTGACCAGAGATGGAACCCAGGCTCTGGGCAGTAAGAGAGCAGAGGCTTAACCACTGGACTGCCAGGGAATTCCCATGTGTAGTCTTAAAAAAGAAAATACAGTTAAGTATTAAAATGATCGGCAAGCAAGGTTTCCAAATCAGTTTTTACAGTCAAACTGTAAGTTGTAAGTACAAAACTGTAATTTCCTGAGAAGTGAGCATCTGTTTGATTACAATGTTTTTGAAGGAAAGCCAATATTGACTCTTAAGTGGGAACAGAAGCGTATTTGCTTGTTTGTTGCCTTTGTCTGGACCTCACTGACAGGCAAAGGTTCAGAAACATGTGGGCAGGGGTCGGGGGCGGGAAGGAGCAGAGCCTTACCAGGGGGTAGGTGATGATGAAAGCCACCCAGCCGATGAGCAGGAAGGTGCTCAGGATGATGGTGGCCATGTCCTTGAGCATGGAGTCCACAGGGGCCTCGGGCTTGGCAGGGGCATGATCGAACTTCTCTTCCACGTCCGGAGAAACCGTGGTAGGTGCGTTTTCTGAAGTCTGGTCAACCAGGTCAATGGCCTTGTGTGGGAGAGAGTGGCAACATCACCGCTCAGTTTCCAGCCAGATATAAAAGAGCCAAACAATCAGGAGAAGCCACGACTCAGCTCAGATGTGAGTGGGGTTTGGGAGAATGGATACATGTGTATGTGTGGCTGAGTCCCTTTGCTGTCCACCTGAAACTAGTACAACACTGTTAATCGGCTATACTCCAATACAAAATAAAAAGGTAAAAAAAAAAAAGAGAGAGGCCATGATTATTTATGAGGAATGACTATGCTGTGAAATATGCTGGATTATTTTTAAGGCCCACCCAAGACCACAAAGCCAGATAACTGTTGCCCTTTTCAAAGCAACTGCCTTGAGAGGCCATGTGCTATTGCAGTGACGGAATCATTACTCAAAAAAACGGTTTTTAGAGAAATACTTTTGAAAGTGCCTTCACATGCAATATTCTTTCGAAAATCCTTATTAAAGGCAAAACCCTCCTTGGATAGTAGATTTGCTGTTTGGGGAAACTCTGAAATCATCGGTAACAAGTCTGGTAGAAAGCTGGTGGTCCACTTGGTAACATTTCACATTAAAAAGGAAAACACACAATCACACGATCTAGGAAGTAATAAAGCAGCTTTCCAACATTGCTTGTAAACTTTCAGTGCGACTCCAAGCACAAAACCATTTATTCAAACAGTCCACTGTATTTCAAAGTTTTTAAAAAGCATTAGGGTCCTTTGTTAAGCCCCAAATTAACTCAGATAAAGTGGAGTTTTTGCTCAAACTCTTCAGAAACTCTAGGACTTCTAGAAAAATGCATTGATGTTCTAGAACATCTAGTTTTCCAGTCATGCTTCAATTATTTGCTGGATGAGATAGACACACAGCCTCCTTGGCACCCCCATGCACTCACGCCTCCCTCCCCTTCCCTCGGGCCCTCCGCCGCCTGCAGGGGGTGTGCGGGTGGCCTGGCTGGTGGCAGCTGAGGAATGTTTGCTGACCATGTGACCAGAGACAACACCACTCATTTGGTTATATTTACTCAAGTGTGTTTGTTTTAAAAAGTTAGTCTTAATACCAGACAAACGCACGCCAGAGTATTTTAATGGACTTTCAAAGGACTCTTTGCTCAAGATGGAACGATTATATAGGAAAATCTCCATGACAACCATCTCTGGGTGTTAGATTAAGGGTATTGTTTAATTTTCTTTTTAAACTTTTGTTTTCTAGGTGTTTAATAACAAATATGCTGGGCTTTACTCAGATCAAAATCAGATCCAGATTTTAGGGCCCTGATCCCTCTCCAACCTGGCTGCCTCCAGAGACAAGGGACAACTCAGCACGTCCCAGAATCTTAAACGTCCACGTGATTTTCTTTCCGTTTCCCTCTGGACAAAAATCTAAATCTCTAACGTGAATTTGATATGATCACAGCCCTCCCCCCACATCAGCCAGTTACTCCCCTCTTTCTCTGGCCCTGCCCACAGGCCCTTCTCAGTCATAGGACCCCCACCGGCAGGGCTGCAGTATCCTCCAAGCCAGAACGGCCTCTGGACCCCGACCCCCAGCTCCCACCCTCCTGCAGCCTCCACACCTGCTCTGTGCCCAAGGCTGCGCTCACGGGTGGAGCGATGGTCTCCCCGTCCCTGGCTTCCACCAGCAGATGAGAGAGGGCTGGAGTTCTGTGGGGCTGCCAAGTGTCTTCGCTGGAGCTCCAGGCTCCACTCCCTCCCCACTGGCTTCAGGCTCAAGTATGCTCCGAGCACCCCAGAACTGCCCATGGTGTGAAGGAAACCCCCCTCGAATCATCCTAGTTTGGGTGGTCGTCTGCTTCCAGCTGAGACCCTGAGAGCAGGCTTCATTTACCCGGGCTCAGGAGGGTGACCTGAGCCGAGTCGGGTGGGCTTCCCGAGTGCCCCACACCCACCCAGGCGCCCTGGGTCCCCGCCAGACCGAGCAGCCAGAGCAGGCCAGTCCTGGCTGGAGAGCACCTCAGTCTCCCACCTGCTCTCTCTGCCAGCTCTCCTTTCACTGCGGGGCCTGGAACATGGCTCCTGTGCAGTCACCTGACCATGTCGCCCATGGCTCCCCGCTGGGCATCCTACAATCCCGTCAGGCTGCCTCCTCAGCCCCAGAGATGGACGCACAGGGTTCCTGCTCCGGGCCTGCACCTCTGCCTGCGTCCCTCCGGCACGCCCACCACCTCTCCCACAGGCCCCCTCCCTGACGTCAGTCCTCAGCACTTTGTCTGCTGTGGATTCTCCTGCACCCCTGCCCCTCCTGAGTGGACTGCAGGCCCTAAAGGCAGGACAAATGCCTTATCGCCCAGCCTCTGACTCGGGGCCGGTGCCTGCCTGTCCACGTCCCCACTCACCTCCTCAAAGCTCTTCTTCTCCGAGTCGGCGGGAATCACGTTCTCCCGGTGTTTGGGCAGGTTGTTGGGGAAGCGCTCCAGCATTTTGGTGGATGCAGACAGGGGGGTTTCATGGTGTCCTGCGAGAGGAAGCGTGGCCTCTAATGAGAATGGTTTCCCCATGCGGCAGTCGCACTTGACGCTCAGCTGAGACATCAGTCGCCACCCAGAGAGGGGCCCGCGATGCAAGTGCTCACGTGTGTAAAGGGAGAGAAAGTGAGAGCTGGGGACTGGAGGAACTCCACCAAGACAGAGCTTTTACCTTCCAAGGCCATGAATGCAGTATTCTGAATCTCACAATAAGGAGCAAAGACGTGGCCCTGTCATGAGAAGGACTGGGATGTCCAGGACACATTCAGAGCAAGGCACAAGTGTGCACATGCGTGTGTGTGTGTGTGTGTGTGTGTGTGTATGTGCTCAGTCGTGTCCAACTCTTTATAATCCCATGGACTACAGCCCGCCAGGCTCCTCTGTCCATGGGATTCTCCAGGCAAGAATACTGGAGTGGATTGCCATTCCCTTCTCCAGGGGATCTTCCTGACCCAAGGATCGAACTCAGGTGTCCTGCATTGCAGGTGGATTCTTTACCATCTGAGCCCCCAGGGAAACCCCCAAGAACTAGTCTGAGCTATGTATACTGCTCATCTGGAGAAATCCCCTTGAACTCTCTCTCTAGGTCAGTTCTCTATCTACACCGTCAACACTGCTCATTAAGGGAAGCCTAGGTCTGTTTTGAGCCACCATCAAGTTCCCCTCATCTTTCAAGGAACACTGAGATGGCAGGATTTCCTGAACTGGTTGCCTGCTTCAGACCTCTGACTCATACTTGCCCGTGGGGCCCAGGGAACCCGGGAGTGTCTCCAGGTACCTCTGAGGCTCGGGAACAGGAGACCCTCAAGCTAAGAGGAGTGAGGTTGCCCCTCCACATGCCACCCTGTGCTGTGGCGCTCTGCCTGCTGCTCTCATGGTTTCAAGCCCTGCCCCTTGGCCCGGCACCTCCCAACACACTGTGATGAGCCCGAATCCCCTCTTCCGCCCACAGTCCTTATAAACAGGCCTTCCCCTAGCGGAGCCTTTAGCAGCATCACGGAGGGCACTCTGAACCTGCTGTGCTACAAATGTGACCGTGAGATCCTGAAACATTTCTGTGCAAAAAGGCCCTGGTCGTCTGATTTTCCAAAAGAGCCACGAAGACTTTTTTCTGGATCCTTCATGGTCTCATGTATATATTTCCTCAGTTTCCAGTAACCTTTTTTTTTTTAAATTTTATCTTTGGCTGGGCTGGGTCTTTGTTGCTATGCTTGGGCTTTCTCTAGTTGTGGGGAACAGAGGCAGTGTGTGGGCTTCTCTCTGGGATGGGTTCTCCTGTTGCAGAGCACAGGCTCTAAGCGCATGGCCCTAGCAGTTGTGCACGGCTTTAGTGGTCCCAAGGTACGTGGGATCTTTCTGGGACAGGGATCGAACCCATATCCCCTGCATTAGCAGGCGGATTCTCAACCATTGGACCCACAGGGAAGCCCAGTTTCCAATAATTTTTTCATTCTTAACCACTGGTAGACAGTCAATGCAACCCGTAACTGCTATATAAAACCAAGTGGCCCCGTGATTTTAATGGCCTCTGCCCATCAGTTCTTTTTTTCCTCTGCTTTGGGCCCATTCACAACACGCTTTCAAATACATCTGTTCAGAAAAAGGGGTAGAATTATTTTGTTATCTCCTATACGCCGGATTGGAAGAAACACAAACTGGAATCAAGATTGCCAGGAGAAATATCAATAACCTCATATATGCAGATGACACCACCCTTATGGCAGAAAGTGAAGAGGAACTCAAAAGCCTCTTGATGAAAGTGAAAGAGGAGAGTGAAAAAGTTGGCTTAAAGCTCAACATTCAGAAAACGAAGATCATGGCATCCGGTCCCACCACTTCATGGGAAACAGATGGGGAAACAGTGGAAACAGTGTCAGACTTTATTTTTCTGGGCTCCAAAATTACTGCAGATGGTGACTGCAGCCATGAAATTAAAAGATGCTTACTCCTTGGAAGGAAAGTTATGACCAACCTAGATAGCATATTCAAAAGCAGAGACATTACTTTGCCAACAAAGGTTCATCTAGTCAAGGCTATGGTTTTCCCTGTGGTCATGTATGGATGTGAGAGTTGGACTGTGAAGAAGGCTGAGCGCCGAAGAATTGATGCTTTTGAACTGTGGTGTTGGAGAAGACTCTTGAGAGTCCCTTGGACTGCAAGGAGATCCAACCAGTCCATTCTGAAGGAGATCAGCCCCGGGATTTCTTTGGAAGGAATGATGCTAAAGCTGAAACTCCAGTTCTTTGGCCACCTCATGCGAAGAGTTGACTCATTGGAAAAGACTCTGATGCTGGGAGGGATTGGGGGCAGGAGGAGAAGGGGACGACAGAAGATGAGATGGCTGGATGGCATCACCGACTCAAGGGACCTGAGTTTGAATGAACTCCAGGAGTTGGTGATGGACAGGGAGGCCTGGCGTGCTGCGATTCATGGGGTCGCAGAGAGTCGGACACAACTGAATGACTGATTTGATCTGATCTGATGCCCATTATTTGGTAAAAATAATAACCAGAAGAAGAATGGAACAAAGAGTCAGGATGAACAAAGAACAACAAGGCCTGGACGACGGCAAAGGGACCCATGGGGCTCCAGGACATCTAGCTTCCTCTCTGTGATGCCCAGTTACGCGGCCCCTTGGTGTGTAAAGGGAGAGATGACACCCGAAGGCAGTGAGTGTGACCGATGAAGGCAGAGGTGACAGAAGCTGTGTCTCTGGCGAGCGTCCCAAGTAACTAGAGTAATCCCCCATCCAGATGCCACCGCCTGGCTGCCTCCCAGGTCTGCAGGCTCCGAGGTGGCTCCACCTCCCTTTCCTGGCGCCCCAGGTCTGACCTCTCTCTGCCCTGGCCCCAGTCTGCACGAGCACTGGGAGAGAATGATGGGGAGAAAGTTCATCAGCCCCTGTACTGCACCCGCTCTGGGGCTTGGAGATGGCAGAATCGGGGAGTAGACGCCACAAAGGAAGGGCAAATCTGATTAAGAAAACTCCGTCTTGCTCTAATTACTTGGGATGCTCGCCAACAGCTCCTGTCACCTCTGCCTCCCTCGGTCGCACTGACTCACAGGGGCCTCCAGCCTGGGGGCCAGCAGGGGTGGCAGCAGAAACGGAAGAGAAGGGGAAAGGGACCATCGCACACCCCCGGGACTTCTGCCTGCTGCGGCTCCTGGACCTCAGTCCAGCCTCTGACTCTTTTCCACCCTCAGGCCCTCCTGGGTCTTCAACTCTGTCCTCTCCAAGCTCCCCTGCTCGCCCACACCAACTCCCAAGTGAATTCTTCCACAGAGGACGCCTGCTTCCTTAACTCTTAACTGGATATAACAAGGGTGCCGACCTTGCAAAGGGGTCATTTGTGGGAAATAAGGAAATATTCGAAAGTGCCTGGCACAGACATCTAACACGTGTCAGATCACTGCACAGAGCTTGCAATATTTAGTACTGGAGTTTAGGAACATTAGTCAAATGATTTCTGAGAACTGACTTGGTAATACAGCTAGCCTGTTTTGTTTTCCTTGGGGGTAAAAGAGTCCACGGTCTGAAAAACCAACGTGGACAGGCTCCGAGCAGAGCTGAGGGCTGTGACTGGTACTGTCGTCTCTTGGCCACAAGGAGGCAGCAGGTCGCCGCCGGCGCCCCGAGGAGCTGACTTACCGATGAGCAGCCAGTAGTTCCGCAGGTAGTTGAGCTTGCTCTTGCCTTTGAGTCCGGGGTTGAACTTCAGGTCCGTGCTGGGCGTGATCACACACTCCCCTTTGTCCCCGATGGTGACACCGTCGGTCTGGGGGCCTTCCAGCAAAGGAAGGGTGCTGCCCCGGGGCTGTGAAGACAGACCGGAGTGAGGCTGGGGTGGCCGGTAGGACAGCAAGTATTCCTGTGCAGGGCTGGTTGGGAAGGCAGTTCAGTTCAGCCGCTCAGTCGTATCCGACTTTGTGACCCCATGGACTGCAGCACGCCAGGCTTCCCTGTCCATCACCAACTCTGGGAAGGCAGAGTGGGACTCAAAGGCCCCAAGATGGGGCAGGAGCAGCCCTTCCCCCAGGATGTGACAACGCTGCCCTGACGTCTTTTAAAGTTTGGCTGTCTTTTTATTTATTTATTTACTTATTTATGCCACACTGTGCGGCATGTGGGATCTTAGTTCCTGGGCCAGGGATCGAACCTGTTCCCCTGCAGGGGAAGTGTGGAGTCTTAACCACCAGGATGCCAGGGAAGTTCCTTGGACGTCTTTTGAAATGTGGACATCTCTTTAAATCTGGGAACAGGGAAACAGGAAGGGTGTGCGTGGAATTCCATGAGGCTACTGTGAGAAGCAGATATAAGTGATGGAATTCACAGATGGTACAAGTGACTGGGGTTCGAATGTTCCAGCTGCGGGCCCAGTGCTAGCTCGGGCACCACTGGACCCTGGCAGGCCCTGCCCTGAGCAGTTGACAGACTCACTGGGAAGATAGGAGATGCCAACCAAACAGCTCAAACACCGTAAGGACCAAAACAGCAGCCTGGACAGTGATGCCTCAGACTCTCAGAGACGGGGCGCTTGAAGCGACCTGGCAAGGCTGGAGGAGGCTGGACCAGTCACCAAAGGATGCCCAGGATTTGAGGAGGAAAACAGAAGACAGGAGTACAATCCAAGTGTGAGGCGCAGCCTGAACAAGGGCTGAGAAAGACGGACAGGAAACTCTTGGAACTCAGGGAGGAGAGGGACAGTGCAGCCCACAGTGACACCAGCCGTGGGGCAGGCGGGCACCGCGGGGCTGGCCTGCAGGGACCTGAACCCCAGCTGGGGAGTCTAGACTTGAATCCAAAAGCCAAGGGGAGCAACCGGGGCTTCCCAGGCCCAGGAGGCTGCCTTAGTCACAAGACTCTGCTCATGAGGTAGAACGCAGTATGTGCATAAATTATCTCCGAGGATTTAGGATGCGTGTCTTGTGTCCGTAACAGGATGCTGGTATATCATTCAGCTGTTCTTTGCTGAAATGGAACAGGAGTGCTTTGAGGGTGCCTCCATGAGCCCCACCCGCCAGCCCCCAGAGTGGACTTACCACAACGGCGACGCCCTCGTGCACCATCGAGGGGGAAGCATAGAGGCTGGTGGAGTATTTCCCCACATACAGGGTGGGCCTAGGAGACAAACAGATACATGCAGTCCACTGTCATTTAATCTCTGGACCTACAAAAGGGGGCTTTCTGGAGAGAGTCACAGCCCTGACTATCATCCCCAGGAAGAAGCACATGAACCCCCGAGCTCTGAGCGTGGAGAGGGTGAGAGGCAAGGGGACTGCCCTGGGCCTGAGGAGAGTGGGACCACGAGCCCTGATGTCACTGATGCCTTTGACGGGCCACCTGCCTGCAGCCCGGGTTTCCTCATTTGCAGGTGGCGGGTCTGCACCGGCCCACCCCTGCTTCTGTCCTCAGAAGGGACCCTGAGCAGTGATCACCCGGGAGAGACTGAAGGCTGGAACGCATGCAGCCACCCCACAGCCTCTAAGATGGCCCGGCCAGCATGCTTTGATGACTGACGAGCCACCAGAATCCCCACCATGATGGCTTGTGGACGCCTAAAGATTCTACAGGTTCTACAGAAGCTTGGAGAAAAGTCTTATCTGAATGCCTGAAGCAAAGGGGGTGCACAGGAGATTCCAACTGGGTGAGACTTCTGGTGGGTGGTCTGTCCCTGTCAGGGGCACTGAGGAGGAGAGGGGACCTGGCTTTTGTCTGTGGTCATCATGAGTGTGAAAACACGAGGCTGCACGTCCAGACCCTGCTAAACAGGGTTACTATCAAGAGCCAGTCTTGGGGGTGGGTCACCCACTAAATTCTCTAAACCTCTCTCAACAAACATCTTATCTGAACAGTGCTATGAATTCAGAGAACATTTCATGCTCACTGATCTTCTCCACGGCTCGGCAAAATGGGAAACTGAGGCTCAGCAAGGCTAAGTGACCGGGTTACAGGCTGTTCACAGGCGGGGGTGGAGAAACGGGCCTGAGTCTTAGACACACACATACCCTAACACTTTTTTCCTGATTTTTAAAGCAAATACAACTTACAAAAATGTTTTGGAAAATACAGAAAGCTAAAAAATAAATAACCTCTCCCGTATTCCCACCACTAGAGATGGATTTAATTGCACTGCAGTTGCACTGGCAGTCTCTTTCCTATATCCTGCCATAATTTTGGCTTCCCCAGTGGCTCAGCGGGTAAAGAATCTGCTTGCAATGCAGGAGATACAGGAGATGCGGGTTCGATCCCTGGGTTGGGAAGACCCCCTGGAGAAGGAAATGGCAACCCACTCCAGTATTCCTGCCCGGGAAATCCCATGGACAGAGGAAGCTGGTGGGCTACAGGCCATGGGGTCGCAAAGAGTTGGACGGGATTCAGTGACTAAGCACCCATAATTTCAGTTTATTTAATATTTGAGAATCGGAAGCATCCAGGGCTGCCCCCTTCTTAAGATTCTGAGGTTTCTGAACAAGCTGTCCTTGGCTGTTTGTATTTCTCATGGCTTCAGGAGTGTCTGCCCACGCCCTGGCGCCCAGTGCCTGGTACAGCACACCGCTGCAGGACCAGAACGCCAGGACACGGGGTCCCCCTCTCCACCCCGAGTCCTGGACTCACGTCAGCTTGCTCTTGGCCTCCGTCTCCTTGGGGAACGGGTACTTCCACTTGGTGATGCGCCCCACCTCCCCCGACATGAAGGTCAGGTAGCGCAGGGTCTCCACGGCGACATTGATGTGCATCACCTTCCGCAGGCCCTCGCGCTGCCAGATGTAAAAGGCCACCACGGGGGAAGCGTAGTTTTGGATCCACAGGACATCCCCAGACTCGCTGTCCACCGTCACCACCAGCCCATCGCCATTGGACACAAAGTGGGACATCTCTGTATGGACCGGATAGACACAGCGCGTCAAGCCTCACCTCAGCCTGCAACCACATCCTCCGTGCTCTTGCCAAGCTGCAGGCACCTGACCAGACGAAACAGGCCTTCTGGAGTGTTCTCAGAGTGCCTCCCAACAACTCTACTGGCTTTCAATGAATCTGCTTAGGCTCTACGACAGCGAGAGCTGCCTGGTTTATAAACAGGAAACAGGGTCACCCTCTCACTTGGAGGTGTTCTTTTTTCACTTGGTAATTCAAGTCAATTAGTGGGGTTCCCTGGTGGCTCAGATGGTAAAGAATCTCTCTGCAGTGCAGGAGACGGAGGTTCCATGCCTGGGTCAGGAAAATCCGCTGGAGAAGGGAATGGCAACCCACTCTAGTATTCTTGCCTGGAGAACTCCATGGACAGAGGAGCCTGACAGTCCATGGGGTTGCAAGGGTTGGACATGACGGAGTGACTGACATAACACACACACAATGAGTGGGAGTAAATAGCGCAGAGAAGGGAACCAGAGGAGATCCTGTGAACGTGGCATTTTACAGCCATCCTTTCAAAGCCATCAATCAAGCTGGACAGTCAGGGCTGACCACTGACACTGCCCGCACAAGACCCCAGAGGACATCTGTCAGACTTTCAGGTACCGGTGTTAAGATGGCAAAATCAGCTTTTAGTTTTCATCTGAGTTGGGGGAATGTTTCCTAGAGAAATAACTTGGGAATGAGCCACAGTTATGGAGGCGGTTGTTCATATCAAACTGACATTTAATTCTGCTTCTCATGGGCTTGTAGTCAACTCCTGCGACATAGAGGGACTCCATGAAGTGTGTCCTACCTCCTCTCGGGGTAAACTTATCACTGTTTTACCTGGGTTCCCTCCATACTTCTCGCCCAGGCCCCTGCTTTCAACACTGGCTGTTAAAAAATGGATAAATAAAAGGGAATTCCCTGGCGGTCCAGTAGCTAGAACTCCACACTTTCACTGCAGGGGGCCTGGGTTTGATCCTTGGTCGGGGAACTAAGATCCTGCAAGCCACATGGTACAGCCACACACAAAACAAACAAACAAACAAAACCCCATTGACTGTTTAAGTATCTACTACAAATCCATGGAAAGTCCAAAATCTGGTGACCAAGAAGGTCTTAAAAGGAAATTCGGTTTTCTGGAACCCTCATTTCCCTACAGGTCCTAAGTACCCGCCTGACCTCGCCATGCCAGGGAGGCGGGGGCGGTCTACTTACTGTAGTCCCCATCGTCCTCGGGCAGCGCGGCCGCGTAGTCAAAGTAGGTGGCGTTCCAGCGCAGCTCGCGGGTCTTGGTGTCGTACATGGTAATGGTGTACTCTGAGTGGGGAACACACAGCAGCCTGTTACCTGGAGGGGCCACGACACCAGCGGAGGTGCTGACCTCATCTAAATTACAGCAGACGAATCCTCCCTAAACGGCACGCAAGAAAGTCCAGGCCATTCATGTAGGGAGAGAGAGGGCACGGGGAGGAGGACTGGAGTCCCAAATGCATGAGCGAACCCAGCCCACAGCCTGTGGAGCAGAGACAGGCCGCCCATGCTGTGTCCTTGAACTCAAGGCTCCCGAATCATGAGCAATGTCCTGGTGTTGTTCTAAGCCACTTACGTTTTGGGGTGGTTTACTATACAGCAATCGAGAGTGGACATTAGAAATCGGTACCTAGGTGTGGGATGGTGCCATAACAGAACCATAAAACATGTGGCACTGACTTTGGGACTGGGAGGCAGACAGAAGCTGGAAAGGAAACAGCTGACGGAAGCTGGAAACGATGACCCAGGTTAGGTGGCGGTGCCACAGTTATTAGTTAAGACCACTTCTTGCTGTGCCTTGAAAAATAGAAAGAGTTAAGCAACTAATGAACTTGTGGCTCTAAGGAGATTTCCAGGCAGAATGCAGAACACGCCAAATGGTTTCTCTTAACTGCGTGTGGTAGGACACAAGGCCAACAAGCTAAAGAGGAAACCACTCCGTTTTCAAGTTGAATGCAGAGGAAATGTAGAGGGTCCAGGACTGATGTTCCAGCTGGAAAAGACTCTCAACATAAAAAATGGCCTTGGGCAGGACTTCGCAGGTGGTCCAGTGGTTAAGAATCTGCCTGCTAATGCAGGGGACACGGGTTCGATCTCGGGTCTGGGAACTAATATCACACATGCTGCAGGGCGACTAAGCTTGTGCGCCAGAACTACTGAAGCCGATGCACCCTAGAGCCTGTGCCCCACAACAAGAGAAACCAGCACTATGCGAAGCCCCTCACTGTAATGAAGGGTAGTCCCCATCTGCTGCAACTAGAGAAAGCCCACACACTGCAGCAAAGACCCAGCACAGCCAAAATAATTAATTAATTAAAAGAAAAAGGCCTTAGGGTGACGATCAGGTTCAGGTGCTTCCAGTAAAAAATGGCTTCAGGGTTAAGGTCAGATCAAAGCTGAGGCTGTAAGACCCTCCTTCGAGGCCTCAGAAAGATTCAAGGTGATCCTCCATAGACCTGCTTCCCCTTGTTGCTCTATTTGAGCTGTCCGTTCCACAGCTCTTATGGAGCAGGGGTAGAGGTCAGGGCTGCACCTGCGGCATTTGGAAGGCGGGTCCCTGGAGGAAAGGGCCGCCCGCCCACCCACTTACTCGCCGCAGCCCCTGAGCCCCGGCCACATGTTAGCCTCATGGCAGGTGTGGAGACTCAGCAGGCAGACAAGACCAAGCCCTGCCCTCAGGAAGCCAAGAGTCTAGCTGGGGGCACAAATACAATTTAGAAATGCTTGGCGACAAGACCTGAGAAGGAGGAGGAGGCTGAAGAGAGAGGAGGAGGCTGAAGAGAGAGGAGGTGGGAGATGGTGTGGTGGGGAGGCTGCTGATGTCTAGAAAGGGCCAGCGATGGGCCGTGTGAACAGCTGGGTGCTGTGAGAACAGCTGAGGCTGAGAGCAGGCAGCCACAGAGGTGGAGACTATATCACAGGAGCTTCATAATCCTCGGGCAATGGGGAGCTCCCAGGGGGTATCATAAAGGGGAACAACATGGAAACCTGTGTGTGGACCAGACTGCTCTGGGTGCGTTCTAGAGAATGAAGCCTGGAGGCAGAGACCCTAAGGGAAGGCTATTTCAGGTCACTGTTCAAAATCAGGCAGGCTGTACACGCTCAATGGTTCCTTCTTACCTGTTCGCCCCAGATACAGAAGAGAGGTTGATGGGCAGAGGCTGTCTGCAAAGGCTGATGACAGGGTCTGCTGCTTCTCCCCAGTCAGGAGGTCGATAACGTACCAAATGTCCTGCTTTTTACCTGCAAGGCCACAAGGACACGTGGTGGTTAACACTCACCCAACATGGAAAAAAATATCCCCGCCAAACCAGCAGCCCAAGATGCTCTCTGAGCTGAGAAACAGGCCTGAGATTCTCACGATGTTGAAGACACTTCTATGATGCTCTGTGGGTGACCAGGTTAATGGTAATGTGCAGACAATAAAGCTTCTTGGGCCACTGGGTCCTATTAACAACTTAATAACCTAGTCGTGGTATAAAAATTTCTCCACGCCTAATAACATAACAATTCACAGATTTTATTGCTCTGATGAGTAGCCTTAAATATGAAAAATCTGGCCTGTTAAGACAAACCTTTTCCCATAGACTAGGATCTATATAAATCCAGAAATGCACCCAGGGGCTCATCTCCCTGGTAACCATCCTTCACACATCTCAACATCCCTACTCATGAGCCCTCATGTAAAGAGGACTTACAGACACTAGTTCATAATCTAATTAGCGACTGGGCACGAGAGCTGGTGGCAGCCACGTGCTAATGAGGCCAAAGTGATCTCGGCCTCAACCAGTAAGTGACTCCCCAGCCACACGCTACACCCCTCCTCTCGGTCAGCTGATTAAAAGGTATGAACCAGTGGATAGCGTAGCTAAACAACACAATTAGGAAAACTCAAACCTATGGTTACGTACACCAGGGCATCCTGGTAATGGCAAGTTCCTAAGAAAGCTGTTTTATAATGCTCCGTACTGTTTTAATAATTTTGTTATCTGTTTATTTATTTTGGGCTGTGCTGGGCCTTCATTGCTGCGTGCAGGCTTTCTCTAGTTGCAGTACACAGGCTTCTCTCACCGCAGAGCATGGGCTCTGGGGCACGTGGACTTTAGGAGTTGCAGCTCCCGAGCTCTAGAGCACAGGCTCAATAGTTGTGGTGCTCGGGATTTGTTGCTCCGAGGCAGGTGGGATCTTCCCGGATCAGGGATGGAACCTGTGTCTCCTGCATTGGCAGGCGGATTCTTTACCACTGAGCCACCAGGGAAGCCCAATACAGGGTATTATTTCCACTATGATGTCAAGATAAACACAGCTCCTGCCTGAAGGTCAACACCTTCACTGTGACGTGTACGTGTCTGTTTTATAAGGTCTGTCTTCCAAAGACGAGCCTTCTCTCTGCTCACTCGTCTCTTCCTAGCTTATTGGCCATGTTTCCTATTTCAAGGGACTTTTGGAAGCCAAGTACCGAGACGCCAGCAAGCTCACAGGGCACGTGAATCTGCTAAAGCTACACCTAGTTCTAACAAAGGGAGCATACGTGCCAGTCTGTATGTCTGAAACTCGTCCACGGATCCTAACTTCCTGCTCCCAGTGACAAATCTTAATATGAAAAAGATCTGAAGATGGACATAAAACATCACCCGACTGCTGTGGCCAGGACCCCTTTCTGTCTGGCCAGGGTGCCCTTCTGGTTACTATAAGGCCTGCGACAGTCTGCGTGACCCAGCTACCACTTTAATGGATGGGTCGGGGCAACTGCCACAACTTGAAATGCACCCTAAGTGACGAACTGGTGGTCAGAGCTGGAAGATCAGCCAGACAACAGTGACTACAGATGGTGAGAAGATGTTCAGAGGGGCCCGGGCACAGCTTAGAGCACAGAGAAAGCCTGTGTTGATCACTTCCCCTGAATCCCTGGGCCAGGGGCTTCCTCATTCTGAAGGTGTGGAAAGAAAAGCCCCAGTCTCCTTAGACAAAGACTTAAAATCCAGCCAGGGCCTGTGCTTGAGACCCAGAAACACACATAAAAAGCTCCCAAGGCATGAACAGGCCGTAAGCACTTTCAGTTCCTCAGAAAGAAAGCTGCTTTATAAATACAGGATATTATTACTACTATGCTTTCAAGATAAATACAGCTCTCCTTTGTGTCACAAATGCATTTTTATTGACATTTTGGCAGCAACCTGGTCAAAGAAAAGCAGCTGATCTGATGCTTTGAAAGATGTGACCCCTGTAGGTATGAAGGAGGCTTATCTAAGCAAGCTGTTAAGTGCTGTTTTTATCCAATATTCTGATAGCAGGAAATACTAAGAAAGCCCTATAATTAATAGGCAAGCCTGGCTTCCCTTTCTTGGCTCAGACTATTGTAATTCACTTTAAATTTCATCCAGTTGCTTCTGGGTATGTTGCAATCTGTAAGTCTCAGGGGTAGGTCAACACAGCAGCTAAAAGCTTGTTAAATGAGTAACCATATTAATGGTGTTAGGTCTGCTCCCAAGTGTGGTGGCAGGGGGAACCCTTTCGTAATTGGTCAGCTAATCCTGGCCTGAACCAGCACAACAGAGGCAAGAAAGGCCTTCCCCAGAAGGGTGGGTAGTGACTGTAGACACATCTCCTCTCTCTCAGGCCCACCACCTTCCCAGATTGTGGCATTCGCTTCCCAAAGGGATCAGCGTCAGGAACTCTTACCCATGTAGAGAATGCCATCTGAACTTCGGCACGGAGATGCCTGCACCAACTCAGGGATCGTAAAGGGAAGTTTCTTTAAAACAAACCAAAGGTAAAAAAAGCAAAGCAAAAAAAAAAAGTTAACAAGGTCTTGTGCAATGATTACAATTTCACTGCAGTCTGTTTCTCTTACCCAATTCTGCTAAAAAGAGATGGTACGTGGGGGTTTTCCTAACTGGAAAGCAAGGAGAAGGGGGCACCCTAGGCTCCCTGCACACTGTGGGCAAGCCCTTGGCTTCCAGGTCCTGGGTGCTGGACACACTGGTTCTTTTACGTGACACGCCCCCTGGAAGTCTCTAGTCCAGAGCCCTTCCGGGGCTCTTTGACCTTTTCTGAAAAGACACACAAATATGGAGAGAATGACACAATCTTTGAAATCCTAAGGCTTGGGGAGTGGGCGGGAGGAGGGAGAGTTGCCCTGTCTTGGAAAATTATCCCAGAGCTGCTTAGATGGGAGTAGAAAACAATCCTCAGAGCAGGAGTCAACCAGGAGACTACCCTGAAGGGTGGCCTCGAGGGAGAGGAGCAGCCGTCCCTCTGTGGGCAACACAGGAGAGTCTGGGGAAGAAAGAGAAGTTTTGGTGTTTTCTCTAGCAACGAATTCTCCTACTGAAAAACAGAAGAAGATTGGGCTTTTTGGTATTAAAAGGAAGTTATGGTAGGTGCTGGGAAAAGAAACTCAGAGCAGTCCGCATGTTTCAACTGCATTTCATCATAAAAACCGATCCTTCAGAGTTGACAGCTGACATCTGACAAGCTCTTTGGGTTCGAGTTTGTTTCAGAACACTTTATTTTTGGAACATTCTGTGTTCTTGAAACCATCCCGTGGGTACCTGCCTCATGACAACTGTCACCTTTCTTGCCAAGAAAGCAAAGTCAACAGAATTTTCAGGAACCAATAATGCAGATTTTCCTGTCATCCCAATGTTTAAACTAAACCTTAGCAGAAAAAATATGCCCCGGAGAGGCTGTCCTGACTGGGCTTCTTCCAGATGTTTCTGAGGATTAGAATGTTGTTCAAGGTTTTCAGTCTGGAGTATTTTCCAGTCTGCAGGTCTGGCTGAGTGTGGCCACCTTGGCCTCCTGATTCGAGGCCCAGGCTGGAAACCACGTTCTTGGAGCTGCTAAACCACACCAAGCGGTTTGCGGGTGGTGGCAAGAGCAGCCTCTGGAAGGTGGGGATTCATGGAGCACCCCCCTCCGCCTGGTGCTTTGGCCTTGGGCACATTCCTTCACCTCTCTGGGCAGTTTCCACACCTCTGCTGTGGAGATGACCATACGTGTGGGCCCATTGTCTTTCTCGGGAGCTTTTTAAAAAAATCCTGATGACCTAGGTCAATCAAATGGGGACTTTGGGGTTGGGACCTAGACAGTATTTTTTAGAGATTGCCAGGTTATTACAATGTGCAGCTAAGGTTGTGAACCTTAAGGTCTATTCTCAAATGGAGGTAGCAATGGAATATAACCCCCCCACCCCCACCAAGGGGATGTCTACTGGGGGAGTGTACAGTGTTGCAAACTACACTCCTCCCCCAAATTAAGAATCACTAAAGTCAGGGACTTCCCTGGTGGTCCAGAGGTTAAGACCCCGCGACCACTGCAGGGGGCATGGGTTCAATCCCTGGTCGGAGAACTAAGATCTTGCATGCCAGGTGGCCAAAATATATATTTTTTAATGATAATAATAATAATCACTAGATAAAGTGAGCTCTGTTCCTGAAGGAAGATCACATCCTTCCAGTGTGCTGGATGAGCCCTGAGAAACCGCTAGGACAGATCAGTGTTTTTGAACTCTGGGCTGTACGTTTAAAAGCTCATCGAGGGAGCCGTGAAAAGACACCTCTGCCCAGGCCCCAGTGTGGACCCCCTGATTCAGAATCCCAGAATCTTTTGTAAGTTCTCAGGTGATCCTGATGTACAGCTGCGGTTGAAGACAGGGGTCTAGAACCTCCGAAGCACCAAGAAGCTAAATACACTCACCGTCAGGCCTTCGTTGTTCTTGCCCCCAAGCGTGTACAGGCTGCCATCATTAGGATCTGGGAGGAAGGCAGGCCTGCAGATTAAGCAGTAAGTATTAGTGACAGATTACAGCCCAGGGCACAGAATAAAATACCAAAGCCAGGCAAAACCATGATTGGTAGGGAGGGGTGTGTGTGTGTATGTGTGTGTGTGTGTGTGTGTGTGTGTGTGTGTATAAAACAATTCCATCCACTTCTTTTTCATCTTAGCCACAGATAATAAAATATCCTTCTGGTAATCTCCAATGGACCAGTTCTGCAGGTGACAATTTTTCCATGGACGGTAGGGCGGTGGGTAGGGGGGAGGGTGTGGTTCAGGATGATTCAAGTGCATTCCATTTATCATGCACTTTATTTCTATTATTATTACATCAGCTTCACCTCAGATCATCAGGCATTAGATCTCAGAGGCTGGGGACCCCTGGTCTATACTATACTTGGCGTGGGGAAAAAAAAAAAAACCAACCTGCAGTGGAAAACTAGTCCAAAACCACAGAAGAGCAAATCATCATTTGGTCAAAGCACGCTGGCTAAAGGTACAACAGGGGGAAGGACCCAGTAAGCCTGCTTTTCAGTTTCCAAGTCAGCTGCATACAGGACCTCAACAATTAATGTCTAATAGCGTGGCATGGCACCTAAACAGGGAGAACAAATGTGTCTTTGGTGTTCCACAAATATTTATTTTTAGGAGGCAATAAAAGCAGACACTGAAAGCTTGACATGAAAAAGAAGCTGCCAAGGGGATGGGTCAGTTTCTCATCAGCTGCTTCTCAGGAAGCAGGTTCAAGGTGCTCTTTTGTGATGCTAACCTGCTAACCACTGAATGATGACTAGTCACGCAGAAACCCCTGGCTGAATCTTTTCTCTCCCCAGTTTAGAGCATCATTTGAGGCTCTTAAAGATGCCAACCAAACTTTTACTCCAACACACACACTCTAATAACAAGTCATTTTCTTGTCTCCTCTCCACAGTTTTGCACAGTGAATGGGGCAGAGATCCAAAGATGCCTGGGCCCTTTTGAGGACTTTGGAAGCTTAAGCTCAAAACTCACCTTAAATTACATCTCAAAGAAGCCTTTTTAACTCCCCTGTCTCCCCACCTTGCCCATCAAGGAACTGACCACCCTTTTCCCAACACAGGCTTCTTTCAAAGTACCCATGAGTCATTTGTTCTTATTCTACTTAATATTAATATCGACGTATACATGTGCTCCCAGCAACTAGGTTCATAAACAGAGTAAAACAGAAAATGAATCAAAGGGAAGTGTGCAGCAAATCAGAACACTTACTCTTCCACGTGTGTTGGAACCTGCAGGACTGGATCTGTGCAAAAGAACAACAAAGGCATTGTCAGATTCTAAAATGTCAAGATTTCTAGAGTTCCTAGGACCAGCTCACAAGATGGACCAATAAATTTATCTACACGAGAAAACGTAGGTGAAGGCACTTTAGAAAACTCACACAAAAACACAAATGCAGGCTCTTGGGAACGGGGCTGGGTGGGGCGGGGGCGGTGGGGGGAGCTTCCCTGGTGGCTCAGCGGTAAAGAATCCACCTGCAATACAGGAGATGCAGGTTCAAGCCCTGGGTCGGGAAGATCCCCTGGAGGAGAGCATGGCAACCCACTTGAGTATTATTGCTGGGATAATCCCATGGACAGAGGAGCCTGGTGAGCTACAGTCCATGGGGTTACACAAGAGTTGGACACAACTTAATGACTAAGTACACACACATGCACACACGCATGCACACACATACGCACACACGCATCACGCGTGCAAGCTCTTAGGCCCGTTGCTGAGATTGGAGAGGGGGCTGAGGGCAGGATGGAACTGTCCTCAGGAAACATGCCTGTGACTTGGAGGCTGGACGTATCAGGACGCACAGTGACAGGCCATGGTGGACAGTGGGTCCCAGTGTCACGATCTGACACAGTAAGGCCTTCTACACCCAACCATCTCTGGGTCAAATACCTGGCGTGGTGCTAGATATTTCCATTGGGAAAGCAAAACTGTGGCTTAAGAAGCAGTTTTGCCGTTGATGAGAATTTGACTGGCTGGAAAATGGATACATCCCTTTGGGGTAGCAATATGATGACTTTAGAGCCTTTGAGTGTTCATTCTTCTAGATCCCCTTTGATCCATTAATTCCATGTCTATAAAGTCTGGTTTAAAAACGACACAAAGGAAATAAAATGCTTTCTGTACAAAGATCTTCACAGTAGCATCACAGATGACCTAACTGTTCAGAGATGTGGTTAAATTATGGAATGTCCACTTGGCAGAAAATTAAGACTTCTAAAGTCGCTCAGTAATTTCCAACTCTTTGCAACCCCATGGACTGCAGCCTGCCAGGCTCCCCGGTCCGTATAATTCTCCAGACAAGAACACTGGAGAGGGTAGCCATTCCCTTCTCCATGGGATCTTCCCAATCCAGAAATCGAACCCAGGTCTCCTGAATTGCAGGGAGATTCTTAAAGCTTCTAAAAGGGCTTATAAAGTTTTATAACTATATATGTTCAGGAGAAAAAAATAACATTGTACCTAGAGTATTAATGCAGCTGAGAAAACAAAAAAAAACACCTATGTGTGTTAAAAAAAAAAATGAGATGGAAAGGTAAAAAAAAGTGCTAAATTGTAAGTTACCTTTGTTGAAAATATAAATGACTTCCCCACCTTTTCCACTTTACCCCAAATTTCTACAAAAGTAGGCATTACCTTTGAAATAGCAAACACAGTTTTTCCTTCAAGTCATTTTAATATTGAGTTGGCTGAAAAGATTGTTCAGATTTGTCCACTTGATGGTACAGAAAAACCTGAATGAACTGTCTGGCCAACCCAATATTTGCTGTCATCTGAGTGACAGAATTTCTCCTGGGCACAGATCACAAGGACAATCCAGAGTCCACGGGGTGGATGGAGGCCACTGACCCAGCAGTACCGTAACAGAGCTGAAATCCCAGGCAAGAGACTACACAGCAATGAGGTGTTTCCAGCCACTGGGACCCCACAGGCTATAAGCCATGCTGCCCACAAAACTTCAAAGCTAGGGTCGAGGACAGCAAATGCTATGATGTGACTCTGGATACAGGCTCTGCTTATGTTGACAGACAGCTGTCTAATTCCCCAGGTCAGCTGGGATTCTCAGATGAAGGAAACCCTTTCAAGCCTTATCGTGTGTTGACTTTGCTTTGCAGGCCCAGCTCCCACATGAAGGCGGACCGGTGTTCACAACAACAGAGGCGCACACACCACATGTGGTCTGTGGGCAGCAAACAAACAATTCATTAAAACCAAGAGCATTTCAGGAAACAGGAGGAACTTTCGGTTGGCGAGCACATGGTGATCGTCCCCATTAATCACCTCTCGGTACACTCTCACAAACAGACTGATGCAAGACACAGGAAATGAGGGTGCCTAGCCCTCACCCTCCTGAAACAGACAAGCGCCTCCAATGCAGCCCAGAAGCTGAGCGCACCAGGGAGAGCGAGAAGGCACATTTCCAAGAAAATACAGCAGGAGGAAGGCGTCCTTTTGATTCGCTCCGGCCACTTAAAGGTGCCACAGATCAACAGAGGTGAAGAGGACACTACCAAATCCTAGCTGTTCACCAAAAACAAGACGTGGACACTGAGGGGGTTTCAATGCCTGTTCCTGAGCTTATCTGTGCTGGTCGGTGTTTACTCACTCTCGGGGTCTCCTCCTCCACTGTGGGTTTTCCTGGTTCTCTAGAGCTTATCCAGCTTATCTGACACGGAGGCCTCAGGTCCCAAAGTGTGTCCCGCACCAGAGAGGCTCCAGTTAAGACACAGGCCGCTGGAAGGAGCCAGGGAAGGGCGGGTGGACACCTACAGCAGGGTTGAGGAGCCACGCTTTCTCCTAGGCTTAAGGGGACATGACCTCCAAGAGGGGCTCCTTCTCATTCACTCATAAAATAGGGCCCCTGGAATAAACATCTGCAGAGCTGCATGCATGTCACAGCAAGCAGATGTGGAACAATGACCCATTCTGCATATTTTTCTTCTTAAAGAATCATTTGAATCTAAGGTTTCCTTTCAAATACTACAGGAAATTGGAGGATAATTACAATATTGTGATGGTTTTTGCCATACATTAATATGAATCAGCCATAGGTATATATGTGTCCCCTCCATCCCGAACCACTTCCCTGGTGGTCCAGTGGTTAAGACTCTGCATTCCCAATGCAAGGGGGCACCGGTTCGATCCCTGGTCAGGGAACTAAGATCACACAAGCCACATGATGTGGCCAAAATAAATAAATTAATAATAATAATAAAAAAACACAAGGGAAGGAAACATAAGACCAAAAAATGGCAGCCTGTTGATAAATGTTTAAAGATAGAATTGACAACGCTGGCCTGTCATTTCTCTTTATCTCTGCTTGAAATTTTCCATATTAGAAAAGGTTAAAGGATAAAAATATTTGAAAAGCCAGCATAATAAAAGGAAAAAGCATCAGCTGAAAATGTGCCATGGAAGCCCAACATGAAAAGGAGTTGTTTTGGATTTAATAATGAGAACTGGACTTAGGCAAGATTCTTGCTCTTAAAAAAAAAAAGTCACCTTCATGTGAAAGGAAACAGTGGCCTAACCCTAAGGCTATAAACAAACACTGCTACAAAATAAGCCTCTCTATCTATATGGAAACCGATAAGGACGAAAGCCATCTCACCAAGCTGTTTTACTTTCAGAAAGGGCAGGAAAAAAAAAAAGAGTTACTTAACCAATGTAAAAATGGGTGTTATTCAAGGGAAAGGTAAAGATATCAGAAGAGGGGGAGAAAAAAAGCTGAAATCAGTGTTTGGTCTCCAAGATCAAGACAGAAACAGATCTGCCCACTTCTCCCCTGGGAGTGGCCACTGGACTCGGCTCCCCTGGCGGGTCCATTTCAGGCCTGATTTACTCCGGAAGAAACCTGGCGAGGTGCGGTGACATGCATGGCTCCTGTTCTGTGCTGATGGAATCCTCCTTTTCAACCCGAGGCAGAAATGACCCAAGATAGACGTAAACATGTTTATTTCCAAAAGAAGTGAGTTTTCATCTTTCCAAGAATACCTTTTTCACCATCCTCTCCCGAACCTCCTACCTTCTCCCCTGCACTGGGCCCTGACTGCACACTGGACTCTGCTCCCTTCTTGAGCCCCGGGCCTCGAGGTCTCTGTCCATCAGCACCCACAGCTCTACTCTTCCAGCTGCTTCACCACCCTGCGGGCGATCCCACGTGCCTGCTGCTGCCCCCGCCGTGGGGTTCGACCCTCCCCTCCCCCAGACTCTCCACTTCCTGGCTCTGCGGCCCTGCAATACTGCCCGATTTTTCACTCATCTCTCTCTCCCCCTCTCTCCCATCTACTCCTCTCCCCTCTCCCTCCCTCTTCTTACTCCAACAGGGAAGAACTTTTCCTGGCTCTCATCTCAGTTCTCTCTGAGAGCACACCCATCTCTGTAGCTTCAACCATAATCACAACAAGGGAATTCTAGGTCCCCGTCTCTCAAACTCTTCTTTCTGGACCCACTGGACATTTCCATCATCTTCCGCCAGCACCTCAACCACCACTTGCCCAAATCACACCCTCCATCATTCTCTCCAGACTGGCTTGGCTACCTTGTTCTTCTAGGAGACAGGCAGCCCTCAGACCACACTGCTGACGCTCATTTCCCCTGCAGAACCTGCCATCGGACGTCAGACTCTCTGGTCTATTTCATCACTCTTTTTCCTACTTCCAGCATCTTTTCAGCATCACTGGAACCCCTTGTCTTTCAAGAGCTCCCTTTTCTCCTAATCTGTGTGCCCTTTGGGATCAGAAAAACCTAGGATTAAATCCAAGCTCTGCCACTCACCAGCCAAGTGACCTTGGCAAAGTTACTTAGCCTCTCTGAGCCTCAGTTTCCTTGTCAGTAAAGAAAAAAATAAAGAGATAGAGATAATAACACCAAACTCGAGGGGCAACTTTATGTTGATTAAATAAGGTTAAATATATCTTAAGATTGTAAGTCAGTGCCTTGACATAGAAGAGTGATGCTTCGAAGACATAAATCAGATAATGCCTCTTTGCCACTCACAATCCACTGACGGGTATTTTGTTGCCCAGTAGAGGCCAATGTTCCCCCAGCGAACATCTGTGAATCCACGCAACCCCACCCTCCCACACCCACCCTGGCAGTCTCCCGTGATTTCTTCCTTACTCTATTCCAGCCATGCTGGAATACAGGCTACTCCTGGACTACTGCCAAGTCTACACCTGCCTTGGGGCCTTTGCGTATACTCTTCCCTGTGCCAAGGTCTTGCATCAAATGTCACCATCTCAGAGAGGCCTTCCGTGACCACTTCCTACCCGCCCCAGGATCCCCTACTCTCTTCCCTGCTTGATTTTTCTCCATGACACTGACCACCTCTGAACTGCTATGTATTTTACTTTTTAAATGTCTGACTCTGGTCACTATAAGATCCGTGGAGGCTGGGATTTATCTTCTGCAGTTTGCCAACAAAGGTCCATATAGTCAAAGCTATGGTTTTTCCAGTAGTCATGTACAGATGTGAGAGTTGGACCATAAGGAAGGTTGAGCACTGAAGAATTTATGCATTCAAACTGTGGTGCTGGAGAGTTCTCTTGATAGCCCCTTGGACAGCAAGGCGATCTGACCAATCCTAAAGGAAATCATCCCTCAATACTCACTGGAAGGACTGATGTTGAAGCTCCAATACTTTGGCCACCTGATGCAAAGAACTGACTCATTGGAAAAGACTCTGATGCTGGGAAAGGTTGGGGGCAAGAGGAGAAGGGGATGACAGAGGATGAGATGGTTGGATGGCATCGCTCATGACTCAATGGACATTAGTTTGAGCAAACTCCAGGAGATGGTGAAGGACAGGGAAGCCTGGCGCACTGCAGTCCATGTGGCCGCAAAGAGTGGGACACGACTTAGCGACTGAACAACAATACACCCCCGACATCCTGGGTACTTTCCAAGTACTTCCCTGGGTACTTCTTAACCACTAGTACAGTGGTTAAGAATTTGCCTTCCAACACGGGGAACACAGGTTTGATCCCTGTGTTGGGGAACTAAGATCCCATATGCCATGGAGAAGCTAAGCCCAAAAGCCACAACGAAGAGCCCATGAGCCACAACAAACACCCAGCACAGCCAAAAAAAAAAAATAGTGCCTGGCACATGAGAGGTGTTCAATATATTTACTGACTGAAACAATCAACAAATATTAGTTTCCTTCCTACTTCTACTCTTGCCCTGCCTGTATATCCATCGCTGACCATTCTATAATCCATCAACCCTCCACCCAGAATCCACTGGGCAATCCCCTCTCCTCCTCCTCTTCTGAGCACTGCTGAAGAAAACACCATAATCACTTGTGGAGATAGCAGAATGTAACCCTGGCCAGCTGGGCCCCGAGTCATAGGAGATATGTTTATCTACTTCCTGTTCTGTTCCTCACAGCTGGTGTTTCAGACTTTCACGCCTTGCCTCCAGGCCCCTTCCTCTCTGTACATGACTCCCCTCTCTGTGGCACAGGGGAACTCAGAAACTTCCTGCCCCTCGTCCTCCAGGTTTGCCAACCCCACGCTACCCTGCATATTTCTATAAAAGGACACGCTTTCACCTTCACGTTCACAAATACTTCACACTCACACATCTAGAACCCCCAGTATTCTGTCTCCCAGGGGTCTTCAAGTCCTTCCGGATAACTCCTTCCTCTGCCTGTAAGCATGCCAAACTCTCCTTTGCACCTTTCCTAAATGCGTCCATTTGAGCCTTTTTGGTTGTGTTATTTGGCTACACCACACAGCTTGTGGGATTTAGTTCCCAGATCAGGGACTGAACCCATGCTCTTGGCAGCGAGATCTCGGAGCCCTAATGCTGGAATTCCCTCCAGTGGCAATTGAAATGCGTCACAGCAAAGGCCCCCAACTCAGCTGGGCAGACACTTTCTTGAAAGGAAAGCAGTGCAATCTAACGCCGAAGCTACTAGGGCTCAACACTTGTGGAGACTGCTGTGTTTCTCTTAAAGCCTAAAACTTTAGCTTCCATGTCCTGAGAGCTGACTGTGTGCCCAGGGCCCCTCAGCACATGGGGGAACCACAGGCCTTCAGCACTCAAGGCTCTGCAAAACCTGGGCCTAATTCTTCTCCATCGCAACTCTTTCCAGAACCCAGCCCGTGCCTTCCTGTCTGTCTCTGAGGTCACCATCACTGGCCCCAGCTCCGTCCACCTCTGCCCGGCCTGCAAATGCCCCTTTCTCCAGGAAATCAGAAACTGAGTGCCCGCTGCACTTGGCGCTTAGCACATTTCTCAGGCGACAGGTACTTAATTGCATGTGGCCTCTCTGGTTCTCAAAGATCTGGGGGCTGGATTGAATTCTAAGAACTCTGTAGGGCAGGGACCATCTATTTTGTTTCTTGAGAAATACACATGGGAAAGTGCCTGGGGCTTATGACAGTTCAGTGAATAATCACAACGTGCACTCCTGTGTAACTGCTGCCCGGGTCTTTGCTCCCCTCCTACTCAGCAGGTAAAGCTGTCTGCAGAATGTAAGGAAGTCGATAATTTAAGATATCCAATATTGCACATGGAATGCAGTCACTCAGATAAGTTTATCTTAATGAGAAGGGCTTTTCCACACAGAAACCTACATGATAAAAGCAAAAAAGAGCTGCCCAGGTGTAGCTCTGTTTCTTCACTCACACTTAAATTATTTAAATTTATGGGAAAAAAATGATATGGCGTTTGCTTCCAAATGATGGAGATGGGGGAGCAGACTGTCATGTGTGAGTTGTCACTGAAGCTGGATATCTGAGGCTTTCATACTATTCTCTTTACTTTTGCATATGTTGAAGTTTTTCTAAAATGAAAAAAAAAATTTAAGAAGAGAAGCTAAAAAAAAAAAAAGAGAGCTATTTAAGGAATACCTTTCTGGGAGGGGAGTGGAAGGGTGAGGGGGTAGGGTAGGATGTGGCGGGGAGGGTCTGCAAAGAAAGACCTGTTCTTCCTGCCCACCCTCAGCTGTAGCATGAACCTTGACAGCCTGATCCTATAATGTCCCAGGGCTGGAGGTGAGAAGAGAAGCCCAGGGGAGGAGCATGAAGGACCCTGTCAGCACCATTTCAGCTTCCCTCAACACAGAAAAATCTCTCCGGTGAAGTCAGTCACCATTTGAGTTAACTGCTTCAGACCAGAGTTTGGGGCAGATGGCCTCTCTCTGCAGGTGACTCTGGGCCGACTCACTCTCACGTGGGAAGAAATCAGATCACTTTGATTACAGAGGCTGCAAGAACAGGCTGCCCATCTGACTGGAGCTCGAGGAGCCCTATGGGATCCTTCCTCGTCCCTAGATGAGCGCCAATATTTCTGGAACACATTGCTTCTCCGGTGGAATGTAGGTGGGTGTGGGCTTTACTGCCCTGCTCCTTCTCACCCTCTTTCCAAAGCACCACCTCCCCGCTGCCCTGACGCAGCCTGCATTTAAAACCAGCCCCAGAGCTTCCCTGGTGGTCCAGTGGTTAAGAATCTGCCTTGCAAAGCAGGGGACTCGGGTTCGGTTCCAGGTCGTGACTAAGGTTCCCACACACCTCAGAGCAACTACGAGCCCACACGCTCTGGAGCCCGAGAGCCGCAGGTAGAGTCCAGGCACCGAAAGGAAGGATTCCATGTGACCTAACTGAGACCCTGCGCGTGGCAGCTAGGCACAGATGCAGCTGAATAAATATCAAAGACAAAAAACAGCCTCAGGACCTCCCTGGTGGCTCATTGGTTAAGAGTCCGCCTTGCGATGCCACAGACGTGGGCTTGATCCTTGTCAAGGAACTAAGATCCCACATGCTGCAAGGCAACTAAGCCCTCCAGCCACAACTAGAGGGCCTGCATGCTGCACCTAGAGTCTGTGAACTATAACAACAAGAGCAGAAATCCCACATTTGATGCAAGAGAGATCCCCCATGCTGCAACTAAGGCCTGATGCAGCCAAACAAATAAGTAAATATTAAAAGACACAAACCAGCCTCCTCTCTGACTGGAAGACCTCTCCAGGTGCAAGTAAGACGTCTTGTTGGCTAGAAACTCTGCAAACCAGACCCTTCTCAGTGCACCTCTAGCAGTGACCAGAAATGCCCTGGGCTGGCCCTCCTGAAAGGGATTAAGGACTGAAAGGCCACAGATGAAGCCCCAGCTGCTCTATGCTCCCTGGAAGCCTCCCCGTATACCCAGTCTTTGAGTGCCTCCTTCCTTCTAGGAGAAAACGGGAAAGGGTGGACGGTAGGCAGGGAGACTGTGGAGAAGAAAGGGGTGAAAGCTTGGGATGTGGTGTGGTGGGCACTAGGAGGAAGCAGCTGGAGGCGTTTGAGAAGAAGAGAAACGTGGTACAAGACTCTGAAGGCAGGTGAAGACAGGCAGGCACCAGGGGACAAAAGGGGATGTGAGAGAGGAGGAGGAAGCACAAAGGGAGGGTAGCCAGGGGGATGTCCCTGGTGGCCCAGTGGTCAGGGCTCTGCATTTCCAGCGCAGAGCTGAGAGGCTTCAATCCCTGATTGGGGAACTAAGATTTCATATGTCATGTGGTGCAGCCAAAAAAGCAACAGCAAGAAGAAAACAAATAAAGAAAAAACCAATGGGTAGTGGGAAGGCAATGTAACCCCAGTAAGACGGTCTGAGACAGTTTGGGGGTGGGGTGGGGAAAGGAGGGGTGGTCAGAACCAAACAGGAGGGAAAAAAAACATCAACAGGACTTAGTCCCAATCAGAAAAATGAAGTGAAAAAATGGAATGAGTTTAAGAGGACATGGAGATTTTAATCCCAATTGACAGTGAAGCTAGCTTGGTTAGTCTGCATGCAAAAAGCTGCCATTCCCTCAAGAAAATGCTTAAGGGTCTAATACCCTTTTTTTTTAAATAAAAATTATTGGTAGAAACAAGGTCATTCACCACTCCCGCACCTTAACTCAAAACTTAAGTCTCCTCAATATGGTCCATGCACTCAAGTGAACCAATTAGGGACTCCTTCTCCCCAACGGCGGCTCATTTCCTTCCTCCAGAGGGAAGGAACTTGGGTAATCTGTGCCCTAAACTCCCATGAAAGTTGTCAGGTCCAAGTTGTAGGGCAGCAAGTCTAAAAGTTTCCTCAAGGTTCAGCTTTCATGACAAGAGCGTTTTAAAATAGATCTCTGCTCAGAAGCTCTTAAAATCCACAGTGAAATTCCAAATTTTATCAGAACTAGGGGGAGGATGTCATAAGCTTGCTTTCAGGGTAATCTCTACAAGGGGTTTCCCTGGTGGCTCAGCAGTAAAGAACCCACCTGCCAGAGCAGGAGACTTGGGTTTGAACCCTGGGTCAGGAAGCTCCCCTGGAGAAGGGAATGGCAACCCTCCCCCATATTCTTGTCTGGAGAATCCCATGGACAGAGGAGCCTGGCGGGCTACAGTCCACAGGGTCACAAAAGAGTCAGATATGACTTAGCAACCAAATGACGACAATCTCTGCAAGTCACCAAATGTCATGTTTGATGAAGAGAATCCTGTAGAAATACCAACATAATCTGAAAAACCAGCCATGGTACCAAAGGCTGTCAAATTCTAAGGTCTCACTCATCCTTGCCTTGGCGGAAGTAACTCAGGCCGAAAAACATACCCTGCTACAACCAACCGTGAAGGAATTCAAGCTATAACCAACTGTGAAGGAGGACAAGACGACTTAGTGCTTGGGACTCTGCCCCAGTGCCTCTCAGGATGTCACTAACTTCACAGAGTTCAATTCTGGAGCGATGAGAGTGTTCACCCAAAGGCAAGTAAGAGGATGGTAAATAAGTCACAGCCAAAACTGGCCTTTTATCCTGAGCTTCAGTATTCACAACTGTATTCCGAAACACACCAAGCAACGCTGCAGAGAATGCCCGTGGGAGCTGAAATCTATGCTACTGTGTGTGACGATCGCTATTTTTTTTTTTTTTGGCCATGCTGCATAGCATGTGGGATCTTAGTTTCTCAAGCAAGGATTGAATCTGAGTCCCCTGCAATGGAAACAGAGTCTTAACCGCTGGACCACCAGGGACGTCCCATGACCACTATTTCCAAGAGCCCTTCCATGCCATGAGACATATTGCTCTGAGGCAAACCCCAGGCCTGTGGGAGGGACGTGAATGGGGGCAGATACGCGAGGCTGTGCACCAGCTGGTGCTCACTGAAGCTGGGTGATGGGTACAAGAGTGTTCATTAGATCATCATCTCTTTGTCTGTGTATGTTTAGACTCTCTTGATAAAAAGCAAAACACTCAAAAAAAGAAAATACTTTTTCAAGAGACTCAAAAGCAGAAAGGCTTCTCTCTCAGCCCCTCTCAGAAACTTAATTTTTATCCTCCAAAACAATGGAGAACAAATAAACACTTTTCTGTGCTTGGGCAATTAGGGAAAGGCAGTGATGGCATATCTTAAGCCTAGAAAATTCCGTAAGAGAAAATAGATTAGAATTACTAATAAAACATCGCCCCCTTTCCCAACCTCCCTTCTCTTGAGTGTCACACAGAGTTTTCTCTCAAGCCTCTGAGGGTGGCTTGCTGACACTCCAGGGGAACACAAACCCTGCCTGAAGAACAGGAGAGAAAACCAACTGCAGAAAGTCATGAAAAGCCACGTGCAGCTCAAGATCAGAAACTGGAACTGGAAACTTCCATGACGGATCCTGGGGAGGCAAAGCCCGCCTCGCCCGCTTCTCCCTGGGGCCTGAGCCGGCACTGGGTGTCTTAGAAGTTTACTGAGACCCCCTCCTTCAAGGAGTTAGAAATCCACTAGGAGGACAAACATAGCCAAAAGTTCACAGGAAGCAGGAAGTGCCGGTACAGAGGCTTCAGTGAGCTCCTCTGGCGCCTGATGAGGGAGGGGTTCACCCTGCACAGCAGTCCAGGAGGTGAGCTGTGAAGGGGTCTTAATGGATGGAAGGGGGCCTGGGCAACACTGCGGGCTGCTGGTGGGGAGAGGCCATAAGCAAAGGCCCCGTGTCTCCAAGAGCTGGTGGCAACGGGCAGCCAAGGCTGGAGAGGTGGGTGACAGCCCGACTGTGAAGGGGCTGACAGACGTGATCAGGAGCTTCGACCTCACCCTGGGGCCCGGTGCTTCTCCAGCTGACTGTGGGGAAGGGCCAACTGTTGAGAAGTCCAACCCCCAGGAATGAGGCTTCCGCTCCCTTTGGTACTTCTCTCCTCATGGGTGAGGAACATGGGTGGGCAGACCACACGCGGAGTAGCACCGTGATGGACAACACCTAGAGCGACGCCTTTCAGCAGGGGTGCAGCGTGGTCTGGGCAGTCGTTTCAGAGGGTGTGTCCACCAGCCGTGTGCTGGGTGATGGGGAGCGTGAGGCGGGCAGCGGGGATGGTGGTCAGCAAGCTGCTGCATGGATCCAGGAAGTGCACGTTGAGAGCTGGGCTAAGACACTGGCAAGGGGGACCAGGAGGAGGGGTCAGGTTTGGGAGACCCTCCGTGAGTCCACGTGGCGGGACTGGTGACCAAGGAGCAGAGCATCGCTCTTTTCTAGCCTGGGTGGCCCATAACTGTCAGCACAGGTAGGAACTATGAACAGAGGTACAGTGTTGGAAATTCACAGGAGAAGATGTTCTTCAGGCTTCAAATAACTAATTTTGTTTTTAATCCTTCCCTCATAAGAAATCCCCAATATTAACCATTTAGGGGGCATCTCAGGAGTTTGGACCTCTCTGGCTACAAGGGTAGCATATTTCTATAGTTAGTAAAGAATGGTTCTAAGGACTTCCCTGGTGGTCCCGTGGCTAAGACTCCACACTCCCAGTGTAGGGGGCCTGGGTTCGATCCCTGGTCAGGGGACTAGATCCCACACGCCGGAACTAAGAGCTCGAATGCTGAAACTAAAAGATGCCGTGTGCCACAACTAAGACCCCGAGCAGCCAAATAAATAAATGTTTGTTTTTTTAAAGATATGGTTCTAAGTAAGACCTAGTCCTCTGGACCTATTATTACAGGAAAGGAGATGGAAGGGAATGGGAGTGGGGTTTGCTACAGAACCATCTGCAGTTTGATGAAGATTTGAGTGTCAGACTCATCAGCCATGGCAATACCAAAGAGAGTCCTTTATCTCCACCAGGCCAAGGCAAGTTTTGTGACACGAATCTAACCCAGAACATGACAGCAACATTCTCGGTTTGTGTCTGGGCTGGGAGAACAGAAATGAAACACACTCAGTCATGTTCAGTGGTGAGATTTCAGACACAGACAGTGGCTGCTGCAGGTACAAAACCACAGCTTATTGGGGTCACACCTACGGGAAAAGGCCAGGACTCAAATCTGTTTCCGAAAACAAACAGAACTTGTTTTCTGTACTGAGTGGAGTTTGCTGCTGTGATGTGAGAAATCTCCATTTCTGGGAACAGCAACACATGTTTGGTTGAGGAACAAAAGCACCTGCCAAAACCATCCTGTGGATAGAAATTTAAAAAAAAAAAAAACACCACTCCCAGTTTCTCGGTCCCTGAAAAAAGTAAACAGTTAGGAAAGCACAAAATGGAATAATAGGTAAGTGTTCTGCAGAACCCCAGTTTGATGCCTTAGAGGTGTCTGTTTGCATCAGCAAGTTTCTTCCATTTCAATCTGACTCACTGTGGCCACTCAGGCCCAAGCCCGCAACCTGCCCTGCCTGGACTGGTGCAGCAGCCTCCACAGCTCTTACCGCCACTATGTACTTTATCTCCTTATCTGATTCCCCTAGAATGAAAGCTCCATGAGGGCAAGGATTCTGCTGTATTTTCAGGGTCTAGAAGAGTAGCTGGATACATTTATAAATCTACTTATGTATCGTTGCTGTTGTTTTCCACTGTCTCCCAGAGCTTGCTCAAATTCACATCCACTGAGTCAGTAAAGCTATCTAACCATCTCATCCTCTGCTGCTCCCTTCTCCTTTTGCCTTCCATCTTTCCCAGCATCAGGGTTGGAAAACCAAAGAATTGGCTCTTAGCATCAGGTGGCCAATATATTGGAGCTTCAGCTTCAGTCCTTTCAATGAATATTCAGGGTTGATTTCCTTTAGAAGTGACTGGCTTGATCTCCTTGCCGTCCAAGGGACTCTCAAGAGTCTTCTCCAGCACCACAATTTCAAAGCATCAATTCTTCAGTGCTCAGCCTTCTTTATGGTCCAACTCTCATATCCATACATGACTACTGGAAAAACCATAGCTTTGACTACATGCAATTTTGTCAGCAAACTGATGTCACTTGCTTTTTAATACTCTGTCTAGGTTTGTCATATCTTTCCTTCCACGGAGCAAGCACCTTTTAATCTCATGGCTGCAGTTACCATCCGCAGTGATGTTAGAGCCCAAGAAAAGAAAATCTGTCACTGCTTCCATGTTTTCCCCTTCTATTTGCCATGAAGAGATGGGACCAGATGTCATGATCTTAGAGGTTTTTTTTCATTAATACTTACGTATTAATGGTTTTGAAATTTTTAGTTATAATTGCAAGATTAAAATTAAATTAAAAATTCAGGGTCTCTATATGTTACCATCTTTAATCTTTGTATAAAAATATACAGAGAGAGAAGGAATTCCCTGGTGGTCCAGTGGTTAAGACTCTATGCTTCCTATGCAGACGGAATGGGTTCACTCCCTGATTGGGGACCTAAGATCCCACAAGCTACACAGCCAAAAAAAAAAAAAAAAAAAAGGCAGGGGGTGGCTACCAATACTAGCCAGGGCTGAATTTAGCTAAAATCAGCCAATTTATTCTCAGAAAAACGATGAGACTTAGAATATAACTGAAATTTCACTGAATTAAATCGAACCGAATTTCATTACTTAAAATTCTTAGGTCTTAATCAACTTTCTCTAATTCTGCCCGCACGTGTCTTTTAACTCCTGCCTGCTCTGCCTACCTAACCAGTTGCTGGGTTCCCCGATTCTATTTCTGGCAGGCCTCTCATCCTTCCCACCTCTTCCATTCTCCCTGCCCCCCTCCCTCAGGTCTGCCTCCCATCTCTAGTCGCACACACTGCTGCTGGATTAATTTGGAAGCAGCAGCACCTGTTGAGTCACTCACCTGCTCAGGCGTGTCAATGGCTCCCAACTTCCTGTTCCCTCAAGTACAAATGCCTCAGAGCTGCCACAGGCCTCAACATCCCCTCTGTCTGCCTCCCTCCACCTCCATCGCTAAGCCCCTCCCAAACCAGACCTGTCCCCACACCCCAGACTGGTGCCTTTGTTCCCTGCCAGGCTTCCACCGGACTGCAGTGTGATGCATCCTCCAAGGCTCAGCTCCGCACAAGGAGCCTTTCCCGGCCCAGCTGGAACAGCTTCCTAGCACCTCTCTGCGGTGGTTACAGGGCTGCTTCCCTGCTGAACTTCTGTGTGCTTGTCATGTCTCCCTCCCGATGGTGGGCTCCTTGAGAGTAGGGGCTGTCTTTTTCCTCTTTGTGCCCCATACAGTAGCTTTCACAGACAGAGTTTCGAGTTCTCTAAACTTGCATTAAACTTAAAAGGAGACAAGGGACTTCCCTGGTGGTCCAGTGGTTGAGAATCCTCCTGCCAACGCAGGGGACACAGGTTCCATCCCTGGAAACTAAGATCACACATGCCGCAGGGCGACTAAGCCCGTGCACCACCGTAAAAGACCCCACGTGCCACAACTAAGACCCGAGGCAGCTAAACAAATATTGTTAAAGTATCTTTAAAAAATAAACAAACAAATAAGTAAAAGGAGGCAGGTTCTTGCAGCTCTAAATTACAGGAGAGAACAGATTGTTTCTTATGTTTGGCTAAGTAACAAACAAGGCAGGGCACAGTTTTGCTGGCTATAGGCAAGGCTACTTGCAGAAATTAAGACCTGGAGATTGATCTAAAACAATACACGCAGGGAAAAAGCAAAACAGAAGAATTGAAGTGGCTTGGGGGCAAAGATGTCGTGCCTGGGAATATTGGAACTGAGGGACCAGCCCTCATATTTAACAGCAAAAATATTTATCTCAATCCTTTTGTGACTTGTTGATTTTCATCTCTGGACAAAATGAGACATTCTGAAATATAAAGAACACTGCTTAAACATGAAAGCACAGATAATGTTCGGAGAGCCAGTAACACACTGCCAACACTGGGCTCTCCCATCTTGCTGTGGGCTCTCGCTCCTGAGGGACCTGGTCCTTTCCATCACTTAAAGTCCTTGCTGATCCAAGCTGGCCCGGACAGGTGAGGCAGGGCAGTCTGTGGTTACCTACCTGCCAGCATCTGCGGATGGCAACCAGGTTTGCTGCTGAATGGACAAGATGATGTGTGACCTTCTGATATGTGCTAATATATTTCCAACTAAAAACACTGTTTTGGAACATTTTATTAATGAAGGAAAAACATTTGCTGTGTTCAAGAGAATACTGAGTCATGGCTTAGTGATGAAAGAGAACATACCAGTCAGACCTGAATTTATGGCCAAAGGAGAATTACGATAGGATGGAATAAACAAGATGACTCTGAGAGCCCCCAATCCTGGGATTTGCCTGGCTTTTATCCAGGAAGATTACTTTGGGAACTGAATACGATTTCCCAGCTGTAGGGAGTCCATGCTGCCCACCATCACCAGGAACACAAGATCATAAATGGAAGCTTGGTAGAGCAAATGAGAAACAGCCTCTGCCTTCCACTTCCCTCAATGTACAGAGCTAATAAAGTGACTGACTTGGATGAATGTCAAATCCTACAGCCCTCAGCTATTCTAGCCTCTATAAAAACAAAATGAGTAATTTGAGGTTAGAGAAGATAGCTTCTTTTAATTATGATTACAAGATTCTAATCATTAGAACTTAAAAAAAATTAATGTAGCATGTCTTCATAAACACCAACCAGCCAGAACTATTCATAGAAAAGCCTAGAGCCATTTATACACAAAATCTAGACAACTGTGAAAAAAGAATAATCATAAAAAAGATAAAGCTTGTCTCAACTGATGCCCTGAGCAGATAATCACAATTTGAGTTGTAAACATACCCTTTGTGTACACTTCGTCTCTTCTCTTTGACTGTTATCCTTTTTTAGTTTATTAAAATCATGTATAACTGTTTCTCTCTTTTTCTGGAATGTTTCCTCGGAAGCAGCTGAGCAAATGTCCATGTCATCCCAGGACCAAATCCCAATTACCTTCTTTTAAAGTCCATTTGATGGAGCCTGTCCTCTTGCTGACGGCATGCAGACTCCCATCCAGTGTTGACACAAACAGCAAGGTTTCAGGAAGTGTCACAGTGCTGGGGCTCCCAAAACCCTGCAGTGAGAGGTAGAAGCATCGATGTGGTCAACATGATTCTTCATCTTGGGTGTGCACAACCACAGACCAGCCCCTCCCGTACCCGAGAAGTTTTCCTTCTAAGATCCACCACGTCACAGATGAAGAAACTGAGGTTGACCAGCTGAAGCTCCCCTCAAGGGCATGTGTCTGGACAACAGCTGGTTTAGGACTAGAACCAGATTGCCTTATTCTATCTGAGCAGCAGTCCTTCCCACACAAGGGTTGATGACCTAACATGTCAGGGATGGGGGACTCTGAAATAGTCTAAGGCCAGCCTCCACTGAAACAGATGGGGAAAGTATGTATGCTCAGCTTTGAGTTCCTTCTCTTGGTTATATTTTACTTTCTGAAACCTGGTTATCTTGCAAGGCTCCATGCTAAAGGAGAATGCCAACACACCGACACACACTTTAAAAGGCAAGGAACCCGGCTCAGTGGGAAAGACTCCGCCTGCAACACGGGAGACTTGGGTTTGATCCCTGGGTCGGGAAGATCCCCTGGAGAAGGGAATGGCAACCCACTCCAGTATTCTTGCCTGGGAAATCCCATGGACAGAGAAGCCTGGTGGGCTATAGTTCATGGAGTTGCAAAAGAGTCGGACACAACTTAGTGACTCAACAACAAACAACAACAAGGAATTTGGGGGAAATATTTAAAGCAAAATGGGAAAAACAGCTCTCATTATAGAAAGAGTTTATATAATAGTAAACACCAAGATTTTGAGAGAGACATATCATACAAGAAAATGTATGACTCAGGGAGTTCAACTTGGTGCTCTGTGACAACCTAGAGGGATGAGATGGGGAGGGAGGCTCAAGAGGGAGGGGACGCATGTACACTTATGATTGATTCATGCTGATGTATGGCAGAAACCAGCACAATATTGTAAAGCAATTATCCTCCAATTAAAAATAATTTTTAAAAAATTCACCATAGTAACCCAAATTATTCTTCATGTAATAAAAATACAATTTAAATTAAAATGTACCTTTTATCTTTAATGAATTTGAAAAATATTCTACAGAAAATAACCAAAGGTAGTGAAATTCACTTTCTTATCCACTATTGATTGGCAATGAAAATTATAAGTTAGTGCAATATTTCTGGAAAGCATAAAAGTATTCATGCTTTTGACTCTGTAGTTCCTCTTCTACATCCTAAAGAAGTTAAGTCCAGCTATGGGAAAAGCTCTTTGCACAATGATACTCATCAAAACCCATTTATAAACACACAAAAAACAGGAAAGACCTGAACACTTCTAAATGGCTGAAACAAATTAGGACACAAACAGTCAATGGAATATTATGTATCATTAAAATGGCCCTTGGAAGAATCTACAATACAGAGGAAAACTTGTATGTGTTGTCACATGAAAACCATAGAATCCAAAATTTAATGTACACTGTGGTTATAATTCAGAGAAGGCAATGGCACCCCACGCCAGTACTCTTGCCTGGAAAATCCCATGGATGGAGGAGCCTGGTGGGCTGCAGTCCATGGGGTCGCTTAGAGTCCGACACGACTGAGCGACTTCACTTTCACTTTTCACTTTCACGCATTGGAGAAGGAAATGGCAACCCACTCCAGTGTTCTTGCCTGGAGAATCCCAGGGATAGCGGAGCCTCGTGGGCTGCCGTCTATGGGGTCACACAGAGTCGGACACGACTGAGGCAACTTAGCAGCAGCAGCAGCAGCAGCAGCAGTGGATTAATTAACTGGACAGTTTTTTTTTTTTTTGCTTGCCTGTCCTCTAGGTTTGCTAGGAACTGTACACTCATCCACATGGTTTCCATGGGAGTGAGTGTGTGTGTGTGTGTGTGCACGCACACGCACAAGCAGGCAATAGCTGGTACGGTTTCCTAGGATAACTCCCTTCTGAAGTCTGGGTCCACTCAGCAATGCCACCTGTAATGAGATTTTCTCTTCTTTGTCACTGTACTGTCACACCAATCAGCTGGTTCCTGCAAGTCTTGAATTAAAAACAGGCCAATACAACTTGCTTACACTGAGACAGTTTAAATTTTGGCACAGATGCTTTTTTTAAAATACAGCAGTATGGCTGGCTCTTAGCACGAAACATAAAGACTGTGCATGGGAGCCTGACCCCCGAAATACCTGGTCACTCTTGGTAAAAGCCAGGATGACACTAATTAATCTCCTTTAAACAGATGGCTCTCTCCAGGGCAGCCTGAGCTGGTGGGACAAACACTCCAGTTGCCTGCATTCCTTTTCCAATGTGAAGACCCCCAGGCAAAGGAGCCAAGCAGCTGCCAGAACCTCCTCTACCTCTTGCCTGTATATGGCCTGCAGGGGAGAAGCCCCGCCCTCCACTTTGCCCAGAGCAAGGGCCCCTTACCTGGGATGAGTGAAATAACTGCAAGCCTTACAGTTCCTGCTGAATCTATTCTCCAGGTTAAGCCTTAAGGCCGAGAAGAACCTGTTTTTAACTCCACTTCTGCAAGTAGGAGACCAGTCTCAGTACAACCTGGCTAGGAAAACAGAAGCCCCGACGTGGTGGCTGCCCTGGGCGGAATCCAAAGTCTTGTACACCAATTGTCTAAAATTATTTTGGACCATGGGGCATGGATGGTGACTAGAATCATCTGGACCTGCTCACACCTGAACACATATCACCTGGAGCACCTGGCCTGGAGAACAGCAGCCCTGTGATGACCACTGAGGCTGGAGCTACCTGGGACCCCAGGCAAGGGGCTCCCTCCACTGACAAAGGGGAATGAATGGGTCTGCAACTTGATGTGGGGTGGTGGGATTAAGTTAGGTGGGGGTAAGGTCGACCAAATGAAATGGGAACATGTATGCGTATCTGGGGGCCAACAGGTGGAAACCCCATCCCTCTGTCACACAGTTACCCTGGGAACAACCATTCTTAGGTCTTGGGAATCATGTCAGAAGCAGGTTGAACAATCTGGGTGGCTGAAGTACTAAGAAATTAAACTCAGAAAAAAGAAAAGGGAATTAAACTCGGGAGGTTTCTGTGGATATGTTTTCCTCCATGTGGAAAAGCTGGATGAGAGAGAGACAGATAAAGAAGAAAGAAGGCCGAGAAGAAACAGGGCAGAAAAGCTGGGATTAAGACCCTGGCCTCCAACACTTCTCATGCCTGGCCAACCCCTGTCCTTGGGCCCAGGGACACCCGGCCCGTGCAGTCAACTCCCCTGTTTGCTTAAGCTTGTTAGAGCTAAGTTTCAGTCCCTCGAAACTGAGACAGTCCTAAATACACACACACACACCCACACACAAGTATTTTCAATATATCTATAGAAAAAAAAAATGTAAAATTGTAGCCCTAGTTTTTTCTCCTTTATTTTCTAAATTTTCTATAATATGATCATAAAAAGGAGATGGATAAGTTAGCAGGTGGAAGAGAAGCTGGGATTTAAAGGACCTTCAGCAAGCCCCTAAATTCCAGAAGCCCTTTCCACCTCAGGGTTATTAGGTAACCCAATCACCTTTGATCATTGAAATCCACCAAATAAGGGACAGAAGTTTAGAAACACAAAGGTCTCCCGGTCAGAGAGTGTACATCCAGAGAACAGAAGAGTTTCACTGTAATTAAAGCCTAAAGCCTACAGTACAACTATAATTAACTAAATGCCCCCGAATACATCTCATCACAGTCTTAATACTAAAAGGGGCCAATATTTACTAAAACGTATCAGTGCTGCTCCACTATTGGCATCGAAATGAAAACCAGCTGCTTTGTCTGAGCATCTTGGAAACCACAGGAAGAGCAATTGTCCATGGTTGGTTGGTGACTCGAAATAAAACACTCATCACATAACTAGCATGGTCTTCAAAAATCTCAGAAAGACCAGGTTTGGCTGGAGGTCGAATTTAGCAACTGAGAACGCTGAATTAATCACAATGTCCACAGTGACATCACAAACCCCATCACACCAGACAGATTTTTCTCTTCTTTGACGCTCTTGACGGTTTCAAATTAGAAAGAGACACTCTGAGCAGCATTAGTCTCTCATGAGGCAACTTAATAGCACAAAATCTCTGCCTTTGTCTTCTCCTGGCATTTTTTAAAGCATTAAAATGCTTGCCCTCATCTACAGCTGCTGTCTGTTGTTGTTGTAGTTCAGTCACTAAGTAGTGTCAACTCTGCGACCCCATGGACTGCAACACACCAGGCACCTCTGCCCTTCACTATCTCCCAGAGTTTACACAAATTCGTGTCCATTGAGTCGGTGATGCCATCCAACCATTTCCTCTTCTGTCCCTACCTTCTCTTCCTGCCCTCAATCTTTCCTAGCATCCAGGTCTTTTCCAGTGAGTCGGCTCTTCGCATTGGGTGGCCAAAGTACTGGAGCTTCAACTTCAGCATCAGTCCTTCCAGTGAGTATTCAGGGTTGATTTTCTTTAGGATTGACTGGTTTGATTTCCTCGCTGTCCAAGGGACTCTCAAGAAACTTCTCCAGCACCACAATTCAAATGCATCAATTCTTAGGTGCTCAGCTTTATTTATGGTTCAACTCTCACATCCATACATGACTACTGGAAAAACTATAGCTTTGACCACATGGACTTTTGTCGGCAAAGTGATAAGTTGCTATAACTCACGTGAATGCAATAAGCAACTAAATTCTGTGTGATACTGAGCACAGCTGAGAACTACGTGTCTGTGAAACATTTAAAATCACTGCTTCACGATGATGATCTTGCATATCACCTTCACCCTGTTGGTGTTCCATTTTCCCTGCAACGGATAAAAGGGCTTCAGGCCCCAGAGCTACACACACTGGTTTCCAGAGAGCCTGAGAGCAGAAAGAAAAGGTCTGATCCTGCCAATCAGCCTGGGATCTGCCTTGTTTTTGAAACTAGTGGGTTATATACTCCTGGCTTCATTGGTGACTCCTAAAAAAGTAATTGCAGTGACATGGTAGAGGCCGTGGCGGGTAATCTAGTCTAGTCTAAAATGAGACATCCATTAGCTAATTGGTCCTCCTGGAAGTCTGGCCCTCTCACATGAGGTGACCCTGACATAGCAACTCTGGAAATGCCCCGTCTGAGGACCAGAGAGCTGGGCAATTTGGGCCGGATGGTGCTGGGGAAATGTGTGCCTGTAACAACAGCTTATTTCACTTAGGTTGATTGCGTTGTTAAAATCCAGCCCTCGCTGTTCCTCGGCTCGGCCAGGGCTGCCTCCTGTGAAAACATAATTCCTGGGCTGCATCCTCATGTTCAATTTTATTATAAAGCAAGATTAAAATGTACCACTTGCTTTGCATTTCCCGCAAAAGACATGAACGCAGCTACCAACTGCTCATACAGAGATGAGTAAAAGGTAGTTAAATCTCCAACAATCTCATTTTCTAATATTCTAAATTCAGCTAATTGTCAGCTGCTCCTGCATTAATGAACTCAAATGTTTATATTTCAGGCAAGGAAAAAAAGTCTTTCCTAAAACAAGCTCTGGAATAACTCTGTTTAGTACAGACAGAAGGGACTGTCCGTACAAACATTCACAAATCAAGTGTTTAGGTAGCACAAAAACAAATGAAACAGCCTCTAACACACCTTTTTTTTTTTTTTTAAGATTAAAAATATATATATTTATTTATTTGGCTGCATCGGGTCTGGCTGCAGTTGAGACATGTGGGATCTAGTTCCCTGACGAGGGTTCGAACCCTGGCCACCTGTATTGGATGTGAGGATTCTTAGCCACTGGACCACCAGGCAAGTCCCCTTTTTTTGATGTGCACCATTTTTAAGTCTTTACTGAACTTGTTACAATATTGCTTCTGTTTTACGTTTTACTTTTTTGATCACTAGGCATGTGGGGGTCTTAGCTTCCCAACCAAGGATCAAACCCTCATCCTCCAGCACTGGCAGGCAAAGTGTGGACCACCAGGGAAGTCCCAAACCTACCAGTTTCTGAACTAGAACTTGGGACGGGTCAGGCCAGAGGCAGCTCCCTGGTGGCTGGAGAAGAGCCCACAAAGCTGGGATCTGGTTGCAGTTGCCAGGCTACCACTGATAAGGCTGCTCCCCGCACCCTCCCTCTGGCCCCTGGATGAACAGCAGGAAGCACACCGCATGCTGCTCTAAGATTCAGAACACAGGGCAGCCCCATGCTTCCCCATTAGGGTTTTCCAAGAGGCTGCATTTTCCAAAGAAACACAATTCTTAAATTTCAGACACATATTTCAAGAACCAGCCCACGGTTTAACAGACTACCTAATAACAATGGTCAGAAACAAGATCAATGAAGTTGGCACAGACCTTTCATCTTGAAGTCAGAGGGAAGAAGTGGGGCCATGCACACACGTGTCTGTCCCCAAACTAGTGAGTCCTTGTTGTTTAGTTGCTAAGTCGTGTCAGACTCTTTTCTGAACCCATGGGTTGTCCATGGGGTTTTCCAGGCAAGAATACTGGAGTGGGTTGCCATTTCCTTCTCCAAGGGATTCTCAGGAACCCAGGAAACGAGCCCACAGCTCCTCCTGTGTCTCCTGTATTGCAGGCAGGTTCTTTACAGTTGAGCCACCAGGGGAGACCACAAAAAAAAAAAAAGAGGATGTGCACACTGTGAACAAGGGAGCCATACACGTCTCAGGTGGCATGCAAACTGATCAGGTCTAACCCAAACGTCCATCTCCAAAAGCTCAACTTATAGGCACTTTCCTGTGAAACGTTTCCCATTCTTACCTCCACTCCAACAGACCAAACCATTTATAATAATTAGAATACAATAATCTGGCTAATTACAAAGTGGTATTATTTTTCTTTTAGGAGTACCACATTGATTTCCAGGATTTGCTGAGAGGTGGGGTTTTTTGCTTGTTGGTGTTTTTTTTTTTAACTAATTTTTTCCTGCATGGTTATTGGATTACTGTTACATTACATAATCCTCACTTTTAGTTTTACTTAGTTAATTTCTATCTGAAAGACATAAAGGCCAAGTCCTTAAAAAGCAGAATTTTAATTTGGAAAATAGTTTAAAACGTGACAGTTCACTACCTTGGTAGAGTATATTTTAAGGCACAATAAATCCATAAAACTTTTAAATAAAGACATGGAAATATTGCTTATGCATGCTTGAGGTATAAGCAGAGATTAAAGGGTGATTCCAAATGTTCTAAGTTATTCTTGTGGAATATTTTTACTAGTTTTCAAGCCCGAGCCCCATATAGAAAGAGTCTAATGATTGTGTCTTTGAATATACATACTCTCCCTGGTATAAAGAATCTGCCTGCAATGCAGTAGACACAGGTTTGATCCCTGCCTGGGGAAGATTCTCCTGGAGAAGGAAATGGCTACCCACTCCAGTATTCTTGCCTGGGAAACCCCCTGGACAAAGGAGCCTGGTGGGCTCTAGTACGTAGGATCGCAGAGTTGGATACAACTGAGCGACTAAACCACCACCACCAAGGTTAAGAAAACCCTTCCACCAAACTGAAGATACAACACTTGTATTAGTCTAGCAAAGATATTGGCATGTGTCCAGCAGAAAATCCTTATACAACATCAGTTCAGTTCAGTCACTCAATCGTGTCTGACTCTTTGCGACCCCATGAATCGCAGCACGCCAGGTCTCCCTGTCGATCACCAACTCCTGGAGTTTACGCAAACTCATGTCTATCGAGTTGGTGATGCCATCCAGCCATCTCATCCTCTGTCGTCCCCTTCTCCTCCTGTCCCCAATCCCTCCAGCATCAGAGTCTTTTCCAATGAGTTAACTCTTCGCATGAGGTGGCCAAAGTATTAGAGTTTCAGCTTTAGCATCAGTCCTTCCAATGAACACCCAGGACTTATCTCCTTCAGAATGGACTGGTTGGATCTCCTTGCCGTCCAAGGGACTCTCAAGAGTCTTCTCCAACATCACAGTTCAAAAGCATCAATTCTTCGGCATTCAGCTTTCTTCATAGTCCAACTCTCACATCTATACATGACCACGGGAAAAACCATAGCCTTGACTAGACGGACCTTTGTTGGCAAAGTAATGTCTCTGCTTTTGAATATGCTATCTAGGTTGGTCATAACTTCCCTTCCAAGGAGTAAGTGTCTCTTAATTTCATGGCTGCAATCACCATCTGCAGTGATTTTGGAGCCCAAAAAATAAAGTCTGACACTGCTTCCATGGTTTCCCCATCTACTTCCCATGAAGTGATAGGACCAGATGCCATGATCTTAGTTTTCTGAATGTTGAGCTTTAAGCCAACCTTTTCACTCTCCTCTTTCACTTTCATCAAGAGGCTCTTTAGCTCCTCTTCACTTTCTGCCATAAGGGTGGTGTCATCTGCATATCTGAGGTTATTGACATTTCTCCCGGCAATCTTAATTCCAGCTTGTGCTTTTCCACCTAAATTCCTGGAACCTATAACTGGCCACCAACAACCATTCTGCCTTGTGCAGTGCAAGGCTTCCTGCCCGGGCTCCAACCCACTGCACAGCAGCCCATAAAGGTAAAAGGAAGGTAAAGTGACTTTTGGTTGGTTGATGAATATCCATTACGGTATTATTAAGACTTGAGACAGGCATGCCAGTCCAGGTTCCATGCATGATATAGGATGCTTGGGGCTGGTGCACTGGGATGACCCAGAGGGATAGTACGGGGAGGGAGGTGGGAGGGGGATTCAGGATGGGGAACATGTGTATACCTGTGGCAGATTTATGCTGATGTATGGCAAAACCAATACAATATTGTAAAGTAATTAGCCTCCAATTAAAATAAATAAATTAAAAAAAAAAAGACAGGCATGCGAGTGAAGGAAGGATTCCACAGGAAAGACTTCCAAGCGCTTATGCTTTTACTACTTAGGACAGGGGAAATCTTGAGAACAATTAAGATTGCATGTCACCAAATGTAGAATAATAAATTGCAAATGAACTTAGAACGTGCTAGGGAATCAGAGCTTCTAATTATTAACCTTAGCAATAACGCTTGGAGGTGAGAAGGGCATTGGGTGCCAGGGGATGTGCCAGTGCCAAGGCACCATAAAGAGGAGAGAAAATAAGACTTGCACATGTGCGTGTGTGGGTGTGATGGGGGAGATGGTTCCTATGGATAAGAAAGCAGAGGTATGGAAAAATCACAAGTAGACTGGATCCTCCTTGTGGGCTACACCCAGCTGAAAGCCACCCAGGATGGGTGAGCTTATTTTGAGAGCTATGGGTAAGACACTTTCTGGCTCATCATACCAGATCCCAGTCCTATAGAGCTTCCCACCAAAAAAAAAAAGGCGGGGGGAACCTGTGCAATTAAGCAGGAAGTTCCTCAAAACAATATTATGTAACACAGTCCCTTGGCAGGCCCTAAACAATTTAAAAAAAAATACATCTTTGTCTACAATTCTATTTGCAGCCATATTATATACTTCTGGCTACATACCCCAACAGAGTTTGGCTCTTTGCAATTCTGGTGGCTTCATAAAACTACTAAGCGGGGTACTGTCATATTTGGCCACATGGTAGAAGACTGTGCCCAGCGATGGCCAAAAAACCACCGAGAATTCTCCAAATCAGCATGCGACTGAAATCAGTGCCCAGTAAATGCCGGCACACACCCATTACATAACAGTCTCTTGTTGAAAAATGAAGCCCACATCATGATCAGTGGAGCAGGCTAGAACAGCAGCTCTTCTTTTGAGGGTATCTTAGGAAAAGGTCTGATAAGACAGATCCAACCAAGTGTAACAGAGTTTGGCATCTTCTGTTATCCTCTGCTTTCTTATCCATAGGAACCATCTCCCCCATCACACTCACACACACACACGTGCAAGTCTTATTTTCTCTCCTCTTTATGGTGCCTTGGCATATCCCCCGGCACCCAATGCCCTTCTCACCTCCAAGCATTATTGCTAAGGTTAATAACTAGAAACTCTGATTCCCTATTCTAATCAAACCCTGCTCCCCATCCCCTGTCTCACTGACATACCTGAATTAAAAGTACTCAGTATGGGTTTCCCTTGTGGCTCAGCTGGTAAAGAATCTGCCCATAATGCGGGAGACCTGGGTTTGATCCCTGGGTTGGAAAGATCTTCTCGAGAAGGGCAAGGCTACCCACTCCAGTATTCTGGCCTGGAGAATTCCATGGACTGTATAATCCATGGGATCGCAGGGAGTCAGACACGACTGGGCGACTTTCACTCACTCAGCTCAAACGTGGAGACTTCTATACAATCATCTGTACACAGTGACACAGAAACCTCATTGGGTTTATTCCAATCCAGTAGACTAAGGATGAAGAACAGAATTAAAACACTGGTGATATTAAAGAGACTTTTAATTGTGTCTACGTTTTAATGGTTTCAGTCTAGGATTAAAATCATGCCAAACTCTGACACACTTTGTTTACCTGTGCCTCGATCAGCAATAATCCATCAACTGTATATATTTCCTTCTAATCAGCCCATCGGCTGCTGTTTCTTGACATCGGGTCAATAAAGGTAACCGTGACATTTGCTTTGGATGGGAGTCAGGTGTCTAACTGGGATGCAGAAAAAGGGCAAGGTTTAACTGAGCAGTGCTGTGTGGTTTCCAAAATCAGCCACTGAGAGAGTTAAACTAGTATTTAACACGAAGCAATTCTCGCATGTGGTGTAATTAACCACCACCCAATTCTTTGGTGGTCTAGGCTACTCATTTAATGGGTCTGATAAAAGGTTCCTTGTAAGGCCACATGATTTCTGACAGTAAAGGTGTGCTCATTTCACAACAGGTGAAGACACTTTCCTGAACTGGTTCTGGGGCCCCAGGCTAACTGTCTAAGTTCAAGCAGCTGGCAGCTCCATTTGTCTTCACGGTCCCTCTATCATCAACTTATATTGACCCCAGGGGAGGAGCAAATCTATTTGGGCATGAAAGGTGCTACAGGAAACCCTTTACCACACTGTGGTCAAGGGACCAAGCCCTGTTCTTAGGGTGATATTGAATCTCTAAAGTTGTTAAGCATTTTGTTAATATTAAAACTAAAACCCAAGGTCTCACCATCATTTAGTGGTTGAGATTTGGAATGCAAGTATCACCATTATTATTACTCAGTCTTCTTCACTGAAGGGAAACAGCAGCAATGCAGGCCTTGTAGAAAACTAAGAATCCTATTAGGCTCACTTACCTTATGGAGCAGCATCGTAAACAAACAAAACCAATAAAAGTCTGATTAGACCCTAAGTTCATAAGGGGACTACCAGCTTTACAAAAAGCCAGATTTGATCTATTTGAGTAGCACATTCATCTTCAGTTAAACCTATTAGGAAGTCTTCCTATGAAAACCCCAAGGGAAAAAAAAAAAGACTCAATTGGATACCAAATTTTTCAGTCTTAATAACAGCAGTTAATCTGAAACTGTCAATTTTGCTATTTAAACTTGGTAAGAGATTCCTTTCTGCCAGAGACGGACGGAAGGGGTCGGGTAGAAAGTGGATAAATGCTCTAGTTGAATCAACATTATCCATAAACAACTGTATTTATATATTTATGACATAATTGCCACCTAGGCCTGCCAGATGTTGCCAAGCTTTATAATGGAAGTCAAACACTATGAAATCTGCCTGAAGTTGAGCTCCTTGGCCAGATCGACTTTCCCCTAGACAAGAGTCCCCATTGTCTGAAGTACGTCTGAGGATTACCCACTGCCCGGCTGGCCCCATCCACCATGCCACCTTCCCCTCTCCAGTTAGCTGATGGTCCCGGAAATCCACATGGTTCCAGACAATACAGATCAAACAAGCAGGGGCTGTTTACGGCTTCTGGGATATGTAACTTCAGCAACGAAAAGAACTGGAGAAGGTCACCTTACCCCAGCCTCTCAGTTCACAGGAGAGGAGTCAAGGCCCAGAGAGTGAAGTGACTAGCCCAAGGCACCACAGACCGCTAACCAGACTGGAACCAAGGTCTCTCTGCCTCGCCTCCTGGTCCTCTGCACACTGTACCACACTATAATTTCACTGCTTTAAATCATGGTTTTCTGAGAAACACAGGCTTCAATTACTTGAGGCCTGGAGTCCTTCGAGTCTTGCTGGAGATCAACACTGTTCTGATGGGGAAGGGGTTGGGACCTTTTGGATGAGACACCAAATTTGTAATACATATCTACATAGCCACCCAACAGACCAAAAGGCACTGCAAATTATACAGGGTGGGGCCTTAAAAAAAATGTTCTGGATAAAAATTCCTGAGATCCCACTGTAGATCTAAGTGGGTGTGGATAACATCACAGGAAGTCAGAGATCATGGCCTTAGCCACTATAAAAAAAATCCCTGGAATACATTTATCCAGCCCCGTTCTGATGGTTCTTAAAAAAAGTGCTCTTTGATGATGATGGTGATGATACAGTGGCCACTGCCCATTCCTTTGCTGAAGTGAGTCATTCTTTTAATGGCAGCACCAAGGAAACGCACATTACTGATTAGCACCGGACAACTCCTTTTGAACATGGAGGACCATTTTAATGACATATGTACAACCATGAGCCTCACGCAGCAAGCCGTGACAGCTTCACTTTGCAGGAATAAGATGCTTGCAAAAATATTGACTTTTTCACAGCAAAGAAAATCCTATAAACAACAGGATCCTACTGTATAGCACAGGGAACTATATTCAATATCCCGTGATAAACCATATTGGAAAAGAATATGAAAAAGAATGTGTGTATATATATATGCATAACCAAATCACTCTGCTGCTTTGATTAGAAACTAGCACAACACTGTAAATCAACTATCCTTCAACAAAAACAAATTTTAAAATAAATAAAAAAGAAAATCTTATGTCACAGGATTTCCATACTCTCAGCATAGGTTTCTATTTTCTAGGCTCTTCTGGGAGGCAAATATAAACATCCCAGTGCAATTCCCACACATTTGGACAGAGATAGGAAAGAGTCAGAAACTGCTTGGAAGACTGTTGGCACAAGCAGACCTAGGGAGTTGTGGTGTGAAAACTGCAGCCCGAGCAAGTGGCCGAGCGGAAGGACTGCTGCCTCCTCCGGCCAATCTAGGGTGGGCAGGAAATGGGAGCAGGAAGGAATCACCCCAAGAGGGCACCACGCCTTCGGGTTCGAGGAAGAAGCCCTTCCAGACACAGAGGAGGACTGAACTCCCTCCGGAGAAAGGAAAAACGGCTGTCCAGGGCCGGGAGGGGAGACGGCACAGGTTTCTAATAGCACATGCTCTGCCGCCAACAGGCTTCATCCCAGTCAGGCTTCTGCTTTCTCGGGAGGTCATCCAACCTCACTGCCAACTTCTCGGGGCCAGAAGAATGGCTTCCATGGGCAAGTGACCTGTGGGGCAAGGTGGCTAAGCTTCCTACTCTGTTTTTCCTTTGGAGAACTGAGCAAAAACAGTGTCCCATTGAATGCTCGGACAGCAAAACAAATACAAAGGATGTCAAAGACAAGAGCTACGTAAATATTAGGGAAGACCATTTTATTAAAGAAAACTGGTGCTGGCCAAAGATACCAACAGAGAGTAAACAAAACTCAAAACCTGATTATCCACTCTGTCCCAAACCTCAGGTGCTCCCCATCTTTTGCTCTTGTGGGCAGACAATACAATGTAAGAGCTGGTGGTAACAAGGCAGCAAAGTGTAAGAGCTGGTACTGACAATCTAGAATAATCAAGAAAAGCTTAAAATGCTTGGTTTATGGTATTTAAGAGGGAAGAATAGTATAACTGCTGAAAAGGTGTCCACCCCACAGTTCTAGGGCTGTATTTGAATTACCTGGAAACTCACTTATGCAATAGCCCTCATTTTCTGATGATGCTGAATAGTTCAACATATGTTTGCAAGGTTTCATGTTTTGTCCCCGAATAACGTGTCTGCAAGAAGAGAAGTCACTGACTTCTCTGTGCCTTGGTTTTCTCACCTATAAAATGAGGGACAACAATAACACTGATTTCAAAGCATTGGTGAATTAATATATAATGGGTTAAAATGTGTAAAACTCTTAGTGTATAGTCAGCATCACATAAGTGTCAGCTCTTATGACGATGATTAATTCAGGCTGTGTAAGACTCCAGGAATTTTTTGGGACGACAGAGGATGAGATGGCTGGATGGCATCACTGACTTGATGGACATGAGTTTGAGCATGCTCTGGGAATTGGTGACAGACAGGGAAACCTGGCATGCTGCAGTCCATGGGGTTGACTGAGCGACTGAACTCAACTGAAGACCCTAGGATCTAACCACAACAATGATCTGATCCCTGCCCTCGTGGTACTTACAGTCTAATAAGGGACCACAGGAGTAAAAAAAAATATTGCACAAACAGAATGGCAAATTGCAGTGAGTGCTATAAAAGGGACATCCCAGGAAGATGTCTGATACACTCATGAGAGTGTATCAGAAGCCAATCTGGTCTGGTGTTGCAGGGGGCATGGATCACAGTGTCAAATGTTTTTCACAAGGCGTAACAACTGAATGAAGATCTGCAGGAACTGGGAGGTGGGTGGAAAGAAGGGAAAAGTCTCCTGGGCAGAGGAAACAGCCTGTGCAAAGGCCTGGAGACTAAAAATAATTTGCTGGATTTGAGGACCTATCAGGCCAGTGCTGCTGGAGATAGAAAGCAGAGGGGTTACTGGGACAAGGAGGGGCTGGGGAAGCAAACAGAAGGCCAAAGGTGTGGGGACTTCCCTGGAAGTCCAGTGGTTAGGACTCCAAGCTCCCACTGTAGGGGACACAGGTTTGATCCCTAGGCAGGGAAGTAAGAACCCACAAGCCTCACGATGTGGCAAAAAAAAAAAACAGGCTGAGTATGTACTTGTACAGAGTGGGTCACAAAATCCACGTTTTCTTGGTTTCCTGTGTAGCTCACAGAATGAGCAGGAGGGCATGCTGTTCCTAAGGGTGCAAAGCAGACCTGGAGGGGGAAAAAACACTCCTCAAAGGCGAAGCGTTAGATACACTTAACAGTCTGTTCACAGCCCAGATGAGTCTTCCTGGTGTTGGCATTTAGACTAGCGTCGGACTGGTGTTGCTTAGTTGGTTTACAGCTGAATAGGAGCATCACACACCGAAACCTCATGGGAGAATTTCATAAATGAGACTGTTTTTGTGATGAAATATGGCCCACAGAGCAACCTCATGGCAAGTTCTTCTGCTTTTGAGACCCGTCATCTGAGGCACTTCTCCAGCCAGACCCCAGGCACTGGATCACAAGGCTCCCCTCAGGAGGCCAAGGAGTGACAGGCCCCCTCTCTGGTGGGGCGGGGGCCGGGGGAGCTCCCTCTGCAATAACTGCAGTCACTTCCAGGGCTATCTTCTCTACAAGAGGCAGAATCCAGGGCGGGGAGGTGGGGGAGGTGGGGGCACTAACCCTCCAGGTCATGGTTGAGTCCTGGATCACTGGGTTACGTTACTCAGGAGGGTTGGCAAAGACAGGCAGTATTTATCAATCTCTTCCAGGCACTCCCTGGTTCACGCTTCTTCCTGTTGGCTGACTCCTCTATGTCCAGCTTACTTACTGGTTCGCTTATTTCAACCCCCACCCCCATGTTGGACTCTTCTCTCCTACCGGTAACACAGAAAGAAGAGTCCTGTCTTCCATGAGGCGCTGGAGCCTCGAAGTCTGTAAGACTCCTGCCTTCAAGGGTTTTACCATCTTGCAGAGAAACAGCGCCGTACAGGGAAAAGATGGCAGGTTCCACAACTATGCCTCCTGGAAGCTGACCTGGCAGCATGCCCGGGCCCTGCCCAGGGCAGTTCCCTAAGATTCTGAGCCCACATGTCCCTGCTCAGGCCTGCCGCTCACTCTTTGGCCCATCCTGTGTTCGTGCAACTCCAAAACCAGTTAATCCTTAAAACTCCAAGTGAAGGGACTTCCCTGGAGGTCTAGTGGTTAGGACTCTGTGCTTACACTGCAGGGGGAATGGGTTTGATCCCTGGTTAGGGCACTAAGATCCCACATGTCGTGCAGTGCAGTCAAAAATAAAAAAATACATGGAACTCTAAGTTAAAAACCCCCAAGGTGTCTCCATGAGCCTGTCACATGCTCAACAGATGTTCTTTGAATAAATGAAGCTGAAAGATGAGCCGGGGCACAGGGATGTATGTCCTGGTTCGCGCTCTGAACAAATCATTCAGTTTCTCTGGGCGTGAGTTTCCGATTCTCTAAAGAAGACTGGGTTGGGCGTGCCCTTTAGCTCAGAAGTAGGACAATCCAGGGTTTAGCAGGCCCTCACCTCTCCTCATGGTTTACTGTGGATTCTTTTGGTCCCCAGTCAATCAAAACATGACCCAAACCCAAGTAAGAATGAGAGTGTTCAGAAGTCTTGATGCCTTTGATCACAGTCATGAAAGTCCTGGTCTTTCAACACCCCAGTCTCTCCACTTATCTTGAACTATTGCAACATTGAAAATTATAATAGTAATAATCTGATTCACTTTAAGGTTCAGGGTGGGGAAAAGAAACACCACAGAAATGGACTCATATTATGTGGGAGGAGTTGGTGACTCTCAAGTACATGTCCTTGCCATAGACTCTTGAACCAACCATCTCCTAATCTGAAAGGGAGATCTCTATTCTTCTCCAAACCACAAATCCGATAAGTGATTGAACTTCACCCCAGTACCAAAAGCCCCAGAGACTTCCAAGTACTGAACCATCAGATAAAGACGATGCAGGATTGGTGTCAGAAGCAACTGTGGTTTGGTTTCCCAGTTCCAGTACCCAAACTACAGATAAACATGTTCTTAATCTCTCTGTGTAAAGAAAACCATTTTCTTCTTTGCAAAACGAGACCCTGGCAAGTGGAAAATGAACCCTAGCAGAGGGACTGGATGAGGTCACTGGAGTGTTTAGAGGAGGTGGGGACTTTGACGTCAGATTCCCTAAACTTGGCCTTATACTGTTCTCATGGTATTTGAGTTTATCTGGAGATTTTATAAATACATCCACAATAGGTAAAAACTATTTAATTCTGTTTGTAAATACACACATACACACTCACACATATATATACACACCACATGTGTATTTGAGAACAGAAACATCACAAAAATCAAAGAACCGCTGCCTCTGTCCCCTGAGTCATGCAGGCTTCTGACGTTTCCTTGACAGATTTTTAAACATTCTCTTCTTATGTTACTGTTAAAAATTGACAAGTTATACTCAATACCTCATTTTTTTCTCAGGATTTGCAAACATACGTGAGCAGTCAATACCAGTCCTCCTGGGGACTTCCCTAGTGATCTAGTGGTTAAGAATCCGTGCTGCCAAAGGAGGAGGTATGAGTTCGAGCCCTGGTCAGAGAACTAAGAGGCCATATACCATGCGGCATGGCCAAAAGCTAAACAAAACAAAACAAAACAATGGAAAACACACCAGTCCTCCTGAAGATTAGATGATAAATCAACTGGAAGATGAACTGGTATAGGGACTCCAACCCTAAGTGATGTGATGCTACTTAGAGTGCAGGGAGGGCACAGTGGTCAGGAAGGTGCCAGGCTTCCGCTGGACCCTACAGGACCACCAAGCCATGGCTGGCGAAAGCACAGCCCTGTGGCAACTTCCAGGCCCCTGTCTCCTGTGCTCTGCTCTTTCTTTTCTTTCTTTCCACAGGATTTTATCACCTTCGCACAGTCTATGTATTTCGTACTGATCATGCTGCTGTTTCTTGTCTGTCTTCGCCAAGTAGATAGAAGCTTCACGAGGGCAGGAGACTGTTGTTCATTAACGGGTCCCAGGCCCCTCAGACAGGGTTGGCATATACAATAAAGCTGGCAGATGAACCGGTGGGATCCACTACGTTCAGGAACTGGGGGCTTGGAGGCTCTAGGCAGAGGAGCCCCCACCTTCCCCCACCCAGCTAAGAGCGAAGGTGGAACAGTAGAGCTGGGGACTCGTCCCTTTAACCTAAATGGTGCCTAATTGGAAGATGCTTATAAAGAGGCCCATGAAGAGGTCTCTAGTTCCATGGCCCTGTTTTACAGATGAGGAAATACAGGGGAAATGACTCATTTGCCGAAGTCTCCCAGCACTCAGCCCCTCATCTCCCAAGTCCCGCTCACTGGAAGAAGCCATTTTTATCATGTAGGTCAAAAGTGTGTGTGAAGGGATTTCCCTGGCGGCTCCAGTTGAGTTAGGACTCTGCACGTCCACTACAAGAACTAGGATCCCACAGTCAAAAACAAACCAAAAAAACCCGATGCATGAAAACAGAAGACTGTGCCTATAAATGACATTTCAAAACAGCTAAAATGACCAACTACACTGGTCTATCTGCTTAATGAGCACAGACTCACTCGGGACTTCCCTAGGATTAAGTTCGGTCGGGAAACCCAGCTCTCAGCCCGGAGCTCACCCAAGTGTTAGGTTAGATGCCGAGCCCCCTTCAGAGGCTGTCTTCAGGGACTTCCCTGGTGGTCCAGTGGTTAGGACTCTGTGTTTCCACTGAAGGGGACCCAGGTTCAAACCCTGGTCAGGGAACTAAGATCCCTCAAGCTACACAGGGCAGCCAAAAAAAAAAAAAAAAAAAGAGGCCAACTTCACAGAATGACCTCCCACTTCTACTGACTTCTGTCAACATGATTCCGGCAGAGTTTAGATTTGGTCTGGACCAGTCTAGTGAGTTTCAGAAGTTAGTTTCCTCTTGTTCCTAAATCAGCTCTTAGCATTCTCTGGGTAACAACTGAGGGGCAGTGGCTAAGACAGGGACTGGCCATCTCCTGCGGGGCCTTCTGCGGTGCGGCCTTTCAAAGGTGCACCTGCTGCAAAAAACACCTTCAGGCTATGATAATCACCCAGATGCCCACAGTACTCCAGACCACAGAAAGGGGAAGGAGAACATCACGAACTGGGCCCTCTGGCAACTCATTTCCAACGGACACATTCTCACCCTGCTAAGAAAGTCCCTTTTGGCTTTGTATGCTTCATTCTTGTACTTTAACAGTTCAACTCACTCCTTCCACAAATTTCTCCCATACCCACTTGCCTTGGCTACTTCACTCTGGCTACAAACTTGAAGAAAGATTTTATTACCCACTGGGGGATGTGAAGGAACCTGGAAAACGGTGTTGTTTGGATTCCTTCAGGCCTCTTAATGTATGAAGGCAGCAAAAATAATACATCAGCTTAAGTGGAACTGCAATTCTAAACATCTTATAATTCAATAATGAGATGTATTTGAACGTAAGGCCAGTTATCGGTTAAAGCTGATTTTTTAAAAAGCAAATTCAGTAGTTAGTACTCAAACAACAACAACAAATATCCGTCTGTCTGGAATTACTTGCGCTTTAAAAGGTGGATATAGTGTACTAGAAAACACATAATATGTTTCCCAGGTGGCTTAGTGGTAAAGAATTCGCCTGCCAGTGCAGGAGACAAGGGTTCGATCCCTGGTTCAGGAAGATTCCACATGTCAAGGAGCAACTAAACCTGTGTGTCACAACTATTGAGCCTGTGCTCTAGAGCCTGCACTCTGCAACAAAAGAAACCATCACAATGAAAAGCCCACGCACCGCAACCAGCAAGTAGCCCCACTAGCCACATGCAGAGAAAAGCCTGCACAGCAACAAGACCCAGCACAGCCAAAAATAAATAAATACATAAATTTTATTTATATATATATATAAAGAAAACATATAATGCTAGGTTCTCTATTTCTACTTTTTTTTTTTTGGCTGCACTGCATGTGGGATCTTAAGTCACGGAACCAGGGATCGAAGCCGCATTCCCTGAATTGGAAGTGCAGAGTCTTAACCACTGGACGGCCAGGTAAGTCCATCTATTTCTAGTTCCGCCACTAACCAGCAGGATGTGTCAATCCTAACTTCCATATAACACACGCCGAAAGCCGGCGGCACTGGTCTGCTCCAGGGTTCTGTGACATCGCAGGGCACAGGTGGACACTCTGGCTGAGTCCAGGATTAAGGAGCAGGGCTTCCCTGATGGCCTCAACCTGGCTGCACATTAGAGTCACCTGGAGTTTATTAAAAAAAATTTTTTTAAAGAAAGCATGCCAACCTCCTCTCTTAGAAATTCTGATTTCATTCATCTGAAGTGGGGCCTTGGTGTAAGGTTTTTTTAAAAGGTCCCTGGTGACTCAGTCAGCCGGGGTGGGGAAGCACAGACTCAAGTTAACACATTCCCACTGCAGCTGAAACAGGTGTTTCTCTCACTCCTAGAGGCTTCTCAGGAATCACGGGTCATTTGCTTTAAGAGGGAGATCCGAGTTAGTTTTGGTCAACGAACTCCCCTGACCCAACTGGAGATCAACGACAATGTCAGGTTCAAGGCTTCTGATGGCACTGTTTGTTCAGAAAATGTATGAAAAAAAAAAAAAATCTGGTTTCCATGACAAACTCTCCTGTAGCCAGGACAATGATTCCCCCCACTCTGAAATACAGAAGGAAAGATAATCTCTTCGAGGAAGGGGTGGTTTTGAATTATAATTATAAATTAGTCTACTAACTAGGGAAATCATGTTTCATACATAAGAGGACTACCCTGGATCAAGGTTCATTTTTTTAATAGTGAAACATCATGCTGAGTGAAAAATGAAACTGACTTGGAATAATCACAGGCCATTTATCTCCTGGGGGTTGGCAGTGGGAAAATTAATCTCATGACTGATATGAGGGGCCGATCAAGACAGCACTACACACTGGGGGTCATGTCCACCCAAGCAAGTATCTTGGAACCCCTCTCATTGTGTGGAAGGAAACACTGTTGATAAGATCCCATTAAAGAATGTAAATTACAGCTAGAGCAACATTTTCCTTATTCCCTGCTCCAAATCCATAGCCCATTCACCCAGTGATAAAAGAGCTCCTTGTCTTATTGGTCTTCAAGAGCCTCCAAGAGAAATCTAATCAATATTCGCTGAGTGCCTGCTACAGAGGGTATGGGCGACTCACTGTGCTAAACGCCAGGGAGGACGCAAAGATGAGCAAGACACAGTTCCTGCCCTCAAGGACAAACCGGCAGCAGAAGTGTGCCACCCCACGAAGGGGGACCTTCCTGCCCCCTCCTCTCTCTGTCACCACCCTCTCCTGAGACCCACCTGAGCTAACCAAGCTCCCTTCACGGTGGCCCAAGGGCCATGCCTACTCCCTCTCGTGTCATCACACACCCACATCCTGGTGCCAGAACCTGGTGGGAGGTGGGGCCCTCTGCAAAGTCAACCCGCACCCCAGACCCAGCCTGACCATTAGAGAGTTCTGTCTTTTCGGGACCCCTTGCCCAAAGCTCTGACTACAGCAGGGAGGAGCAACTCTGGTTAAAGGCTTTTAAGACGTGAACTTTCGGTTTTGCTATTTCAGAAACATTTTGGGGCAAGACCTTACAGAAAAACATGCACCTGCTTGGATATTATTAGACCTCAAGCAAAGAATCGAGCTTAAATGGCAGGTTTGGTGTAAGAGCCTCTTCACCTGCACTGTCCCCATGATCGATGGATGCAGTCAATGCTCCCGATGGAGATGCTCAGAAGGCAGCGTTTTCACCCAAAGCTGCATCTTTCTCACGTTGAAACGAAGGTTGAGAGGCTGTGACTCTCCTGGGAGGATGGAGACCATTGGAGCATCTCCCCAAGCCTACAGCAAAGTCTCTTTCAGCTCCTTCTCTGGATCCCATCTCTCACCGCAACATGGCTCGGTCAGTCCTCGGGTTTGTTCTAACAAACGTACCAGAACGTAAGCACTGCAGGGGCTGCTCTTCAAAGGGAAGCAGGCAGATCGGATTCAAGGTTCGGTTCCCTCACTGGCCCATGACCATGGACAGGTCACTGGCTCTGTCTGGCCTCAGCTTCCTCGTCTATCTGCCATGGGAACACAGCAAGGCAGTGACTGTTCACCTTGGGAGGGCAGTGGTGATGCCTGGGTGAGGGTAGTACCTGCCCCAAAATACCACCCTCGAAGGTTCTAACCTGCTCCCACCACTGTCACTGATGGTCATGCATCCCATTCCTTAGGTGGGGGCAGGGTGGGGAAAATATTAAGACTTAGTGGGACTTCCCTGGTGGTCCAGTGGCTAAGGGTCCACACTCCCAATGTAGGGAGCCTAGGTTCAATCCCTGGTCAGGAAACTAGATCCCACATGCTGCAACTAAGATAAGGCATAGCCAAATAACTAACTAACTAAACAAATATGTTTTAAAAAGATTTATTGGTCTAAACCAGCAAGATCTTTTCTAGGAGTCTAACATACTCTTTCTGTTGTTGCTGTTCAGTCACTAAGTGGTGTCTAAATTTTAGGACCCCATGGACTGTAACCCACCAGGCTTCTCTGTCCATGGGATTCTCCAGGCAAGAATACTGGAGTGGCTTGCCAGTTCCTTCTCCAGGAATCTTCCCAACCCAGGGATTGAACCCATGTCTTCTGCATTGCAGGTGGATTATTTCACCACTGAGCCACCTGGGAAGCCAAACATACTCTGATGGGAAGCTATGCATTTATCCATACATGCGCTCACTGCTCACAATACATCTGGAACTTTTTGGAAATTTTCTTCAAGAATATACTTTTGAATCCTCTAAGAGGTAGAAAGTCTCTCATTAGTTTTTAGAAACAGCCAAAAATCCAAGTGCCCTTTATAAATCATGCAATCAAGCTAAGTAATAACAGTTTTGATCAAAACTTCAGTGTGGGCCATGTCAAAGCTATATTCAAGCAGAGACTGGGAAAAATTGGGAAATGTTTTAAGTTGTGTAAGAATAAACAGCTTAAGAATAAAAAAAAAAAATACTTGCTTTTTCAGGGCTCCTTTTTTCATTTTAAAGTTGAATTATTAAATGACACTAAAAAAAAAAGTTTAAAAAAAGACTGATTTGTTTGACATGAACATTGACCCTGAAGGGGTGATGATTTTGAAAAACATGACATTTTCTTGGATGAAAAAGTTCAGGTACGTTTGTGGAAAAAACAAAACAAATATTTCACTCTATTGTCAAGTGGTACATTAATTTTCCTAGGAAAAACAGCTGTATGGACAAGCTAATGGTTTAAGAACTTGACCTCCAAAAGAGACAAACAATGCATCAATTTTTGATTTATAAACAGTTTTGAGTCGAAATTTTAAATGGCCTCCTAATCAACTATCAAAAGAATCGTGGGAATTCCCTGGCAGTCCAGTGAAGGACTGCATGCCTCCACTGCCGCGGCCAGGGTTTAATCCCTGGTCAGGGAACTAAGATCCTGCAAGCCTTGTGGCACAGCAAAGAAAAAAAACAAACAGCGACAATCTTTTCTGTAGAGGGCGGGCTACCCATAAAATCAAACTCAAAGAATAATGCCGAGGTATTTCTGAAGCCACATCTGCTAGAAAGCTGATCTGAAACCATGGCAGACCAAAGGACCTATATTAATTAACATTTCTCGATAGGTTTGTAGGTACACAGGGCATCATGAAGAAACTGCTGTGGTTATTCAGGTCTTCGAAATACAAGCAAAATAAAACCTACACATTCCGTTTTCAGACTTTAAATCCACCCTGCTAAAAGGAAACACTTTAAAGCTTACTTTAAAATGGCTATCATGAAACCAATTTAAAGTTGGTTTGTGCTTTTTAAGACATCTACTATTGCTCGGGGGCTGGAGGAGGGAGCTCTTAAAGAATACATATGACCAGCAAATTCCAGTCTAGGAATTTATCCCAAGGTAATAATTAAGCAGTTAAGATGGGCTCTGGAGTTTAGCAGTAAGGTTTATCACAACTGTTCATAGTAATGAAAATTAAAAGCAGCCTGAATATCTAAATGGTTGAGTGGTCAAATTACGGTATACCCATTCAGAGAAGTATTACAGTGAGCTGTATAAAGGGAAGCAGCCAGTGAGAATAATGTTGTAGAATTAAATTTACTGACCCAGTAAGACCTACGGTATATTCCAATTTGGGGAAGAAAAGCATAATTTATGCAAAGTGAGCACATAAAAATGTCCAGAAGGACATATATCAAGATATTAATAGACTAGTCATCAGAGAAATGCAAACCAAAACCATAAGGAGATACGACTTCACACCCACTAGAACAACTGTAATTTAAAAACCAAAAAAAACCAAAAAAGATATTAAGCGTTGGTGAGAAACTGAAGCCCTCCTAAACTGCAGGTGGGAAGGTTAAAATAGTGCAGTTGCTTTGGCAAATGGTTTGCCAGTTCCTCAAAAGGTTAGACAGAAAGTTACAACATGACCTAGAAATCCCACTCTTCAGTATATACCCAAGAAAAATAAAATATACACGGCCATTCAAAAATTTGTACCTAAACATTCACAGCAGCATTATTCATAATAGCCAAAAAGAGGGAAAAACCTGTGTCCATCAAATGAAGAATTGATGTACAAAATGGGGTATATCCACATAACAAAATATTGTTGTTTAGTCACCAAGTCCTGTCTGACTCTTTTCTACCCCGTGGACTGTAGCCCGGCTGGAGTGAGTTGCTATTTCCTTCTCCAGAGGATCTTCCCCACCAAGGGATCAAACACATATGCTGCACTGCAGGTGGATACCTTACCACTGAGCCACTAGGGAAGTCCTAACGGAATATCATTCATCAATAAAAAGGAAAAAAGGCACTGATACAGGCCATAAGATGGATGAACCCTGAAAATGTTACATGAAGTGAAAGAAGCCAGACATGAAAGACCACATGTGGAATGATTCTATTAATATGGAATGTCCAGAATTGGCAAATCTATAGAGACAAATGGAGATCAGTGGTTACTGGGGGCTGGGAGGTTTGGGGGATATGGGGAGTGACAGTTAACAGGTATGGAGTTTCTTCTGGGAATGATGAAAATAACATAAAACTGACTGTGGTGATGGCTGCACAATCCTGTGAATACACTAAAAATCAGAATTGTATACTTTAAACAAGTCAATTTTATGATATGTGAGTTACAGCTCAAAGGGACGACAGAGACGGTTGGATGGCATCACTGACTTGATGGACCTGACTTTGAGCAAGCTCCAGGAGTTGGTGATGGACGGGGAAGCCTGGCGTGCTGCAGTCCATGGGGTCACAAAGAGTCAGACACTGCTGAGCTGAACTGAAAGATGTTAAAAAGTTAACAGAAGTAATGTTTGGGTAATAGAATTATAGGTTTATTGTGTTTATTTTTTAAATTTAGACTAGATTTTCTAACTCTTCTTTCTACCATAAATATGATTACTTGAGAGGTTTTCTCAAATCTTCCCATGTTATTATACAGAAAGCACCAAACACAAAGGATTTGAAGAAAAGGAAATCTACCTTTCTTACAATAGTGGAATAACTGGAAACAACCCATATGACCCCAGTAGGGTGACCACTAGGCAAAGCATGGCTTGTTACCACGTTAGCCCTGGTCAGTTTTGACCCCCGTCCCTACCCTGAGGCTGACACGGAAGGCTCAAATGCTCTCTGCGTGGATGGTGGCTTACTAAGGTGCTGCTGAAAGCGACAGACGCAGTGGTGCACTCAGAATATTTCCTAACAGGTCACAGGAGACGTTTTGTGGGGAAAAAAAAACAACAACTGAACAAAAATACAGAACCCTCTTTTATACTGTTCGACTTGCTGTGTGTTTGTACCTGAACAAAGATCGTAAGATAATCAGAAGTGATGCAGAGCCTGTGTAAAAGTGAAAATTTTTAGAAGTCATGTATGCAAGGACCTTGGGACTTTGTTTGGTGTTTGAGGGGAGGGCGGGTCTCAAGTTCTACTTTTCCCAGTCCACATGTGTCCTGGTGCACCCACTCATTTAAATATCTCTAAACGCTTGCTGCTCTGAGGCAGCAAACTCTGAAACCAAACATGGAATATAGGTAAAGAAAAAATAAGGGGGGAAAAAAATCCCCAGCCCCTGAGAAATACAGCCAACCAGCATGTTTATTATTCAAAGACTATGATTCACTGTCCCTGTTTTTTAAGCCAGCATCACACTCTAATCATATTGCTAGGTTACGGGCCCCGAGTTATGCGTGCATAATAAAAACGGAATCCATCAAAATGATACATTAGGCTTTTCTCCCCTATATCATCTCTTTAGGGAAAACATTTGATCATGATCAAACACACACAGTATTAAACCTAAATATTACTGTGGATTCCCCAAACCAAAGAGGTTTCCAATGAAACTGAAATAGTTATCCTATGAGTATTCAACCTGGAAAACAGAGTTGCCATCAAAGGCAGGCAAAAATTCCCAAGAGGCCCATGCAGGTGGTACTATTCGGCTCAGACAGGAGGAAACCTTTATGTGGCTCACTGGCTTTTATATTCAGGAATATGGTTTACCATCAAACTTATGCAAGAATCACTCTCATACACATTTTCTCTTGTGAATTTAGAAGTTGTATCACTGTGGAGAGCCATGTGGGCATGCAAGTTAAAAAAACAAAACAGACGAATTACGCACTACAGTCTAATTTCACGATCAGCAGTCTTGAACGTGAGCTTCAGGAAACACTCTCCTTCATAGCATATATACTCGAGACCTCCTATGAGGATAATTCATGCAGGTAATAAGTATCAGAATAAATGAGAAGCAAGGCCATTTCTAGGTAAAACTTAACGTCTCAGTGTGTTTTTGTGGACACTTCTCCAGGACCTTGTTTAGTCCCCTCTAAAACCCAAACATCAGCTCAATAAAAGAGATCGCATATCCTAAAGTACCCTGAAGAAGTGCCCTGCCTCGCATTCCGCAGATCTCTTTGGTACTTGAGAGAGGTGATACCCAAAAGTGGCGCAGTGAGAGCCAGGGCAGTGATGATGTGACGGCAACGATGCACCACAAACCAACATCAGGCACGAGACCCAGGTCCAGGGAGGAGGAGGAAACTCACTGAACGGATAAAGCACCTTCTGGATTAACAAGACAGGCTTGGGTGCTTAGAAACACTGACGTAACTGCATTTGAGGTCCAGTAGCCTAGAGTCTTGGCTTGTGGATGTCTGGCTAAGACACACACTGAAGGAGAATCACAATATTGCCTCCGCTGCACTAGTTACTTCATCAATCAAAAAGAAACAGCATCAAAAAAATATCCCCTGCCCAGGCATTGTATAACATTTAAAAATGATGACTTACGAGTAAAAAACACCTTCTGGGGGATGGGATGGCAAGAAGAATTTACATTATTATCTAATGTGATGTGCCAGGTCTCTTCACACATGTAAGTGTGTCAGCTGTCCCCATTTCACAGATCAGGAAAGAGAGTCTCAAAGACTCTGAGGATACAGCTACCAAGGGACCAGAAAGCACTCAGGTTTGTCTGATTTTACAGCCACTACACTCTGCATGCAACATCACTGCAGCCTAGTTTAACTGCAAACTCTGCATTTAGAACTTCAAAATAATAATTCCCGGATTCTCTGCTGGTGTGGTGGATAAGAGTCCACCTGCTGATGCAGGGAACACGGGTTCGATCCTGGTCTGGGAAGATCCCACATGCCACAGAGCAGCTAAGCCCGTGTGCCACGGCTACTGAGCCAGCGCTCCGCAACAAGAGAAGCCACTGAAATCAGAAGCTCAGGCACAGCAACGAAGACCCAGCACAGCCAAGAGTTATAAAGGAAAAAAAGATTTTAAAAAATAACAATTCCCACTATGTTTGGGGATGGAAATTTTTACTGGTAGGTAATTCTGGGAGTGCAATTCTGACCTTTTCCCTAAAGAGCTGTTACACTCAAACATAACCTTTTGATAAGGGTCTGAACTCTTTTACCAAGAACTCCGGGAATTTTGGATTCTAAATACAACTTCGAAATATTTACATGAACTGAAACTATAGTCCCAGTTAAAGGCTACAGTTATTTTTGGTTCTTTAGCCAAAGTTATTCAATAACTGAAACACTCGAGTCCAGTGACAGAACAATAAACGAAAAGAGGTGGCAAAGAAAACCATATACACAATGATGATATGAAATGACTGGTTCCCATGTCATACATTTTGGTCATTCTCTTTACACTCTTTTTTGTGAACGGATGCAAGGCACCAATTAACCAATCCAAGATGAAATGTTCAAGTTCAAAACCTGACTCCTGTTGAGAAAGTGGATTTTTTTCCCCTCAACTAGAAGGAAAACTTACATGACTTTTGTGGAATGTGTACAAATTTTCCTTTAAAAAAAAAAAAAAAAGAACTTGAATTTGGAAAAAAGTGGCCTCCTACTTCTTCAGCTATTTCCAAATTCTTGATACCTACCCCAAGAGCACAGACTAGTATTTACCTAAAATGCGTAACCTCCAAAGAGTTCACGCTATGGCACTCAGGGACACACACATCCATTCTTCATCTGAACACCTAGTACCTGATACACCATATTAAAGAGTACACAGTGGAGGTCATTAAATAGAACCTGCTCCAGTGTGCCATGCCCACATCCTGAACAATACATTAAAAAAAAAAAACAAACCCTAAATTAGGTTCTTTCAACCAGAAGGAGGAAGAAAAAAAAGCCGAGTTTGTCCACAAAATGTCCTCCCAGCCAAGGTGTCCGAGTCCACAGCCTGAGAGAAGGCCTGAAATCGTTAAATAAATGTAAACCAGGCTCTTTTCTACAGAGAAAAAGGAAAAAAAAGATGAAAAGACGTTTCGGACAGCCCCGCGGTTTTCTCCCACCAGGAGACAGTCGTTTAAAATTAAGGAGCGGCTTCACCGCTGTCCCATATGGGGTCTTTAAAAACGAGTCCCATTCCCACCGCTTAACCTGCTTAAGGAAGTCTTGCTGCCCCCAAAGGAAGCCCGCTGCCTCCAATACCAAGAAACCTGCAAGGCAGGTAAGCAGAATCAAACTCTTGGGGAAAGAATGCTTAGCCACTTTCAGTGGCATTTGTTTCCCAAAGTTATCGCATTTTGGAAAGTTCAAGCGAGGATTATAAACGCAAGACATTCCCTTCCCCTTGGTCACAGGGCCCTTCCTGCCCTCCCTCCGCGGTCACCGCCAGGCCAAGTCGGCTCCCACCTGTGGAAAGGGTCCGACAGGTGGGATGGCCTCCCAAGGGCCCCGGGCCTTCTGGACACCCTGAGGTGCCGCCAGGGCGACACAAAGTTGCGTCGGAGAGCACGCGGCCCGGGAGGCGCTGCTCGTGACAGCCGCGCCGGCCCGCGAGGCCCCTGGGTGGCGGACGCCTCGGCGGGGCCGGCCGTAGCCGCCACTCCGGCCGGTCAGGAGGCCGCCTCTCCCCGCCCAGCGTCGCCTCCGCCCCGGCGGACGCACGAAGCCTGGGGCCGCCGCCGCCGCAAGCCGCCGCGTTCCCGGCTCGGACCCCAGCCCGTGCCGCGCTGTCCCCCACCTCAAGCTTCCCGGTCACTCACCCCGGGGCCGGGCAACAGCAATGCCAGCAGCAGCAGCAGCAATCGGACAAGCATGGCGAGGACTCGGCCTGGCTCCTGGCCGGCCGGCCGGCTCCAGGGGGGCGGTGCGGGCAGGCGGGCAGAGAACGGGGCGGGGGCGTCGCGACGACAGAACCGCGGCGGCCGGGACTCAGGGGACGCAGCGCTGACTAGGCGGTGGCGGCACCCCCATTCCCGGCCCTATAAGTGCCGGGCGCCGGCGCTTCTTCCGGTCGGGGAGGGGCCGGAGGCGGGGCCGACCTAGAGGCGGGCCTGGGATTGGGCGGGGCCCTGGCTCGGGGCGGAGATTGGGCTGGTCTGGGCGGGGTTGTCGCTGGAGGGGCGGGGTTATAGGCGGTGCCAAAGGCCTCCAGCTGGCCTTGGGTCCCTTGGCCGCGGCCGCCGGAGAAGAGGACCAGGCCTCTGCGTCCGGCATCTAGGGGAGCTGAGTGATCGAGGCAAAGAACTTGTCTGAGGCAAGTGGAGGCCAGTAACCCGGCCACGTGGGCGCATTCCCTGCCCCAGGCGGTCCCAATGACCCCCGCCTAGGGACCCTCTGCGTCAGGCTGGATCAGGAAAGGCCAGGAGACAGGCGGTGCCTTGAGTCCAGAGCCCCGCCGTGGTGGGATCGTCGGTGATCTTCTGAGCGAAGGCAGGCAGCTGGGAGGGATTCCTGCAAACCGGGCGTTTCTGCTCTGTGCGTGGCTATCACTGAGTTCGCATCCCCGGTGTCCTCCAGTTGCGTCTCAGTTAACCCAAAGGTCCCTTTCTTCCCTTTCTTTGCCTTCAGGAATTCCCCTTCAAATCATATCCAACACCCACCTATTCCCTTTGGTATAACCATGGCCAAGTCATTGGCCAAAAATTACAAACAAGGAAACCATTTTTGGCTGCTGGTGTCATGTGTGTTTATGTGGCATTTGTAGATATGACCTTGTGAAGCTTGACATGTGTCAAGCTTGGAGAGAGTGGGTTTGTTGAGGACTAGTACAAGGTTCATTTGAAGGCTATGGGCTCTTAACCTCATTTAAAGAGCCTGGAAGCTGTTTGGTCACTGAGTCCCATGCTGCCCTCCACTTATATAGGTGAAAACTGGGAGAAAGGACACTGTGACAAGAGAGAGGTTGGAAGCACATTCCTATATTCTAGGAGAAGAAGAAAACAAGGATAGCAACTTCTCTAATTTTTCTTGACTTGTTCATATGACAGTCCAAGATTTTTCAGGGTTTAGGGGAAATAAGCAATGCTAGGGAAAACAAAGAAGTAGTCGGGATTGTGTTCAATATCTTGTAATAACCTATAATGGAAAAGAATCTGAAGTACACACACACACACATATATGAATCACTGTGCTGTACACCTAAAACTAACACAACACTGTAAATCAACTGTACTTCAATTATTGTTGTTCAGTCACTCAGTCATGTCCAACTCTTTGTGACCCATGGACTGCAGCACACCAGGCTTCCCTGTCCTTCACTATCTCCTGGAGTTTACTTCAATTAAAAAAAAAAGTAGTGGATGACTGACCAGATGTCTGGTCTGGATATATGTGAGCCAATCTTATCTCGGTACAGCAGACAGAAATGCAGACAGGACTTCCTTGGTGGTCCAGGGGCTAAGACTCCATGCTCCCGATGCAGGGGGCTTGGGTTCGATCCCTGGTCAGGGAACCAGATCCCACGTTCTGCAACTAAGAATTTGCATGTAGCAAATAAAGATCCTGCATGCTACAACAAAGATCGAAGATCAAAGATCTGCAACTAAGACCTGGTGTAGCCAAATAAATAAATATTGGGGGGGAAAAAAAAAGGAAATGCTCATAGTAAACTAAAATCCCATCAACAAAATTCACCAACAATATTCCCCATTCCTCTTCACTTTCTGCCATAAGGGCATGCTGTGATTCATGGGGTCGCAAAGAGTCAGACACGACTGAGCGACTGAACTGAACTGAACTGAACTGATTCCCCATTCTCAACCTCATATGCCTGAGTCACAGTCAAGGGACTAAACTCTACTCACCCTGGAGAATCCAACACCTCAGTTTAAGGGGAGGACCAATCTTGGTAACTAGACACATTTTAGTGTGTCTGTTACTAGACACACTAGAACACAGAGTAGACACATTTTTGAAAAGTGTTATCTGCATGTCAAAATGCAGATGGGGAGGTTTGGGATTGGGAAGAGATGTGCAGGAACAGAAGCTCCATCATTCCTGGAGCCAGGGTGTCCAAGTGGCCAGGGAGGAGCCCACCGAGAGTGGAAGGAGCCCATGGAAAGTGGGAGGAGCTCTAATGATTATCTGTCCAGCTTGCAAGAGCACCACAGGATGTGTAAGGCCACACCTGGCCTCCCACACTGGGCTTCCCACACTGGGCTTCCCAGTGTAAGACCACAGGGTTGAGTTAAACGAGAAGCTTGACTGGATAATGCTGCTTTCACATCCCTTCTCTGGTGCTTTTTTACTCTAATAGAGTAAATCCAGGAGGGGAACTTTCTGTGCTGGAACTCTGGAAGCCCTTTGACAATTCAAAATGTCACTGTGACCCTGTAAGCACAGCAGATAAAACACAAAGGGGAATGCTTACCTCAATCTGACTCATAAATCAATTTTAAAGATTTAATAAAGAAAAAAATCCGTTCCAAGGAGAAGGGTCCAGGTAGGTATATTTATTTTGTACTTGTTTGAACCAAATCTCCAGGCCATAATTGCACTGTTTTAGGTAATCCGAATTTCTTATGCACCAGTTCAATTTTTCTTACGCTTAATCAGTCCATATGTCTTGTACATGTCTCCACTTGATTGGCAACTCATACTGATAAGTGCTGGTTTTATTTATGGCAGCATTGCCCACAGTCTTGTTTAATAGTCAAGTATTGTTTTAGAGAGTTTTTTGCTTGTGATAAAGCAAAAGCTGGCATCACTGATAAACACAGACAGAAATGGAAATACTTCTATAGGGTGCCTTTGAAGTGGACCTGACCATAGAAAAGACCGGAAAATGGTCAGTAAATGACCTTTCTGGAAGTTGTATTAAATAGCATCCTCTACCTAAAGCAAAGGTCATGGTTTTAGGGTAAAGATAAGCCCTCTTTTTCCACCAAGGTTAAAATATATGTTCAACATGTGACTTCCCTGGCGGTCCAATGGTTAAAGAAGCTGCCTTGCAGTACAGGGAACATGGGTTCAATCCCTGATGGGGGAACTAAGATCCCACATGTTGCAGAGCAACTAAGCCGGTGGGCCACGACTAGACAGTCCACATGCCGCAAGGCTCATGATGCACTGAAGACCCTACATGCCACAGTGAAGGCCTTTTGCAGCCAAATAAATTAATAAATATATTTTCAACAAAAATTGGAGCAAGCAGGACCTGAATATATCAGCAGGGGAGAGCTAGTGGTGGGAGAAACTGAGTTAAAATCTTCACTTCTCTCTAAATCAGTGGTTCCCAAACTTGGAGAGGTTTTCAAAAATAGATTTCCAACATCTTTTTATGCCTTATTCCCCCCCACTGATTCAGAATCTTCTGGGGTGGAGCCCTGTGGGGTGGAGACTGTGTGTTTTCCAGTTTCTGCAGTTGAGAAGGGCAGCCAAGATCCTGGAATCCAGCTCACTCCTAATGTCCGGTGTTAATTCCTCCGGCCAGTAATTCATTTTATTTATTTTAGCAAATTTCGCCCTCTAGTGGAAGAAATTACGACTCAGCCTGCAAAAGTTTGTGCCTGTCTCAATTCTATTTGAGACCCTCCAAAATTTCATTTAAAAATGATTATGAGGTTAGTTTGCAGACAGCTCTTTAGTGAGAGATTAGTTCCTTTTGAAGGAGACTTGAAAGGAAAATCTGGTAAAACCAGAAAGGGAAGTCACGGTTGGAAGCTCCAGTACCATATCAAAGGAACAGTGTCTTGATCAGAATAAACCCACTCTTTTTTTTTTTTTTTTAGTAATTTTCATGCTGCTACTGCTCCCAAACATACTTGCACTTTCAGCAGATGTTGGGGGGTAGTTAAGGGATAAATAAAACGATGAAGCAAGACTCTCTGGTAGCAAGCTAAATGGGAAATTTTTTCAAAGCTGCTGTCACTGAGCAGTTTGGTAGTAAGGTTCTTACTTTGGTTCTTCCTGTTCTGGGATTTGAAATGATGGTGAACTTCCTCTAAAAGCACTCCTCTTTACCACAAAGTCCAGTCTACCGTGTGCTTTTCTTGCACCGCAAAAATAATTCTTTCTTATCCATAGTCAATATTTGTTGGCTGTTGGCTATTATAAAAAATGTGCAAAAAACGCACGCGTTACAGGACCAGCTCATGTTATTGGCAGTTCTACAAGGTAGTGTTTTTGGCCCCATTTTACAGATGATGCGTTGGAATTTTAAAAGATTAACAGCCAGGTGGGTAACACACAGCTAGTAAGAGGCACAACCCAGATTTTTTTTTTCTTGGCTGCACTGTAAGGCATGTGAGATCTTAGTTTCCAACCAAGGATCAAACCCAAGTTCCCTATATTGGAAGATGGATTCTTAGCCACTGGACCCCCAGGCAAGTCCCATCACAACAATAACAAAAAAGAATATTATTTTTAAAAAAGGAAGAAAGAAAAGAACTCAGCTATCAACAGGACTGCTGCAGTGTTCCACCTTCACCGGCTGTTATTCTTGCCCGGCCCCCAGCGTTGTGACGAAGTCCCCATTGTGTGGCCCCTAAAGGTGGTTAAGCAGGAGCCCAGGCTGCCACGTCCCTGGAATACTATTAACAACCAGAAGTTTGTACAAATATGTGATGATAAAGGGCATGGCCTCCAATAACATGTAAGTCTCTCAACTGGGGGTTGGTTGTGCAAAAGCACAACCCACAAAAGTCACCGAGCAGCCACGTGCGAGAGAAGAGTGGACTTTCCCGTGGGGTTTCTGCCCCAGGAGGGAGCTCAGGCCAGTCCTGACTGATTATTTGTTCACTTGCCTCTGAGAGGTTGCATTATATGAAACACCCATTTGTGCTGAGTCTATATGCCACCATGGTGAAGCACCCATAGTGGTACCAGTGTGGTAGTTCAGTCGCTCGGCTGTCTCCACTCTTCGTGGCCACATGGACTGCAGTGCGCCAGGCCTCCCTGTCCTTCACCGTCTCCCGGAGCTTGCTCAAACTCATGTCCACTGAGTCGGTGACGCCATCCAACGGTCTCACCTTCTGTCGTCCCCTTCTCCCGCCTTCAGTCATTCCCAGCATCAGGGTCTTTGCCAGTGAGTGGGCTCTTCGCATCAGATGGTCAAAGAGTATATTAATATTCTCAAAGGGCTGCTTCAGCGCCAACATGGAAACGGCCATCCTCTCGTAGTGCCTCCAATGCCTCATAATCCCCTGGAGTCTGGCTGATTTTCACAGAACTCTCTGGAAAGTACTCTCAAGCAGCTCATAAACATTCTTCCTCCGATATAATTCCAGCGGGCTTGCTTCATCGTTTTCACTCTGGCCCTGTCTCGTTTTTCATTTGTTTTTGGCCGGGCCATGAGGTTTGTGGGATTTCAGTTCCCCAACCAGGGATTGAACCAGGGCCCTCAGCAGTAAGACTAACCACTAGGCCACTACGGAATTCCCCCAGGTATGTTAACAGTCCTTTTATCTTGAACTTTTCCCCCTTGGAGAGTACTATTTTCTAGTTTTCCTGTTGTCTATCTACTCTTTTTCCTCCTTCCGGACTGTGTTTCTTAAGGCTCAAGATATAAACCTTACCTATTCTCTCTCTTTCTCCTTTTTTTGTAAGAGAGCTCATTCACAGGTAGAACCAAATTTTAGAGCAGAAAAAACTTTATAATTTCATCCTCTTCATTTTGAGGGTGACTTCATCTTTGACCTTGCAAGGTTACCACTCATTCACTCATTTATTCATGCATTCTTTTAACAAATACCATCGAGGGCATCCCCTGGTGGCTCAGATGGTAAAGAATCTGCCTGCTATGCAGGAGACCACGGTTCAGTCTCTGGGTTGGAAAGATCCCCTGGGGAAGGAAATGGTAACTCACTCCAGTATTCTTGCCTGGAGAATCCCATGGACAGAGGACCCTGGTGGGCTACAGTCCATAGTGTTGTGAAGACTTGGACACAACTGAGCATCTAAGCACACACACACAACGAAAGTGAGGGGATGCAGGAAGAAAGGACAATATCAGGAAAAAATAATTCAGTGAGTAATAACCTAAAATGGAAAATAATTTCAAAAATAATATATGCGTATTTGTACAACTGAATCATCTTGCTCTGCACCTGAAACATTGTAAGTCAACTACACTTCAATATATATATATATATATATATATATTTAATAGTTCAGCAGTAAAAGAGTCCAAGTACCTCCTTAAGGGATATACATAATAAGCTGGTATGGCCTTGGAGTTGTTCTACAGGAACTAAGGCCCCCTCCTAGGTGGAGGATGGCTAAGACCCCAGACTGGTCTGAACATAAAGAATGATGTTGATATTTTTCTGACCTCTGTGACTTCAAGCAACTGAAGTTTGGACCCTATCAAACACTGCCCCAATTCTGTGCTGAATTCTCCTTTACTCAAATCCCTTCATGAATACACACAGCCCCAGCCCCTTCATGAATATGAATATTCCCTTAGCTTAAAACTTCCCTAATTTTGCTGTTTGGGGAGACACTGCTTTGTGAAATATCCCTGGCATTCTCCTTCAGTTCAGATCAGTTCAGTTGCTCACTTGTGTCCCACTCTTTGAGACCCCATGGACTACAGCACGCCAGGCCTTCCCGTCTATCACCAATTCCCGGAGCTTGCTCAAACTCATGTCCATCAGAGTCAGTGATGCCATACAACCATCTCATCCTCTGCCATCCCCTTCTCCTGCCTTCAGTCTTTCCCAGAATCAGGGTCTTTTCCAATGAGTCAGTTCTTTGAATCAGGTGGCCAAAGTATCGGAATCTCAGCTTCAGCATCAGTCCTTCCAATGAATATTCTGGACTGATTTCCTTTAGGATTGACTGCTTTGATCTCCTTGCAGTCCAAGGGACTCTCAAGAATCTTCTCCAACACCACAGTTCAAAAGCATCAATTCTTCAGCGCTCAGCTTTCTTTATAGTCCAACTCTCACATCTCACTGGAGAAGGGAATGGCAAACCACTTCAGTGTTCTTGCCTTGAGAACCCCATGAACAGTATGAAAAGGCATTCTCCTTACTTCCTGCAAGTAATAAATCCTTCCTTCTCCCAATCTTTGGCTTGGCTGTGTCTTTGGGCTTGAGGCAAAAGATAAAAGAGGCAAACTGTTTTCAGTTAACAAGGCTAGTTAACCCACAGAATTGCGAGAGATAATAAAAGGACTGTTGTGTAATACCACTGAATTATGGAGTTATTTGTTATGCAGTAATAGTTGACCAAAACAGCTACCCATCTGACACCTTTATTTGACCCATGGGTATGCTTGTATCCGATCTGGCCCCAACTAGAGCCACAAAAAGGACTCATTTCCTTTCTACTGGCAAAGCCAGGAGTGTGAGGCCCAGGAGCTGCCTCCATCTGTAATGAAAGCCATTTCAAAATTAAAAAAAAAAACCTGACAAATAAAGAGAAGCACATATGTGGTAAAGGAGTCCTGGACAAACTTAAGTTCTGCCTCTAGTTGCCTTGAGATCAGCCTGCACAGCTTGTCTTCCCCTGTTTAACTAAACTTTCCCCTATTTATGGGCTTTCTCAGGTGGCACCAGTGGTAAAGAATCCATGTGCCAATGCAGGAGACTCGAGATGCAGGTTCAATCCCTTGGCTGGGAAGATCCCTTGGAGTAGGAAATGGCAACCCACTCCAGTATTCTTGCCTGGGAAACCTCATGGATAGAGGAGCCTGGTAGGCTACAGTCCATGGGGTTACAAAGAGTCAGACATGCTACCCTATTTAAACCAGCTAGTGTGAGTTGGGTTGCCATCACTTACAACCACTAAATTCTGATTAAAATGCTAGCTCAGCATTTCTAAGAGGACTAAATCAACAATATACATGACACCATACCTGGCCCATCAGTTCAGTTCAGTCACTCAGTCGTGTTCAACTCTTTGTGACCCATGGAAAGCAGCATGCCAGGCTTCCCTGTCCATCACCAATGCCCAGAGCTCACTCAAGCTCACGTCCATCAAGTTGGTAATGCCATCCAACCATCTCATCCTTTGTTGTCCATTTCTCCTTCCGTCTTCAATCTTAATGAGTCAGTTCTTTGCATCAGGTGGCCAAAGGATTGGAGTTTCAGCTTCAACATCAGTCCTTCCAATGAATATTTAGGACTGATTTCCTTTAGGATGGACTGGTTGGAACTCCTTGCAGTCCAAGGGACTCTCAAGAGTCTTCTCCAACATCACAGTTCAAAAGCATCAATTCTTTGGCACTCAGCTTTCTTTATAGTCCAACTCTCACATCCATACATGACTACTGGAAAGACCATAGTTTTGACTAGACAGACCTTTGTTGGCAAAGTAACATCTCTGCTTTTTAACATGCTGTCTATGTTGGTCATAGCTTTTCTTTCAAGAAGTAAGCATCTTTTAATTTCATGGCTGCAGTCACTATGTGCAGTGATTTTGGAGCCCAAAAATATAAAGTCTGCCACTGTTTCCACTGCTTCTCCATCTATTTGCCATGAAGTGATGGACCAGATCTTAGTTTTCTGCATGTTGAGCTGTAAGCCAACTTTTTCACTCTCCTCTTTCACTTTCATCAAGAGGCTCTTTAGTTCCTCTTCACTTTCTGCCATAAGGGTGGTGTCATCTGCATATCTGAGGTTATTGATATTTCTCCCGGCAATCTTGATTCCAGCTTGTGCTTCATCCAGCCCAGCATTTCTCATGATGTACTCTGCATAGAAGTTAAATAAGCAGGGTGACAATATACAGCCTTGACGTACTCCTTTTCCTATTTGGAACCAGTCTGTTGTTCCATGTCCAGTTCTAACTGTTGTTTCTTGAGCTGCATACAGATTTCCCAGGAGGCAGGTCAGGTGGTCTGGTATTTCCAACTCTTTCAGAATTTTCCAGAGTTTATTGTGATCTACACAGTCAAAGGCTTTGGCATAGTCAATAAAGCAGATGTTTTTCTGGAACTCTCTTGCTTTTTCGATGATCCAGCGAATGTTGGCAATTTGATCTCTAATTCCTCTGCCTTTTCTAAATACAGCCTGAGCATCTGGATGTTCACTGTTCACTTACTGTTGAAGCCTCACTTGGAGAATTTTGAGCATTACTTTACTAGCATGTGAGATGAGTGCAATTGTGCGGTAGTTTGAACATTCTTTGGCATTGCCTTTCTTTGGGATTGGAATGAAAACTGACCTTTTCCAGTCCTGTGGCCACTGCTGAGTTTTCCAAATTTGCTGGCAATTGAGTGCAGCACTTTCACAGCATCATCTTTCAGGATTTGAAATAGCTCAACTGGAATTCCATCACCTCCACTAGCTTTGTTTGTAGTGATGCTTCCTAAGGCCCGCTTGACTTCACATTCCAGGATGTCTGGCTCTAGGTGAGTGATCACACCATCGTAGTTATCTGGGTCATGAAGATCTTTTCTGTATAGTTCTTCTGTGTATTCTTGCCACCTCTTCTTAATATCTTCTGCTTCTGTTAGGTCCATACCATCTCTGTCCTTTATTGAGCCCATCTTTGCATGAAATGTTCCCTTGATATCTCTCATTTTCTTGAAGAGATCTCTAGTCTTTCCCATTGTATTGTTTTCTTCAATTTCTTTGCACTGATCCCTGAGGAAGGCTATCTTATCTCTCCCTGCTGCTCTTTGGAACTTTGCATTCAAATGGGTATATCTTTCCTTTTCTTCTCTGCCTTTAGCTTCTCTTCCTTTTTCAGCTATTTGTAAGGCCTCCTCAGACAACCATTTTGCCTTTTTACATTTCTTTTTCTTGGGGATGGTCTTGATCACTGCCTCCTGTACAATGTCATGAACCTCCGTCTATAGTTCTTCAGGCACTCTGTCTATCAGATCTAATCCCTTGAATCTATTTGTCATGTTCACTGTGTAATCATAAGGGATTTGATTTAGGTCATATCTGCATGGTCTAGAAACATCTATTTCTGCTTTATTAACTATGCCAAAGCCTTTGACTGTGTAGATCACAATAAACTCTGGAAAATTCTGAAAGAGTTGGAAATACCAGACCACCTGACCTGCCTCCTGGGAAATCTGTATGCAGCTCAAGAAACAACAGTTAGTACTGGACATGGAACAACAGACTGGTTCCAAATAGGAAAAGGAGTACGTCAAGGCTGTATATTGTCACCCTGCTTATTTAACTTCTATGCAGAGTACATCATGAGAAATGCTGGGCTGGATGAAGCACAAGCTGGAATCAAGATTGCCGGGAGAAATATCAATAACCTCAGATATGCAGATGACACCACCCTTATGGCAGAAAGTGAAGAGGAACTAAAGAGCCTCTTGATGAAAGTGAAAGAGGAGAGTGAAAAAGTTGGCTTACAGCTCAACATGCAGAAAACTAAGATCTGGTCCATCACTTCATGGCAAATAGATGGAGAAGCAGTGGAAACAGTGGCAGACTTTATATTTTTGGGCTCCAAAATCACTGCACATAGTGACTGCAGCCATGAAATTAAAAGATGCTTACTTCTTGAAAGAAAAGTTATGACCAACATAGACAGCATATTAAAAAACAGAGACATTACTTTGCCAACAAGTCTATCTAGTTAAGGCTAGGTTTTTCCAGTAGTCATGTATGGATGAAGAGTTGGACTATAAAGAAAGCTGAGCGCAGAAGAATTGATGCTTTTGAACTGTGGTGTTGGAGAAGACTCTTGAGAGTCCCTTGGACTGCAAGGAGTTCCAACCAGTCCATCCTAAAGGAAATCAGTCCTGAATATTCATTGGAAGGACTGATGTTGAAGTTGAAACTCCAATCCTTTGCCACCTGATGCAAAGAACTGACTGATTTGAAAAGACTCTGATGCTGCGAAAAATTGAAGGCCTGAGGAGAAGGGGACGACAGAGGATGAGATGGTTGGATGGCATCACCGACTCAATGGACATGAGTTTGAGTAAACTCTGAGACTTGGTGATGGACAGGGAGGCCTGGCATGCTGTAGTCCATAGGGTCGCAAAGAGTTGGAGATGACTGAGAAACTGAACTGAACTGCATGGTCTAGTGATTTTCGCTACTTTCTTCAACTTAAGTCTGAATTTGGCAGTAAGGAGTTCATGATCTGAGCCACAGTCAGCTCCCAGTCTTGTTTTCTCTGACTGTATAGAGCTACTCCATCTTTTGCTGCTAAGAATATAATCAATCTGATTTCAGTATTGACCATCTGGTGATGTCCATGTGTAGAGTCTTCTCTTGTGTTGTTGGAAGAGGGTGTTTGCTATGACCAGTGTGTTCTCTTGGCAAAACTCTGTTAGCCTTTGCCCTGTACTTCAAGGCCAAATTTGCCTGTTACTCCAGGTATCTCTTGACTCCCTACTTTTGCATTCCAGTCCCCTATAATGAAAAGGACCTCTTTTTGGGGTGTTAATTCTAGAAGGTCTTATAGGTCTTCATAGAACCATTTAACTTCATGGGCCTTTATCTGGCCCATGACTGGCATTAAAGATATCATTTTTACACTCACCATGTTGGAAAACGTATTAGAGCTTCCCTGGTGACTCAAATGGTAAAGAATTTGCCTGTAATGCAGGAGACCCGGGTTCCATCCCTAGGTCAGGAAGATCCCCTGGAGAAGAGAAAATGGCAATCCACTCCAGTATTCTTGCCTGGGAAATCCCATGGTCAGAGGAGACTGGCAGGCTGCATGTCAGTACCTGTACATGATAGTGAAAATATCTCCATTTCAAGAATCTGTGGAATATTTATAAAAATAGATCATGTTTTAGGTCACAAAGAAAACTAATTAATTTCCCAATGTAGAAACTGTACTACAGAGTAATAAATGTTGAAATTAAAAACAAAGGTTTATTAAACAGCAATGAAAATAATCATTGACAAGAAAAAAAAATGTTGCCTGCCATTCCAGTTCTACAAGGATCAAGCCATTAGCTGCTCCAGTTGCCCACCACTGACAGGGGACCTGAGGGAAATCAGGAGCGAGAAAAACAGGAAGCATTCTTTGCTTTGGATACTGGCCCCTAGATAGTTAAGATACACATCTAAGGAAAAATGTCTACAACCCCCAGATTCTTGCCTTTTCCCATATATAGAAAAGCACTAAAATCACTGAGATGGCTGTTTTTTGTGAATGGCAGTAATCTTTGATGTTCAACTATATTTGTTTTGTTTTTAGCAAAAAATTCATGTATTTCTTGGCTCCTCCCTTGCTTCTTGGGAACAGTTTCTCATAGCTCTCTGTCTCCTGGCCTAAAATCTCCAGTAAGACACTGAATAAACTCAGCGCACACATCTTACACTGTGGGTTTTTCTTAAAGTCCACATCATATACAGGTTACAATACACTTGCCAAAATAATGATTGTTTTGGACCAAAGAAGAATTTAGAAATGTAACTTGAGACTATGTAGAAAATAAGGAAAGTAAGAGTCCTATTCAACTACAAACACAGGCTGAAATGCTTTCATTATTACAGAAAACAATAAACTTTCCTTATTAAGTTGAGAGAAAAAAGAAAATTAATTCCCAAGGAAAACATATAAAGGAAGTAATGATAACCAGATTATTGCGCCTGTGTGTTTTCTGTTCCCTCTCCCAGTATATCAAACCAGAGTGTGTGAGTGCTCTGTTGTGTCCAACTCTTTGTAACCCCATGGACTGTAGCCTGCCAGGCTCCTGTCCATTGAATTCTCCAGGCAGGAATACTGGAGTGGGTTGCTATTTCCTCCTCCAGGGCATCTTCCCCATCCAGGGATCTAACCAGCATTCCGATTCTTTACCTGGTGAGCTACTTTGGAAGCCGAAATCAAACCCCAAGGACATATTCTTATTGTCCACTCGTGAATAATGTGTCTGCCTCAGTTTGCCTCACAGTTTGATCTCAGTACTTAGAAATACTTTGGGCTTTCCCAAAGTTAGACCTTCTCTCCCTTCGGCCTCTGAAGTAAGCTACTTCTATTTTAGCATTTATTAAAGTAATATAATCACATAAGCCTTCCGCATCACACCAGTACTTCAAACACACGTATTTGTTTACCACTTAGAATGTGTCAGTCGATTGACATTAATGTAATCCTTGTACACCACTGTTAGTTTGGATTTCTCTGTTTTTCAGAAATCGAGGCTCAGAAAGGCTAAGAGATCAAGGTCAAGAAGCGAATTCATCACAAAGTCAGGATTTGATTGCACATCGACTTGCTTTCAAATGCAAGCTTTTTCTGCCAGAACAGGTTACTTTAAATTCAGGGGCAAGACTATCGTCACCTCAGCTCCTAGCTTAGCTCGTGGAACAGAGTATCTAACAGGTTAAGCATTTCCTGCGCCCTACTGTCAGTTCTGTTCCGTTTTGTGTACTATAGAGCGATACACCACTCACAAGCCGGTGACCTAGGTGATTAAAGAAATCAGAAGAATTAGGACACTAAATTTAGGACACAGCCTTTACTTAACCCCCATCTCTATGGTTGGCATATAACCACTCTATACTCTGGAGGACTCAGCGAGCCCGGCCAATCAGTGAGTTACTTTACAGTCACGTGGCAGGAAGTTTAAACTTGCAATTGGTCAATAGCGGTAAGGCCCGCCCAACTACATCCGGTCTGCTTCTTTAAGTAGAAACCAGGCCAGTTTCCTTTCCTTTCCTTTCAGCTGCTGAAGAGCTGGGCGGGTGAGGTGGTGTTTGTTTTGTGTCGGGGGCCTGGGAGTCGGGCGGAGGGAGGGCGGCCTGCGGTGATGACATCCCAAATAAAGCACGTGTTAGACTGCTGACGCGGGTGATGCGAACTGGAGTCTGAGTCGGGCTGCCTCGGCGCCTGGGAATAGACGGGCTTGCGGGCACATCGCACTCCTCACCCACAGCTCTTGTTCTTGCAGATGGCTCGAGAAGGACGTCGGATGTCATTGTCCTCCCGGCTTTTCGATCTTCCCCCGAAGCCCCTCAATAAAATGGTTTGATCCCAGTGCTGGTGTCCTATGTTGTTTGTCGCGACGCGCTGCCTTTGAGCCCCCGCCGCGCCTGCGCGTGGCGCCGGGGGTCAGGCTGCAGCGCCAGAGCATGTGCTCGCGCATAACTGGGGTCGTCTGCCCCCGCGGCGGCGGCCCTTTTAACCGCGAGCGACACGGCCGCCCTGGGCTGTCGGGGCGGGGTATACAGAGGCCTGGGGAAGACGTCGGGGGTCCTGTAGTCTGCTTATTTCTTGTAACTTCCCTGAGTCCGAGTGTCACTTTCATGGGGACCTGTGAGACGCGCAGGTTCATTTAACCGCCGTGTGGATGGCCATCTGCAGGGAGAGGAGATGAGAAATAGGCTGTGGCCTTGAACGGTTCAAGGGCCGTGGTGTACTCCACTGAAATTGCCTCCCGGTCTTGGGCTTCATGAGCTTACTAACTTTGATAAGGGGTATTCGCGGACTACCTTAAAATAGGCTTCCCTGGTGGCTCAGACGGTCAAGCGTCTGTCTGCAATACAGGAAATCCAGGTTTGATCCCTGGGTTGGGACGATTCCCCTGGAGAAGGAAATGGCAGCCTACTCCAGTACTCTTGCCTGGAAAACCCCATAGAGGAAGGAGCCTGGTAGCTATGGTCCATGGGGTTGCAAAGGGTCGGACCCGTCTGAGCGACTTCACTTGCTTTGACTTACAGGGTATGCCCCAGACAATGTGAACAGTTCACAGTACCAAGGTATTTTGCCACAGGGCACAACATAGGCATCTACTTGCAGGTGTAATCCGCATTCTGGGTTTTTAAAAACGTGTACAAAGGGAGAGTTGAGTTTTATCATCCACTGGATGGACATGAGTTTGAGCAAGCTCTCGGAGTTGGTGATGGACAGGAAAGCCTGGCGTGCTGCAGTCCTCGGGTGGCAAAGAGACAACTGGGGGACTGAAGTGAAGTTGTATTTGGGGCAAAATAAGAGCTGCAGCCCAGGGAACTGCTCCAAAGAAGCAAGTCAGTACAAAAGAGATTTTGGTGAGGGGACGCATGCAATTGAGCACGTATTTCTCTAGCTTTGTTAGTCTCGTAAAGCTTTTGCTAGTCACAGGGACAGCTGTCACCATGAGGTTTTCAGTGTTTTTGTAGGTATGAAGGGAGAAAGTTGAACTCAGCTCCTGAAAATGTATCTGAAGACCTGTCTGCCAGTCCCTGCCTGGAGCACAGAGTGCTTTATTACTGCTCTCCACTTGTAGGGGGTGGGTGTTGAAGGTCACCAGCTGCAGCAACACAGGATTTAATCCTTGGAGAGGTACATGGCAAGTGCCAATTTGTGGTTAAAACACAGATGACAACAGGCTCCAAAGCTTAGCTGAAATGTGCATCAGTTCCAAGGACAAGGTGGCAGGTGTTGAAAGGCAAGTATGCACAAGTGCCGAGTCTTAACGGCTTTGTTGCTTAATAATGGAGGTGGCTCCAAGTTAGTAGGCAGTTGGTGTGAACTCAGCCTAGGAGGGCTTTGCAGGTAGTGCTAGTGAAGAGTCTACCAGCCAGTGAAGGAGATCAAAGGTGCAGGATCGATCCCTGGATCAGCAAGATCCCCTGGAGGAAGAAGGCATGGCAACCCACTCCAGTATTCCACCCTGGAGAATTCCATGGACAGAGGAGCCTGGCAGGCTGCAGTCCATAGGGTTGCAGAGTCGGACACGACCAAAGGACATAGCGCGTACCAAGGTGTGGTCTATGTTGGATCCTCAACAGAACAAGTCCAGTGATCACTCAAGAAACTGAAGCTGCCACTGGCAGCTGACGGCTCAGATTCTGTGCCATAGTTTATTCTGTTCGTTACCTAAACAGGATTAAGTAGAAATAACTTGGATGCTTATCTAGTATTTGACATGAGATATTTATTTGTGAAACAATGCAAGCGATTGTAAATCCCCCACATACTATTTGATTAAGTGCAATAAGGTACAGTCGTGTAATCTCTTTACACAATAGTGCATCTAGTCCTTTGCCTTAAATTATTGCACAAAAATTATAAGACCAGTGAAGAAGACATGCGGACTGACAGGCAAATTGGCCTACACAATGAGAACAGCACACCAACTGGAATGGTCCAATAATTTAAGTCAAATGTTTTAATGGTGCAATTAAAGTAATCAAATAAGGGTTCAAATATATTCTTTCAATATATTAATTTCTTTAAAGTCATGTTCAGGCAAGGTGCTGCTGCTGTTTAAAAAAAACACTATTAGCTTTGTCCACAGATGTAGTTGTCAAAAGTCACCCAAGGTAAGTCTGATGTTGAATGCAGCTTTAAACAATTAAAAATTTGTATTTTGAGTGTACTTCTCAAAGCAAATTATACAGTTGAGAGAGCCCTGAAACCTGTAAACTAAACATTCTGACACAAGTGCACAAAATACAGTTGGCAATGTTTAATGTCACGTTAATTTTGAGATCTGTAGTGTTTGATGTTGAGCGAACTTTTGGTCTTGACTCAAGATGAAGAGAGCAGTCCTGTTTTGGCCATCAGAAAAGGAAACTGCCCACAAAACATCCCTAGCCAATTAGGTTAACAAGGCATTTATGCCTATTTAAAGCTTCCCAGAGCACAGAGGAAGCGCCAGGTGGATGGACGGTGGCTCTGGCTCCCTGGCCGCACTCCAATCCAGTCTTGTGCAGTGTTTGACATTTTCACATATGCTCAGGTCTCAGGAAAACGGGATCAGTTAGAAACCAGGTGATTGTACCTTGTTGGTAGAAGGCATGGGATGGTTTGATCTCATGGCTTTGCCTAATGTACACATAAATCCCACCATTCTCGCCCCAGCTGGTAGTGTGTTAAGAGTTGTATGTTCTATGGCTACTTGCTTCCAAAACACAATAAGAGTAAGTTGCTATGCACATCTCTTTATCACCAAAGACACAGTTCACAAAATTCCACTCCCCACCCTCCACACATGGAACCACACTGATGTTCTCTGGGGCTGCCACACAAAAACTGGGGAAGTGAGAAAACATTCCACTGCGCTGGCTGGCTGAGCAAAAACCCTGGAGGCATCGAGGAGGCAAAGGGAAGCCTTCCAGCTGTGCAGCTTCGCTCTTAATGTGCTCTTGTGGTACAACAAAACCTGGTAGACTTAGAAAAGCCAGGGTGGGAGTCACCAGTAACCTCTGGATCCACCGGGATGATCCTTCCAGTTTTCCTTTGCTGAGGCAAAGCTTTGCAGCAGGCAATCTGGACCCCAGTCTCAGGACGCCTCAGGGTGGGACCGGCACCGGCAGGCAGAGGGCAGAGCGGTGGCACAAGGGAAGGCCAGCGCTGCAGCCCAGATGGCAGCCGAGAACCCCACACTGAGCTTATCTCCCACTACTGGGAACACCAGGACTGCACCCATCACAGCTGATCAGCGGCCTCCACAGGTGGGTCTTTCAGGAGGCTGGACGTGGAGCGAGGATCCATGGCCGAGTGCATGATGGGGATATAAACATCATCCATGTTTGGCATGACAAAAACTTTCTGCAGAAAGAAGGAACAGACATGGAACAAGGCTCTGTTCTCTGGGAGTTGCCCTATTGTGTTCTGATAAGAATTTTAGGCTTTAGACAAGTTTTTAAAATACATATGAAACAACTTTTCTTACACATTCCAAACTAATTCCTCTATAATATTCAGAAAGCCTTGAGGGATCAACACCAGTGTGTGAATATGAGAACCCAATAGGCTGTGGGGCAGAAGCAGCCTTTGAGTTCACGTACATATAATAAAATTACTCATGAGTTGATAAATAACATTAAGAGACTTGGCATAAGCTGCTCACAGGATTCCAAATTACTATATCCAGAACACTTGTTCTAAGTATATTTTATCCTAGCACTTAAAATCCTAGCAACAAAAAAGTAAGCTCTTTTTTTTTCCCCAAACCAGAACCAGTTAAAGCTGCATAGAAAAGAAATTCTACTATCATGAACACCCAAAGGATAATCAGTGATTGACAGTAATGGTGCTTTGCCTATTTATAAACTAATTTTATGTAAGTGAATTCTGGCAATGTATTCAACTTCAGCAATGCTTCCAAAAGCAAAAACAAAAGCATGTGGCCTTGGGAGAATGCAAACAGTTACCCTTCAACTTCCCAACTTGCCTTGAAAATACCATGCACCAAAGTCTGCCCCCTAGAAGGGGTGACCATTCTACCCCAACACTCTTAAAAAAGATGACCCACCCAAATTCCTCACGTAGGAAAAAGGAAAAGAACCAAGGCATGAGGTTGTTTTTCCCCTCACTAGGTTCAAAGTGCTTTTTCTTTTGGAGATAAAATGAAGCTTTCCATAAACTGGTTGTTATATTTACAGCTACAGCTTTTAAATAATATAGTTTTTAGATAATAAAAAGTATAATTTTAAAGGCAATGACTTAAAAGGTACTACTGCAAACATAATATGGGTCTTCTTCAGAAAGTGAAATTCATTATAAAATAGTCTGTTAATCCATAACACCTTAAAAGTCAACTATGCCTCAAAAACCTGATAAAAATTTAATAGAAATAGCTCATTGCAAGGCCTTGTCCACACTGCTATTTCCTGTGGTGGAAGAATGCAGAGACAGGCTTGGAGAATGAGCTCTGGCTGAGTCAACTCCAGGCCTACCCTCAAAGATTCACAGGGTAGGGAGAGGCCTGATTCATCTTTGAACTCCCAAGGCAGGTGGTAGCTGCACGTAGAATGTTTGTAGAAACACACAAACTGAGCAAGGTGGGTACCATACCAGAGCAGGAATGGCTTCCCTGACCACGGGCCAGGTGCTACTCATGGACCAACTCCAGGCCCCACCTAGGGGAAAAGTCCAAAGATGGTCCCAGCAGATGGACGACTTAACCCTCGCCAGGCCTACTGGGACATGACAGTCATTTTGCTCTTTGACCCCAACGTTTTGAGTTTCCTCTGAAGACTATGTAACAGGATGTGGATGAGTTTCAGGGTTTCTAAAACTAAACCTGAAATTTTATGCCTCTTTGGTCACATGTGTCCTTTCCCCAGATGAGGGTTCATAGCTATTATCAGATTTTCCAAGGAGGATCCTGGACCTCTGTTCTGCCCAGAGCTTTTAGACTCAGCATGAAATACCAGATGACCCAGCAGGTGTACCTGAAATTCTTGTTCCAGTTTCTTCTCTATCCAGTCTGTCACATGAACTAAAGTCACTTCTCTCTCTCCAAGTTTTGGCCGAGCTTTCAGCTCAATATATGGTGGCTTCCGGAATCCATACCTTTTAAAAGAAGACAAATAACCACATTTAGAAGCAAAGAAAAGAAGTGGATGGTACCCAGAGTAAACATTCCTCATCTACACAAGGCTTTATCAGTACTTGAAAATGTTTTCTTCTTCTGAAAAATCCCTTCTAAAAAAAAATACTTCACTGCAGCAGGTATGAATTGTGAATTCCCCGGACCCAGGGCTGTGATGACTGGGGACAAACTAAGACAGCCAGGAAACACCACTGGAAAAGTCCATGACCTGGGCATTGTTTCTGGTTTTTGTTTTTCCTAAAATGGCGAGGATATTTTTTGTTTCTATTTTTATGAGAGTACGATACGTCTGTTACAAAACCCCAAATATAAAAGTGTATAAAGCAGGAAATAACACTGTCTCTCTCTGGATCTATAACCAAGATAGGACCACTGAGAGAAACACGATTGATTTCCCCCACACCCCTAACATGCATAAACAGAGAGCCTTCTGTGACCTGCTTTTTCACTCCACACTGTGATTATTACGGCTTCTCAGTGGAGCCGACTGGCACTCGGGACTGTTGGTAAAGCATCCAGTCAAGAGACTATGTGCTCTCAAACTAAAAACTTTGATCCATTATGGACCAACGTTTTAAAACATCCAGGTACACCTTGGAGATATGCAGGCTCAGTTTCAGACTGCCACACCAAAGCTAACATTGTAATAGAGTCACGTGAATTTTTGGTTTCCCAGTGCGTATAAAAATTGTCTTTTCACTATGTTGTAGTCTACTAGGTGTGCAAAACAAGGTATACACCTCAATCAAAAAGTACTTCATTGCTTAAAAAAAAAATGATAACTATCACCTGACAACACAGGGTTGCCACAAACTTTTAATCTGTAAAAAATGCAGTATGGGCAAGTGCAAGAAAGCAAAGCATAGTCAGACAAGGTCTGCCCATAAGATAAAAATGGCAAGTTGCTATAAATATTCTAAACACTCTGAATATGTATAGTTATCTTTGTGGATTAATAGCAAATAGTTCAGCACTCGAGCATGCACTGAGCAGCACTAGGCTGTGCATGCGCAGTCGCTTCAGTCATGTCCAGTTCTTTGCGACCCCATGGACTATCGCCCGCCAGGCTCCTGTGTCCATGGGATTGTCCAGGCAAGAATACTGGAGTGGGTTGCCATTTCCCCCTCCAGGGAATCTTCACGACCCAGGGCTTGAACCGGCATCTTTTACGTCTCCTGCAGTGCTGCTGCTGCTGCTGCTAAGTCGCCCCAGTCGTGTCTGACTCTACGCGACCCCATAGACAGCAGCCCACCAGGCTCCCCCGTCCCTGGGATTCTCCAGGCAAGAACACTGGAGTGGGTTGCCATTTCCTTCTCCAATGAATGAAAGTGAAAAGTGAAAGTGAAGTCGCTCAGTCGTGTCCGACCCTCAGCGACCCCATGGACTGCAGCCTACCAGCTCCTCCGTCCATGGGATTTTCCAGGCAAGAGTACTGGAGTGGGGTGCCATTGCTTCTCCGGAGCTACTAGGCTAGAGGCCTCTAATTTTAATTACCATTGAGCAGTGGTGTTTGTAACTCCTAAGTCAAAGCTTGGGAGTAAAAAGAAGATATGTATCAACTCTTACTATTAAGAAAAATTTTTTTTATTAAGCTGCACAGTAAGGTAGTATCTGGTTATTTTTGGATGCTAAAGTTATAGGTTCTTAGTTTTTGTTGTTGTTTTCATGTTCTTCCAGTGAAAATATTACTTTTTAAAAATAAAATCCGAAATAGTATTTTAAAGTTTTTACTAGGAAAACACCAATATCATCATTAAATGATCAGCCAATTAAACAACCCTTTTGTAATCATTTTTACAAGTCCTTCTGAACACCAAGGATGTGCAGCAGCATGCTGGTTTCATGTGATGAGAGAACAGAGGTATCTTTTTCATAGGGACTGCCCTGGTGGCTCCGGAGAAGGCAATGGCACCGCACTCCAGTACTCCTGCCTGGAAAATCCCATGGACAGAGGAGCCTGGTAGGCTGCAGTCCATGGGGTCGCTAGGAGTTGGACACGACTGAAGTGACTTAGCAGCAGCAGCATCCCTGGTGGCTCAGCGTTAAATAATCTGCCTGCCAATGCAGGAGACTCAGGTTCAATCCCTGGGCTGGGAAGAACCCTTGGAGAAGGAAACGGTAATCCACTCCAGTATTTTTGTCTGTGAAATCCCATAGACAGAGGAGCCTGGTGGGCTGCAGGCCATGGGCCTGCAAAAGAGTCAGACATGACTTAACGACTAAACAACAACAACAATCTTTTTCATATGAGTGTAGCTTCTGGTACAAGGCGGTCTTTTATGTAATCACTATATACCCTTATGCATATTTATAGGTCTTACTTGCCAACTTAAAATTGAGATTTAGAAATAGTGATTTTCTTTTGCTGGGGATCATGAATAATTTTTTTCAGTGATTCTCAGTCCTGGCTTAGTCTCCCAATCCCAGAATCCTGGGGGCTGGGCTCGGCACAGCTTTAACAAGTCCCCAGGTGACTGTGACAGGCAGGTAGGGTTAAAACCCACTGGTTCATTCAAATGACAACTCTTTGGGTCACCCTTCTCAGTTGCTCAGCTGGGAGAGAATCCACCTATAACGCAGGAGACCATGGTTCGATTTCTGGGTCAGGAGGATCTGCTAGAGAAGGGACGGGCTACCCACTCCAGTATTCTTGGGCTTCCCTGGTGGCTCAGCTGGTAAAGAATCCACCCACAATGCAGGAAACCTGGGTTTGATTCCTGGGTTGGGAAGATCCCCAGGAGAAAGGAAAGGCTACCCACTCCACTATTCTGGCCTGGAGAATTCCAGGGTCACAAAGAGTCAGACATGACTGAGGGACTTTCACAATCTACCAGAGTTACCAAGCGCACATCCTGCCTCCTCAACGTGCAGGTCTGACCTGGGCAGGTCTTCCCTCACCGCCCAGGACTCTGCTGGATGTGTGATCCCCATCTGTAAAGTGGGGCATAATGGTAGCCTTGTCTCCACAGGACGCTGTGAGGACTGGCCCGGCAGAGAATAAGCGTTCTACAAATCGCAGCTCTTCTTCCTGGTGGAAAGGGTTGACTTGAGAGAGGAGGAAGACCGAGAAACAGCTCATCCCACAAACTTCACCAGTTGACCTTAACTCTTCCTAAGTGTGAAGATGAGTATTTTTTTGTTTAATTTTTGATTGCACCGCACAGCATATGGGATCTCAGTTCTCCAACCAGGGATTGAATCCATGCCCCCTGTAGTGGAAGCCCAGGGTCTTAACTACCAGACCACCAGGGACATGTCAAAGATAGGTATTTCTCACCATTTAAAAAAAATCTGAATTATTATTTCATGGCATAATAACACATGTGCGTGCTTCAGTTGCTCAGTTGTGTCCGACTGTTTGTGACCCCATGGATGTAACTCTCCAGGCTCCCCTGTCCATGGAATTCTCCAGGCAAGAATACTGGAGTGGGTTGCCATTTCCTCCTCCAGGGGATGTTCCCAACCCAGGGATCAAACACTGGTCTCCTGTGTCTCCTACAGTGGCAGGCAGATCCTTTACACTGTACCACCTGGGAAGCCCTGAAGGTATATCTTTATATGTGAATTAACCACTCACAGAAGAAAAGTAGAATCAGATTTACAACTAACTTTAAGGTCCCAAGAAAAACGTTTGAAAGTACTTCTTCCCAGGAAGAAGGTACTTTCCATAATGTCAAGGGCCAGCAGACTATGACTTTTATGATCATGCTCAAAGGGTATCAGTGGCTGACCCTGAGGGGCCTTCTACATACGTACCATATTCGATCAGTCGCAGGAGGTGGAATGTTCACTGCCAAGGTTCCTCTACATTCTTGTACTTCTACAGTTAGCAGTAGGGGTGTATTGGACACTTCTTCAATCTTCTTTTTAATGAATTCTGTCTCTGTTGCTTTTTGGAAATATTTTGACTTGGTAATTTTATCAACAAACCTCATGATCTTGCTTGTTCGATGACCTCCAACATACCTTTAAATGAGAGACAGGCAAGTGTTAGTGTTGACTTTGTTCCTTCATAAACAGAAACTTGGCTCTCTGTTCACCTGATTTTAGACCAGAGTTTCTCAACAGCAGCACCACTGACACTGTTGACTGGGCAATTCTTTGCTGTGGACGCTCCTCTGTACGAAATGTTTAGCGGCATCCTTGACCTTGGCCGCCCTGATGTCAACAGCACATCATCTCCCAGCAGTTAAGACAATAAAGTGTCTCTGGACATTGATAAATGTCCCGTAGGGGGAACAAAATAACCCCTGGGTGAGAACTACTAGTTCAGATAAGGTGTAGACATCAGATGGAGCCTAGTCTTGATGATGGAGAGTCAGGCCAAGTTCCCACAGTGCAGGCAGGGAATGCATCTCACCTGTTCTCCTTAATAACCTTCAAATACTGAATACAAATCTCGTGCCCTCTTAGAAAAAAATCTCATTGTCTCTATATAGCAAATAAGACATCAGGCTGCATTAAGAGGGCCACAGAACACAGTAAAACATCTGCCTTTCAGATAGTGTCACACTAACTTTGAGCAGCAATTACTTGTCAGAGTTTTAGGAGCATCTAAAGAGAACAGCTACATCAAGGTGATGTACCAGCAGGCCAGGAAAGTAAGCTTCGGTATCAGGCCACATCTACCTATGACTGCCCTAAGAAGAGAGGATATTTGTTTCTTAAAATCCCCCGCAGATCTGGAGTTCAGGAATAGTATATGTATGTGTGTAGAAAAAAGCCATTACTCTAAAGATCAGGTGGGGAGTTCAATAGTGCACACAAACTCTACAGCCAACTCCTCAAACATCTAGATTCTTTTTATCTTCTGTAGGATTTCAAACAGAACAGGTTGATGTTTTCTTAAAAATGCTTCTGAATCACTTGGTTTATCATTTCAGTTTCTTTGCTCACTGTAAATAATTAAAAGATCCTTACAGAGAGGCAGCCTAAGCACTTGGATCATTCCACAGTCCAAGTACCAGGCAAAAGGAACCCCCCAAATGAAGTTCATGATCCAAAAGGTCATCTAAGTGATCCACGTTTCCAAAATTTACCAAAGAAATCATTAGAATGTCTCAACTTTGTAGGAACTATTAACAGAAGATCACTGGAGGCACGTGACCCGTAAGAAGGGAAGTAATGCTACCCACCGACACTAGGGGGAGGTGTTGCGCAATTTATGGTCCTCGTGTTAAACATCCCTTCCATTCTCGTATTCTTTACTCCAATGGCCTGAGAAAACCATTTTGGTCTGAACTCTTAAAAAGGGGAAATTATTTGGGTGTTTTTGATTTGGGGTCTGGAATTTGAAGCCACTGGCTTTGAATTATTAATGCAAAAACCATTCACTCAAAGTGAAGGAGGAAGATCAAAGAGGGAAAAGGCGATGCAAAGCTCACGCCCAACTTGCGGCCCTGACCCCCCGGGAGACCCCAGAAGCTGGATCCACTCACCCCTCAGCCCCTGGGAGGAGCGGTTTGTCTCCGGCGCTGGGCTCTGGTGCATCGTCTTCGTCGGAGGAGCCAGCACTGGAGGACTCCTCGTCGCTGTCGGCCAGACAGAAGGCCCTGGGCCTGCAACTGATCAGGGTAGAGTCACCAGGCTGCCCGCCCAGCGCAGGCTCTGCTTAGGAAGAGCACGCACTCCACCGCCACCATGGCTATGGTGGTAGCACTCCCCGCCCCCTCACCCAGACAGAAGAGGCCTAATCCCAGAATCCTCGGATGG